>NC_135077.1:17695000-18895000 GCF_051107435.1 Chaetodon auriga
AAACTTTATTTCACTTCATCAAACTTCCCCTCAGAAATGTCAACCAACAGTTAACACCAGTCCTGTCCCTGTGACCTATTGTACCAAAATACTGTTCACAAAATATAATCAAAGTGCCTTTACATGGGAAAACAGACTGGGATAACGCAGCTTGTAAGTGAGTGTGCTTCAGATATGAAATGATGAAAATTAAATAATGCTGGCAGGTACTTCTGTCATTTGAGGTATGCACAAAACAAACGAAACAAGGCATATGCTGGCTGTGCGTAGGTAGGTGAGGTGTGGGCTCCACACACAGTGCAGTGCCCAGGCCTTTGGCTTGGTGTGGTCTACAGGTGGAGCACGCTGTCAGGTTTGGGATAGCCAAACAGCTCAAAGTCTGGTTCATACAGCTTGTACAGTTCTCTCCTCATTGTTATGGGAATCTGTGCAAACCAGTCTTTTTCCCAGCTGGTTGCAGTGCGGTTTCGGGCCCCTGAAGGGAAGTGTACTAGATGATCCACCTCCATAAGCTTCAGCAGATGCTCTGCGTCTGTTTCCAGGCTTTCTAATCGTCCAATGAAGTCATACTTCACCTGGCATGGATGGCACAGGCGGTACACCTGAAACACACAAAAAGCCGCCGTACACTTTAAAAAAGCATCAGTTTGTATGTGTGTTTGTGACTTTGCATATAATATCAGCCTGTGTCTCATGGCTGCTTCTACTGAAAATCAATAATACACAAGAGAATAACACATAATTTTTTTTTTTTAATTCTGCGCTGAGATATACAGTATCATGCCAAAACAATGAAGAGGTCCACATACTAAAATTTGTATTCTGAAAAATGCCAGCATGTTGGCTCAAATGGTTCAGTTTTTGGAAAGAGGACTAATGGATGCAGTTGTCCCACAAACAGATAAAAAAATTGTCTGCTCACAACCAGAAAACAATGAAAGAGCTGCTGCGATGGCTGACAACAGCCGACGAAACAAATCAAGAAACAGATCAGTAGAAATACTTTTATATCATGTTTTTTTTACTTTATGCCTTGTTGTAAAATATTCAAATTAGAACTGACAGTCATGTTCAAAAGGCGCAGTTTTCTTTTAATCTTTTCATTCATTTCTTGTGCATTTAAATAGCACAATGTCAGCTTCAATACACTTTGTATTGTAGACTGTGTGTTGTAGACTTACTAGAATAACTGTAGCATATCGTATAAAATTGGAACACACACCAAGTAAGAATAAGTACAATCTTGCAATGGTGAGAAGTCCACATTATACTGGTGCTGTCTGTTAAAAACAGACGTGGAAGTGGCATGTGACCAACAGAAGGCTGAAGTATGCATATAGTGAAATCCAATCATCTCAGAGTGTCTGACTGTGGGACATATGGCCTTGCACTGCTTGTGTGAACGTGGCTGCATGAAACAAATACCTGCCGCCAGTGTTCGTTGAAGATACTCTCCCTCTCTGTCTCTGGATCCAGCAGGTATGTGATAAACTGCTGAAACGTCGGTTTGACTCCTGCTGCAAACGCCTCGGCCGCCGTCTCTGGCAGACTGCCGGACACATTACCATAACGGCGCACCATGACCGAACCAAACTGCTTGTAGAAGTCCTCGTTGGGCCTGAGAGCACACACAAACACACACACTTTAATAATTCAAGAATGAAAGGACTGCTGTTTAATCAAATGTGAAGCACATTCCTCCACCTCGCCCTCAACTCAAGGAACACACACACACTTAAACAACCACACACTCACTCTCTGTCTACCCCTCCCCTAACAGACACACACCTTCCGAACTTGTTCCTGAAGGCTGAGATGAGACGCACAAAAGGGTCTCGTACAAACAGAAATTTGGTGTAGTGCTGGAGCTTGAGTGCCATCAGGTGGCGGGACAGAGAACCATAATGGCGCCAAAACCTGGGAAAAAACACATGGACATGGACACAAACAGCACACAACACACCCTCTTAAGTCATGATTTCAAGGCTTCTGAGTTTGCCAAAATCCAAACTCTGTAGCTGTCCAGTCTCATACAATACTGAACACATTTGGCAAATGACTGTAAAGTCAGGATAGATCTGCCCTCGAGGGGCAAAAGATGCACAACGATGTGGATAGAAAGACATAAATTCAGATGCAGGCAGCTCCCGAGGGGAAGAGAAAGGTCTGTCTGTGCTGCAGCACCAAGCTCCGCCTGCGTTTCCACTCTCCTCTTCCAAGCGTCAGCTCAGTAAATAACTCCTTTAGCTCACCAAACACAGTTTCAGTACAACTGGATATCTAAGTGTGAGCATAGATCTGCTTGAAAAATGAAAACTTTTCATTCATTAAAGTCCTTTTAAGAAGGACTGGGGGACAGACACAATACTCTGCTACAGTATAATGATGTGCTAGTCTAGAAAGTGAAGTTAAGTATTAAACAAAGAAATAATGAGTGTGTAAATAGATTTTGTGGGATATTTGGAAAGAAAGTGGCCTCTTGATATGGTCAAACTGCCTCACTTTCATTTCACAGTTGCAAATTTGTCACATTCTGGCTTCATGTTGATTTATTGGTTTATTTGCCTTTGTCATCACTGTGGGATTGATGTATGTGGTTTCTTTGTTTTCCTTGGTTAGACACGCTTTTCAGTCTCTCTGTTTGTGGCTGTTTGTTTGTGTAGGCTATGTGTTTTCTTTTCTTTTTTCATTTAATTTATAGACTACTTTTAAATTCACAGTTTGTCCTGCGGTACGCTTTGACGTGTTGTTGTGGGGACATACTCTGTGTGTTCTGTAGCCAAACAATGATGGTGGTTGGACCACTGAGCAGACATTCAGATGAAGCTGCCCATGAAGACCTTAAATCTACACTCAGCATGAGCAGACTGAGTGTAGATTTAAGGCTGAACGATGGTGTCCTCTGTCAGGGGGCTCAGTAGATTTTAGATGGCATAGCCTGATGCTGACTGCAGGGCCGAATGACGAGGCAAAACATCATTTGACATTAAAACTTCCGTAGATATACTCACCAAACTCTGGGAACAATTTACTGTGTATTGATAACTGACAATGTGAGTTTTCTGCTCCATAAAAGGGCATAAAAGTAAGTAAAATATAAAGAGATTTAGTATTTCTCCAACCAGAATTAGGTCCGTGCAGTGTGGAGAAGATTTTAAAGATCATTTATTGAGGGATTTAAAATATAAAACATAAAATATTACAGTTTTTTTTAGGTGGCCTAAACAATTTCTGCAGGGGTGAGGTGGCACTGAAGAGGTTTGGATTGATGACGGGACCTCTCACTATGCAACTTTTTATAAAACGTGACTTTAATGGAAAACATTAAAGTACTTTGTAGATTTGGCTCTGTGTATGTGTGTGTGTGTGTGTGTGTGTGTGTGTGTGTGTGTGTGTGTGTGTGTGTGGCCACTGGGTTAAGACTTGGTATTAAGGGTAAGGTTAGAATTAGGGTGAGGTTAAGGTTAAGGTAAGGGTAAGGGTTAGGCATAAGTCTTCCTCACATAGATAGGAATACAAGTGTGTGTGTGGACATGTATCATCCATGTTGCATGGACATAAATCTGTTAACACGGTCACATTATGTGGACATGTCTTCCTTATGGGAACAAAACACAAGTCCCCATAATGTAAAAAAATCATTTGAAGATGAATGAAGATTTGGATTAAGGTGAGGATTTTGTTTGGGTTGGGCAAGCAGTGGTTATTGTTATGGGTAAAGTAGGAAACCAATGTCAGTCTATGTAATGTCCCCAAAAGCGATGGAGGCACAACTGTATATGTGTGCATGTGTATACGTGTATATGTGTGTCATACTTGGCAAAAGTGAGGTGGAGGGACGAGTTGTGCACGAGGTCGGGAGGTACAGCCTCTGGGTCAGTGTAAGGTTTTCCTGAGGAGGGCGAGATCAGAGACTGAGACAGAACCACCATCACTCTCTTCCAGTTGGTGCACGCTACCTGAACGGAGAACAACGATGAAGGGAGAGAAACAGGAAAGACAAGAGGGGCTGTGAGCATGTGTGTGTGTGTGTGTGTGTGTGTGTGTGTGTGTGTGTGTGTGTGTGTGTGTGTGTGTGGACGTGAATATGAGTTTGGACAAGCTGCAAAATGCTAGAAGAAAAAAGAGGAACTGAGTTTTTAAGATGTTTTTGTCCTCTTACTTTCTCGCTGTTTATCTAACTCACCACCCACATGCATACCACCACCCACAAGCTCACACAAGTACAAACACACACACAGACACACACACACACACACACACACACACACACACACACACACAGGGCACCCGTACCTTGGGAACATAGCAGTAGATAATCCGGTGTGTGTCATCCACTATCAGGTGATCCAGTTCTCTGTTGGGGATCTGCTCAAATGCCCGAGTCCTTCCGGGGAATTCCATTGCATCCTTTCCTGAACACGTATCCATGATCCTCCTCTTCCTCGCCTCTTGTTCTCTCTCATCCTCTGCGGTACGACTCCTCTCCTCCACGTCCTCCCTTGTTTCCTCATTCCTCTGTTCTTGTTTGTCCCTTCGCTCCTCCTCTGCATCTTCGTCAACTGCTCCTCCTGTCTCAGCAGGGACCAGTGCTGTACTGGAAGCAGTGGTTGGGACGATGACAGGAGAACTGGTCTGGGCTCTGCTGGTGGATGTAGAGTGTGAACGGCCTGTCGTCGCCCGAGGGTAAGAATCAGAGTGAGGTGGCTTGTGTTTGGGCTCCTGATACGGGTAGAGGTTGAAGCCCCCAATGTCATCCCAGTAGACGATGATCAACAGGATCATAAACAAAGACCCCAGGATGAACGCCGCTCGTAGACCACGCCATATTCCCATGGTGATGCCAGATCCAGAGCCGTGATTGGTGCAGAAAAGAAGAAGAGGTTATCTCAGCTCCATGGTGGCCATCTATCACGGAAGGAGACACTTCCTGCTCGCCAGCTGCAACTGAAAGAAACAGGAAGTGTGACTCTGTTCCTCTTTTACAGCCTAAATGAAATGAAGTGATTAAGCAACTACGAACTGATTCTAAAGTACAAGAAATAAATATTATGGCATGAAAAAAAAAAATAAGTACGTGCATTTATTTACACAGTAAAAAACGTAGTGTATTTAGACCTGATATCGTATTAAAACCTTTAATATTATCAGCTTTATGTTACACTATCAAGAAGCACTTTCTAATAAAATAATCCCTTAAAGGATTTATAACCATTAGCTAAGATCATTATTAATGGTTATTAAGTAATTTACTAATTATTTCTAAATCAGTTCTAAGCCTTTAATAGGATTAATTGTTGGGTTCCAGGTTGTGAAAAATCCCTAATGTTTACTCTCTGCATTATTACGCAGCTACTGTATTAATGTTGTTAAAACATTCGTAATTAAATAAATAAATAAAATGATGATGACATAAGGTGAGGTTATATAAGCTGCCTAGTTACCGCGGCAACAGAAAGCAGTGACTCTAACTGTCATCAATGGTTAGACCAAAAAAATAAAAAATAAAAAAATAAGATGGAATAAACAAAACTGGACTGAAATGAAAAATACTGACATTGAATCCTGTGTCTTCATCAGACGGCCTCAGACGTGCTGAAAAGTGAAAGTTGTAAAATGAGGCTTCTTATCATGTCCTTTAATTTGTAACAGGCGGCGCAGGATGATAACAACAGTCAGAATCAGACAGCAGACACAAACAAGCATACAAAACAATGTAAGCCACTGATATTTAACGTCTCTGGGAGTCAAACACAGTGCTCATGCATGGTTTATGTGACAGTTGCTCTTTTCACTCAACATTGAAATGCAAAATTAATTGGTGAGGGGGAGTTTTTTCTAAATGTCAACACAGTGAATAAATACATAAAGTATAGAGTAACATGCTGAGATGTGTGAGCGTGCTGTGTGTGGAAGAATCCATGTAGGCTGAGTGACAATTAAGCTATAACTCTCTGACAAACGCTCACAAAAGCTCATATTTATTCATATTTAGACTGTTTTAGTTCAGACCTTTGGCTACATTTTCCCAGTAAGTAAAACTAACTACATTTACGTATTTAAGTACAATTTTAAGGTACTGTACTGTAAATATTATGTTATAATTCTACTCCACTGAATTTCAGAGGGAAATATTGTAGCCTACATTTGAATATTCACTCCGCTGTATTTTATCTGATGCTAAACTCACCAGCGACTTTGGGTAACAAGGTTTTGCATCAGCTGATAAGATATGATGAATTATTATAACAATGTAATATTAAAAATGAAGCTAGGTAAAATAGCCCAAAACTCATGTGAAGCTCTGTTGTTTTATCGCGGCAATGACTCAAGCAGCCTAGAAGTAAGTATCAAAATGCCAAATATCATCACACTTTTTCTTTTTTATTTACTTTTGGTACTTAAGCTACATTTTGATCATATGCAGTACTTTTACTTCTACTGGTCTACCTTTCCACTGCTGTTACTTTTACTTAAGTAAAGGATGTCAGTACTTCTTTGTAAATAAATTAAATTCAACCTGTAACAGGCATCAGCAACAATCTTTAACATTTTTAATGATCATTAATGAACAGAATAATTCTACAAGTACGCGCTATAAATGGTTTGGTCCAGTGTGAACCTGCCCAGGGGCCGTGGGAACCTCTGGCTCCGCCCGGGGCCCTCGGCTGTCACAGAGGGATGTGAACAAGGGGCCGTGGGGGTGGAAGCGGCTTCAGTCCTGAGCCTGCTGGAGGGTTTACACCCCTTATTGTCTGTCCCATAAAACATCTGCTGCCGGGGAAAACTGTGGAAAAAATGACGATCCTAATAAAAGCAGAGGGGGAAAATCCAGACTGAAGGAAAGCAAAGCAGAAAACCCTCCAGCTCGAAAATTATTGTTTTTTCTGCGGTGTTTCTTTCCACTGCCTCTAAATCTAAACTCCACGTTGACCGGAGGAGCCTATTTTAAGAGATCAACATCCACAAAGTCTCTCGTGTCGTGGCACGCGCTGTACCCACACACACGTGCGCACAAAAGGAAAAACACACTAAAATGTTGGAGAACTTCAAACGTGTCTGTGCAGCTCAGTGGCAACTTCGCAGTGTGAGTTGCACCACTTGTTTTTCACTTGTTTTTGAGGAAATGGCTGTTCATGAAGGGAGGGACACACCGTTTAATTTCAGCTAATATTCCTCTTTTTTTCCCCCATCGCCCCCTCCCAGTCCACGGTTGGAAAACAACCTTAATTTATACAGTACACAGGTTACAATGTGCCCTTTCACCGGACACTGACCCTCTCTCATGCAAACGGACACTTCCCTGTGACTCCACAGCCTGCAGCAGCCGACGACAGAAAGCATGAACTTATTTTTCTCCACAGCCTCCTCTGCTCTTCCTCCACACGAACCTCCTCATCACGCTCCCTTTGAGGTGCACGAAAGCCCGGTTCTGTTCCCTTTATGCCCTTCACGCCGGGAGCATCACGGCTGTAATTAAAGCCGGGGGGTACATGTGTCTGTGTGTCCGAGAAAAAGACAACAAAAGAGCCGAACGTGATGTTTTCTCTTACCCGGCAGATGAGCTCCATGGTGCCGGTCAGCCAGCCCTTTGTCACCCGCACGGTGTCCCCTCTCTGTCTGTCCGTCTGCCCAGTGATGGGACAGGGTGGGCGAGACGGGACTGTAGCGCTCTGCGCTCTCCAAAGAGTGAAGAGGAATCTCGCGAGAGTTTGGTAACCGCTGCCCCTCTTCCACACACGCTGCGTGTTTTTTTTTACATACTGACTGTATTTAGGCTATGAAACCGTAAACCCGCCTCTGGTTTCCCAAAGTAAGGTCCTGGGACCTCCAGGCGGCCCCCTGAGGGTGCTGCAGCTGGATTAGCAATACCAACGTGACTGTAATGGACCTAAACAGAATGGAAGCCCACCATCGCCACCGAAAGGGGGGGGAAAGGTGAAAGGTCATGCATAATACTCCGTAGTAACAGTACCTCACTAAAATTTATGAGAAGCTAAATCAAGTTCATGAGATAATAAATCAGGATTACGATACACGATCACAGAAAATGGTTTCCATAAAGTCCTGAGACACATGAAACTCAACCATGCATCCGTGACTTTGTGGACTGGACTGTCTCCAATTAAAAACTTAAATTAAAACACTTCTTTTATAGATTCTGACTCAGTGTGTTTACATTTGGTGACGTTTGGCCCAACAAAAACATAAATAATGGAGAGGCTTCAGCATGACTCCCCCACAATTTTATCACTGCTCAAGTACAGCTAATAAAAAAAAAATGTAAATTCCAAGTTAGCCTCAATAAAACAATTTAGAGACTCTTTTTATAGGTTTCTGGTCAAAACTTTTGGAGGGTGGTTTTGGGTGACTCATGACCGTAGTATTTCAAAAATCCTGGCTGCTGCCCCAAAAAGCAGAACAATGCATAAAAAGTGGACATTCTTCTCACCAAACTGCCCCCAAAAAAGTCCAGAAAACAAACACAATATGTATTATTGTACTTGTTGCCATACAGTTAAGAATCAGAGAGCTGGTCGACAGAACTTCTTGGTGAGGTGTAGAAATATTAAAAATACTTTTCAATATAATACGGCCCAACACAACACCACCATAAAATACTGCCTAAATAAAGTGGAGTCAAAGCACCAAAAGACAAAGTAGTAGTCAAAAAAGCAGAAACAGAATATTCAGAGTCAGGAGATATTTATTGTACTGAACTAAATTATACCGCACAGGTGTTTCTAGATTTCTGGTAACTAAGTATATATGCTGTCTTAATTTCTGAACTCATTCTGTCAGTCATAAAAGTCTAAACCTGGCATCAGCCACGTTTGAACGAGGACTCAAGAGCTGTCTCTTAATGAGTATTTATAACATCTGTGAGCTGATGGGAAAATGACGGGGTGGCTGCTGTTTCCACATCAAAGGGCTCAGGCGGCTCCCCAGAGAAGGAGCACGCTGATCCTGTTACTAAAAAAAAAAAGAAAGTTTGAATTTCAGTGGAGGCATTTTGGACCCCCCTCAGTCAGAGCCAGTCTCTTCATCCAAACCAGCGGTCTGTCATAGATTTCAGATGTAATAAAACGTTGCAGCATCTTAAATTTCAGTCATGGTTCAGGTGTAGTAATGAAGGGTCACACGCAGACTTTCAGCTGAGGTCCTAAAATCTTCAATAAATCAGCAGTTAGTTGACTGTTCTGCTCACCTTGTCCAACATAAAAGTGGACATCTGTTCAAGACAAACACAGGACATTATGGAAGCCCATCCCTGTCAGGAAAGTCCAGGCTAGGCCCCAAGTAAGTATATAAAACCTGGTCATTCATCTCACCAGTTTCCAAACTGGTAGATAACATCTTCTTTAAATAAGTCATTAGTTGACTGTTCTGTCCACTTTGTCAGCGAACATTTGTACAAGAGAGCGTGGACATACATTAGATCAGGTTAATGAGACAGAAGATCTCTGCAGCCTATAGAGTCAATATTCAAGGTGAGGGTAGAACAACACTGTCTGACCTCACATGTCCATTAGGGAGGAACCAGAAACACTAAGAACCTAAATGCTGCTGACAAATCAAGAACTAACTGTTCCCTGCATCATGAGTTCGTCTTGGTGACAGTGACGCAAATGCTGATTATGAAACGCACAAATGTCTTCAAAATGGTTTATTTGCCACAAAAGAAATTATACTGTGTGCTCTCCACAAGCAGACTAAATTGGTTTGATAAACTTGAGCACTCACCTCAATGACAGGCCAGCTTTCCAGAAGAACAGAGAACCCCGTCATCTCGGATGAACAAAATGTTTTAAGACCACAAAATACACAGTAGATATGAAGCTGTGACCTTGACGTACAAATATTTGGAAAGGACATTAAAATCATATAAGCAGAAAGAAATGTCCTCTAGCACATTTTCCATAGTTTATGGTCATAAAGAATAAAAAATACAGTGACCTCTAGTGGCAGCCGGAGAGTGTGCCAGCAGCTGGATTTTAGAGTGAAACCCAGCTGTTAAACTGAGAACACAGCAATCTGTTAATGATGTGATTTGTTCCAAACAACAGAGGTTTATACTCAGATACTTAAAGTCTAAACTGCAGATAACGACAGAACAAAAGTCTGAGTGAAGGATGAGGCTGGTTAATGTTCAGTTTGCTCCATTAGCCGATTACGTGTGACAAAGATCAATGTTGACATCAAACTGGTTGTCAGCTGTTGTATGGCTTTTGTACAATGGAGTGCTTTTGATTATGTTATCAGGACATAAATGTGAACAATTTTCTGCTTATGTTGATGACAAATGTGGTCCAGCGTGATCAACAGATCCACAGTCAGAGAATCTAAGCCTTCTTGATCTCCTTCCAATGTGGCAAAGTTATCAAACATTTAATAGATCCCGGATGCCTTCTGAAACTGTATATTGGATTGCATCAAATACCCTTGCTGGCAATTAATCTATTATTTTTCGCGTAGTTTCTAAAACGTATGAAAATGGACAAATGTTTCCTGGAGCCGTGGGCGACATCTTAAAACTGCTTGTTTTGTCTGAACAGCCGTCTGAAAATACTCCATTTTAAGTGTGAATTTGTAAAAGACAGGAAGTCCTTGCATTTGAGAGGCTGGAACCAGAGAAAGTTTCACATTTTTAAATGATAAATAACGCATTGATTATCAAAATGGTTGCTGATTAATGCCATAATCCTTTCAGCACCGCCTGCATAACGGTGATAATGTCACTCCAGCTGGATTTCAGTGGCGGGTTGGAATAGGACTACAGATGATTCCCTCTGCAAGAAAGCAGCAAACACAAAGACACAGACAGGTGGATTTGTGTTTGAATGTTTATTTAAAGTTATTCCCACTGCGCACCCCCTCCCTGTGTGAAAGCCTAGTCTGAAAGGAGGAGGATACAGGCCACTGTAGTGCCACATCAGCACATTTATTAACAAGGCTACTTGTTTAGTCACAACACCTCCACCCCCTACTGGTATGGCACTCTGTGCTGCCCTGTGATAACACACCCGCATGGTGAGGCTAGTTCATAAACAACCCCGGGAAGAAAGAAGGTCCAATAAGAGACGGGGCTGAGATTACAGACCGAGTATCTCCGATTAATGAATAGAAAAAAAGGAGTATTACTAAATGTCAAGTTCCACAGAGAAAAAAAAAAAAGGGGGCGGATGATGGAGAGAGACGAAGAGAAAATATTCGAGACAAAGTATTCTCTCTTGTCCCTCGATGTGGCTGCTGATCCGCAAGGCGTGCTTTGATGATGTCACTGAAGTTGAATGTCTAGGCTCGTGATGGTGAACCCGGAGATTGGCAGCGTGGTCGTCCTCCTTCTCCAATCAATGACGCAGCTCCTCTCTCCTCCTTCCACACAAAAAACGGATGGACTGAGGAAGAGAGCAACGGCAAGTTCAACACGGGTCCAGAGTGTCAGCTTCAATACTCTCATTTTGTGTTATTTACATGAACACGGAAAGAGCGAATGAAACACAGCAGTGGTTGTCAAAGTTTAAGGCAGATGCAGGAATTATTTCCCCCCACGTCATCCAGCGAGCACAGACAAGAAACTCTTTTCTTCATGAAGTTCAGCAGCTGCACACTGAGCTTTTTTGGTGCTTTGAGCTGCACATCCTCAAATACATTCACCTCCATCTGCGCTGCTATCTATAAGGTCAGTTACTGTATAAGTAAATGAGATTTTGGGCGTTTTTATCTGGGGAATATGACCTTTTAACAGGATCTAATGTGCACCAATAAATCTGTGCTGGACATATCGAAGTGTCTGCATGTCTGTGTGCATGTGTTACCTGCGTAGGGGACTACAGATCTCCAAGGGGAATGATTTCTTCGTTGATAAAAAACTCAATGGTCTCCTCCTCCCAGTCGTCCACGTTGCTGTCCAGCTCGTCACTGTCCACACCTGGAAGACAGAAACGAATGTCAGCGATTTTTCTTCATTAAAGACAAGGAGGGATGTGAGTAAAGGTTCAGGGTCACACAAAATGAGAGTGCGTCCCACCTCCTCTGAGCTCCAGGCGGATGCTCTTCTGCTCCTGATAGGTCTGCTGCGCCGCCTCCCTGTAGCGACGGTAGTCCTCCATCATGGACCTGCGCTTGTCCACCAGCTCCTACTCACAAGCACAGTCAACATTCAGCTTCAGAGCAGAGGACATTGTAAACATGCAGCTTGTATCATTTTTACTGCGAAAATATCTTGATTATAATGATGCAGCAAACCTTAGAGGCCTTGGACTGGCTCAGACGATCCTTCTGCTCGAAGATCTTGGAGTATTTCTTAAGATCCTTCTTGATCATCTGACAGAACAGAATAGAATAGAATATTTACTGCATAGGGAGGTTCAACAGCCACAAACTGAAGTACGAGTGGATACTTTATCAAATATGTGTTGCACAAGTTCACAGGATGTTGTTCTTGTGAGCCTCAGATCAGCGTTAGAATCAGGAGCAGCAGGGCGGCTCTCATACGAGGTGTCAGAAAAGTTATTTAGTTTGTCATCAGTGGCTCCACACACACACAGTATACTATATACATAAAATCGTACCTTGATCTGCTCTGTGCTGAGCAGGGTGGGGGGTCTGGGTCTCCAGAGCAGCTGACAGAAGCGGTCCTTATTGTTCTTCTGTAGGAGACGGCCCTGGAACGTCCACAGCCAGTATGCGTTGTCCACCTAGACACACGTGAAAAGTGGACGAAAAGGATGTGAGTGCACGGTCAGCGTGAATTAGCCCTTCATAAGTCCCGCCCCTTTTCACTCTGTGCTCCAATAACAGCTGAGCAAGCTTGGCACCCTGCAGAGCCTCGGTCAGCTTCCCCTTTCCTGGAGTACCATGTGCTGGGTCTGTCTACGTTGAGAAGATGTTTAAAAGATGTGGCAGGGCGACTTGTAAAAGTGACGCTCGACACCCTGACTGTGTTTAATCGATTCCCAAAACAAATTTTGTCCGATGGAAAGACCATATTGGGCTGTGCGGTAGACCAACCATCACCACGAACACAAAGATCTGTTCAATTGTAACATCGCATTACACTGGTGTGTCTTCACAGACTCAGTACACTACACAGTCACCTACACAGTCATATCTTAAGCTAGCTAATGTGAGCAAACCACTAGCTAACCAGCTCGATAATGTAAGCTAAATCAAGAGGAGTTGGCCTACTGTGAGATCCCCAGCATCAGCCAGGTTTATTTCCTCCTTATTTCTATGGTGAAGTTAAAGAAATTTGCTAAAGGACAGTGGACATATTTGGAAATACACAACATCTGGAATCCCAACAGGAAAAGTTACCTCAGTAAAAGGAGATGAGGAAATGACTTCAACCTCAATTTGAGTTGTTTTGCCTTGTTCAAGTAATTCAACATTGTGAGTATGTCTTTGCATCACCACTGTTGTTCTCTTGAAGCCATACTGCCTGACGCCCAGAATCTAATACACACTGCGGCTAAATGGAACCAGCTTCGCCATATTTTGTTTAGTTAAGCTTGTCCGACCTAGCGACAATAACTAAAAAGGGCAGGTCAATAGGTCTGGCAAGAAAGGAAAAAGACGAACACATCCGGCGCCACAGAGCAGACTTTACCTTGTGGCTCCACCAGGAGACGGAGGTGACGACATAGCGGCCGGTCGGGTCCCACTCCACGTCAGAGGCCATGTAGTGCTCTGCTATGTTCATCATGGTGCAGTCTGACGTGTCCACAAAGGCAAGAGCTCCATTCATGCTGCACACACACACACACACACACACACACAGGAAAAGAGAAGATTACATACACATACGCTATGTCTTTCATCAGAGCTGACACACACAACAGCAAACTTAAAACACTGAAAGCCTCAGATCAGAGTTAGAATCAGGAGCGTAGCTCTCATACGAGGTGTCAGAAAAGTTTTTTAGTTTGTCATCAGTGGCTTCTCATGTCTGTCTCACACACATATACATACACACATACACACAACTGACCTCCTGAGTCCAGCCAGCACCAAAAACTGTCCCTGTGGGCTCCAGAAGATGCTGTTGGCCTGCTGCTTGTCAAACATCTCTGTGGAAAAAGGGCAAAGTGTCACATTCAGTGGATCTTTAGGGGCTGCCCTGGACTGCGCGACATGTGTGTCGATCTACTCACTTATGAGCTCGATCTTGCCGTTGTTTTTGACATGGTAGAAGGAGACGCTGATTCGGGG
Source organism: Chaetodon auriga (assembly GCF_051107435.1). Classification (NCBI taxonomy): domain Eukaryota; kingdom Metazoa; phylum Chordata; class Actinopteri; order Chaetodontiformes; family Chaetodontidae; genus Chaetodon; species Chaetodon auriga. The sequence goes on from NC_135077.1 coordinate 17,709,215, forward strand.
AGCCTCTCCATGGAGAACGGCAAACTTGCTGCCGTTGGGTTCCCACGCAAACGCTATGATGCCTTCTGTAAAGATGGAAACACAGTAGAACATAGTAACATAGTAGACAACAGTAGATCAGGATTTTTTTCCCCTCTATGGGAAACAATCGCCGTTACTTTGTGTGTTTATTACATTCTTACCTTTCATCTCCACCACATCAACAGGAACCTGCTTCTCTCTCATGCGGAAGATTTCAAAGTTGGTGACCACACCCTAGAAAAGATTGAAAAATTAAATTTAGCGTCTGATTTGTTTTCCACAGAGGTCTCACCTGTTTCCCCTCTTACTCGCCACACACGTACCTGTGTTCCTTTAGGAGTCCTGTCCACTTTCACGCACAGGTAATCTCCGTTCCTCTGCCAGTGCAGTTTGCAGTCGACAACGTTGAAGAGGTTGCGGACGCGGATCTCCTGCCGGGAAGGCATCTGCATCAGAGTCACTCTGGCTGGGATGTCTTTGTCCTCAGGCACCCAGAATGCTATGATGTTGTCCCCAGGGGACCATGAGAAGTCCCTGCAAACACACAGATTCTTGTCACTATCTCTAAACAGAAAGCTGTCACAATGTAAAGCATCAAATTACATGAAACAAATCATAAAAGCATCATCAAGGACTCTTACTTGATCCCACTAATCTTGAGGCTCTTCTTGTCGAGCAAGCCCATCGACTGAAAGGTGCAGAAACATGGCTTTAATGTCACTTGCACACTTTACATAAATACAACTATATGTGGTTTTTGGAAGTCCACTTACTGGAGTCTCATAGATGCTCAATGTGTCTGTGGTCATCCTGGCAAAGAACTTCCCATCATGGCTCCACCTGAGAACCAAATATGTTGCATTATAACATATTCAATCACTGCAGGAGCAACAAATGCAAAAACATCACTGAGCTAAATTCGATTTTGACAGTGTACTGACTTGAATATGGGCCAGTGTGCAGAGCTCTCACAGTGGAAACCTCTCTTCTTCTGTCCGGTCAGAATGTCCCAGATGATGATGGCCTGAGGGTCCTCCTTGGTGTCCATCAGTGGACTGAAAGTCACCACATACCTGGAAGGCATCACAACCACACATGGAAGCTTCATGCGGCTCAGAAACGGCACAATTCGTCAAACAGTGCTCATCATCCATTATTAGTAATTAGTTTTGATGCAGACACTTGAGTAAATGAGGTGTGTCAGATTAAATTTCTACAGCTGTTCATATTTCAGAGTGTCAGATACACAATTAATCAACCTTTAATCAACCAAAGATATCTAATCTGACTAAGAATAAGTAGACACCCAATATTAATGTACTCTGATCGAGACTTCTCTAGTTTGTCATTTTCTCATATCCCATTAATTTTCTGTCTAAATAAAGATCTTTGCACACTGATGCAGCTGCAGGCTTATAAACACGCTGGTTAGAACCCATCTGTACATGTCTCCTCTGCATCAAAGAGCAAAAAACATAACCATTAGTGACCATTAGTACTGCTGAACACTGGTTACCTCTCACACGGTGAGAAGTCGATGAGGGACACACCCTGATGGCTGAACCTCTGAATCTGCTTGAACTTCTCGCCGCCCCACAATGCAATGCCACGCTGGTGGAAAGTGGCCAGGTAGGTGCCTTTAGGAGACCAGCGCACGTATGTCTCTGTCCAGCGCTGAAACAAGACACACAAGTGTTATTAGTCTGCAGGCCAACCCCTACTGTTGAATTCTATTCAACAAGACGGCATTTCAACGTGTCATCAGCTACTTACGGCTCTTTCCTCAGCTATGACTGGGTCCTTAGCATCATTATTGAAAATGGCAGTCCTCTCTCCAGCTTCGTAGATCACGCTGTACTGGTCCCGACAGTCCGAGTCCTCAATCCAATGGCGCATGTTTCCCTTAACAGACAGACATGCAGAGTTAATGGAGCTTACAGCATTTTGGCATATCATCTGTTGACGCTGAGGGGAGAATTTTACTACTTATGATTAGGAGTGAAAAGTGTCATTTGTTTAAAATAAACTCACAAAATCTTTGAAAGGCTGCTTCTCTGGAGTTTCCCACTCATCACTGATGTTCATGTACCTGAGAGAAAACAAGCAAACAGACTTGATCTCCTTCCTCTCATACATCTGCCATCAGTTACTGGCTTTCTTTTCAGACGCTGCACACTTACTTGTCAAAGTCGGTGAAGAGGTTGACCCTGAATGTATGTTGTTTGTCGAGTTTGTATCCATCTGCGTTCTTTACTGCCTCGAGGGCCTGGGTGGGAGCAGCATACTCCAAGAAGATGTACCTGCGTGAGAAATGTGGCTTTTTTAACACTGAATTCACCATTAAAAGCAGTACACTGCAAAGACAGAGCAGAGGGACACAGACCCTTTGGTCAAGCCATCAGCGTCTGGGTAGAACTCCGTGGTGATCTTGCCAAATTTGGAGAAAATCTTGTGTATGACGTTCTTGAGTTTCTCCAACCGCTCTGGGCCCACCTGAGGGACGTTGTCCACCACCACCACCGAGTCTATGCCGTCAGCCTCCTGAGGCTTCTCCCTCAGGATGTCACCCAGGAGCTCTGAAGAGAAGAGGAAGCAAGGTGGGAAGATCAGGGAGGGAAACAGTAACATGAATCTCTTATCTGATCTGTCTGGGTTACATTTTCATGCCCCAGTGACTCAGTTCAAACTGCAATGAGACCACTGGCTTCATTCACGATCGTGTTGTGATTATCAGCAGACTGTTTGTTTTAAGACTTCATTGGACAGCGACAGAGTAAAGGACGGACAGGAAACATGGGGAAAGAAAACAGAGGGGACATGCACCAAAGGTCCTCCGCTGGAATCCAATCAGGGATGTTACAGGTACGTGATATGAGCTTAACCCGGACTTCACTACAATCTGTCATCACTTTATTAAACTAGTGCAATCTAAGGATTTAGAGAAGTGTTGATCCAGCTTGATGGTTATATCACAGACTGTTAGTGGTGCTGTTGCATTGTATTATGTGATTTCTGTATTGTTTAATCTGTCCTTACTGATATAAATGAAGTGCACAAAATATTAAAAGCTACTCTCAGTGATGCAGTGGAGTTTAACCGCATCACATACTGCAGCCACCAAAATGACCACAGTTGAACCAGCTTCTCTTAAACAAAATGTGAACAACATCTGAACATTATAGGCTTTATAGAGGGAGATCTTAATGCAGGGCTGTTGAAATAGATTTCATTAATGCCAGCTAGGTGACCCAATGTACCTGCAGCAGAGCAATCCTGTAAAATAGTTACCAAACAGGCGAATAAAGGGCGTTTCTATTGACAAATGGATGTGTCATTTGTGCCAAACTCCCCTCAACCCCTGGTTAAGATTAACGTTAACGTTACACTGATTATGAAAGCTAGCGTTTATTTCTAGCTGTTTCGTGCAAACCACAGACTGCGGGAACACAGTTAGGGTCTTGGTCGTAATTATTAATTAGGATAGCAACAAGAAAATGTTTGACATGAGTTAGCTTCGACCCGTTATTGAGCGGTTTCAGTTTCCTAAATGACAGCGAGAAGGCCACAGTGAGTGCTTATCTGGGGTCTGGGTGAGGCTTTCATGGGCGTGAAATGGAAACGTGATAACATCGGTTAATATAAGTTAATGCTGAGGTTTCTCTAAAGAAAAATAATGTTCATCTTTTATCTCTGGTCATCAGACCTTTGCATTTAGCCACTGATATCCGGAAGGCAATGTGACAACCGAACTAGCTAGCTTTGTAGCATCTGTAGTACCACCACCGTTAAGCCTGCTAGTAACATAAAGCTGTTAGCTAACAGTTAGCAACAGGCCAGAAAGCCGGCGTTTTTCCTGCTGCCGCTCACCCTCATCATCGACGTCATCCACGAAGTCCTCTGGATCGCTGAAAGAGGGCTCCTCCTCTTCATACTCAGGGTCGTCCACCATATCAACTGTTTCTTGCATTTATCGGGTCTACGCGACGGATTTATGGCTACAGCAAAGCAAAATCCCAAAAACGAAGAGGCTGACGGTCCTCGGCCGGTGCGGCACCATGTGCGAATCCGTGAAAATGGACGATGTGACGGAAACGCAACACCGGAACTTGTTCAGAGGCAATGGTGCGCTGCGGGGAGAAGGTAAAGTTGTAAAACGCGAGGATGGGCAGCGCGTGGCGCACGCACGTGCAATTTAATCCATCCACATGTTTAAAGATCAGTAAATAGTGCATGCGTCCTTCTTATGACTCTCAAAATTTACACTGAAAGCTGAAAGAGAAGGAAGCCAAGCACCGGTATATCCGAAACTGTTTCCCGCGAGATGGATATTTAGTAAAACTACACGGAAAAACAACATTTTCTTCATTTAGCTAGCTGTGCCCGTTCACTCAACACGACTTAGCGTTAACTAAGTTTCTAGCTAACTTTCCAAATACGCGACTCAGTGTTAGCTATGTGTGTTTTAGTGTAACTGTTCAGCGGTGAAGTTATTAGTGACCCGTTTGCTATGATGTGTCCTGAGGGCTCATTAACACACACTCACGTTAGTACCATGGACAGAGAGTGTGTGTCGCTACTGCCCAGGGTGTGTGAGGTGCTGGCGGACTCGGGGAGGTCTCTGCCGGATGACACCAGCCTGGAGAAACTGCTGGACTGGTTCACAGGGCTCAACGCGGCTGGTTAGTGCTGAGCTTGGTGGGATGAGTTAGTTTGGTTATCTGTCATTCAGCTTCCAGGTGGGAGGATGTCGATCCTTCTCTGTGGGTTACTGTAGCTATGTGAGGTGAGACAGATAAGTTACATCCATACTTTAAATCTAGGCGTGCATACAGGACTGAGCTAAGTGCAAACTTGCCACTTTCTTTGCTCCACCAAAGCACCAATTAAGTGAAATAAAACTGCATCTAACAACTATTTTGATCTAATGATCAGATCAAAATAATCTACATAATTAATGATTCATCGATAACAATTTTCTCTTTAAAATGTCAGAAAATAATACAAAATAGCAGTAAAGCAGGAAATCATCATCATTTTTGCTTGAAATGTGACTGAAATTATTTGTTCTTTAAATAATCGCTGAATAATTATCTGTAAATTGATGAACTGATTAATAGGCTCATTGCTCCAGCTCTAAACTGATTGCTTAGGGCCTTCAGACCTGCACTATATAAGGGAGGGGCTGTGTGTCTTTTGATAAGCCTATATTTTCTCCTGATTCAGTGCTTACATGGTGTATATTCTTCTAGAAATCTCTGTAAATGAAGCTGTTGTGTAGTCTTGAAAAGGCAAAAAGAGCAAGAGGAACAGCTAGATCTTCCTTTAGGATTGTACAGCTGTGGATCAATAGATGGATGTTTGATGTGTATGTCTGTCTCATGTCCACCGTCTGTCCTGATGAAGGGAGATCTCTGCTGGAGGCCTGCCCATGTCTGCTTGAATTCATATCAACCGTGGTTTCCGACACAGCTTCAGACCCCGGTGTCCTTGCCTTCACCCTCAAACTGACCGGCTTAATGGCTGCAACTGAGGACGGCTTCAGAACACTTCAGGTAGAGATAATGACACTTTGTGCTTTCGTGAAACTGTTACCAGCAGTTTCTGACTGTGGTGATGCCCCCCTTCCCCTACAGGAACGCTCTGTTCTGGACCTGGTCTTCAGCCTTCAGCGCTGGCAAGAAGCAGGACTCTGGGAGGATCCCTCTTTAAGGATTGGGTGGATCCAGGGCTTAAAGAACTTGCTGCAGCACCCAGAGGCTCTCAGTTTCTTTGTACAATCAGGTGACACTTCACGTAGGAAATGAGACCGTCGCTCCTGATATGTTGTGTATTATAAAAGACAACTTGATAAGAGGGAGGCTGGTGATATTTAGGAATAATGACAAAGAATTTCACCACTTTGTAACTAAAATCTGTTTTCCTGTCTCCACAGATTTCGTTGAACCTCTCCTAAAACTCCAGACAGACACAAGTCTGTTTGTCGCCTCAGCTGCCAATCAGTTGCTCGCCCACACCCTGCTCTTCTTTCAGCCAGTCTCGTCTGCAGGATGTAACGGCGTAGATAAGAAAGACGAAGACAAGAGGACACAAACCTCCAATGCAGACTTAGGACACCCAGTTTTCACCATGGACACCATCACAGGGTACACTGCTGTTATCAGGGAGGTGTCAGAGTACCTAAAGGAGTCACTGGATCCCAAAGAAAACACACGTCTCCATCAGAGAATGCAGATCCTCAAACTGCTGGCCCTGCTCCTGGCCAAGGCCGGGCCGCCTCTCAGGGACAGGCTGCTGCAGACGGTCGGGGACTCTCTGGACAGTCTGGTGACAGCAGGCTGCAGTCAGCTCACTCTGCCTCTGATGGACGTCATCCTGGCTGCATACAGGTAGATCTCTCACATGAGCCCGAGCACAGTGTAACGTGGGAATATCCAGTTCACAGACAGCAGTCGAAAAAAAGTGAATGCAGCAATAAACACAGTTACAGTAAATACAAAAGTATCCATATAATTGTGAAGTTGACATTATCATCACTGTTGTCATTATCACTCAACCAGCCTACCTGATACCCTGATAGTGTAAAACTTTAAACAGAAAGCAATCACTTGCAAATTAACTCTGTGTTTGCTGATGAGGATGCATCAGTTTCCCCCACCTGCACACTAACAGAGCACCTGCTGCATAACCATAATAAAAACAGAAAAAGGGAAAATTGTGCTGTTATGATAACAGAGAGCTGGAGTGATTTTTGGATGAATCAATTCGTTGAACATATGACACTATAATTTATAACAAGTGTCCACGTTTCTTTCTTCGTCTTCTGCAGCTCCGGTACTGATGAACACAGCCCGGACCGCCGCGTCACCTGTCTGCTATCGTCCATGTTGACCACCATCAAGCCCTCCGAGCTCATTCATGCTGCAGCTGCTTTTCTTCGCGGAGGTCGTCAGTAAGCAGTCATCCCCTGCACGCCTTCACGCTCTCACACAGAATGTGGCCTCACCCTCACAAGCACAGGCTCAGTGTGTGGAGGTTTCCTGACATCAGGTGGTTTAAGAAAAAACAGAACTTATTTACAAACTCAAATGGGTGCTGTTGTCTTCTGTTCCTGTGTTTCTCTGCAGTGAGACTGTCCACACAGCCCGGGCTGTGAGAGCGCTGCTGCTACCCCTCGATATTATAACTGGTCAGACTCTACTGGGCACAAACGCCACTGGTAAAACACACAGAATTACACAGTAAAAAAGGAAACAGCCTGTTGTTCAGCATCTTCATAACTAAATATGTTTTTTGCTCCCGCAGCAGACAAGCGTCGGGGTGCAATGGTGGAGCAGCTGAAGAGTAAAACCTCCTGCATCGCCATGATCTGTGTCTGTCTGACAAACACACCGCAGATCGCGCTCATGGTGAGGCTGCAAGCACAACAGAAAGCAGAGGAGAGGAAATGTTCTGCTGTTTTTGTGTGAATCAAACATCACTCTCTCTTTTCCTCTCAGCCGCCTGACGTCCTCCCCTGTCCTCCACATTTAATCGTCACTGCAGTTCTGTCACTGTTAAGGATCTGCAGTGGCGTCTCCTCGTCCGCTGGCTGTAGAGAGGCGTGCAGGAATATAATCAGCAGTGGCAAAGTTCAGAAGTGTGCTCTGGAGGCTCTGATGGCTCTCAGCTGTAGCTCAGGTAAATCAGTTTGAGTGTGTGGGATGATCCAAATAGGAAAAATGGTCACAGTCTATATTAGGTACACATAATCAACCTCTTTATGAGTCATTATAAAGCACTTATTAATATCTTATTGTCAGAGTTAGAGCCATTAAAGGTTAACCAAGTGTCAAAGTAAATGCAAATCAGTAGTGTAGTTAGTTTTTCAGGATGAAAAAGTTAGCAAGTCTTTTGTGTTTCAGGAGCGAAGGAGAAGATCGCTGATGTGTTCGCTGTTCTCATTCAGTATCTGGACAATCCTGATTCTGACCCCACTGTAAGTTGTGTCTGTCCCTTTCTATGCACGCATGATACACTGTCACTCATTTTATCTGCACTGGCCTTATGCTCCAGGAGAGAAGTGACTCAGAAGAAGAGCCACCGTCGCTCGCTGATTGTTTCAACCTACATGTACATATATAAGAAGAACAAGTTGTAGTACTGATACACACACTCAGCTAATACACATTATTTCTATATGATCTTAATTAAAAGTCCCCTTACTCGCCTTGTGTCGCTGATCTGTAAATCATTATCGATCTTGCATTGTTTTCTGTCATTGAAATGACTGTTTCTTAGGTACTCCACAAGTCCTACCAGGCCTTAGTGGAGTGGACGAGTGTGTGCACAGACCTCTCCTTCATAACAGACCAGCTCAGACAAGGTAAAGTCACACATCACGTAGACACAACACACTCTGTTGTGTCTACGTGATGTGTTGCTGAAATGATCCTTGTGTGTATTAGATCTCGTTGATGTGGTGAAGAAGCGTGTGTGTGACATGCGTTGGGAGGTGAGAGACTCAACGGTGGAGTTTCTGGGACACCTGGCAGATGTGCCCGTCTTCCCGAAATCAGCCGCGGAGGTGTGTGACGCCTCGGAGGCCTCGCTAGGCAGCTGCTGTACCACTCCTCTCCTGAAGGAGGCGCTTCGTGACTCGGAGAGTTACGTGAGGGCCAGCGCCATCTCCGCGCTGGCGAGGACTCTGGCAGGCAGCTGGCAGCAGGGGGCAGCACTCAGTCAGGACGAGGTTGGCAGAAATTGTTTTTACATTGACTCTGAAAAGATGCCAGTCTATAGAGGTGGATGGAGACTCTGCCGTCGTACCTTGACGTCATTTGCTGACTGTTATTAATGCACTTCTGTCTCCCTCCAGGCTGAAATAGTGAGCCGGCTGCTTGAAATTCTCTCCCAGGACACAGAGGGATTCCCCAGGAGGGCTGTCGTACGATACTTCATTGCCTGGTTCTCTTTGCGCTCCTCACGCTCGCCTCCGTCCTCCTCCACCTCTCTCCTAATGCAGTGTGTGCGCACTGTCCTCTCACAAGGCAGCGCGGATCTGGACTGGGAGGTCAAAGTTCACACGCTGGAGCTGGCCGAGCTGCTGCTGGACGAGGCCTTTTCAGGCCAGCGGGGTTACAGGAAGGGCTCAGACACACATCAAGCCCCATCGCACCCCTATGGTGTAGTTTCTGACCAGGTGCACACACTTCACACCCACACCGGTAGACACACAGAGGGGGTGGAGTCCGATTTGGCCGGAACGTTGAACGAGCTGGTTGAGCAGGGAGTCATCTCAGCCTTGTTGTGTGGTCTTGTTGACTGCGATAGACCTGTGGGTCTGAAGGCCTGTCGCCTGCTGGTATCACTCAGAGAGACGGTCTGTCCTCTGTTGCTGAGGGCACAGGATGCTGCTGTGGCACCGGCCGCCAGGGTCACCTGTGAACTACCTGGCTGGGGCTGGGGGCTGGAGATCAGAAAGATTCTGGGCATGAAGAAGAGTGACGGAGCGGGCGATGCTGAAGACCATGGCGTGCCAAAGGAGGCGGGCAACGGCGTGACTGTTGGCGTGTGCGAGGTGTTGACGTCTCTGGGTTTAGACGAGAGGCTGGACGTCCTCACTCAGAGCAGTGACCACGTCCACAACTCTCCCCTCTCTCTGCTGCAGGACATACTGACCGCCAGTGCCGCTCACACTCGGCCCGACACACAGCCAGGGCAAGAGGTCATAGTGGACTGCTACTGACACACACACACACACACACACACACACACACACACACACGCACATTACAAGGGGACATTACACAGACTTGCACTCATTTCCTGGAGACTTACCCAAACCTTAACCCAATTTTTCATCCTGAAATTTCATGATTTACATTACAGGAACTTTTGTCCCCATAAGAAAAGCAAATCCCCTCAATGTGAGCAATACACATCCAGAAACACACAAACACACACACACTGCCTTATATTTGTTATCAGTGAGCAACACTCTCTGAACTCAAGGTACATTTGCCTTCATGTTGTTATGATTTTTTGTGACTGATTTTGCTGATTTTACTCCTTATTAAATATTAAAGTTTCATTAAATACCAAACAGGAAGTTTTTGATCTTTTTCTCTTTTTTCCTAAATCTTTTTAAGATACACCCATACTATGCACTTGTCTTTACTTCCAGCAGGGGTCAGTCACAGCTCGCCATTACAGTCTGCACAGGCCTAAAACTGAGACCTGACCACACTTTATTTCATCCATTCTGCCTCTTCTGTGGATCCTACCCAGTGAAAGTGACACGTTAGCAGTGCAGCAGCAGCAGTAGTTTAGTTTCAACCGATCACGTGTTTTGAATGTAGTGTCTTTATATTTGAAATTTGTCGGGTTCAGGTCGGGGAGCAGAACTCGCTGTCATATCACCGTGTCCTACAAATCAGTGATGTCTGTCAGGCATTGATTTGATTCATTGTTGTAAATAAACATACAGGTTAGTCTTTGTGGAAAATGTTATAATTTCTTTGTTCCAATAGCCTCAAACTGATGCGTAAGCAACCACCTCCCTCCTGCTCCCTCTAAATCTGTGCTGACGTCATATTTTGACGTTGTATTTTGAATAATTCACCTCTACCACATTTGTCCATTTCATTGCCCTTAAGACGCAATTCGATGACGGTAATGAAGAGCCTCATTTTTTCTGCAAGTGCAGTTTCAAACTTTTGTCAACTCCTGATTCCTGTTATCTTAACTACTGTAGTTGGTGAAAAGGTGACACAATTTCACTGTGTACAATCTGTCAGGCACTGGTGCAGGATGTATTCATACATACTTGACTGAAGAAGAAGTACCAATACCATACTACAAAAATACTCCATTACTAATAGAAGTAGTTCATTCAAAATGTTATTCAAGTAAAAAATATAGTATTATCAGCAAAATGTACTTATAGTAGCAAAGTAAAAGTACTCTGATTGATGTATTATTCTATCTGACATCATTAGATTGTTAATAGAGAGAATGTATAAACAGCATTTTACTGTAGTACCAGAGTGAAGTACAGCTACTTAAATGTAGAGTAGAAGAAGCATGAAATGGAAATACTCAAGTACAAGCACCTCAAAATTGTACTGAAGTGCAATACTTGACTGAATGTACTTCGTTCCTCTCCACCAATGCTGTACTTTAAATGATTTAAACCTTTTCCCGGGTGAATCAGCTGGATGCACTTGGTTGTAATAATCCTAAGTAGACAGTCATAAACACTCCAGGTCATCACACTCGGTTCAGGGTTATTTTCACTCCTTCTCTGTCTCCTCTCCTTCCTCCCTCTGTCGCTGATTTCCCTTGTGGAAATGAGTCATTAAAGCCTCAGAGTTTGAAGTGCGTAGACATCAGAGCTGGAGATGGAGAGGGCATTCGCCACCTCCACGTGTTCACACGCTCTCCGACTCAGTCACATGGAAGAACAGAGGGACACACGCGCAGAGAAAACGCTCCTCATTAACTAATGACCAGGATGTCAGCACACACACACTCATCATCACAGTCATCACACTGCCGCGCTCTGAACAGACAGCTGTATTCTCTCCCTTCATTCATGAAGTGAAACTGCTCTCGTAGAAGACTCTGCTCCTCTGTGCAGCATGGAGGCGGTGGCTCTTTTCTCTTTCACAGCGTCAGAAGCAGACGAGATCAGTTTCCACAAAGGGGACATCATCAAGGTAAGTGTGCAAATGTTGCTTTTAGAGGATTTAAAAACAAAGTTAACAAAGGTGTTGCATGTCTGCACAGTAGGAATAATTGTGCATGTGTGTTATAGGTGACAGAGATGGAGGATGACTCTTGCTGGTTCACAGCGGAGATCCGGGGGAAGCGTGGCTACGTGCCAGAGAACTACATTTCCCTGCTCCCTTATCCGTAAAAACACATTTTATACTTAGGAAAACATCAATTTAGGGTAGAAAACAGAATATTATAGATGTGGATTGTTTCATCTACCATCATTGACATCAGTGGTTCCCGAACTTTTTCACTGCCTACTTATGACCCCTCATCACAGGCTTTGACTTTTTCAGCCAAAAAGTGATTCTTCTGACTAAGACTGCTTGGTTTGAAGAAATTTTTGAGACCTAGAGAGGTGAAAGTTTTCAGTATTTCACGACTAAACAAAAAGCAAAAATTAGAGAAAAGTAAGTAATTGAAAATCTTGTGACTCCTCAGAGTTTTTCTGACCTGTTTCTGGAGTCTGGAGCCCTGGTTGGGAACCACTGATCTACACAACTGAGCTGAGTTATACTATAATTCTCAAAATATATTAGCTTAAGAGAAGAGTATAATTTACGTGTGTGTGTGTGTGTGTGTTTGTAGGTGGTTTGCTGGACGAGTATCACGACTTGAGGCTGAGAAACATCTGCGCTGGCAGGACACTGGAGTGTTCCTGGTGAGGGAGAGCGAATCAGCTCCTGGAGAGTTTTCTGTCTCCGTTAGGTCAGTAAACGCGCACACACACACACACACACACACACACACATGCAGAGGACAAGTCTGACAGGTCGGTCCTCCGTTGTCTGTTCCCACATTGTGATGTTAATAAGTTCCAAAGTGTTTGTGTGCTGGCGTGCAGTGGTTATATTTGCATGTGTTGAATCTGCTGCACTGCTGTCGTTTCCAGTTCCACCGCCCCTCCCTGAGCTGTGTCTTAATGACCACAGGGGAAAGCTGCTGCTCCTGGATCTGACCTGAAAAACCAAAAACACAGTTAAACAGCTTGCTGATAGAACATACTATACAATCAGCAGCGCTGCGTGAAAAACAGGCAGCAGCATCTCCTTCTGATTTTATGTTCTGCAGCTGGATGTTTGTTTTCCGTCACATTGAACACATTACCGGGTTACAGCATCCACGTGTCTTTGAGTGTGTGTCAGGGTCAGTGGAGGGGGAGACTATTTAAATATGGTCTACGACAACGCACTGCACTAAAAATGTAACAGCCACAAAGGCTGTTAAGACTGTGTGTGTGTGTGTGTGTGTGTGTGTGTGTGTGTGTGTGTGTGTGTGTGAGGAGGTGTAATTTGGGTCAGCAAAGTGACGTGGGACACATTTCATCACTGAGGATAAATTGAATGTGTTCAATAATCGGGGCATTACGTAAGACCACTCAGTCTTTAATTATACACAGGTGCATTATGCAATTGACACATGCCATAGACACGCATGCACATACATACATACATGTTAATGATTTAAGGCACAGCATCTGTCTGCCTGTGAGGGCTGAGAGTGAAGCGCTTTGTTTATGTTCATGCACACATGAACTCAAAGTGTAATCCTCACGAGGATCAACAGAGGGTGATGATGTTCAAGAAGAGTTCATTAAACCTGTTTTATAGCTGAGGGAGATTCTTTCAGTCCTCAACACGTCTACAGTTTGTCTGGATGACATCATGGCAAACACAACAATGTGTTTTATGAGATATTAGACAGACAAACTTCCTCTGAACTATTGCCTCATTATCCATGCTTGCCTTTTTTTTTGTCATCATGAGGATAACATGAATGACTCCAAACATGTGTTGTGTTAAAACAGGAAGAGACACAACATTAATTTTAAACAGTCTGTGTTCATACTATAAGAATCACTTAATGAGGACCATAGTCCTGTAACACTATGCACAAAGGCAGCGGAGCAGCTCCAGGAACACCTCAGAAAACCAAATATAACCACTCTGTGTTTAAAGAGACATTTTTCTGAATCTTTGCTACATTTGATTGGTATTATTTTGCCAAACTCACAGTTTGATTGATGTCTCTGTGAAAGTATTGTGTCATTTCCTGTGAGTATAAAACCGTAAAGTATGTTGATCTCTTGTGTACTAACTGCAAAGAGAGTAGACTATAAACATCACCATTAAAGTGCAGTACATTCTGCATATATTTAGTTCAGACAAACATGATAATTGTCACACCTTTGTGTGGTTTAGAGTCTCTAACTAACCTAATGACATGTCTTTGACTGCAGGAGGAAAGTGGTGCAGAAACTGTTCAGAATGGGATCAAACTCTTGTTGTTGGAAGGAAACCACTGTGCTGCTCCAACATATTAACTAGAACACTAAAAAAATCCCCCAAACCTCTCATTCCTCAGGCTGACGCATCCCATCACTCAAGCCTTTGTCAGAGCGCCTCAAGAGTGGCATCGCCCTCCTTTTAGAGTGACTCTTCGAGGTGTGTAAGGGAGGGACACGCTTAGTAACCAATTACACATCAGACACGAGCACATGGTGCACATTTGTTTTGAAATTCAAATCAGTCTTTAAATTACTGCACAAACAATGTGATACAAATGCGATTACTCCCAACGAAACAATACAGCAGAAAACAGAACAGCACAAGAGAAAAGGTGACGTACGAACAGTAAAAGGTATTGACTGAAGCTGCAGCTCATTCTCTCTAATACGGAGGAAAGTATACTGTGATACCAACAATTGGGTGTATTAAACCTCCAGAAATGTCTGTTTTGGGGTTGCAGCTAACAATTATTTTCATTATTGATTAAACAAAAGCATGCAAGCAAGCTATTTTGATAACTGTTTAATAATTCGGGTCAGTTTTTCCTGCATTTATGTCGAACTTTCACCTCCAGTTTCAGCTTCTTTATGTCAAGATTTTCTACTTAAATCATTGTAACCTTTTTGGGGGTGGTTTCAGTGTCTTCACACTTAAAAGGCCAAAATGATTAATTGGTCAATTGCAGATAATAAACAGCAATTTATTGAACAGTGACAATAATCAGCCCTAATTATTACATAAAGTATGGATGTAATGTTTTCGTAAAGACCAAAGCGACTTCTTCAAATCAAAATACTTGACATTTATTTCCTGACAATTAGCTGATCGATCACTCCTTTCATCAATGCTTTTCTCACTCAATGACTTGCACAATGTCAGTAAGAGACAAAACTACCTCCGAATCACTGAACTGCTGTGAGCTTTTCAGAGCAGCTCAGACCAGATTGATGTGTTTATTCACGCGTGTCTGCTTTGACATGTGAGATTTATGGCCTCTGAAAACACCTCCTGCAAGGATTTTGGAGATACACCCACACATGATTGTGGTCACCCTTCCCACACTGACAGAGGTATGCGCAGAGCATCTGCAGGAATTCCTCCACAAACAAAGAAGGGGAGGAGGAGTAACACTACCCTCGTCTTCATGCGGAAGCTTAAAGGAGCGTGCATACCTGCCTTTATCCACTTCTCACTTCTCACTTCTCACTTTGCAGCTATGGTGACAGGGTGGAGCATTTCCGAGTGCTGGAGGGGGGCGGTCAGTACTGCATCTGGGACGAGTCGTTCAGCTCCCTCAACCGGTTGGTGGACTTCTACAGGACTCACAGCATCGCTGTGGAGAAAGTGGTCTGCCTCAGAGACCCCCCCTCGTCCCCTCGCCTGCTGTCCCAGCCTGGACTTAACCCTTATCCCAACCCCTATAAAAGCAGCTCTCAGGAGTCCCTCCCCTCAGCCCGCCTCTACTCCCTTGAACCAACTGTGGGGGTATGACGAATCCTGAAGCATCGTTATTCTTCACAAACAGCTTCTCGTAAATACACACCTGGTTGTCTGATGTCACGGCTGTGCTCTGTCTTTGTGTAGAAACCTCGTCTGGCTCACGCCCTCTGTGACTACACTCCACCCCAGACCGCCCACCTCCACTTCCTGCGTGGTGATGTCATCGACCTGCTGGACTGCTCGAGCCCACTGACCTGGAGAGGGCGCTGTCGAGGCCGCGTGGGAGTCTTTCCCGCAGAATACGTGCAGCCGCTGTACCACTGACAGCATATCAAGCTGAACACCTGCTCCATCAGCGACCGCGTTTACATGCACGCTAATTTCCCACCGTTATTCCAGATATGACAATATTCCGAATCTGACATGGTTCATGTAAACAACATATCCAGGCTGGATTCTCTGAATTAAGCCTTATTCCAAATAATATTCCTATATAATAGTAATATATATCTCAGTCAGGGTTTTAACTGCAGTTTATGACACACAGCATCTTGCCTGTGTCCAGTCAGCTCTCATTTTCATCTGGAAGGAGAAACACACCTACTCTAAAACACCATGAAATACTTGGATAAGGACAGGTTTTTGAATATGTGCAACTATCCCAGTGCTGACTGTCTTAAGAAGGAGGTTGAGCGAATGAAAGAGGGAGGCTGTGTTTGATAATTGGCTGCATGTAAACAGGAATATTAGTGGAATAGTCATTTTCATTGGCCATGTAAACAGCTTAGTAGGAATATTGTCTTCTTGAGAATAACGGCAAAAAAACTGAATATCTTGTGGATGTAAATAGACCCACTGACTCTCAGGCTGACCTTATACGTCCAGTGATTGAACTAGCGGTAAAACAATAGTACAATAATCAATTAGTCCATCCACAGGAGAAAATTAATTGACAGCAATTTGAAAAAATGTATTTTGTCAGTCAGCTTCAGGGCCCTATGTGAAAACAGCATTTTACTTTTGGGTGTTTCACATGAGAGATTTCTGTGTTCCTGTTTTTCTCTGAGCTCCTGAAGTGGGCAGAGATGGATTTGGACAATAACAACGTGTGAAACCCAATCAGACCACAGTTGTTGGGTTGGTACTGTTGCTGTCAATCAAATCTGATCAAACCACACTGTTTTAAACCTGAAACCAAAACTGTTTTTTAACCTTTGATTCTTGTTCATTTAGTCATAAATACATAAATATGTTCTAAAGAAATGCAACAATCTTATGTCAAAGTCTGTTTACAGGTGTTTAGTAGTACTAATGCTTATGGGAAAAAGCTTTATAAAGCTTTTTGGCTCCAGAGGGAGCAGTTCAAGATCAGATAAATTGCCTCAAGTGATGTCACTTGAGTCAGTGCTGGTTGGGGCTGAAGATTACAAGTTTGAAAATTGAACAAGCTGGGGGTGTTGAGTTAGAAAACAGGCATCTTTCCACACCTCTGTGCATGGCCCACTCCTCATTCTGCTTGAGGCTAACCGCTCACAGCTGCATTGCCATAACACAGGACAACCGTGGGCGGTCCAGTTGCATTGTGGGTAACGTAGGTGGCTTGTTTTGACAAGGGGGAAGAATGCATGGAATGAAAGAAGACGATATGTTTGACTCTGCTGCATTTATTTTATTGTCATGTTACAGAAGTTCAATGCTAAATCTGTGCAGCGCTGAAACCAGGTTTTCAAGGCCTTAAATCATTCAATCAGTTCAAGTAACAAGCAAAAATGCCAAATATTTGGGTTCCATATCTGTTCCAGCTGCTCAAATTTGAGGATTTGTTGTTGCTTTTTATATCGTTATTCATACCTTTGGATGTCGGACTGTTGGTCAAACACCACAGGCATTTAAAACAGGTCACCTTCATTCTGTGGGGTTCATACCTTTCTCACGTTACAGGTCAAAAATGATTAATCAAAAATGAACAGAATTGTTTCAGCCCTGTAGTGGACCTTTCAAACCCGTCTTCTGACTGATGTCCTTTCACCAACAGCTTGTCGTGAACATGTTCAGTTTAACTTTATGTTCTCTTTATTCATCATGTTGTCGACGCTCCAGCCTCCTCTTTAGTAAATGTAAGTAAACTGTACAGAGTCCTGAATAAAGAGTGATATTACTCTCAGCTGTGTTCATTTGTGAACAAAGACTTTTAGATTTGATGCACATATCTTTAACTTTATTGGAGACATCACAAGAAAAAGACATTTGATGGACAAGGTGTCAAGACATTTCGTCTTTTGACTGACATGAGGTTCTTTACAGTCACCAATCTGCACTTCTCAATAATTACACCAATAAAAAAAAAATGATTAAATGCACAGCAACATACACATTACACATTATAGAAACAGAAATTATCAACCTTGGGGTTGGTGCCCCTTTTAGAAACCTGTTGTGAAGCAGAAAGGAGTCACAGGTAATTTGCAGGACTGACACGCAGATCAAGTTGATAAATTCTGATTCATATTCAGAAATAAGCTAAAGAGCAAGAAAGAACACTAGAACAGTAACTGGAGAGTCACAAAACCTCGACAGACACGAGGCAATAAACATAATATATAATTACCATTAAGAATACTGCAGACTCAAAAGAAAATGGAATTATACAAATCACATGCAACCTAAACCACACACACACGTACTCTCACTATATAATCTTACTATATATTTTGTAAGCTATAAATCCATGATGAGTGACGGTCTTTTATTTGGATGTCGTATTTTATGGAGCTTTAACTGCACACTCGTGGTAGCTTGTTACAAGCCACAAGCTTCTTTGTAATTTGTACAATACCTTTCTAAAATTTTAAAACTAGGTTCCAACAGCGTACGGTGGGGCAGTAGTAACAAGACAAAAATCTTCACATCTGTAGAAACACTGAATGTCTTTTTTTGCGACCTTCTGTACTTACTTGAATGAAACAGTCTGCCATGTGTACCCCATGATTACCTATCATTATGTGTAATTTGATACAAATGTGGATCCAGATGCAGATTAAAACATCTCTCAACATTGTCTTTTATAGAGATAATGCATTTAGAGGTTTAGTGGAGGTATGTGCTCTCGCTATTTTCTAGTTTGAAATGTGATTTTTTTTGTGCAGCACTTGAACAGTACATTCCCTTGATTTTGAAGGATTCGTGTAAAACCAGTACAAAAATCTCAGTTTGTTTCCCACCTTCTAGGATCTGGAGAAATCAGCAGCTGTTTTGTAGGCCGGGTTTCAAGTTCATGTGGGAGAGACGGGCAGGAGTTCAGCAGGAGGGTGAGGCAGGATGTTAAATCCGATCCTCCACTCAGGCAAAGTACGCGTAGAGAAAAATGTTGATGCTGATCAGCAGGAGCGCGTTCGCACAGCAGAACCTGGACCAGAACACACTCTCTCTAACGCTGAGAACTCTGGGAGCTGGAGTCGCTTCTGACCGCCGCGCTGCTGAGATACACAATCCTGCTCCCTGACCACATGTCACCCGCCGCGTCGGCTCAGAGCCTGCTGCACCACACACACACACACACACACACACACACACACACACACACACACACACACACACACACACACACACAGAGCAGACACAGGAAGTTACTCAAACAGTAACAGCGTGTTTGTGACTGTTCATCACATGATGGCTGGTTTTATTTTCCAAGTGTGGTGAATAACCAGACTCTTACCCTGGGAGCTACGGTGGCTGACACTGGACACTTTCTGAAGAGGAATTTCTCTTTGCGGCTCTTCAGTCAGAGTCCACCAGGTCAGATTACACACCTGGGAAAGCAGAACATGGAACAAAGTTCAATATATTGGATCACAATTACATTTTAGCATAAATATGACCTTTACTGTACGTAGAGAAGCTGAATGGGTGTGTATACTGACGTAAAGGTTCAACATTTTGGGAAATATGCTTTTTCCTTGTCTTACAGTTACCTTATCTTAGCTTATCTTAGTTTAGCACAAAGACTAGACTGACTCAAATGTAACAAAATCCACCTACGACCACCTCCAATGGCAGATATAATGTATAAATGAGATGCAATTTGTTCATTATTGAGCTTTAGAAGTCGTAGTAGGTGGCTTTTTGTTACAGCTGGATGGAGCCAGGCGAGCTGTTAACTCTATATTCAGTATTTATTGTGAGATAAGCTAACCAGCTCTCTGTAGCTTCATATCTAACAAACAGACATGAGAGCGGTATCAATCTCAACTTCCTGCAAAAAAGCAAACAAGCACATTTTCCCAAAATGTTGAACTATACCATTAATGATACACTATTTCTATTCCTCTCCAGGGTGGAGGCTGATGGTTTCACAAATGAAGTTTGA
Source organism: Chaetodon auriga (assembly GCF_051107435.1). NCBI lineage: Eukaryota > Metazoa > Chordata > Actinopteri > Chaetodontiformes > Chaetodontidae > Chaetodon > Chaetodon auriga. Next base: position 17,729,084 of record NC_135077.1, read on the forward strand.
TACTCTTTTTGTCAGACAGTCAGGTCAGTCTAAAGCCTGAACTTTGTAATATTACTCAGTTTTATCTCCATGTGTGATTCAGTTTTGCTCTTGATGTTTATTCTGGGAATTAATCTTTATTATCTGATAACATAGAGTCATCACAGTTAGCACGGATCATATTTTTTGCAACAAAATTAATCTAAATCATGGCTATAATATAGCAGATTTTCAGCATTTTTAGTGGATGTAAAGTCCTTACAAACTGTGTGTACAAGACAGCTAATCACAACGAATGTGCCGGTTTTCTACTCTCATTTTTCTTTTTCTCTTCAAATGTGCTTTGACATGCTGCTGTTTGCTATTCGAGTTCATACACAGGCCAGGTGTAACAAATGGGTCATCAGCAGCGATGAGCTCACCTGTGACTGCACTGAAAGGTTTAGCTCCATGGTTTATTGTTGATCTTTTGGATTTAGATAGTAGGCATGACCTCTTTACATGTGGAGGCCACCCTGCAGATAATGCCTGCTCCTTTACTTTCCTTTCTTTTTTTGTTTTCAGTCGATAATATCACAGGTGTTTCAACAGCAAACAATTACATAAGGTCACTTTGCTAACAGTTATGTACTGTATCTGTGTGTGCACACCTGTTCGTGGGTGGGCGGCGGTGTGAGCAGTGATACCACAGTGACCACGACTGTAGTGAGCCCACAGAGCAGTATGGCGAAATGCAGGTAGTGGACACCACGCAGCACCGCGGGGGCCGAGTCCACAACACCACATCTGGGAGGCGGGAAGGCAAACTCCAGCACCATCCTACACACACCCACCACCAAACCCACCATCAGGCCCCAGAAGGCGCCCTGAACACACACAAACACAAACAGGTTACATTACATGCCTCCCTGAGCTGATCCGATCTGCCAGTGTAATTCCTGCTGCAGCCCTGGTTCACAGCTGGGTGTGTTCACCTCGTAACACTCTCACTTTCCCACCATGATAATCTGTCAGCGTCGTGTCATTCCTCACTTGAGCACACACGCGTGCAGCAACACAGATAACTCTCCGTCTCCGATCAGCCTTCAGCAAAGAATGTGACCTGTGCAGTTTGACGTACCACAGCATGTAAAGCAAACATCTGTACCTCTACTTTAATTCTTACTATACTTATTATTCTGTCTCTTTCTGTTGTGAAATTGCGACATGACATACAACATTTACTTTAAGTTATTATCATGATTGTTTTTCTGATTTCAGTTTAGATAAATCTTAAAACATCAAAACGTGCGCATGCTTTACTGGAGCTAAATCCTCAAATGTGATGTGATAAATATAATGACACTAATTACAGGCTTGATGAGTGTTGTTATGGATTACAGGTCTGGTTCAAAGACTACAGACATGCATCATGCTTCCATGTAAATAGGCCTGTATTGTTTGCTCTCTATAGCATCAGACTATAGTCAGCGTGTGACACATCGTGTGCGGTGACTTTGACCCTGTGAGTCAACACGATTAAGACTCTCACTGTGATATGTTTGCGGTGTTTATATGAACAAATAAAAAGCTCACACCTTTTGTGTAACAGTGCTGTGAGCCCTTCTCGGTTACTTTTTTACAGGCACAAGTGAAATGAAAGATCCAAAACAAGGCTGGCTGTGATATTTTATTACCTTTCCAGTCAAGTCTAAAGACTTGATTTGAACTGTGCTGAATTTGTAGATGTTTTTAGGCATCTGGGTTACCCATAATCTTTGTTTTCCACATTTCAGTTTTAATGTGTACTTGTGCTAAATGTTAAAACAAGGCTAAAGAGGCTGCAGCCGTGCTGGCAGCTCTGTGAGGCTGTACTTTGGCACAGAAGTGCTTTGAGGTAAATGCTGACGTCATGCTAACATGCTCACAGTGATAATGCTAACATGTTGATGTTTAACCTGTATAATGTTTACCACGTTCGTCATCTTAGTTTTGTGTGTTAGCATGCTAAAATTTGCCATTTAGCGCTAAACAAGAAGTGCAGTTGAGGCTCTACTTTACAGGCATTCAGCAAAGTAGACAAATTTGACATGACATGTTTGACTTGATGATGGCGCTAGGCATAAAAGTTAAGGGAGCACCAAGTCATTACAGTTCATCCAAAAAGGGAGCATGAATGTCTTTGCAACATTTAATGATAATTCATCCAATATTTGTTGAGACATTTCACGAAGAACTGGAAAAGTCAACCTGCTGGTGGCGCTGCAGGAGAATTCAGGGGATCATTGAAGTCAGTGGGATTCATCCTCTGGGGACAATGAAAGTCTGGACAAAAGTTGATGGCAAACCATCAGGTAGTTGTTGAGATATTTCAGTCTGGACCAAAGCATGGACTGACAGACTGACATATGGCTAAAAAATGATTTTACATAACAGAGATGACCTTTAACCTCCAAGTCACCAAATCAGTGTTTGCTGGACTGCTGCCAGCCCCTGTTGTAACCCCCTGTTGTAACCCCGGCTGAGTTCATTGGAGACACATCGCAGTAAACTAAAACAGACTCTTTGAAGCTTGATTCAGAGTTAGAAAATGACAATATTTACATTACAGATAAGAAGAAAAGCCTTTTCATTCTGACACACTTGAGAAAATGCTCTTTATTTTAGTGGTTACACAGCATGTCAGTGGAGAGCAGACACACCCAGAATCTGCTCTATTAAAACTGGGATTTAGTCCTGATGATCCAGTGGACTGGTCTTTACTTGCAGTGGAAAGATGTCTCAGCACATGTGTTAGCAGCTCTGGGCTGATACACTTTCTCAGCACAGCAGTGTTATCTCTTTCACCTCTCTCTGTTAATCTTTGTCTTCTAATAATGTCTATCGTTGTTATCGGCCACAAACTATCACTTTCATTTCTCACGGTGAAAAAGCAGCACGCTCATGCTGGTTCTTACTGAGGAAATAATGAACAATGCACTTCATAAACTGAGCAAGTAACACACACACACACACACACACACACATTCATGAGCGCACACACACGTGGACTCCACACCAAGCAGTGAGGGATGTTGGCAGCTGGATCCCATGTGAGTCTAATAAAACAGTACAGTGCAGGAAGAGGGACAAACGGTGCAAACCTCAGAAGTCCAGAATGATCTGATGAGCACTTCAGTGTCCAGACTGGAATTAAATCTGAATTAAGTTTGGACGTGTGTGCCCTACAGCATGTTTGCTGCGTGCACTAACAAGTAATATCTTGTGTCTTTGAAGTCATCCCAAACGTGTTCTTAGAAAGAGACCTAATTCTGTTTATTTGTATTATAAAACATGGGCGAACTTGTACGTTTCTGACTGTAATTAGTTCTGCAACGATTAGTCGATTTATGAATCACTTCACTGACAGAAACTGAGAACTGATTTCACATTCTGTCGATGTTATTCAAGTCATTTATGAAGCAGAAATGCCAAATATTTGCAAATGTGAGGATTTTCTTGTTTTTATATCAGTGGGATTTAGACTGTTGATCAAACAAAATAATGCCTATTTTCACTATATAATAGACAAATGTAAAACAATGTTTAGTTGGAGCTCTAGCTGTAGCATATGGACCCTTTGTGGACTTGCATGTGTTACCTGCTCGTTGGTCCTCTTCCAGAAGACAGCCAGAGTGAAGACAGCAGTGACGGGCGGAGCGAGGTAGCTCGTCACTGACTGGATGTAGACATACAGCTGGCCACTATTGGCCGACTGTAGGATGGGGATCCACACCACGCTCACCACCACCAAGATCACTGTCACGATCCTGGAACAACATGTACAGAACATCTCTTTCACTTTCTCTGCACACAAACTTCCCCTTTCTTTATTGATCCTGGTATTAAAAGTCTACCCTCCACCATCATGATCACAGTCAGCAGTCCATGGTTTAAAGCCTGTGAGGGGCATACCTGCCGACCAGTAGCAGCTCCCTCTCTGAGGCCTGGGGGCGATGTTTCTTCCAGATGTCCATGGTGAAGAGTGTGGAGCTGCTGTTAAAGATGGAGGTCAATGATGACATCAGAGCAGCCATCATCACTGCTATCATAAGTCCACGCAAGCCTGTAACACACATACAGATGGACAGACGCATGCAGATCACAAAAAAAGCATATCTGAGTAGTTTACACGTTCAGAAATAACATTTTTAAAGATGTCTGAAATGAGAGTTTTCTCACCACTTGGCATGAGTTCAATGACCAGTTTGGGAAAGGCGATGTTGGAGCATCCCACCTCGGCTCCGCACACTCGCACACACTCTTCTGGATCCACACATCCTACAGAGTCTGAAACATGAGGCGGTCACAGGTCATTCACACACAGGTGTGGAGGACGTAACTACTCATGCAGAATTCACGTTCCTTCGCTACCAGATCTACCAGACTTTAATCTCTTTAAATGTAATGTGTTTTTTAGATATCTGTTTGGTGAAGTGGTCTCACAACAAGGGTTACCTGTCTGTTTGGAGCATCTCTATCTGGGTAACCTGAGCTCCTTTAAAAATTAAAATAGGTCAAACGTGACTCAGACATTCATTAGTTGTTTCTCACTATGTTTTATCACTAAAAACCCAGCAGACCTTCCAGTGACACACCAAAACCAGTGATCACATGATTAGCTGCAAGTCTGGTTTCTGCATTGCCTAAATAGGACATTTTTGAATCAGTACTAAACTAATCTTAAAATTTCAATCATTTCTTAAACTGAACTGTAAGCTCTAAGGGAGAGTGGAGTCATATCACAGCAGATAAAACGCAATGAAGTCCCATACTGTCAGCTGAACTTATCATACAGGGTTAGTTATTACACTATACAGCAAGATTTCTGTCTCTCTGTCCAAGCAGGAGGGTGGAGTTTCAAGCCTCTCTTTCCTAACCGACTACCGGACACTCCGCCTTTCTGCCCCCGGCGACAGAGCTTCCGTTGCCGGATTCCAGGGTCGGGCACTCACCGGCGGCTCCGCACTGTGCGCTGGACCTCGGTGGACTTTCCGTCTGGAGGAAGTTTTTAAAGAAAAGTAAGGAAGAGGTAAACCGACGTGGACTCGATTCCGGTAAAAGCTGAGACCCGTGCGCGTCACCTCAGTGATTTTTACGACTTTTTGTGCTTCGGGGAACTCAACAGTTGCCATTTTTCTGAGCAGCTGTGAACCGTAACGTTCAGACTTCCAGCACGAAAAGAAAAGTGACTCGTCAGCGCAACTTCCAGACTGACTCACCGACAATTTCAACATATGTAAAGTAGGATTAATGACTTCTTTCTTTGTTTCAAGTATGTGTTCCGCTTTAGCGTGACTCACTGGCAGACACACGCATCCACCGGGCCAGCTGCCTGCCTACATGTCTGCCGGGCCCCGCGGCTGGAGAGGCTGAACCGGGGCCACCGCTGGCAGGTGAAAGGCGTGGCGTTGGGCGGGATGCTTTGTTCGAACATCACCTGAGTGAGTGTGTGCGAACTGGTAACCTGAGATCTGGGTTGAGCTGAGCTGGAGTCTGTGTTGAGGGACTTTAACAGCGGTTTACTTCTCTCACATGAAAATATTGCTGTTTACCACCTCACGGGCCTCGGGAACGCGAACACACCATGAACCGTAATGACGGATCGATCCGTTTGGAGGTTTGACCCTTCGGACCGACGACTGGAAACTGGGTCAGAGTGGTTTCAACACTTAACTGTTTATTGACCGGTGGATATTGAGGTCATGGCGTTGTCTCAGATCCAGTGTCTGGACGATCACCACGTCAACTGGCGCGTGAGCGAGAGCAAACCGGAGTTTTTCTACAGCGAGGACCAACGGCTGGCGCTCGAGACTCTCATCTCCAAGGGCCGCGATGCGTTCACGGACTACATCCACAAAAGTGGCGTCCGGCAGTTCCTCTCTGAACCGGAGCAGGAGCGGATTACACACAAAGCAGAAGCCTATCGGCCAGGGCACGATCATCACCAGAAACCGGAGACGCCAGGGCCGGGGAACATCACCCCGGGGTCCGAGGTGGAAGGGGGAGATGGTGATGTGTCGCTCCAGTACTGGCCTGACCGGTCTGAGGCCTCAGTAGCGGAGCTGGATCTCGGCTGGCCCGAGGCCATTTCATATCGAGGGGTCACGCGCGTGAACGTGTACACACAACCTCCAGCCGAGGGTCAAACGCACATCAAGGAAGTGGTGCGCAAGAGCATTGCATCAGCCCAAAAGGTAGGCAGTGAGGAAGATGATGGTGATGATGATCGTGTTATAATGCAGTGGGGATCTCCACGGCATCAAACACAGAAAATAACATTAACATCTCACAAGACTTCAAGGAAAACAGAACACTCTGTTCATGTTAATGTAGGCCTGTAAAACACAGCAGCCAGCGTTCAGGAGCTTTCTCTCTTCGTGTAACACACACAAAGAGGCGTTTATTCATCTCTTGTGACTTCTTTTAAGATTACACTTATGTTACTGAATAGGATTTCATTATTTCTTAAGGGATTTATCTTTGGCTGCTCCTCCATGTGCTGGACAAATCATACTGTAATGTGAAACAATCCAATGCAAAATCACCACAAGACAGAGGCTCAAAATGTACCACAGCGCAGAGTCAACACACAAACAACCACAGTAGCATCTCAACAGACAGTGAAGTTAGGTTGTGTTTGTTGCAGTGCCATTGAATGCACCACAGGACATTTTCTGGTTGCTCAGTGGACAAAGCAGTTCGCTGCCTCAACACCACAAACTACAAAGCGGAGCTTGTCCTACACAGGAAAGAAAAGAACTGTGTAAGAATCGACACAATAAGCCTATTGAGTTTCGTGCTGAAATGACTGGATGATTGATCGATCAGGAAATTAATCAGCAACTGTTAAGATAATCATCTCATTTTTCCAATCAAAAACACCAAACATTCTCTGCTCCCTGCTTCTCCAGTGTCACATTCGGCAGTTTTTCTCCATCATACTGTAAATGATAGTAAATTTAGGTATTTTTTCATTTAATCTGCATCTAATATATATCTATATAGAGTTAAAGTTTTTGCCTGTCGTCTTCTCTTTCCCTCTCCCCTCTTGTCTGACATGTGGCGCACTCACACATGCACACAACAAAGTTTTAATAACACAAGTCTGATCTTGACACGCTGGTGGAAAAAAAATGCCCTGACATCAGTGAAAACGTTACATGCCAGCACTCTATACGCAAGCTTTACCTCCATACATGAGCGCTGGCACATGCAGGTACAGTAGTCTAGTTTTGCCCCAGAGCAACAAAGACTCCAGTTAAATGGAGTTTTTCACTGCTTGGAAGGCAGCACATCCAGGCATTGACTTGCTGCCAAGGCTGCTGTTCAGCTGAACTTTGCTAACAGCAAACTGTCCGCTATGCATGCGTTGGATATGACGTGCTATTATGTGTTGCAGCTTGTCTTCTTTGACTCTCTGGTTTTTCTAACTTCATCAAGGACTGACAATACAGTTGATCTGAAATCTGTGGTGGGATGTTTTGGCCACAAGGCTCCCTAACTGCCTTTTTCCCGAGCAGTGTTTTAGCTTCAAGTTGTCAGTTTGGGGCTACAGTTCTGTAGTTTTGGGATTTAAAACTGGGTGAAAAGTGAATCAACAGTGCAGTGTGAAGAGCGCCATGCTGTCATGAGTATTTCTGTATTGTTGAACCCACAGAACACACACTGTCCAGCCACTTCACACTCTCTCTCCACTCTGCAAAGCATCCTTTGTTTCTAGAAGCCTCTTTATGGAACACCTATGGTCAGAGCAGTTATGTTGTTTGTCTTTAATTACACAGTTTACATGCAGTTCTCATAAGTGCCCAGCTTCCTTTGAAGGTTTAATGGGTACAATACTGTTGATAAGAGCAGCTTAAATCAAACCTGCCCTCACAGACCAGGAAACACTAACACCATGTGTGATTTCCTCTGTGTGTGTGTGTGTGTGTGTGTGTGTGTGTGTGTGTGTGTGTGTGTGTGTGTGTAGGTGATAGCCGTGGTGATGGATGTGTTTACAGATGTGGATATCTTTCGAGATCTGCTGGACGCTTCCTACAAACGCAGAGTTCCTGTATACATAATGATTGACATGGCTGCAGTCCCCTGCTTTCTTTCCATGTGTGGCAGAGCTGATATGCACCGTGGACACCTAAAGGTATGTATATGCACACGCACACACACACGCACGCACACACACACACCCAGATGATGTTTTGATAAGCTGGGAGATGAGCTAGCTGGTGAGATGGCTGCTCTTGATAAGTGTAGGAAAGTTTATTTTATAAAGCTCCAGTTTCCAATATTTTTTGTTCATTAAAGAAACATTTTTCAATAACAAGTATTTTACTATACAAGGGAAATATTTGAAAGTAGGGCAGATGATTGATGTGGGTCCGACAGGTTTTTGCCTTCAGGACTTGGCTTGGTGCATGCACCGTCAAGTTTTTGGCCACAGGCAGGCTTAGGTTATTCGTTATTCTTTGCCTGTCTGAGTTGATCTGGTCCCGGCAGTAACAGAAAATACTTAATGTTTCACGGGGGTTTTTCTGAATGTTTTGGACTGGCAGCCAGGAAGACACTAAGCACATTCCCGTCTGTGCTGCAGGCAATTAGATAAACCACGCACACTCTCTCTTCACTTTATGTAACATGGCTTTCTTTCATTTCTCCTTCCTCCTTCCTCACAGCATTAATCACCAGACCTCCCCCGTCTTTCGGCTGCTTTCTTATCTGCCATCACTGCTGTTGTTATGAGCATTTATGACGCCTGCGCTTAGTGTCTCCTGTGAGATTTCACACAGAACATTTACTTGCGAGGTAACGCTCGGCCTGGAACCACACCCTTATCACAGGGCCAAAGACAAACACACCAGGGTGTGTCATACAAGCATGCACATACAGCCCCTGTTCTAACCTGTAGAGTCAGTCAACATGAACTTATGGTTATATTAATAAACTATTCTTGAACAACAAAAAAACTCATTCTTTTTCGCCTGTATTTCCCTTTTGTTCAATAAAATCCTTCCTGTCATTGACACGAAACCCTCAAGGGCCTCTCTCAGCATTAACCCCATTATGTGTGTGTTTGTGTGTGTGTAGAATCTGCGTGTGCGCTGCTGTGGAGGCGTGGAGTTCTTCACGCGGTCGGCACAGAAAGTGCGTGGATCGCTGAGCCAGAAGTTCCTCCTTGTTGATGGAGACAGAGCCATCTCTGGTTCATACAGGTGAGCAGTGCCCAACATGCTGTGAGCGTGCATGAACGCAGTGTGTTTATATGTGCACTCAAAGCTGCTCTTATAACTATTTAGCATGCATTAAATAACTATGTGATACAAACAGGTTGCACCAGGAGATGAACCCACAGAAACTTTTTCCCAAACTCTGCAGTTCTCCTTTGCTCTCTGGAGCCTTTTGGTGTTTTTCAGTTCATTGTTTCGGTTTTCTGACCTGCATCTTTTCTGGTTTGGTTCAGTCTCACCGCTCTTGCCCAGTTTCGCCCAGTTTCCAGCTGCAGCAGGCAACTGTTTTGAGCAAAAAAGCTCTAAAAGCCACAGTACGCTGCCTGCTCAGCAGCAAACAGCAGGCATAGTTAGCAGCAATAGCCAGAAACACAGCTACAAATGGAAGCTAATGTCGCTTCATGTCTTCTGCATGTGTGAATAGGCAACTGTTAGCTAAGTCGTTCACCATAACAACTTAATTGCTGTTCCCAAGTGGCCAAAAATATCTAAAAAAAAAAAAAAAAAAAAAAGACCCCAAAACACTGTGGCTAACAGCTCTGTGAACCAGCAGCGTGCAGACCTTCATCTAGCAATGCTAATTTCGGAAAATTAGGCAGATCTCCCACCAATATACACCTTGAGACCACTGAGACAGATTTAGGAGAACAAACAAGGTGTAAGCACATTTATAGGGGAGTCGCTGGTGTGAATTTATGTTTCCATGTCTGTGTTATTGCAGCTTCACCTGGTCCTCCTCTCGTTTGGACCGTAACCTCATCACTGTGATCACAGGACAGGCAGTGGAGACTTTCGACCTGCAGTTCCGCGAGCTTTACCTCTTGTCCAGAGGTGTGTCTCTCAACAAGGTTCCCATGGTAGATGAACCGATCCCTGACCCGATCCCTCAGGCAGCTCCTGCTCCGGTGTCAGCTGCTGTTGCTAGGAAGCTCATCAATCCCAAATATGCACTTGTTGCCACAGGAACTCACACAAGTCCCTCTTCTTCTGACCAAAATTCCAGCAACAAAAACTCCCAGAATCCCAGTGGCCTTAAAATTATGAAAGGACGTCTCAAACATGTTGCTGAAGAGCCACCCATACATCCGGGATTAGCCGATCTGGAGAAAGCATACCTGATCCCGTACCTGCCCACCTGGCCAGAGCCGGACCCACCAAGCGACGTGATTGGCTTTATCAATATCAGGGATGAAAAGCGAGCCAATCAGGTTCACTTACAGAGGTCAGAGAGGTTTGAGGTCAGCCAGGCTATACGCTTCAGCTCACCACTGATGCTCCCACCAACTGAGGAACCTGTTTCACGTCGGTCAAACACTGCAGGAACAGCGGAAAAGCCTTCTGGGAGTACAAGTAAAGACGCCTCTACTCCTTTAAGTCCCACCAATAAACAGCTGAAACAGCAAACACACAGAGCTCCGAACAATGATCAAACAGATGCAACAGATTCCAGAGGGCCCCCTCAACAGCCAAACACACCTTTAAAGCAAGGGATGCACAAAGGAAATGCACACACCCTTACATCACCAGCCAATGTTACTGCTGTTTCACAGCCAACAGACAATGCCAAACAAACTCCAGAGACTCCAGAAACCGCAACACCTCCTGTTCCTAAACGTCGCACGCTGCAGTTAGTCATAGAGCCCACCACCTCAGAGCAGCCTGGCCAACCACAGGTCAGTCTGATCAAAATGGACCAATTGGAAAGCCTAGATGGCTTCAGAGAAGAGAGAACTGAGGAGGAGCTGACACCAGGTCGCATGGCATTGAAGGACGATGGCAGGGACTCTGGCAGCAACGGTGACGGCAGCCAAGACAGCACCAAGGTCATATGTGACCGAGCAGCCAATGATGATCCGTCGAGTGCTTCCACAGTATCAGAAGAGGAGTTTTTTGATTCTTCCCAGCCAGATCTGCTGACCAATGGAGTGATGACAGGGTCAGGTCGTGGGCATCGCCAAGGAGACGGGATCAACATGATGGCCCGCCTCTCTCAGAGCATGCTGGATCTGCGGGAGCCCAGCCAGCCAGAGGACAGCGCTGCCCTCATCCGCCAATCACAGCAGCTCCGCAGACATGGACACGCCTCACCGCACAGGCACATAGGACAGGTGAGCACTCAGGAGAAGTTGTGACAATATTTCTGATCGTTTGGTGTTGAAACAATTAGTTGATCAGTTGCTTAGGTAATTGACAGACAATTGATGGGTAGAAATGAATGTTTTATGTCAATTATTAAGCAAAAATAACATGTATTTGCTCATTCCATGTTGTCAGATGTGAGGCTTTGCTGCTTTTTTTGTTTTATAACCATGTAAATCTCTGGACTGTTGGTCCAGAGTCTGGGAAATTGTGATGCATTTTGAATTGTTTTCTCACATTTTACAGACTAAACTGTTAAGAACTTAGTTCAATTGAAATAATCAACGTATTCATTGAGAATGAATAGTTAATTGTAGAGGTGAATTGAGAGATTTATTTTTCCTATTTGACTGAATGTCCTTTGGTTTTGGACAGTTGGTCAGACAAAATAAGCTCTATGGAGACATCGCTGTGGGCTTACGGAAAATGTGTTGGGTGTTGTTCACTATTCTCTCACGTTTTATTGACTTTATGATTAATCGGTTGATTGAAAAAGTAATGAAAAGATTATTCGTTAATGTAAGTAGTTAACAGCCCGTAAATGATGACACTATGATTGTCTTAATCTTTTAATTCCTTTTTTTAAATGTTTCATGAGTAATAACTGAAAAGAATAAGTGCAGAGGTTCTTAGGAATAACGTTTGCCATGACTAAGTAAGGAAAGACACAGATTCTCTCTGACACACAAATTTATACAGATCCCACTAAAAATGGGTGTGTTTCACCAGTGGTGTCAAAACAAGCCACTGCCTGCTTCCAGTAAACATGTCATGTCTTCTTCCAAATCGAAAGGTGTGTGTATGCATGTGCGATTAGCCGCCTGCATGTGTGTGCATGTACCTGGATAAAGAGCTCGGCTGATCATGCCAGGGAGGATGATGAAGATGAAGGGCAGCATCTTCAGATAGGCAGCAAGGATTGATGCTCCTTTCACGTGACTCATGTTCTTGGCAGACAGGGACCGTTGTACAATCACCTACATATTCACAAACACAAGTACTAACAATAATAGCACCAACTTTATTTATATGTGGCACTTTTCAAAAGACACAAAACCAAGAAATGTATAGCATACACAGGAAATGTATCCAATTCTAAAAAGAATGTGTATATAGTCAAGAGCTTGTCCCTTATGTGCCTTCAAAATCATTAAAATCGACTCTAGAAGACACAGGCAACCAGTGCAACCAGTGCGAAATGAGCGTGCAGTCTTCTATGGGATCTTATGTGTCGTCTTGCTGCAACATTCTGAACCAGTTGACCAGTTTTTTACAGTTTTTAACTCGAGCTAAAACAGGCTTGTAGTGTTCTCAGTCTCATGGCATCATGTGAATCACAGGAGAAGTAGATCTAGGAATCGTCAGCATTTAAGTGGAAACTGACATGATGCTTTTGAAATATTTGAGAAGAGAACAGAGACAGAGAAGAGTAAAGCACCGAGGATTGATCCCTGAGGTGCTCCGTGTATGAAATGCGTAGTGGAGGATTTACTGTCCCTTGTAGCCACACAACCGTCAACATGTCACTCTTCTGGTCTCCATGATGTCCTACTCATCTCAGTCCGTCTCTTCTCTCTGTTTAGTTGTTCCAGACCTCGAGATCTCCAGGTCGTGAATCGCGACAGAGAGGAGCTAAAGTAGTCCTTGCCAAACCAGGAAGTTTTCACCGCCCCACCCGAGCGTCTGGCCCAGTGATTGGAGGACACCGTTACTGGCAGGGTCAGACGCTGCAGTCTGACTTGGCTCAGCTGCGCGTAGAGACGCGCTCCGGACGGTCGCCTCGACGCCACAGCCCAGGTTACAGGAAGGGGGATCACACCTCACCACAGGCACCTGCCAACCCATCAGGGCTGCTAGCTGGAGTATCTTTCTCAAAACTGAGTAATTTAAGACACTTAAGGGCACGAGGTGGAGGATCGCAGAAGAAAGTGTCTCAAAATAACAAGGCTGACAGGTAGAACTGTGCAGGTACTCGAGGATGACTGTTGACACGGTCGTCCAGCTAAGAAATTGGTGAGTCCTCAGTGTGGACTCTTCTCTGTCTCTGGCATGTGTGTCATGCCCTGTTTTCAAACCCTGAGTCTGAACATATAGGGACTGTTTAATTGGGATTTTTGACAATGTCAACAGGAGTTGGCAGTTTGATTTGATGATATGTTTAAGAGGTATTGTCTGTAAATGAATCACATCCAGTGGTTAAAGGTTAAAGGCTTTTGACTGGATGGTTTCAGTAGTGTTTGTTGGGAAATAAACTCTGATCGATATATCAGCTGATGTTTGTATGGATATAAATATGTGGTTAAAAACACACTTTTGGCATGGAGCCCTGCAATTGGTTCATCAATGAGCTGTGATGAGATTTCCACCAGCTCAGTCATCTGACACTTCAGTATTGCTTTTCTTTTTCAGAATTTTGCACTGTGCAAAATGAAAGATCATGGCAGATCAGCCGATTATGTCCCCCCACTGATTTAAGAGTCAGGTTTCATGTTGATGCCAATGTGATTGGCTGCTGATGGTGCGAGGGTAAGGCTGCTGTGTTCATTGTTTTCACGTATTTGGCAGATGTACTGGATGACCTGTGCAGATGTAGAGCACTGGTTTATATGCAATTTTGAATACTGACGTGGGATCGAAAGGTAATGTTGTAAATACAAAGCAGATTGTTGGAAATAATCCACAGCAGTTTGATGACTGTGTACGTGTACTGTGAGGTATTTTTAAGTATGGATACTTTTGCCTCATAGACTGCAGAAAAATATAATTGTAGCTTTTAGCTTTCTCAAAGTATTTTTGAAGCCTGGAGTTTGGGTTTGGCATAAAATCGTCATCAGGGCAACGGGGTGTTTTTTTTTTTTTTTCTTTTGCTTGGATTTGTGGACGCAGCCACACTAGCAGAAATGGGTCTGTTAGGGCACGTAGTATGAACAAAACCCACTAAACTGTTCAGTGAGATTGAAAGTTGATTCTTCAGATAGATGTCAAAGCGATCTCACCACATGGTCCGTCCAGTGGATCTGGAGTATTTTATCATACTTATTTGGTTGAGAAAACAGTCACAGACAGATTATTACCAAATCTGTGCGCTGGAATATTTTGTAGTAACTTTCTTGTTCAGCTGTGACCAACCCCATGTACTGTTCCTTGAGCAAACACAGTTTACCAATATTTTGAGTGTGCTCACTTTCTGTTGAACTTATCGGGTATAAACAAACCAGTGGATTCAAGTAAGGTCTGTAGGGTCAGGCGGTGATATTGATTTGTGCCTTTCAGCATTAAGTTGGTTGGTCAAAAACTGCCATAACCAATAAAAAGACTCAGCTGTTCTAAGTGGTTCCTTTTGAATGTTTTTAATGGAAAAATCATTTTTAAAAATACCTCTAGAACACATGTGAGTAGATGTCAGTACCCGCATGTCATAAATAAAAAAAACTCTGTTACTTAAGTATTTGATTTATTTTGAGAGAAAGGTTAAGAGTTTTCCTCTTCACTTCAATGTGGAGAATGATTTTTGTTTGGCCAACCTCGAGCGGCCATTAGAGGAACTGTATTATAAGTCGAATCTGAAGCTGGTTTCTGATGTTTTTCCTGCACATGCATGTGTTTGTATGTGTGTAAACGTACCTGGTCAGAGCACCAGTACCAGGTGGCCAGTATGGTGAGCCCCAGAGTCATGCCGGGCCAGGGCAGGTCTCCAGTGACGGCGTCTCTGAACAGGTGCATGGCGTCCTGGCGTGGCAGGTGGCAGGTACTGTTGGGAATGATCTTACTGGGCACCGCCATGCTGTACACGCGCTCCAGGTTGCCGTAGCCGCCAATCTTGTTGAAGGCTGTGGACCGGGATCACACAACTCCAGCTATACAACCCTTAAAATAACTGCAGTTGTTGTGTTTGTTTATTCGGGATGATAACTGTACAAACCAGTGATTGTTAAGATGATCGCTCCGATTATCATGACAAATGTCTGCAGAGTGTCTGTGTAGATGACAGCAGCAAGGCCACCTGAAAGGAAGGGAGTGTGCGTGATGGGACTCTTTAATATCAGCCGACAGCGTTCCATTGGAAAATCATTAAACTAGTTATACTGGATGTAATCATGCATGTCTGTGTGGTTGTTTGTGTACCTGCAATAGTGTAGAGAGCAGTGACCACCAGCATGAGGACAGTGGACAGATAGAGGTTCCACCCCAGACACACCTGAACAAACAAGGCTCCAGAGTACAGGTCAGTCTGGTGATGGAAACACAAGACATCAGTCAACAATGCCAGCAAAGATTCAATCTCAGAGCAGATAATGGTGCAAAATGGCGCCGTACTGATATCTTTGTGAAGACGGACAACAGCAGCGAGAGGACAGCCAGGTAGGTTCTGATCCTCTCCCCTCCGAAACGACGGCCCAGGTACTCCGGCATTGTCACGATCTGAACACACATATTTCAATTACTCTCAAAACACACCACAGCTACACAGAGGATGCAAACTTAAGAAGCTCCACATGGTCTTAGGAGCCTAGTGTGATCTGCCAATCAGCAGCTGGTGAGCGTAGACCAGCCTGGTGTGCTCACACTTCTACTGTTTTTCATATAATTCTGTACCAACAAATAGTTTTTGTTGTTTGCTAATTAAAGACAGTTATGTGTCCGTGTGGTTTAGCGTAACACCCTGCTGGGGAATTTTTTAAGGCGTCTCATGTCTCTTGGCACCAAAATGTACCTGCTGAACCAGCCTTAACAAGCAGACAGGCACAGTGTGTGTGTGTGTGTGTGTGTGTGTGTGTGTGTGTGTGTGTGTGTGTGTGTGTGTGTGTGTGTGTGTATGCAAACTAACCCCTGAGGAGATGTAGACTGGCACAAATACCCAGGCCAGAGCCAGCAACACATAAGTGGCCTGTGAGAAAGAAGGAAAGGAGACAGAAAGAGGACACAGAGGTTTCACGGGATCGTCCACCAGAGTCGCCTCAGGTGGAAAAATGTCTGTGCAAACTGAGGTAAAACTTTTATCTATTTTAGGTCAGCGGACCCATGTGCAAGCATTTGTACAGTTGCTGTGGACAGACTCTGCCTCCTGAGCTGTACACCTCCTAATACAGCTGAATGGTATAAAAAAAATCTCTCAGCTGCTGCCCTCTGCAGCTGGCTGCCTGCAACAGCTGTTGAAGGACGGTAACGCAAGTCATTGTGTCCCTTTCGTCTAGACAGCCATGTTCAAAGAGCTATTTAGATTAAATTGCTATTACAAAGCTACTGCCAGTTGCTTTCTTTTCAGATCCAATAAGGACATTACTTTTTGGATCTGTAAACTGTTTTTCTTACACAAATACTGCATTACACGACAGGGTGTTTAGTTACTACAAACGGATTACAGCAGCATCTCGTAATGTTTCGTTGAATGGATGGATGTGTGTCGACTCACATTCCATTCAAAGCCGGTGACGGCGATGCCTCCAGCGGCTCCAGTCCCAGCCAGACCAATAAACAATCCTGAGCCTTCTGAGCTGGCAAAGAGAGACGCTCCAATCTGTGAAGAAGCCAAAGCACCAAAACAACAATGTAGAAATACTCTGGAACGAGTAGAAGTCCTGTATTCATAATCTTACTTAAGTATTAGCAGTAAACGGTACTTAGAGTATTGTAGTAGTAAAAACAAATATATTACACCGCTTTTAAAGCTGGTGAATCCACGCAAAAGCAAGATTTTACTACCAAAGTGTCAGTAGTTTTACTGATTCATGAAGAGTTAACATGTACAGTCCAGTGGTTCCCTCTCTAGCGGTCAGGAAGAAAAGAAGAAAAAAACTTCTGGTACACAAACTAGTAATATTTGTTATACTTTTCTCTTTTACCTCTTTGGGCCTCAACAGTTATATTTGGATTAAACCATCCTGGAAGTTGAGAGGGGAAATGCCTCTTTGGTGGAAGTGCTAATAACCCATAAGACTCTGGTTTTTGTCACAAGTTGGTCACAAACAGTGTGTTGTGTTTATCAGATTATCACATTTTTCATGATCATGAGACGCAAACACACACACACACACACACACACACACACACACACACACACACACACTCACCGGCCACCAGGCCATGTCCCGTCCAGCCAGGAAATATCCGCTCAGAGTGTTCCTGCTCACCCTGCATGATGACTGACAGAGAAAACCGTCAAACATCAAACAGGAGCATCCGCGCACACACACATACACACACACATGCACCTCTGACTCTCACCCAGATGCCCACAGCGAGGTTGAGAAGAAAGTAAGTTGCTATGACGATGATGTCCGAGAAGCTGAAGGACTGAGGCAGGTCGTAGAAGTTGATGGTGGAGTTGATGGTCATCCTCGGCGTTCACACCAATGCACACACACAGTTGAAAACACAGCCAAAACACACAGGTTTGCCCCCCCTTTACTGCTCTTTCCTGACAGCCACACACACTCTCACACACCTGTTGATTCTTACACCTGTGCAGTCAGTCTCATCGACCCCCTCTCATAATCTGACACCCTGCAGACACCCCAAACACCAAGAGGAACACATTACACTCTGTCTCATAAAGAACCAGTCTCACTAACATGAACACACACACACATACACACACAGTCAAACACACACTCCGGCCCGTGGTAAAAGTCCCTCCTCGGCTCGACTACAAGCTGAACTCGCTGTTGTAGTGAGCTTGACACAGTGCATGTGTGAAGAGGGCAGTCCCTTGGTCGAATTGATGATTAAACACATCACCTTAATGTGGCACCTGCAGCGCTGACACACATGCTGTGCTAGGGGATAATGGAGTGCACAGTATGGGTGAGCAGTGGAGTACAGCAGATGCTCATGTGGACCAGAGTCCGTGCTGATGCGCGCACACACACACACACACACTCTCTCACACACACAGATGGTCAATCATTGGCGATGACAAGTTTATAATCATTAGCGTCTAAACCTACAAACATCTGCTGGTACGTGCTAAGTAGGGTCAGTGAAAGTGTGTGAGAGAGAAACAGACTGAGCACTTTCTTAGCTGTTTACAGTTTCATTCAGTAACTTTTAGGAAGGAATCAGTAAATCTCTGAGCCAACATTGACAGCCATGACACCAAATCTTACAAAATGAGAGTGGACACAAGTTTTTTGAAGGAATTTCTTCCAATAATTAAATGTTTGACCATAGATGCATTTGTAGTTTTGCATCATAGACTGATGAGGGACACAAATAATGTTTTAGAATACAATCCTACTTTATAATGCTCAATATCAAACGTATTAATTTGTATGTCTGGATGACTGTTACCGGTTTAAAAACTGAGCCTGATCTGCTCAGTTTTACAGCACGTGATGGATGTTTGATCATTTCTTAATATCTTGGATATGTTGCAACAGCCCTGCTGAGAAATGATGTGTGAGATATGAGTTTCAGTGGAAATACTTGTAAGCACAAGCTTGGTGATTTCTCTTTAGATGGAGGTGTTTGTATTGAAGTTTTAAGGGAAAGTTCACCCTAAAATAGAATCCTCTGTCTTTTAAATCACTTATAAATCACCATACATACTCGGTACACAGAACAACATCACTGTTGTCTTTTCAAAGTAGTTTTGTTATTTTCGACACTTTGAATTGATTAAATTGATTAATGTGTGATAATACAAGACATACAGATATAACTGGAAGCATCCTCAGACACCATCCTGATGAAAGCTCATTGGTTAATTCTATTGCACCTGTGCTGAAACACACACTCGCCTGCACCTTGCACTGTGTGTGTGCCTCTAAATCAGAACTTTTTTCTTTAATCTCAACACATCTGGACATTTTTCACTGAGCGACAACACAAGAGGACGAGAAATCTGAGAGGAAGAGACAAATAGGGCTGAGTGAGTTTTTCTCTCGTGCTCCCTGATGTGAAATTAACTCAGTGTCACACACAAACTGCTGGCCGGTGTTTGTCTGCTATAAGGAGCAGATGGTGGCGACAGAGACACCCTGACGTCACACACATCATCATTAATCTCACACACACACACACACACACACACACACACAGAACAAGATGTCAAATCTTAAGATGGACGAAGGCTTTGTGTGCAACAAAAAGACAGAGAAAAGTAGGTAACACATCTAAATACATGAATGGGTGTTATTAATACATCTTTATGTCATAGGTGTTGTCTCAGTATAGAGAGACAAAGACAAGCCTACTGTATACATTCCTGCATTTGTGTCTGAAGGCACACCTTAACATGCTCTACTTGTCATGCGTATGTGAGGGTCTCTGTGTGTCCTGTGGGTGATTATGGGACGTGACAGTCTGCAGCAGGAATTAAGGAGGAACATTCTGCAGCCCAGAATTTAGACAAGCTGCAGATCAAAACAGATGAAACTCACATTTTGAGTGTCTTATTCCATATAGTTTCTCAGTGCATTATTTATGCATTTGTGGATTCATTACATTGCGTTTTAATTATGAACTTACCTCGTTTTTACCAAGCGAACAGCTCTTGATGGTTTTTATATTTGGTTACACGCACAGCCCTTCATTCAGATAACATTTTTTGGGGGTTGGGGGGAAACGCGCAGGGAGTCAGTCATTAATTGTCAGTAGTCCATCTTCAAAAGCAATTTCAAAGTACTTCACACAAAGGAAAGACATACAGTACACTTAATAATGATAATTAAGAGCCAAGCCCAGCAGTGGCACACAAACAATTTACAACATTAAATACGTGTAAGGCTTTAGATAAAAATACATATAAAATAGTACAGCAGGACATAACATGTGAAACTGTGACAAAGGTGATTATATACTAAAATACAGTATAATTATCGTTACGTACCTTTATATTAAGACATAAACATGGTCTTTCGTTTGGCGCCACCTTTAGGCCAAACTTTTTATTTTTCGTCGCAGTGTATGATGGAAGCCGGGAAAGTTTTCATAACCAATCAGAGGACGGAGACTCGCCTTACCCGGAAGTAATACATCACAACAAAAAATTGCCGGGAAATCTGCTCGGCCGAAGTGTCTGCTGAAACAGCGAAGAGGATATTTATGGAAACATCGTTTAGAGAGTGTTTGTCTTCAGAATAAACTAATTATCGTGTCTCTGGTTGTATCGTGTCCCTGTCCAAGCCGAAATGGACGAATATGACGAACTGTTCGAGATCCAGGATGACTTCGAGGACCAGTACGCCGACGAGCTGGAAGTATTGGCTCAGATGGAGGGTGAGGACAAGCTAGCTAACAAACTTTTTCCCAAATACCGGGCTTTTGTTACACTTCAGTGTAAACTTTTCTGTTAATCTCAATAACATACTGTTGACCCGCGAACCGGACTTCGTCATAAACATGAACTTTATAGTACAAGCACACAGACCTCTGTCTCTGCTTTGGACTGTTGTTGCTTCTGCCGTAACTTCATGTCTAGTTTCTAATGAAACGTTAAGTCAGCTCACATTCTTGAACGAAGCTTACTTGGCACTAACTTGGTTGTTTTAATTTCTCCTAGTAGCTTTAAGATTGAAAAAAATAAAAAAATTAGTTCACACTCATGTGTATATTAAAATGTTATCAGTTACTTTCTGTTAATTGCCAGCTAATAGCTTCAGTTTTAATTGTGCATATCTTGAATGGCTCAGAGGACTCTGCCAGGCCAGGCAGACGTCAGAAAAAGGGTCCAGGAGATGACATTTCTGATATAGAGCACCTGCTGGATGATCATCCCACCAGTGAGTTCAACCTGAGACTTCACAGGTGTTTTGTCCTGTTTCTTTGGTGGTGTGTGTTTGTACCTGAACTCTGACTTTGTCCCTGCAGCCCCAAAGGCAAAGCGGCAGAAGCAGGATGCAGGAGTGTCCAAGCGGCTTTTCAGCTCACTGCAGACTCAAGAGACCAAAGCCCCGTCACAGGGTTACGACATCACACCACCGTCTTCTCCAGAGCAGTATGAAGCCCCTCACACTGTCAGGTAGGAGGGATGCATGGGCCGGTGTTGAACACAGTGTGAGCTGACAGGGAAACAGTGGATGTAACGGGATGTGGTGAGGGAAAAGGTCTTTTATGCATCAGATCTTTTCACATATCATTTACTACTTCTGAACATGCTTGTGTGTTTTAGGTCTACTCCAGCCGTGTTGGATATCAGTGGCTTTGCTGCTTTCCCAGAGACGCCCAGGCGACCTCCCACAGAGTCGCTTCATGTGCTGAGGCGGCCTCCTTTAGAGGGAGAGTACATCAGTGTGACAGACTCATCGGGGACTCGGATCTACCTCAGACAGAAAGAAGACACAGGGACGAAGGTTAAACCTCTCAGCAGTGATTCGTCTGTGATGTTGAATGTTTTTCGGCCTAAACCCTGACTCACACCCCTTGTGTCCAGCTCCTATACATATTATATTTCTGTATCTTTTTGACTTTGTACTTGTGTTTTTCTCCAGGTGGTGGACTCCAGAATGGCACCAAACTCCCAGGGTGCACTGGGGCTGCTGGCACTGCCAATAGGCGTGCTGAGGGAACAAGAGGCAGAGAGGGTGAGTGACTAAGGCTGCTGTTGTTTGTGTGTAATCTGTAGCCTGCACAGAACCACACTGAAGTCACATGTGCTCAATCAATGCTATCGGTTTCCCTCATCCAAATATTTGATCATGATTAGCCGAATACAGAGAATAATACAACCACTTCAAGCAAGGAAAGGAGTGTATCTGCACCCCAAAAAAACAAAACAATACATGCTCTTACCTCATCTTGTACTAAACAAATGTTTTCTATTTTTACATAATAGAAGCCTATAAATCTGAATTATATTTAACCCATTAATTTATTTGAAAAATTGATGCATTAATCTCATAATGTCAGCACTGAAATAAAGTATAACAGTGACCTCTTTAGTGTTTACATACAGTAATTCACTTTATTTGTGAATGTAGGTTGTGCTGTATCCCAGACATCCTGCATTTTAACGTGTATTTAGTAAACTCTACAGTACAGAACAAGAGGAATGTATCAGCAGCTGCACATATTTTGTAAACCGTATGTTCGTGAACTCTTAGGCCGTTCAGGTTGCAAATTTTTTACAAAATTTCTTCTCTTTCTTTGAAATCCTGCAGCGTCATCGTCAGGTTGTGGAAGAATCTCAGCGTCTCACAGAGCTGCTGACCAGGTAAGTCACCACACCGAGCACCTGATTACATGCAGTACGTGGTTTTTAATTTTCTTCTTGAATTTGTGTCACATCCCAGCAGCGTGAATGATGTGCTTGTTGAGCCTGAAAGCACAGAAGATAAAGAGAATGATGATCCTGAAGACACAGAGGGACAAACCTCTCGACTCTGGGTGGACAGATTCTCTCCCCGACACTACACAGAGCTGCTCAGTGACGATGTAAGGAATATTTAGAGTGTCTGTGTAACATTACCTCCTTGTCTACAAATACACTCTAAGTAAGTGATAAGTCCAAGTATCCTACACTGATGCCAGCTGTGTGTGACCATTTCATTGTAGTTTACCAACCGCTGTCTGCTCAAGTGGTTGAAACTTTGGGACACTGTCGTGTTCGGCAGAGAGAGGAAGTCCCGCCCTGCTCGGTCTGACAGGCAGGCTCCCATCCAGAACTCATTTAAACCCAATCAGACCAATCAGAATCCAAATCGCTTCAAGAGCAAGATTGAGATCACAGAGGAGCTGCTGGAAGCTGAACTGGACCAGTACAAACGACCCAAAATGAAGGTAAACACACCTGCGTTCACACGTCAGTGCACTTTCAGTTTAATGACCTTTAGCTGTTACAGAACATCTAATTTACTTTGTTTTTTATCCAGGTGGCATTGTTGTCTGGTCCTCCAGGTTTGGGGAAGACCACTCTGGCTCATGTCATAGCAAAGCATGCTGGGTACAATGTGGTGGAAATCAATGCCAGGTTTGATAAACCTTATTAAAACTGACCCAAAAATAAGAGTAAATAATAAGAATTAGGTTTACAATAATCCTCCTCCTGGGACCTCAGCGGCACTGTTGATGTTTTTCCAGTGATGATCGCAGCGCAGAAGTGTTCCAGAAACGCATCGACACAGCAACTCAGATGAAGTCAGTTTTAGGAGCCAACGAGAGGCCGAACTGCCTCATTATTGATGAAATCGATGGAGCACCTTCGGTATGCTCTGGACTCTTACAGGCTCCACATTCACTGCTACTAGATGTTTCACTAGAGCTTCCAACAATCGGCAACTCTGGTTTGGTCAGCATAACCATTTTTTCTTCATCTGTGGTGTTTGACAGGCTGCAATCAACATCCTGTTAGCAGCTCTGAACAGGAAAGACGGGCACGGCGGGGAGGCTGGTACAGAGACCACCAAGAAGAAAAAGAAGAAGGAGTCCATCCTGCTTCGACCAATCATCTGCATCTGTAACGACCTGTAAGAGAGAAGCTGGTGTCTAACAGGAGCATCAAAGTGGAAGTTGTAGATTTTTGTAGGCCTTTCCTTTGCAGCCATTGTCAGATTACCTCTCTTTCCTTGTAGCTATGTTCCAGCTCTCAGACCTCTCAGGCAGCAGGCGTTCCTCTTGACTTTCCCACAGACTCAGCCTTCCCGCCTTGTGCAGAGGCTGTCAGAGGTCAGCTATGATTCACAGAACACAAAAAACATTTGCAAACACCCCAACAATCCAAGTTTACACTGAGGTTTGTGTGCAGATCTCACTCCGGCAGGGGTTGAAGGCAGACACGGGCACTCTGATGTCGCTGTGCGAGAAGACTGACAACGACATCAGGTCCTGCATCAACACGCTGCAGGTGAGTGGCGTCGCTGTGAAGGACAGGTTGTCGGTTGCATGAGCAGTTCAGTGGTATGCAGCATGTGTTCTTGTGTGTGCAGTTCCTCCACGGTCGTGGCCACAAGCAGGTGGACATCAAGACCATCCAGAGTGTCTCTGTAGGGCAGAAGGACCAGAACAAAGGCTTGTTCCATCTGTGGCAGGAGATCTTCCAGTTACAGCGCACAAAACGGTACAGCACGTCGTGCCAGAGATTTTCCTCAGGGTTTGTGCAAAGTCTTGAGAGTTTGAACGATGAGTTTGGTCTTTCAGAAAACGTATCGGTGAGGGGTTTGAGGAGGCGCCAGGTTCAGGAAGCGGAGCTCAGAGGTTTCAGCACATTCTACACTTGGCTTCATCGAGTGGCGAGTATGAAAAGGTTTCTCAGGTAATGAACACACATTCCCAATATTTTACCTTTAAGAATATATAGAAACACACTGACCCATGCTTTACTTTTGTTCGTTTGTAAAGCACTACGTGATGACGTCTTAGGTCTGATATCAGGCTAAACATCTGTGTCTTCTCCTCAGGGACTGTATGATAATTATCTGTCCATGCGTGTGAGGGACCCCAACCTGCACAGTGTGTGCGAGGCTCTGGATTGGCTCTCGTTCTCAGACCGGCTGAACCAAGTGATGCTGCATGGTCAGAACTTCTCCCTGATGAGATACCTGCCTTTCCTGCCCATCACATTCCACTTCCTGTTTGCCCACACACACGTGCCCCGCATCATTTATCCCCACAGCCAGCATGAGGTACTGATACTGTAAGCTTTATCAAATAGAAATCAAATGAAGGATAAAGATAATACCAGTAGAGATATCATCCCTGAGTCACTATCATGTCCTCTTCAGGCCTCCTCCCAGCTCCTCAGCAGCAGGAACGCTTTGTCCACTATGTTGGCCGACATCCCAGCGTGCATCAGGACGAGGATCAGCACGCTCAGCCTGACCCTCGATATGCTCACACTGCTCCTCGACATCATCTGTCCCAAACTGCGACCTGTGCGTGAGCGCATGTACAGTGCACATCTGTCTGTGTGTGTGCGCGTGTGTGTTTGTGCGTAACCAGGTGTTGCAGCCCTGTGTCTGTTTATCATATATGAGCCTGTGACAAAATGAAGTTATATGATTTCATTGTTAACTTAAATGTTAAAGATGAGATAAGAAGACATATTTACATAGACGCTAATAAAACCATACCATATTTATTTAGTAACATCAGTGAAAAGGTTGGATTTTGGGCCAGATGTGCATCAGGTGTCTTTCTCCTCAGTGCATGTGTGGCTGGGTGGTATGAGTGGAGGTCCCGAAGGTGAGATAGCGGAAAACGTTTGGTGTTTAAAGCCTCGTGTGCTGGAGAGGAGGTGACACGTGTTTCAGTTTTAAAGACTTGAACTGAAGCTGGTCTCACAATCTCTGTATGTGTGTTCTCAAGGTCAATAATGAGCCCGGGTCAGCATTGAAAAGAGAAAATGGGGGCGAGGAGGGGGGGATTCAGTGCATTACATGTAACGTCACTAAAACTTTGATCGACTGTTTCTGGTCTCAAATCCTGTTTGTTTCTTCCAGGTGAATCCGCAGCTGTTCAGCAGCAGAGAGAAGGAGCAGATGCGAGAGCTAATCGACACCATGCTGGCGTACAACCTCTCAT
Source organism: Chaetodon auriga (assembly GCF_051107435.1). Taxonomy (NCBI): domain Eukaryota; kingdom Metazoa; phylum Chordata; class Actinopteri; order Chaetodontiformes; family Chaetodontidae; genus Chaetodon; species Chaetodon auriga. The sequence goes on from NC_135077.1 coordinate 17,754,901, forward strand.
ACAGGCAGGACCGCACGCCCGAGGGACAGTACACATACGTACTGGAGCCGTGAGTACACTCACTCTCTCTCACACACACACACACACACACACACACACACACACACAGTGTGTTACATGTGGACACATGCAGAGCAGATGTGTGTTTCTGCGGTGCTGAAGGTCAAAGCCCTTGTCCACACTGTGGTTCTCTGCATGGAGGCTTAGAGAGTAATCCCCTTAACACCTGGTGTGTGTGTGTGTGTGTGTGTGTGTGTGTGTGTGTGTGTGTGTGTGTGAGGAGGTAGTGGTGTGAGTAGCAAGCTGCAAAGCCTCACTGTTGGGTTACAGGTGAACAGATAAGTGATGAGTAAATGAGGTTGGAGTCATCAGAGCAGTCAAACGAGGAGGGAAGTTCAGAGAAAGCAGCTGAGACTCGCGTTGGTAGAATGGGATAACGAGCCGTGCACCTCCGCCATGCCGGCCGAGCAGGCAGACGCCGAAGGAGGGTCCTTCCTGCAGGCTCGCTGTGACCGGGTGCTGTTCACCAGCGACTGGTGCCTGCCTCTAGTGTTGGCTCTGCTGCTGCTTCTGCTGATCTACACCTTCCTGTACCTGCCCGCTCTCGCGCACCACAACACCACTCTCTGACCCCTGATGGAGAAAGACTGGGAGCGTTACATTGTGGATGTAAACAGTTAGCATCGCAGACGGCGGGTACGCCCAGTCCCAGCAGGAATTTTTGATTGGACTGCTCTTTTTGCGGACACTGTTGTTGATTGGTCAGACTGGCGCAGAGTTATTAATGTCGCCTGGCTTTCAGAGGCTGCGAGTAGGCAGAGACATGCAGAGAAAAAGAGCAGGAAAGATGGAAGAGAATTCACTTCGTTTGTTAAAAATCAGTCTGTTTTGGGAGCCAAAAGACATTTAAAACCTGTAACTGCAATGTTGGACTTCTATCTCTGGTCTGTTGTGTAATATTTTCTGTGCTCTGCAGTTCCTCCTAGTGATGTTTATACCATCCTGACATCTGAGATTAAATGTGAATATGGTTAACAATGATAATTGTCAGCTAAATGTAAATAACTCAAGGTTAAACTTAATTAATTAATTAGCTCAAGTTTATGAATCATACGTAACTTGTAGTGAAAGACTGATTCAGATATCATAGATGATGTGTTTGTCTGTACTTTCAGCTTTAAACAGATGCTGCAAATTTGTTAGCCAGAGGTTAAACTTCTTAATATTATCCGCACGGTGTATAATTCATCATGTTAAGGTGAAGTTGATGATATCAACACCACTGATAGTTTATATAGATAACCTGCAATAAATAGCTCACAGTCACATCAGACGGTATTATCTGATTCAATACCTGATGGACCTAAATACAACATAAATGAGAGTTCACCGGCAATACCGTGTGTGTGTGTGTGTGTCTGTGTGTGTATGTGTTGGAGAGAGATGGAGATCAGCGGTAAGAGGATTAAGGTTTTAGAGATTGACAGATTCAGGGTTTTATTCTGGAAAACATGAGCCATGGCACCAGAAGTGGAATTATTAGAGCTTTTTGTTATTTTGTTTGTCATCTAACAGAGTTCACCTCTGTGTGAGCTCACTGCTGTTACGAGTGAGTTTTAAACTGTGTGTGCGTCTCTTGTTTGCGCAGCGTTGTTTACTTGTGTGTGTTTGCAGGCGTGTTGAGGAGGTAGTGAGGTATCCAGGCCTGCCTCCGCGCCGCCAGCTGACGTATCAGGCCAAACAAACCATCAGCAGAGAGATGGAGCAAGAGAAGATGAGGAGAGCCGAGCAACTGGTGCTGCAGCGAAACCCTGCAGTGGTGAGCCTTAAACACACGCCATGTTCTGCCTGACAGATTGTGGGGATGGTACACACACTGCAGTGTGTGTGTGTTAATAATCTAATGTGTTTATAATCTGCCGTGTCTGTGTGGTGCAGGAAAAGGAAGAAAAAAAGAGCGCCGGTCCTAAACCGACCAGGAACCACGAGCAGAGGCTGGAGAACATTGTCAAACAGACCACAGTGGAGACCAGGGTGAGACGCTCAAACATGCACACTTGTTTTTATCACTTAGGAGTGAATAAAAGATCAACTCAGATCCTGATAGTTGGTGTTGAAGAAGGCCTGAGCGCTGAAACCTCATCCTAATAAAAGAGAAATGCAGCAATCAGCTGCTCACGACAACTCTTGGTGTGCATTACTTTTCTACATATATTTGTCACTTAGGAGGACATTGATTATCTAACTTCAACCACAAGCAGTATATGTCCAATCCCTACCCAAAGACAAAGCAAAGGTATGCTGGTTTTCAGCAGCTTTTTGGTTATTAGAGCTCCTCATTAAGTGGGGAAGTAGCACACTCCTTCCACCAGTGTTGTCAGTGTTAGTCGATGCCTGTAGGTGGAGCTGGAGAGGAGCAGCCAGCATCTGTTTGCTCTGGTGTTTGAGTGGTTCAGTGATGGAGTGATGGAGAGAGTGAGCCTCTAGAGGGCAGAAATGAGGACAATGAGAAGCCACTGGGTCACCGTCCCCAGTGGTGAAACTGGGAAATGAGGCTAATGAGTTGGTGTGTGTGTGACTGTTCATTGTTATTGACCTCGTTGTTGAGGACAGCATTTCAGAAACTTCTGATAAATTTCGTCTTCCCCGTCTGTCTCGCTCGCTGTTTGTGTTTTGCAGCCGGAGGTGGACTTCTTCGGTCGAGCCGTTGCCCCCAAACCTCAGCGACCGCAGCTGTCCTCAGACTCAGGTACTGTGTGGCATTATTGTCACTCCATTTATCTAAACCCTTTGGGAACACAGGCCGTTCAGGGAAAAACGCCTCAAGGCACATCAGGTCCACACACACCGGAGGTGATTACTGATGTGTGTTACGTAACGCTTCTAATTTAGAGCTCCTGTGGCAGACTGTAGGCAGCAGAGCTGGACTGTCAACAGCGCTGCCACCTGCACTTCCCCTTCATAATGTTTGCAATATCATATTTCCATCAGCACCATAAAAGCGTAGACACGCCTGATCTGCAGCCTCCTTCTTTGATCTGGACACCAGCCAGCAGAATACACAATCTTCACATTATATTTTCTATAAATTACATGATTAAAGCTGCCAAATTACTTGGTTTGCTACCGTTTAAAATCCTTTAATCACTACAGCTCCAGAAACCTAAATAAAAGTGGGGAGTCATTACTGCAGCTTGGCCTTTCAGTCGCTTTGTGTCAGTGCAAACAAATGTCTGCTGCTCCACACCCAAAATAGCACATTTGCATAAACAATAGAGGTCTTAGCCAGAGCTCGCTCTCTCTCCTGCAGCATGGCCACCTGGAGGAAACATTTTCAAAACAGTGTTTCTGCTTTGCGTTCAGCTCTGGGAAACATACCGCTGTTCTTTTGAGATCCAGTGAGAGACGTGTTTCATTAAGCCAAGCAAACGCCACGCCGGCATGAGCATGCGAGCCCTGCAGGGATGAGAACTTCCTGACACCAGGGCCGTTATTGGTCTGACTCTTTATCCATTCCCTTATTGATTCCTGATCAGTTTTCTAAGCCTACACATGCTAAGACACTGTGCAGAGTTGATGAAAGGCACGCATGTGACTCTGTTTAATTTGAAACTGGTTCCGCCGTCATCTAAAATGAACAGAAGGAGAGAATATTTGTGCAGCGTTCTCTTCATTAAGTTCTCTTGGTCAAAGAAAAAAATCTGCTAAACCCGCCTGAGCGGCACTAATTACGAGCTGCTCTGTTCGGACGCAGCGGCGCTCCTGTGTGGATCAGATGTCCAGTACTTGGCATCCCTGGAGTTTAAGCTCCTCATGCCTAGAAAAATGTTTCATCATGTTGCTGCTGTTTCCACCCTGACTTTAAATTATAATTCTACAGACATCACAGCGAGCGCTGGTGTTTTCTTTTGTGCAATGAACTTTGGAACGTTTCTTCCTCTCTGCCACCATCTTGTTGCAGGTTTCTAACTACATAAACGCGCGAGTTTGATGTCTTTGTTTTGCGATGCGCAACTGTCAGAAAAACATGCCGACACTGATGAAAGGAATTGATAAGCTTGGAGGAATGTCGTTCAGACAATTGGAACCGGTTCTCAACTGGAACCAGTTCTGGATTCCCATTCCGAGAGCCCTGCAGAAATGCATCGGCAATTTTCCAACAGCAATCTTTTGTGACATGTGACGCTGTGAGACTGTGGCAGTGATGATGATTGTACATCATTTTCTATTAGTGCACTGATTGGACTTAAGTCCCTGATGTGCTCGGGGATAAGTGGACACACACTCGCTCTGTACATACCACAGCTCAACACTGTGGGGTTGATATGAACCGCACTTGTGGTCAAAATGCACAGAGGAGAATTTGTGTTCTAAGCAGGGCTCCAGCCTATGGTTGTTTTTATTATTGAGTATTAAATTAACTGTTCAGTCTCGAAAATGTCCGACGGTCCTACAGCCTAAGCCTAACAGTGAAAAAACCCAGAGGTTATTCAGGTTGTCTTAATCTCCAGTGTGAGGATTTGCAGCTCTGTCATATGAAGTCATTTATTTCATCACTTTACATTATTAAACCAGACCTGAATCAATTAGTTAATCAAATTAATCAGTGAAAAGTTCAGTTTGAGCTTGGAGCTGAAATGCCAGAAATGCCTCTCTGGTTCCAGATTAGGAAATGTGACTGTTTGCTTGTTTTCTTACTCGTCTGTGATAATAAACTGAATATTTCACAGTTTGACAACACTGAGTTTCGGAAAATTATGATTCAAAGACCAATCGGTTCACGGAGAAAACAGCTGACACTATTAAACAAAAACTCCATTTGTTTTCAGTCAGTTTGATTATTTAAGTTGACATGAGGTCACTTGAGAGGACCACTGAGTCGTCTCTGGATTAGCCCTTAAAAAAAAAACACCCAGAATGCTCTTTTCCTCCGCCTGCAGGTGACAAGTGTGAGGTTCTTTCTATGGGAACGGCAGTGGGCAACAGCGACGTGTGGTTCCGCTTCAACGAGGGCATGTCCAACGCTGTCAGACGAAACGTCTACATCAGAGAGCTACTGTAACCCCCCAACACACACACACACACACACACACACACATTTCTTTGTCCTGTGTTACATGTAAACATCTGAATAAATCCAAAAGTCCAGCTGTTAAATTCAAAACAGTCTTTATTTTGATTGACAGTGTAAAGAGCCAATAAAAACGTGTTGTTGAACATTTTTCAGCAGTCCAAACAGACCTCTAGAAAGCTACTCAGTGCTGTACACTCACACACACACCGTCGTCTTGACATAAATTAAAAGCATTCAGGAGTCTCCCAATAAATAAACATGATAATAGCATTAGTGTGTGTGCGTGTGTGTGCGTGCGTGTGTGTGTGTGTGCGTGTGTGAGTGAGCTAGCGCAGTGTGTCTGGGAGTGCATGATTCTTTAGTTTATATGCATCCGTGATTGTGTGTGTAGTTGTGTGCGTGTGTGTGACCATCAGAGGATCACACACTTGCCCTTCTCCACCCAGGGGTTGGCTCTCATCAGCTCCGGGTTCAGAAACGGATCTTCACAAACGCACCCCTCGATCCACTTCACCAGCCTACGAACAGCGGCGTGAAAAATGACACACACCGTCAGCACAACTCTCACACTCCGTGCTTTAAGGGAGCTGGTATATGTGTGTGTGTGTGTGCGCGTGTGTGTGTGTGTGGGCAGTACACACTCACTCAGTGACGGTGATGGAGGATTTCTCTCTGTTGATGGCCAGCTGATACTGAAGGCTTTCCACTTCTCTCCTCATCTGTGGAACGTCTAACTCCTCCATGATGCTATGGCTGCTCACACACACACACACACACACACACACACACACACGTACAGAAGAGAAACACGACAGATTGAAGCTCGAGTAGATTAGGAGTTCAGACACACGGATGTCGCATCGAAACTTTCTTCGTCATTCTGCTTTCACTTGAGCAGATTTCTGATTCAGGTTGAGGAAGAATAAACTGCAGTTTTGTGTGTATTGTGCAATCAGGGTGTCGCTCTTTACATCAAAACAGCGTCTGCTTGCAAACGTCTCCTGGCTGCGACCAGTTCAGCTAAAGAGTGTTTCTACTCACTGAATCCTTCTTAGGGTCCTTATAAAGTAAAAGAAGAACGTCAGCCTGAAGTTACTTTGTGAAGCAGAAATATTTTTCTCCTCTCTTGTTAAGTCATCTTGTGACTCCTTGGTGGGAACCACTGCTGTGTTTGATCAACTTATGACCATATCTGACTAAAGACCAGATGGTCACCACTTTGGAGAGCTTCGCTGAACCACAGGAAGTGGTTAATGGGACATGTTCATACTGAAGTCATGACTGTCAAAACGCCACAGTGACCTTTTAATTGAGACCATGTGAAACTTTCTATGAGTAGTTAGAAAACAAAGCAATATTATTAACTGCTTGAGTAAATTATGAGTGCTTCTAGTACTTATTTAGAACCTTGAACAACAGTAAAAGTATAAATACCTCAAAGTAGAAGTACTCTAATATCAAACATAGTGTAGCTTCATATGTACGTTGCTTTGGATAAAAGAATCTGCCAAATGACTAATTGTAATTGTAGCTTACAGGATCCCCTTAAAAGACCGAAACCAACAACATGTTAGTGTGTCTCCATATTTTCCAGCTCTCACACCCGTCTGCAGCCCGAAGACCCCACAGGTCCCCACTGAAGACGTGAATCTGTAAAATCAGGTCACATATAGATCACAGCTGGGCGCTGTTAGCAAACATCACTCAAACAGTGATAACTGGTGCACTCATTTGGGGACTATCCTCCCCAGCGGATTAATACACGGTCGGTGTTTGTAGGATCAGCTCAGAATAAACTACCGTGAGTGTGTTCATCGTGATGAAGGAGCGCGTCAGCCAGTGTAGCAGTGGCTCACGGGTGTGATTATTAATGGATTTTTAACAACAATGGAGGTCCACCGCACAAAGGAATGAGCAATATCTAATTCAAGAGGATCAATTCAGAGCTGGTTGAAGTCTTTTCATGGGATTTGTTGACCAAAGAAAAATAAGGACTAACCTTTGAAGTCATTTCTAAAGCAGAAGTACTGAGGAGTTAAGCAGGAAGATGTCCTTAAGTCTGAAAGTCAGAGCACTCACAGTGTTAATTATTGATGCGTTAACATCTCAAAGGGTGGAGGTGGTCCATCGGTGGCTACGTCAAACTGCTTTTTGAGGCTTTTGTCTGTTTCATCTTCAGCGATTAACCCTATTTCACGATATTCTGGTGTGTTTTCTATGTATTTGTACACACACAGTACATAGTGTTTATTACAGAGGGCAAAAATGAATGCGGTGTAATACGACAGTCCTGCGATGCGTCCTCCCTGCATGACGGTTGTAAGGTTCAGTTTGTGCTGAAAAGCTGGAGGATGTGGTTTCTGTGTTGTATGACATTTCTGTTATTTAGCCCGGCATCATTCATATAAATGGGATGGACAAAATAACAGAAACACCTGTCAGTACAGTTCGACAGCACCACAAACTACCGCCTTCTTTCTTCGACTGTGAATAAAAACTGAACATCGCCTCCATGAGTGAAAGTCATGAGCTGCACCGGCTGGAAAAAGGCCTGAACTTTGTTTTGTTGTCGTTGGTTCTGGAGAAAACACAAAGCTTAAGTTTGTGAACTGTCATGTTGCACCAAATCAAAACACTCAGTCTGAAGGAAATGCACTTTGCCTTTCCACCTCTGGCTGAAACCCTTGGAGCGCTCCACTGAAGTGCACCGGGTGCTGGATTTTATTTCTACTTATTGTAAATTCTGCCCCACCCTGCCACAGGCCACATGAGAGAGAGAGAGAGAGAGAGAGCCCAGATGAGAGTTCAGACCGACCATGGATCAGTTAAGTCCTCCCAATTGGAAACTGGCTCTCCCTCCCCCTCCCTCCTCCTCTTCATCTTTCTAATGGATCCAAGTAAGTCGGCTGCCCGGTTTCCTCCACCAGCATCCATCCTGCTGGAGCCAGCTGTTCCACGGAAAGGCCTTCATCATTTAATTATAATATGTTTCGGTGACATCAGCCTCCATCACTCGGCAATCACACATATTTCATACGGCTGGTCGCTGATTTACAGTAAATTCAGTCGCTTTTGGCATAAACATCAGTGTGTGGGCGCATAAAGGCAGCAGAGGTGGTCACTGTGCACCTAAAACATCACTCCGCACACAGATGTATCGTGATCATATGTGGATGGAAACGCATAAAACCCCCCGCACACAAACAACCGCGCTTACCGTCAGGCCTGCCGGAGTGAACCGCGGGTCGATTTGGTGCGCAGCCGGCTGATGGAGGATGCAGACGGGGCTTTGACGGCGACAATAACAGCTGAGAGTCGGAGGAGTTTCCCCGGTAGAGGAGTCCGGCTTCAGCGCAGGGAGGAGGAAGAAGAAGAGGAGGAGGAGGCTGTGTGTCGGCAGTCCGCGGCGCAGGGCACTCCCCTGCGCTCCTCTCCGCTAGCGACTGGATGCGGGATGCGCAGGGCGGAGAAAAGGAGCCCCGCCGCCTGGTTTGACAGTCAAACGAGGGCTGGAGCCGAGGACCGAGCTGTATGGAAATGCGCACACGCACTGAGGCTGAGCAGAGGAGGAAACACGCAAATGAGGACGCGCTCCAAAGGGAAAGCGAGCAGGGGGTTCATTTTCTACTCAGATTACCGGAGATGTGTTAGTCTCCAGAGGAAGCCAGGAAAATGAGAAATTTGAGCTCAAAGACAAAAAAAAAAAAAAACCTGAAATGGGACAAAACTTTTACCCTTTTTTCTTCTTGTGTCTGATGGTGTGAAATCTGATTCTTCCCTTCTGCCTCATGAATATCTTCACTTTAAACCGAACTTTTAGTTTCCGGTGTGATTCTGCAGATCCCCACGGCTTTCAAAGCCAATTCAAAGGCAAATTCTGCAATCCAGACGTCAACAAGAGTCAAAAGATTGGGACCTGCCATTGACCAGTATGTTAGAATGTGGACTCATGACACATTTGTTCCATGAAGCTATGAAGTGTTTTATATGAGCAATGTTCAAAACAGCTGGAAAACACAAGGTGGGAGGAATCTACACTTGGTGTGCTGATCTAACAGAAGGTGAATCTAAAGTCCAAGTCTCTGGAAAAGTTTATATAATCAAATTCACTTAAGACAAACAGGTCTGTGGCCAACTGGACCTTAAAATTCCCCACTTAGTACCTTCGTCAGTCACATTATGATTGCATGCAACATTATTGGCCCAAAATACACAAATTACTGCATAAAACATTACAAAGTTTTGCCCAACAGAGAGATTACAACAGACCTTTCAGATAAGGATTTAACTCAGTTCCTGTTTATTCAAAACATACAGGTTAACAGCTCCATTGCACATTTAAAAACTGTTTCTTTCTTCAGGTTCGTCCTTTTAGCTCGACGGCAGCAGTTTTCTGGCCTGTGACGACCTTTGAATAAAGGCGCTGGCGCACCTGAAAGAAACAAATGCAGATCAGACGACAGAAATCTGTGCGACAAACAGAAATTTGATCCTCTGTAGCCTCAGATAAAAAGTTCGAATCAGGAGCCAACAGCTCTCATACGAGGTGTCAGAAAATATTTATTCGTCATCACTGGCTGCACCACGTGGAGGCAACACACACACACACAAACTGACCTTTAAAATAAACTAGATCACCAGTCATCAGCAGAGCGGTGAAGAGTGGCTCTCCTGAGTCATGAATCAACCTACAAAAAGAGAGCAGCTCAGTTTTAATTCACAAAAGACACTTCATGTGTACGTACGTCCGCTGTAGGAGCCTCAGAGAAAAGCTAGAATCAGGAGCTGGAGCTCAGCTCTCATAGTAGGTGTCAGAAAAGTGTATTTTAGTTCGTCATCACCGGCTGAAGTTATTCAAATGCAAACACGCTGCACCGACTCACCAGCTCTCACACCCAGCGAGGTCCTGGCCAAGAAGAACTTCAGTGTTTGGACAATAAATCTTTTTCCAGCCGACCCTGAAGTTTTCTCATTCTTATCTGTGAAAGAAAGTGGACAGTTTGGAAAAAAGCTTTGGGAAAGTGACAGCTTTGAGGTGGAGGCCGCACCAGTACATGAGCCTCAGAATAAAGGTAGAATCAGGAGCTGCAGTTCAGCTCTCATAGTAGGGGTCAGAAAAGTTTATTTTAGTTTGTCATCCAGCCATCCATCTTCTCCCGCTTCATCCGGGGCCGGGTCGCGGGGGCAGCAGTCTGAGCAGGGACGCCCAAACTTCCCTCTCCCCGGACACTTCCTCTAGCTCTTCCGGGGGGGGGGGGATCCCGAGGCGTTCCCAGGCCAGCCGAGCGACACAGTCACTCCAGCATGTCCTGGGTCTTCCTCAGGGCCTCCTCCCGGTGGGGCATGTCTGGAACACCTCCCTAGGGTGGCGTCCAGGGGGCATCCGATAGAGATGCCCGAGCCACCTCAGCTGACTCCTCTCGATGAGGAGGAACAGCGACTCTATTCTGAGCTTCTCCCGGGTGACAGAGCTCCTCACCCTATCTCTACGGGAGCGCCCTGCCACCCTGTGGAGGAAAATCATTTCAGCCGCTTGTATCCGGGACCTCGTTCTTTCGGTCATGACCCAAAGTTCATGACCATAGGTGAGGGTAGGAACGTAGATTGACTGGTAAATCGAGAGCTTCGCTTTTCAGCTCAGCTCCTTCTTCACCACGACGGACCGATACGACGACTGCATTACTGCTGCCGCTGCACCGATCTGCCTGTCAATCTCACGCTCCATTCTTCCCTCACTCGTGAACAAGATCCCAAGATACTTACACTCCTCCACTTGAGGCAGGATCTCTCCCCCAACCTGGAGGGAGCAAGCCACCTTTTTCCGGTCAAGAACCATGGCCTTGGACTTGGAGGTGCTGCTAGTTTGTCATCACAGGCTGAAACATTTTCACAAGCCAAAACGTGAACTCACCAGCTCTCACACCTGGCGAGGCTTTCACCTTCGATCTCAGCACTCATCCTGAGACTGAATTCAGGGCTCCGGGTCTTCAGTCCTCTAAAACACAGCACCATCGATCTCAGTTCCCCATTCTCACCTCTCACCAAGACACTGACTCCAGCAAGCCTCCATGTGAGTCCCTGGAAAGAGAAACAGCAAGGTTCATGAATGCATTCCAGCTGTGACATTATTTTAGCTATTTCAATATTTAATTCCTCCACAATTTAAATATTAAACACATTTTTGAGTGCACTTAGATGGACTTTTATCAGTTACTGATATAATGAGTAAACCTCAATGCCCAAACCTTTTACAATGGTATAGGACAAGGTTTGCACAGAGCCTTCAGCTATTCATTTTCAGCTCACACAATGTGGGGGTCAGACAAATTAATGTGCTTATTCAACACCACGTGCAGAGAAACTAAATCCAGGCCGAAAATGCGCAGACTTGTATGTGGATCAATGTAAGATAATTTAGATCCTTGCAATAAAATGCAAAGCTGCTATTCCCAAGTCACATTTGACTGTTTTCGAGGTGGAAACGGCACAATGGGTGATCTTTTGGTCTGGTAGTTCTGGCCCTTGCAGAGCACCCACGTGTTGCTGCCTAGACCAACGTGCTCAGTTAGCATGAAATATCACATTAGCTTTACAATACTCACTTGTTTGACTTCTCTCTCGGGACCGGTTAGCCTTCTTTCAGCTAAACTGTTATACGCGGGTCATCTTTGCTGCCATGGGGTAGCATAAAGTTGGAGAAAACACTCGCACAAGCAAAGAGGGATCTTCTCTCCAGCCATGCCGCCTGAGAAGAAGTAATGCACCAGAGGAGGGTAATATAACCGGCTTCCGTCCAGCGGTAAGCTTAAGTCCCTCCCCGTTCTAGGCTACTTTGTTAGCTATCTAGGTAGCAGGCTAGTTAGCGAACGTCAGCCACAGAGTAGACTTGGTTCGACTAACTTCCTGAAAAGCGCAGAAATTATGGGATTTTTGTGGAAATATTCATATCTTATTGGGACCCCACTAATTTACTGGGCAACAATATCTGGGAGACAAGTGTTTAAAACAAAGATGAACCAACAATTATTTTGTTAGCATTAAACGACAACATCTCCCATGAGTCTGAGACGCATAAACTGCGGCAAAGCTTCATGGGAGTCGTAGTTTCTGAATGCTAACGAACAAATCATTTTATGATGGTTAAAAGTGGGAGATGTCTTTCATACAAGTACAGCCATAGGCACCAGAATTGCTTGTAAAATAAACATTTTTTTCATTACTTTTAGAAACCTTTTAAAAATTTGAACACTATCAAGAAACATTTCCTGTTTCACAATTGCTTAACCCGGAACCCAATTGTGCCGTGAGCTATGTATTCAGTCAAGTCATAAGTATATTGAATTTTGTATTTCAAAAGCTCCAAATACAGCATATATACTGAAACCAACACTCTTAATCCAACACAGAGCAAACAAAGTGTGTGCTTGGTGATATGGTGGGTTTCATATTTTTGCTAATATCTGTGGAAGTAAAGTAACGAACAATGAGAGACCCTCCGCCAACCAAACCCTATTCAATTTTCTGACAATTTAAAGAAGCCACTGGCGTTTTCAAAATGTACTTTTTTAATCGTCCAGTAATATTTTCTGTAAATGTCAACTCTGTACATTATACCCTAAATGTGGTTTCAAAGTCTTCTCTTCACTGCCAGGTATGTAATTCTGGTAAAAATAAATCAATTTATTTAGTTTTCTGCCTAAAACTGTTGAAATTCAAGTTCATTTAGTCCAAAAGCTACTAGTCAGCCATGAAAAATCCCACTGAATGTAATATTTGTAGAATGTGAATTCATCATGTCACTGAACCTCCCAAAATCTGAAATATTGCAGATGCCATGATCCTGCTGTCTGAAGTGGCAGCTACAGGCCTGAGAGCAATGTTCCAACATTGAAGCAACAGTTTGGAGGAAGGCCCTTTCTTGTTTCAACTGGTCCAGGTCCAACATGTCGTGGATGCCCTTCCCAGAAGAGTGAGTACGAGATCTAAAAGAACCACACTTGAAGAGTCATGATAGGTTTAATTTATACATTTATTCTGATCACAGCTGTACAGGAATGCATCGTCACAGCAGAAACACAACCTAAACCCGACCATGGCACAACAGCCGTCACAACACATCCAGAACCATAAATGTACAGGCTCAATCAGCTCACCTCAATTCAATGTCTATAATTATCATCATTATTATTATTATTCACATAGAACCATCTGTCTCTCAAATATATCTTTGTTTTCAAAGAGCATAAAAATACAAGTGGACTCTTCATTGGGATGAATACTGGTGGTTGATCCACTGTCTGGCCTACATGGGGAACCACTGAAAACCAGGGAGCTGTGGAGGAGCAGAGCCAATCTATTACAGCTTAGACGGGATCTTATATGGGCTCGTACAAGGCGTCTCAATGGTTACAAGAGGACTGCAGACAGGGTGACTGATTGTAGGGATCATATAGGACTCACAACTCAACCTAGAAGCTACTTTTGACATCATACACACACAAGGAGCGAGGGTTTGTTAGGAATCAGAAAAAAAAAAAAACATTTTTGGAGTGGAAATCATGAAAAAAAGAGACAAAAAATATATTGAATATATGAAAGAACACTACCAAGGCACAGAGAGATGCAGAGTTAACAAAACAGACACAGATGGAGATAAAAGAGGGGGAGACAAGACGGGCAGATTAGAGGCAGTTTCACTAACCAACACTAGAGGGAGCTCTAACAGCTCAAATACCCAGGTACTGTATATTATAAACTCTATGTATGTATACTGGATGTACTATATAAAGCATTGAAATATAGGATTATCTTTTAAAAACACTGTTCACTGCAGCAGGACAAAGGGATACACCGCATGAGTGTGCTTGTATATATGTGTCTTTGCATGTAAATGTATGTCTGTATATGTGTAGATTCATTTCCAAGCAAACCTCCATAGATGGAGCTAAACACCAACAAAGCAGAACACCAGCAAGATTACAACCAATGTAATGTGTGTGTGTGTGTGTGTGCGTGCGTGCGTGCGTGCGTGCGTGCGTGCATGTGCGTGTGAGTGTGTGTGTGTATTTGTGTCTCAAAATTCATGGACACACATCTATATCGTCGTTCTGATCATTAGAGTAACTACTGTACGAGTGGGAGGACATTGACATGAGCATCAGCAGGGACTACACACACTCGTAACGACAACAACGGCAACAATAACAACAACAGCAACAACAACAACATGAAGAGAGACAACACACAGGTCAGGAAGTCCGGCTAACCACAATCCTCCACTCATACAGAAGAGAAATAGAGGCTACGATTCATCTGGAAAAATGCATCCTTTTGACATCGCAGGAGTGAGACAGACTCAGAAAGCGGCCTGTCTTTCCATGTGCTTTTAAAAATTCTCTCCGGTGTCTCATCTGTATGCGTCTTGTCTATCTATCTAGCTATCTATCTGCCTGTCTGTCAGTCAGTTTATGTGCTTATTTTTGCAAGCAATATGCTTATCTGCCTGTCTCCCTGTCTGACTGAGTTAGGATCTCTGCCAGAGTCTGTAGAGATAAAAGGATGAGGAAAATGATTGTGCTTCTCGATGCACGCAGCCGTCTGAGGCTGGGCGGTCGGTGACTCGCTGGGCTGCAGAGGTCAGAGGTTGTGTGGGAGCGGCCTCCTCGCATCGGGAGGCGTACTAGAGCTACCGCACCAGACGAAGAGGACTCCCTCCTCGGTATACTGTACAAGGCTACATGAGAAGCGCTCACGCAGGAGGGACGCGCGCCCAAACACACACGCACACACACACTCTCAGAGCGCCAGCATCGAGCCTTGGGAGAGTTTTCTTGATACACCTACGCATGATGTGGGAGGGGGGAAAGGGCTTGTTGGAAAGCAGACGTTGGCAGGAGATCAGTCCAGCATTGCATCCAGTTGGTCTGCCAAGTCGTCAAACATGCTGCCGATGTCGTCCAAGATGGAGACTGTTGTCTTTTTGCTGGAGAGAGAGCTGGGAGAGGGACAGCAGAGAAGGAGGAGTTTAGATGATGATGAGGCAGACGCAGATGAGAGATGTGAAGTGGAGAGTGTGAGCTGGGTTTGGGTGTATTTTTCCACATTCTTAATTAGCGTCTTAGTAGCTTAGCAATACCTCTAAGTTAACAACTCAACAAAACCTGCAAAACCTGATTTTCTTCCCATACCAACTCCTGAGGAAAATATCTGTCTCCTTGGCTGCTGACTGGTGAACACAGTGGAACTGAGTTTTTAGTGCTTTGTTGCTGAAAACAGCTGCCACGGTGACGATGAACCAAAATAGAAAAGTGAGAATGAGCTGAAACTCGCTGTAAACCTGAATGGAGCTGAATGGAGTAAAAACTCTCTCTATCATACATTTTTCTAATAAAAACACTGATTATAGCAGCTTTAAAGTTATGATCCATAAGTTTTCACCGATCCCCATTTTTGATGCAAATGGGCTGTTTTTTTTTCCTGTAAAAGCCATTAAATGTTTTTACAGTCAGTTATTATCTCTATAGATATTTCTAGTGGTGCAGTCCGCCCTCTCTACGCTGGATTCAGATTGCCTAAATAAGTACCAGGGATTCACAACATGCAGTTTAATCTGATTTCTAACAGCCTGGCTGCTCATTGTTCACCCTCCTTACAGCGTGTCAGAGCTGCATTAAGTCACTGCTAATGCGAAAGTCCTACTGCTGCACAGGAAATGCAGCATATTTGCTTTGTTGTGCTGTAAACAGATACACCGGTTGCTATTCTGTTGTATTCCTGAGAGAGTAGCTGCTCAGGGGGTTCGCTGTGGTATTGCACTAGCTGTTGCTACAGTAACCAAGGCTTTCACCCAATCAACCAGGCCTGAAACCTCAAGGATGTCAACTTCATGTCATGGCAATCGGTTATAAATACTCTAACCTGGTTTCCATCTGTCTGTTTGACGTTAGGCTCAGCCTTAGCAGCCCTTGCTGTGGGAAAGATGCCACCTTGGCATCGGAGCTGCGGAGTGTTTACTACAGTTTATTGTCGCAAATGGGAACAAAACACTGCACCCCCACACCACTGACCCATCAGGAAATGATTTAGAATATTTTAGAGAATTTGCTTATTTTTGCTTTCTATCTGAGGGTGAGATGAGAAGGTTGTTACCAGGTGGAGAGCACAGGCGTTGGCTGTCATTCCTTAAGATATAGCTAAAGTTTGGGACTCCTCTGAAAGCACAAATTCCTGTCCAGTGTGTTTAGTTGTGTGCTTTACAGGTGGAGATAACCAGGCTTGGTGTTTCCCCCCACTTCTAGTCACTGTGCTAAGCTAGGCTAGCAACATCCTGACTCCACCTGTGTGCTTAATGTACAGACATGAGAGGGATGTGGACTGTCTCATGTCCCTCTTGGAAGGAAAGTAAATACTATTTCTTTAAGATTCAACACACACAGAAGAGGCTCATGTCCATCCAAGTGGGATTTTTACTCTCAGTATGCAGCTCTGCATTGTGTGAGGAAAAGCTAATTTATGCTCATCAGCTTGGATGCCAAAACGTAGTCCAGAGAGTCTGTTGTTGGATATAAACGGTGCATTCTGTGGTCTGAAGATTCATTTCATAAATACTCACTCGTTTTGTGTGTCCTCCTCTTTGATTTTATGCTCTACAGCCTGCACAGCTGCAGCCAAGGAGGCACTGGTCTCCTCCAAACGATGCTGCACCTCCACTTCCTCTGCTCGATCCTCCACCCCTCTCAGACTCTCTTCCTTCCTCTCCTCTTCCTCCTCCTGCTCTTTGTGCCTCTTGTGCTCCCTCTCTTTCCTCCTCTCCTCTTCCTCTCTCCTTTCCTCTTCCTCCTCTGCCTCCCGTCCTCCCAGCAGGTCGATGGAGAGGCCGGCGATGGAGGAGCGGGGCGGTTTGACAGGGTGTGGCGAGGGTGTGGAGGGACTCTGGGCCGGAGAGGGCGAGGTAAGAGGGAGTCCCGGAGAGAGGGAGGGAGCAGAAGGGGTGTCGGGAGCCGGTAGAGGGGCGGAGGCAGAGAGCGGAGAGGAGGGTTTGGGGGCTGGGGTGGGGCTGGCTGCAGCAGGGCTGGTGGCAGCAGAACTCGGGCTCATGGTAGCCGAAACTACTATTGCTTTGCCTGGTTTAGGTGCTGTTGGAGGCCCACGGGGTTTCGGGGATACAGGAGGAGGGACGCGCTTCGGCTCTGGTCAGAGGGAGTCAGAGGGAATCATGTCAGTTTACTTACATACAACTGAATGAAGATCATCTTTAATCAAAACATCACCAAAAAAACAAATCTGTAACAGCTCTTCAATTCCTGTGAATTATTAACCTTTCTAGTTTTTAAGTTTTTAATTACAACTCACTCAGAATAATAAAGTCTCCAACTGATCATATGAAATCATCACTCACGCTTTTAATGACATCCTCACTGTTGAGTTACTGCTGATGTCCATCTGTTATAGCTATTCCAACTTTATTTTCCTAATCTTTAAGCATTTCCTTGGGATGCTGGTACTATATAGGATTTTACAACCCTTCATCCATTTTCATATACAGTAAGTAAATATCCATTCTTACCGAGGCAACAAGAATATTTTGTGATGAATATAAGAATGTAGAATAAGCCATATAATAACAGGCCTAATCTTTATTAAATGCATCTTCAGTTTTGTGTGTGTGTCTCACCGGGGCTCTGTGCCGTCTCAGTATTATCAGGGCCCGGTATGGGAACCCTGCGCGTCGGGGTCGGGGGGTCAGCTTGTGCCTTCCTCAGGGTGACTGTGGATGGTTTGGGTGAGACCGGCGGCTTCAGAGACTTCCTCGCCTCCATCCACTCACAGCTCTCTCTGGCGGTCTCCGTCCTGTCAGAGACCTCGGACACCGGCCTCCGCCTGAGGACCACGCCGCCGTTCTGCTGCGGCTCGCCTCCGTTTTTCCGGCTACTATCCGTTTGACTACTGGGAGAGTCTAACTGGTTATTGCTTTGAAGGACGCCTTGTGTGTGCTCAGACGTGCGTGGTCTCCTGCGTATGGTGTCAGTACCGGTCGACATGGTAACAACAGTGGTCGTCACGGACGCGGGTGCTTCGGAGTCTGTCGCCAGGGGGCGTGGCCTCCTTCGGAGTGTCGCCGTGCCATCTGAGATCTCCGATGCTGAGGAGACCACGATGGAGCGGGGCCGGGGCTCTGGTCGCTGCTGGGCTGGTTGCCGAGGTGACAGTTCGAGCTGATCACCGGGGAGGCCTTCTGGTCCACTGATGGTCCTGCGCCGACTTAAGACGTCATCATCCTCAGAGCCAAGACCCCCGGCCCCCGCCTGGCGACGGAGTGTAGGCGGACTCACCTGGAGATCGTGATTGTTACACATGCATGCTGCTCATTTAAAAATGTGATTCTCAGCCAACACAAAGACACACCCACCTGCAGGTAGTTGGTGCTTCCTCCCAGATTCCTCGGCAGGGTTTTGGCTCCACTCACGATGGATGTTTCCAGCATAGCGGCGAGGCTGCGAACGCTCCCAGAAGCCCCCTCTGATCTCTCCAGGCCTGCTGAGCCCTGAGATCTTAAAGCTGATCCCAGGCTGCCGCAGTCGCTGGCTCGCCGCTCTCGATAGGTTGGCAGCCCTAGTAGCCCCTCCGTCTGTCCCTCGCCCTCCCCATCACCCCCGGTAATGGAAGAACAGGACCGTTTAGGTGGTGTCGGTGGCCGACCTTTCCGACGGGGACGAAGGGTGACGGACGATTGGCTGCGGTTAACAGTGACATCATTAGGGGCAGTATGTGCGGAGCTGCTGCGGCACACGGTGGCGTATCTAGAGTCCGATTCTGAGCCTATTAGACTGTGAGTTCTTCGTCGCTCTTCCTCCTCACTGGGCAGGCGGAGCAACGGTACTGACGAATCTGCCGCCACCTTGGTGGAGGGGCGCGGCCGAGCCCTGGGGGAGGCCTGCTGGGTGCGGGCATGTGGAGGGGTTTGCGGCGGGGTTTGTGTCGGAGTGTGGGGAGGGGTGTGTGAATGTGTGAGACCTGGGCGAGGTTTGGCCAGTGGGCTGGGGGCGCCGTCCCTCTGCTTCCTCACCTCCCTCCGGGGCTCCGAGCTGGTGCTGCCGCCTGGGCTGGATGGAGGTGTGGAGGGGCTCTGAGGAGGCTCAGACCTACTTTCTCCTCTCTGGAGCTCCTTCAGTCTCCTCACTCCCAACATCAACTTCTTCTGGTGGCCTGAGGGGAGTCGGGGTGTGGAGGAAAACTTATTGTCAGGTCGAAAGACATCGAAAACATATTTAGAAACCAAAGCTGGAAGAGAGTATCTGTTGTAATGGATGCATACATGCAACTGCAACTCTTTGATGGTGACCCCATCCTGCACAAGTAGGCATGATCATTACAGCTAACCCAGAGAATCCTGATCCCTGGGCTACGACCTGTACCAGGTCTCAGAACACTTGCTACAAGGCCATGAGGACTATAATTCAGGAAGAAGCCGAATAATAATTGAATTTGGTCATTATCTATAACCGGCTCTATCTCTGCTTGCTTTGTTATTAGATTAGATTAGATCAGATTTCTTTATTGTCCCATAGGGATATTTGTTGTCACATCAGACAGGTCAGTTTCTTCAGGCATGGTCAGATTTTGTATGACTCACATCACATTTACATTTTACATTTACATTTACATACATACAAACAACAGAACACATAAGCAACCACACACATGTACACATATCTTCTTCTCCTCTTCTCCTCCACATACATACATACAAAGACGCCATTTAAACATTCACTTACACCTACATACATATACAAATGAAGGGTCGGGGGTGGTTATGGTAATTGTCAGAGGAATTTGTTCAGTGCAGTGATTGCTGTGGGAACAAAACTTTTTTTGAAGTGTGCTTTTTTCCAGTCCAGTGTTCTGTATCTGCGGCCAGATGGGAGAAGGGTGAAGAACCGGTTCAGAGGGTGGTCAGGGCTGCTTGCTATTGTGCGGGCTAGGCGTGTGATGGCTTTTTCATTTGCATCAGTGAGGCTGGGGGTAGGGAGGTGTATTATCTTGGATGCTAAATTGGAGATTTTAATGAGCTTGTTCTTGCTGGTGACAGTTAGTATGTTGAAGAAACAGGGGGAGCAGTAAAGTAGAAGGGGTTGGATGATGCTCTTGTATAGTAGCAGAAGGAGGTGGGGGGCAACAGACAGTGATTTTAGTTTGCGTATGATGTACAGTCTCTGATGTGCACGTTTCTGTATAATGGTGGCATGTTCATTGAATTGTAGCTTATTGTCAATTGTGAGTCCAAGGTATTTGAAGGTACTGACCTGTTCGACTGGCTGACCATTGATGGAGATGTGAGTAAGTCCGGAGAGTGGTTTGGATGCATGAATGACCAGTTCTTTTGTTTTATCGACATTGAGTTGAAGGTAGTTGTCAGAGCACCATTGTGCAAAATCATGTAGTTTTATTTCCCATCTTAATAATGTAGCCACATCTTACCGAGCTTAGTGATGCCAATCTCTTGCAGATCCTCAAGGCTGATGTCAGAGATGAAGTCAATGTTTTCGTACCCGTTCTGCACCAGAACCTGATAGTACTGACTAAGACCCAGGTGAGACAGCCAGTCCGCCAGATTGGCCTGAAACACACACAGAGACACACAAACTTGGGCATGATGTTAAAAAGCTTGTGCACAGGTTACAGGATGCAGAGTCCTGCATTCTGCTGCATGTGTGTTTGCTTTGGTGCGTGCAGCCACCAAAACTCAACATCTTCCTTTTTTCTACTCGGTATAGAACACGTGAGAGCCTTACAGGCTTGTGGTCTGGCAGCCAGTCTGTGGAAGGCAGCTTGCTGATCTCTGACGTTAACTTCTTTCGATGTCCAGGCTTCATGACCCCAATTGCCGTCAGGTCCTTCAACACAAAGCACACTTAGTCACATCAGGAATTCAGCACAGCTAAGGTAGGTGTGTTTTTTTTCTTCTTTTAAATGTAAACAACTTTATGCACACGTTTGACATTTGTACATGAGCTGCGCGTGATGCGCCTTCAGGAATATTTTGCTTTGGATAATCTCTGATGAGTGTCCCCTGCCCTTAGGGGGTTTACGTCATACCACTGTGTCCGCTTCAATACACACACAAACACACACACACACACACACACACACACACACAGTGGCACCGAAAACACACTCAAGGACAAACACAGAGTAGCGTTTACAGCACAGGCTGGAGCACACGGCCATGTGTGAACACAGGTATGTAAATGAAGCAGACAGCGTATGAGAAGTGACTGGCTGAGGCTCAGGACTCACACCGGGGGGTCAGGTGACAGAGACAGGAGGGTCATGATGACATCATCCAGGTCAGTGGGGAGCTGATTTGAGAGCTGTGCTGGGGCGGAGCCTTGACAGACAAGGGGCGGGGCGTGAGGGGGTCAGGGGTCATGACCTTACCTCAGGGGTCATGCGGCTAATGGTGTCTAGATCATATCCCGCGGTGAGGAAGTGGGTGGTGTAGAACTGCAGCTGAAACTCACCCAGCCACGCCACTACTGCCTGCTTCTAGAACACAGAACACAGAACACTACTGCCTGCTTCTAGAAGAGTCCACAGGCTTCTTCTAGAGCAACAAACACAGACCTGTTCTAGAACACAGCATAGCAGCCTGCTCTAGAACACGGGAGAGAAGATTGTTCTAGAAAGCAGCACAGAACCTTCCATTGTGATCCCAAAGTGTAACTCTGCTCTACATCAAAATCTAGACAGTGTTTACCAGCAAGGAATGGAAACCTGTTCTGGAACACGTGATAGAGAGCTTGTCAGGTTGCCTTTAGCTTATAGAGCAATAACCCTGCAATATTTGCATAACGCCAGCACAAAGTCAAAGAATAAAACTGCATTAATTCATGCTCAAACACTGTTTCTGACACGCTGCTGCTAAACTATGCAGTAAGAGCACTTCGGAGTTTTCAGGGGTGATACATGGATTTGGCTGAATACACATCACTCCCAACAATGCTGCTTGTAATTCATAAGGTTTCATATAAATAAGACACACACCAGAGAACAAAGTAGGAACTGAGTGAAAATAAAGCATCCCCACTTACCCCTAGCGGTAATTAGCCACGCAGATTTATTTGAATAAGTTCTGAGATCCCTGCCGCTGAGACTTCTGCACCTCCCAGATACAGTGGAGGTAAATGGAAGTTCACTCATGCTGTTCATGACATTTGAAATGTGCTTTTTTCCAGAAATGGGAGAAGCATCAAATATGTTTGGCTGATTTCACAGACCACGCTGTCAACAGTTTTCTTTACGTTAACTATTTTCTACTGAAAGCAAAAATAGAGAAAAACTGTTCTGAGCGAGGGCTGTGGATTATAAACTGAGCGTAAACACTTCTGTCTCTAGGTGGAGTTTTTCAGTTTTATCACCACAATTAAATTTAGTTTCACATGTATTGCGTATGTAGTGACGGTAGGAGTCTCAGAGGTGGAGATCTCGAAAATACAAGTGAAACTGAACCTACCAGTGTGGCTAACAGCTGCCACCACTGGGACCACTCACGGCCTAAATAACCTAGCAGGTCTTACTGTGATTGTTGATCTGATCAAATCGAAGAGAAACGCATGTGGAGCCACAGAATCAACACCTCTTTCCTGCTCTCTAGACACCACTATGTACCACAGAGGGTAAGTGGGAAACACTTTGGGTTGACTCATTTTTTTAACCAATGGCATCCATGCTGTGTGTGTATTGTGAATGAATTTACTGTCAAAGAATGTTGAATGAGATTCAACCAATGAGGACACACTAAGACACACTGCTGTCACCTGCCAAACAGTAATCACTTGACTCTAGAACACACACAGAGTTCCACCCTCGGCCTCACAGAACACACAGTGCTGCTGGCAGGTTCTAGACCAGAGCGGTAGCATGTGGATGCCTGGTGTCTCAGTGTGGTGTGAGGACGTGTGTGTGTGTGTGTGTTGGAAGGGTGGGGAACAGACGGCAAGACAGCGACTGACTCCTCGATGTGTCTGTCACTCTGCCTGTCTCCATGGGGACACACTTGCATGTCACCCTGGCAGGTACCTCGCAGTGCCACCGAACCAACCCTTACAGATGACTTTCTGTCAAACCAGAGTGCTGGTTGAGAAGAAACCGGAGCAAGAGAAAGAGGAGACCCCAGAGTGAACCAATCTGCCATCCAAAAACTCACTTTCCCATCATCCTCCTCTGCCTTCCGCTCAAACGACCGCTGTTCATGAACCGTGCAGCTGGAGGAGCCTTGACGTAGAAGACGAAAGGGAAAGAAAAAAGAAGGAAAAAAAAGGATTAATATGTTACTTTTAGCAGCAAAGGACCATTTTTAAATTAATAACAACATTTTTTAAAAACAAGCTCGAACCCATCCAGAATGTACCTCCATCAGTACACCTTTCAAGGGTCGAGGAAGAACCCGTTAAATTTTGGGAAGGATCCGAATCAGTTTTTGCTTCTGTTACCGTTTCAAGATGAGGCACAATAAATGCCATACACCTTAAAATCCAGCAGATGGTGGTTATGTTCAACAGTGACAAAACATACGATGACTCCGTACAGTCGTTACGGAGCGCTCAGGGACGGTGGAGAATATTTAATTTATTTAAAGTCAATAGACATTCGCCGTTTTAAGTCAATTATTAGTTATTTGTGCTTAATTACTTAAGAAATGAACAGCTTCTTATGAACTGTCTGTTCTAGGGAATTATTAGGAAATGAAAACAGGACATTGTTTCTTAATTGTTTGTTTCTTAAAACACTGCAAAGCCAGGAAATGGTGTTATCTTGCGATCAAGCCTTTGAAAGTGAGAAGCTGGAATAATGTAATGGAATCAGGCTTATATTGCCTGTGTGCTCCCTCATAATAATCTTGGTAATAGCCTCCATGCTTGGCCGGCTTTGTGGTGTTGTTTTAACACTACACTTCCCACACATCACTTAAACCAGGAGAAGGACAGCAGATTAAAATATGCTAATTTCTATGCTTTCACAAAGTGAGATGAGTAATCAACTCTGACTGCAAGCACATTGCCCAAATTTGAGAAGGATGCCTGAGGCATCATATAAATGTCTGTAGAATACACTGTGTGTGTATAAGAACACATTAAACATGTTTTACTGGCACATTGTGAATGTGCTGCTTTCCATAGCGCCGAGCAAATACTTGACCGATGACGAACGTGCAGCTACAGCCACGTAAACTTGTAAACACCTTGTCAGGAATGAAGTGTGCAAGTTAGAAGTAGGCCCTGATCCAACACAGTTATTAATTCTAATCCTTCACTGACTGCAGTGGTAAATACATGATAGCAAAACCTGCCTCCAAACTTGAAGAATTGTCATTATTTGCCGAGTGTCATGTGATTTCGAGCAGATTTATTGGCTTCTATTAGTGCTTTTGCGGTCTGTCTCCTCATCTATGGTGGCTGTTGCAGCTCAGGCTAATTACACAGTTTTATTATGCTTATTACAAGCAGCTAAATAGTAAAATGCACAAATTCCTCTGAGCCAAACAGGATTTACCCCAAGAAAGAGCCACCTGTCCCTGGCTGCTAAGAACAATGTTTTAGAGCAGCTTTTATAAATAAAGCATAACTTAAATTGCTATTATACAAGGATGCTGCTTGTGTCTGATATGAACAGACAGGTGGTCTTTAGAGGGCCAGGTTGACTAAAAGTGAAATGAAGAAATATGATTCATAAATGCAATAATTCAAACAAGCCCAGAGGCACTTGTTGTGCTGGTGAACATCATCTTTTTTAATTGTGATCTCTTTGCTGCAGACAGAATCATCAGATCAGTGGTATAAATTTTTGTATCAGCAAGTCAGGACAAGCTTTCTTACATCACCGCTGCACTCGTGACATGACAGATGACACAAATTATCACTACAAATGAAAACGGAGATATTGCTTTCATGCTGCAGTGTGTGCTTACTCGCTGACTGCTCCACAGACTGTGACTGCTCCAAGAGATGCTCCTTGGCTTTTACCGACTGGGACAGCACAGTGGCCAGGAGCTAAAAGACAAAAACACAGATAAATACGCTCATACACACACACGTGCAAACACATGCTCACACACACACACACACACACACGCTCAGAAAATGAAACATTTACTCAAGCATAATCATTCAAATCCCAGAGGTGCCTTGTGACTCAGCTCAGCGGACTAAGTGCACATATTACAGACTCAGACTCTGGCTTCCTCCTTCATTTCCTGCAGTTTACCAATGCAGCAGAAATAAACACTCCTTAAACTAGATGATGTCCCTCCAGCATGATATGGGGACACCATCCAGTTTGGCTCATTGCTGATTGAGAATTTTTAAGGCACTACCTAAAAATAGCGCAGAAAGCATACAAGAAAAAAAAAAATCAACAATCTGCACAGACAATGAAATGCACAAAGACACTTCACTATTTGGGCTCGAGCTGCGACGTTGTGCACAAAGGCATTAAAAGCTTTCTTTGAAATGTGAGTCCATGGTGCACTTATCAAGTTCAACTCATACAAATACTAAATACAACAGTATAATGTTGCAAAAATTGCAACTAAAATCAGTGTATCTGACACTGAGCCAATCACATTTGAGCTTATAGTACAGGATGACTCACTGTTGTGACTTTTCACTTTTCACACACGTATTTTCATCATTCTCTCATGATGTGGTGTGTGTATGAACGTGATGTGATGTTCATACACCTGGGCTGAGGTTAACACCTTATCTTAACAGATGCTGACACTAACAAAACTAATCTAAGACAAATTTAGAGAAGCTGAGATGCAAAAAGATAATCAGGGACAGATACAGAAGAGTTTAGCTGTTAACTGTTATCCAGACAGAAGCCAGCAGGCCACCGTCTTGATGCACCTGGCCTACTGTTGGTAAAACACGATGCCGATCTCTCCAACGGAAGAGCAAACCGTGCAGGAAACAGACCTGTGGTTAACTTGGTGAGTAGACTGGTGTTTGTTTCTTGAAATGTTTTGCTGTTTCCTAGAAACGACGTGCTTGTTGTTTTGTGAAGATCCAGCAGCAAAGTGCACATGCACGTAGAATAAATGAAAGGACTCTCTTACTTTGACCCCTTCGGCTTGTGCGTGCAGGCCTGGAGCGTTAAGGCCGTGTGTGTTGACTCCTGGCGTGGATGCCGGGTGTGGGCTGGGTGCAGGCGTGGTCAGAACATGCGTGTTTCCAGAGCTCTGCAAGCTGCTTGACGACCGAATGCTGCCGATGCTGCCCACACTGCCGCTGCGCTCACCACCTCCATGCACAAACGCACACGTTGCAGGATTATATAGAAAACATCCGTCAAATGCATAGTTTCACTTTGTTAAACGAAAACACCTGAGTTTACCTGCCAGCGGTTTGCGTAGCACCCAGATATCCTCACTGGTGCTGCTCTGCTGTCCCAGAGTCGGAGAGCCTTGAGGACTTGGCTCTGCAGTCCGCGAACCTGTCTCACACACACACACACACACACACACACACACACACACACACACACAGATACACAAGTTCTTATAACAAAAAAATGCAGTGACTAATCAGTAGCTACACAGACCCATATGTTAATGTGTTGAATGTAGTTTATTATAGTATAAGCAGTGAGTGTGTGTGAGTGTATTTATACTGCATGTACTTTATAATATATCTACTATACATTATATAGAGTATATAAACAGGTTTAAGTTTTCAATGAACGGCGTCAAACACTCACAAAGATACACTCCTCACTGACCTACACTTTCATAAACACATAATTACTCATTATGATTGCGCCCCTCTAAGAGCTGATCATTTTCAGACCCCCCAGATAGGTTCATCATTGTGTGCTTGTCTGCGCAATATTAACAAATATCACACTATTCAAGACACAATGATTTTATTTTAAATAACACATCCAATGACTGAAGTAAAATATCTATAAAATGATGAATGATGCCTCTCAGTTTTCTATAATGTGTTCAGTGTGTGAAGTGATATAAAAATGGTGTCTTAAATTTGAATATATCAGTTAAAGGGTCAGTTCACCCAAATGACAAAAAAAAGCTATTTGAGTACAATTGAAGTGAATAAATCAAATTAGACTGAATAGATTGTTCTTAAATCTGATAATCCATAGGTTTAGCAGTGTATGGTGTCCACTTTTTTTACCCTTTGAAACAATTTCTAATGAAATAATATGTCAGCAGAAATCAATTTTTGTCATTAGGGTGAACCGATCCTTTAATATATACGTACATAATTTACACACATTTACATACACACACACATATATGATATATATGTAGCTGCAGAGAAGTGCTGGAACAAGCAGAAAGCTCATATATTCTATATGTGGTCTCGTCACAGCGAGGAAAGGATTGTTATCTGTGGTTTAAAGTGATACTACAGTATGTACCTGTCTGACTCTGCTGCTCCTGAGAAGTGGAGAGAGGAGGAGGAGGAGGAGGAGGAGGAGTGGACAGAGGAGGAGTAGACAGAGAAGGAGGAGAGATGGGAAGAGGAACGTACCCAAAGGAGGAGAACCGAGGGAGGGACTGTGTGTTGGGGTGAGGGGGAGGAGGGGAAGGCAGATGCAGGGGGAGGACTTTGGAGGGGGGGTATGAGTGTCCGTTGACCGAGGCAATGGGACAGGGGTTGGGCCTGCGGAGCAGGAGGGTGTGGCACTGCTGGGAGGGGGAGTAACCTGGACACGAGCCAGGAGGAGGGAGGTGCAAAACAACAACAACAACACAACAACAACAACAACAACTCATCAGTCAACTTGAAACAAAAGAAATCTAATCAGATCTGAAAATATATAAAACAATAACTGATAAAAATCAAAATATGAGAAAAGAATACATCCATATATCCACAGGGAATATATCGTTATAAATTAAAATATAATACTTCACTATATCAATACAGCAAACAAACAATATGAACAGAAGCATCACAGTCTAGAGCAGGTTACAGGTTTATAAATTAGGGAGGGTGACAGAGGGAACACATATAGAGGAAGGAGGGAGGGAGGGACGGGGGTTGACAGCCAATAGGGGGCAGTATTTGATCAATGGAAATGATTGACAGGTTGGGAAAAACGGATGGGTGGCCTAAAGAGGCCGATGATGCTGCACTTAGCTACAACTAATGATCACCTATAGCTACAGAACAACTGCTGAATGTGATAGCACACACATCCTCCCACACACAC
This sequence comes from Chaetodon auriga, assembly GCF_051107435.1. NCBI lineage: Eukaryota > Metazoa > Chordata > Actinopteri > Chaetodontiformes > Chaetodontidae > Chaetodon > Chaetodon auriga. The sequence continues at coordinate 17,783,213 of NC_135077.1, forward strand.
ACACACACATACACACACACACACAGCTGTGATGTGGGTGGTCACCTGCCCTCTTGATGACTTCCACCATGTTGGAGGGGAAGTAGCCCACACGGTCATTTCCTGTGCGGTTGTCGTGAATACAGCCTTTCCATCGGCCATCAGAGTGCTGCTCCAAAACCTGTTAACACACACATACAAAGATGAAATTATAACCTGTTTGCACTTTCAAAACAGTACCTGCTAAACATGAATCCATCATTATGTGTGTGTGCAAACTCCTCCCTAAGCTAGTTTTACAAAATTAGGTAAAACTTTACACATACCTGGCTCATAACCTTTGAAGAACGTGTAAATAAATTGCTTGGAAACGCCATTCAGTCAAAAGTAATGTGCTATGTGCTATGTACAGTAAACAGGAAGTCGCTGTAGCATCAGTAACATAACTGCCCAAAATTACATTTTTATGGGTAGAAAAAACATGTTTTGTTGGAGAAAATCACCTTTAGTAACATCAAACACCAACAACAATCTATGTGATTATGTGTAAAAAAAATGTGTTCCTCTTTAAGAATGAGCAGGATGTATCAGATTAAGTTAGCCTAACTAACGCTAACATCATGAGCTCAACGTATTGTAATTTGTGTTATTTTTGTAAAGTAATTTATAATTTTATTATTATTAAAGAGCACTTTACTAAGTATTATGTCAAATATATCAACCATATTCCATTTATGCTTCAGTCTAAATGCTTTATATATTAGCAAGCTAACATTAATTTTGTCAGTTACTTCAGCTAGCTACGTAGCAGTTACACCTTACTGGTTGTTATTTGTGGTAATACTCGTATTTAGTCACAACTAATCTCTATGTAAGAAGTAGTTTGTGTAGCACAATCCCATTTTAATTTAGAGATGTGTTAATCTCCATTTAGTAAATACTTAGCTACGTCATAATGAGGCTTTTGAACTGAGTAAATTTGGGGAAATGGCTCCGGGTATTTAACTGAAAGTTATGCTAAAGCTATTACTAGTGTTAAAAACTGCGTCTGTGTATCTGCATACATTAATAAAGACTATAATTAACTACATTGCATATTTTCTTCATTGACAGATGGATTTCAGTACACAGTCGTGCAGCGCTTTGAGAACAGGCTGTGTGTCAAATTTTGGGACGATTATTAGATCAATGTACCGTGATGATGTCTCCAGCTTTAATGTTGAGGCTGGTAAGGTCGTAGTTGTTGCAGTAATCCTTCAGGGCGCGCACCTGCATCGCAGCTGAAGCATCTACAACACAAGAGTTTAGTATCAGTGAACAACAGAGCTGAGTGGAGAAGGCAAGGAAGAGGAAGGCAGTGGGGGTCGGCTGCATGCACTGTTTGCTTCTCTGATGGTGCTGAATATATGGAGTCCTGTATTTTCACATCCATTTGCAATTAACAAAAAACTGCAAATATCTATATATGTATATCAAATACATATCACAGCAAATTAACCATTTTTAATAGCCTTATTAAAAAGCATGTGCATCAGTATTTGTGGCTCCAGCCCTCGCATTACTTGTGAGCAGTAGTGTGTGTTTGCACTCATGTGCTCACCTCTCAGCAGTTGTTTGATCTCCCGACTGGCCTGTGTGGTGGTGAACTGGTTAACGATGTCCAGGGCAGTTTGACTAAGAGTGTTTCTCACTCCTGCGCTGATGCCACTCTGGATGGAAGCGGAGAAGAAAAAACAGTTAAATCTGCAATGTGAAATTGTGCCACGCTGAGTTCATAGACGGGCTACAGCATGCTGTGCATTCAGTGTCAGTCTGGCTGTGTGTACATGCCTGCTGCTAACATTTGCCGTGTGTGCTGCCCCAGCAATAAACTCATATGAAGATGACAAAAGGATTAAAAAACAAAACAGAGCTGGTTTGAATATTGCATGACAGGTAGGTAGGATGCTAGCCGGTCTGCTACAGTTTTATGTAACAAGCTAACATATCCCACAGGCTTCATCACACAGCTCGGTGGGATGGAAGCCAAGTGCTGAGGTGTAAACTTGCTCAACTGAGGGGAGGGAGGCAGCTTTAACAACAGTTGCTTTTGTAAACACATTAAACAGACAGACAGAGAGAGAGACAGGCAGACAGACTTACATCCAGCAGCAGGCGTACTACCTCCGTCTTCCCACAGAGGGCTGCCTGATGTAGCGCTGTGCCAGACTCGGACTGTCTGTTGATATCTATGCCAGCCTGAATGAGCAACCTGAAGCACAAAATCATATTGACCTTTATTTGAATGTCACCTTCCATAGCATCATATCATCAAAGTGCTTATATAGAATAGTACAACAGAAGTGAAAACAAAAGAGAATTGTAGAAAACCGGTCGTCGTAAATGCAAGTCTGTTGAGATTAGATGAGTAAATCAGGTGGACAGACGGAGGGACTGATTAACAGGTAGACAGAGGCGGTATGGAGACAGACACACACTGAGAGAGGCAGACCGAAAGGACAGGTTTTTCAGACCGTATGACATCGATGTGTCCGTTCTTGGCAGCCAGATGCAGAGGTGACACTCCGTTAGGGTCAGAAGGTTTCGGTTCCAGCATGGCTGCACACATGTTACTGCTGAGCAGGAGCTGGACCACCTAAAAAACAGACAGACGCACAGTGTAAATTATGCAGTCATGTATAATATGGAGTCATTTCTGTTAACAGTCTGCAGTAAAACACGCAGACACACTTGTACACTGCTCCCACTGTGTGGAATCCTCTGCAAAATTTGATTTTAATTAGCATTTAACGCCATGCCTGAGCATTTCCACCTTTGAGCTGCAGTGGACCAATGACATGGATTCAGACAGCCAGGGATTCACATGTAACGTACTTAAGGAACCGATCCCATCACCTTGCAGGGTGAGGCTACGATGGAAACAAGTGGCACCAAAGGCTACATGCAGCTACATATCAGTGTTTTGCAAACTGTTAGCTGTTTTTCAGTTCTGAAAATCTGAGAGCCAAGCTGTAGCCTGCAGTAGCCTTTTTTCCAGGGCACTGTTTTGCCAAAAATCTTATACTGAAGCCCAGTGCTGTCCATTTATCCTGGGGACACAGCGAGTACCAGCCAACATGCTGGTCAGTTTATTTTTCTCATGTTTTATCAGTTGACTGTGTCCAAACAAATATGCAGCGTGCTAGATAATGTTAGCCAAGGTTAGCCTGCCAAGTTAGATGAGAATTCATGTCAAATGCTGACAGGACATTTCGTATGGCTTGGGGGTGTTGACGAAGAAAGTTACGGCAAACATCGCTCAAAACGGTTTGTCACATCGCTCAGCTGCTGGTGAGGTTTGAGTGTTTGATGAGCAGAGTCGAAGCTGCAGGTGGAGGGGTGGGTGGAGACAGATCTGTGCATACTCCATGAAGACAAAGGTGTACAGTTACATCTAACCCACTGTAAGGTGGAAAAAACGTCTAAATATGTAATTTTGATGCACAGAGATGAGTTTTTAGGGGTGATTTTGAATCATTGCTGCAGACACTGCGCGCTCTCTCATCTGGCTGTGGATGTTTTTTTACCTTAGGGCCTACATATGTTAGCCTCATTAATGGTTGGTTGATCTTATTTTTATGGTTTTGGACAGTATATCTCTGTATTTGCAGCACGCTTCTATATCTGGTTGTGCTTTCTCACTTTGCAGAGCTCTTTTTCTAAATGCTCTTTGCATGTGTTTTCTTAATTTGCAGTGTGTTAAGCTCTCAGGGACACCGTTAAGTGAGGCTCTCCGGGTCCCCATAAAGGTTAAATAAAAATGAAGGTGTATCTTTTATAGACTCGCTGTAAGATGGTGTGTTTGTTTGGCTTTCAGTCAAATCTACTCACTCCAACACGTCCGAATTCACAGGCGAGGTCCAATGGCGTTTTCCCAGCTGAGTCTGAGATGCACGGGTTGGACTGGTGTTGTAGCAACATCTCCGACTGTAACACACACACATACACACACACAAATCTTACTGGTGCTTCTGAATTTCAAGGCTTGTAACAACAACTCATCATGCATGCATCATTGGGCACACATAACAGATAAACACACCTCACAAAAACACACACATGGCCAGTAAACACAGACAAACACCTACAGTACACACAAACACGGTTACCCCATCATAGTGTCCATGCTGAGCTGACAGGTGGAGAGGGATCTGTCCTTCATCTGACTGTCCGTTGACTGATGAGCCTGCCTTCAGCAGCATTTTCATTGGTTCAGTCTTCCCCTGCCATGCAGCGTAATGCAGAGGACGCATCCCTACACAAAACACACACACGCACACAAAAACACACAGCCAAAGACAACAGCACAATAAAACACAGACGTACGAGACCCCACAAGCACATGCACACAGACACGTACAAAAAATGAGAATATAAAGACTCATGAATGCATGCAAGTGCACACACTGCAGTATTATTTTTATAGACAGACCGGTTTGCCAGCAGGCAGAAATACTTACGGTTTTCTTAACACATTTTACAGCAGAAACACTGAAATCAGTTATTAAATGCACTACATTACTCCACATTACACAACAAATTAAACCCAAAATAGAGAGCTGAACCAACTGGTCGACTGACAGAATATTAATCACAAACTATCCTGACAATGAATTCATTTTTTAAGTAATTTTTTCTATTAAAAAATCCACCAGTTCTTGCTTCTCACATGTGAAATTTGTTTGTGTTTTTAGTCTTCTGTGATTGTAAACTAAATATCTTTGGGTTTTGGGCTGACAACATGGGCCCTGAGAACTGACAAGCAGATTCATTAATAATGACGACAGTCATTAGTTGCAGCCCTACTTTTTCAAACATTTCTGTACGTCTGTCTTAGTGTAGCAACAGATTTGGGCACAGACTCTCTGTATCCCTCCCGGAAATGCAATCTCATATTGTGGTTGACATGCTTGTGACCCTTTGTGACCATGGAAGTATTGTTTGTGCAAGTATCGTTCTTGGGGGACGTTGCTGACAAACTGCTCTCAGACAAAGGTCAAGACAAGAAATCCTTTATACATTAAATGGCTGAGCAGGACCTAAGACAGCTTTGCAGGAAACTGGACATTGCAGCCAACTCCTGGAGCCACGCAGGAAATGCAAGATGATGCCAAGTTCACCTGAGCACAGCACAAAAATCCACCATTGAATCACTACCAGTGCTTCTAACCAGAAGACATTAAACACCACTTTGGAGCAGTAGCTGCAAGGAGCAGTGAGTATGTTTCACATGGCAGCAGCCCAAGACCCCCAGTCTTGATACCAGCGATGAGCCACATCATCAAGCTGAATAAAGAGGCCCTCCAGGTCTGCTTGGCATGAGGGAGTCCTGACTCAGAAGAGAGGTGCTGGCAGGATAAAGAGGCATAGCCGCTGTAGTAGTAACAGAAGCTAAAACCCGCGTATATGAAGAGATCTGATGGGACATGACTTTCAGGCAGCCTCAAAGAGCTTCTAGAAAGTGTTTTGGTGATTTGCAAAGAGTTAAGAGGACTTCTGCCAGACGGTAAAGGGACAGAGAGACGCTGAACTTGACTTGTTTGAGGATGGCAGGAGAACTCAGTATCTCTTGAGGTAACAGTTCAGCATTAAAGAGGTTTTTTTGGAGGACTGCTGACGTAATATGAGCCCATTTCCTTCCCTGTAGTCCCAGTGGGTTTTTCATTCTGAAATTGAGGGCTCAGTTGTTGAGTTGTTGTGATTAATATGTCCCGTGTGAATTTTAGGAATAGGGTGTGGAGTCTTAGAACAGTGGACCTACTTTTCGTTTTTGCACCAATAAGCCCAATAAAAGTCTCACAGAATGTTGGTCGTCATAACACAATGGGATTTCTGATTTTGGAAATCCCCTCAGCCGTGTTGCCAGGAGTGTTCGGGCAGAGTTGCTGAAAACACAGTCTTCCTTTTCTTCTGGGCAGGATTTCAAGCTCAGGCGCTCAGGCCTGCAGGATGTCCAGGCCAGCGACCTTAAGGTGGCATCGTACACAAGAACATTTTGAAGATGGGTGTGACTGAGTCTGGATGAGGATCAGAACTTTCAAGTCAGAGGAGACGTGTCCTCTTGTCCCATCCGGATGAACAATTAATCTTAAACTGGAGTTTTTTGGCCTTTTGGGGCAGCAGAAACAAGCTGTGAACATACTGACATATTTATGTTGATATGGTTACGTTGCTTGTTTGCTCACCAAACAGACACAGAACAACATTATCATTCGCTTGGAGTCGTGTTTCTGGCCACCTGATGAAAGTAAGTCCAATGCTCACTCTCCCTTTAGCTCTGCAACAAGTCTTATGGGAAATATCTTCCTCTTTAGCTGCTAAATGCTCCACCAGCTAGCATGTTCACTAGCTAGTTGCTAACTTAGTCTGACTGTCATTTGGGGGCTGGCAGGTCATGTGCTGTGGATTAATCAGATGGTGGCTTTGTGGGCACTGGGGGAATGATTTAAGGTTTCCTGCCACCTCCGTGGAGGGATCTCAGTCAGGGGCCACCTGGTAACCTGCCGGTTGCATAACTCTATTTCGGGACACACTGGGCATGACTGACTCGAGTGAGGGGATAGTAGGCCAACATCCTGGAGGGATTATATCTCCCATCTGCCCTGAGATTTCTTCTTCTTCCTTCTGGAATCCTCCAGTATGAGATGGAGATATTTGCTGCTTTGCTTCCACTTGGCTCTCAGTCCTGCAGCCTGGAGCATTCCTCTTCTATTGTCTCTTGTTTGCTGTGCACACAAATCTGTCACGTCTCATAAACACTGTATACTACTTTTATGGCATTTCCCACAAACTCTCTTTTTATTACATAAGATTTTGTTATGGTCACACAGGGAAATGTGCATTTGTTTTCCTGTCTTTTTGTGGTTTTCTGCCCAGCTTTGTGTGTCTTGTGCCTGTTTCGTGGTAACACAGTGAGTTGCGCTGTGTCAACATCTGTGTGTATTTTTACCTTTATGGTCTTTTATATCCACTGCTGCCTGGGCCTCCAACAGCAGAGAGATCAGCTCCTTGTTACCGCTCAGAGCAGCATGGTGCAGCGGTGACAACCTTCACACAGACACAGATTATGTATAAAAATACACATATTCGTAGATGTAGTGTAAAGCCAGAGCATAACTTTGCTGAAATAATCTTCAGCGTAGAGCAGCTCCACCCCTCAGCTCTGTGTGAGAGACAGGAGGGGGCAAATGACCTACTTCCATTAATAAGCAATCTCTCACCCCCGAGCCGAGCGTACACACAGCGCCTCTCTGTGTGTGTGTGTCTAATGGATCCCTGGCGAATATAAGGGCCGGGCCCTGGAGTCAAATCAACGAATCATCAGTCATTACACAAGGAGCTGAGTCCAATTATCTGATTCCAATCAACATAATAAAAAGATCTTTGTTATCTGATGGAGCCAAATGGAACACAATCGCAAACCAAGCATGTGCACACATAAAAAGCTTAACCAATCGTGAGTCTAAATATAGCCAAAATCCATAGTCGTGCATTCAGAGTTGATAAGGGGACATTTCTGAGGAAATTAAGAGCTGGGAAATGCTGGCTTTCCTTTAAGGTAACTGCTTTAGATTTGAGCACTTCAGTCGGCTACATGTTTCAAAGACAGTTAAAATAATACGGTTGATTTCACATTGATGTCAGATTCTTTCCTTTTTTGCTTTCCCCTGTCAGATGCATGATCAAAACTTTTTCTACCGACTACTGGAGGTCAGCTAAACAACATTTTCAGGGGGTGTTAAGTTACTCTTTAGCTTAATATGACAAACTTGTTAGCAAACCTGTTGCTTATTCACACATCCGGGAGGTACAGAGCAACAATACAGTTTGTATAATATCATTTATTTTGAATCATGTTTCCAGGTACGTCCAATATCGACTCCCTTTTTTTAGCTCTGTTTTTGGTCTCCACCAACTCCTGAGGGGAATATCTGGCTCTGCAGCTGTTAAATGCTCCACTAAGTTCACCAGCAAGTCACTAATGTGTCAGTGTGCCATTTAGTGCTGAGCAGTTTTTTACAGTGAAAACAGCTGCTGCTGTGGCCTAAACTACAACAGTGATCCCAAAAAAGTGACAGAATGTGATCATTTGTTTATGTTTTTTGACATATACTCAATTGGAAAGAGGAAAAAAAAATATAATGATACAGCTCATCAACTTGATTTATTATTGTAAATATGTGCTTATTCTGAACAGGCTTTGACAGGGGCAACAAAAGAGTGGGAAAGTTGTTTGTTTCTTCCTTCCAACAACTGCCCTAAATACTAAAGTATTTATATTTTGTAAAGTTGAAAAATTATTTGAGTAAAAATCTGAATTTGAGCAAGATTCAGTGATTTGCCGCTGTTGCTACAGAGCAATGTAATGAGTAACGCTGTTGTTGTTGATGTCAAGAACACAGAAAGAAAGTTAGGAAACAATGAAGGACAGAGGAAAAAAGAACCAGGGACAAACAGAAGATGAGGGAAATAAAAAATAAATAATTATGGCCATATGGAACAATGGCAGGGAGAACGTGAAATAGCTGCAGTCCCTCACCCATCTGCATCCTGGATGTTGACGTTCACCCGCTTTGCTGCTCCGAGGAGCTCTGAGAAAAAAAAACAAGAGGGGGAATAACAAACTCATTACAAAAAACAGCGCACATTTCTGTCTGTTCAGAGATGAATGTCTTCTCGCTTTGTGCATCTAATGTTTCAGGACGTAGAGTTGACAGCTACACTTTTATACCTGTGAGCACTTTAAAACGAGTCTTCACTCCAACAACAACAACGGAGGTCAAGGAAAAGTAACAAGGTAAGAAGAACAAACAGAAGCCAGTCTGGGAAACTCATCAGGAGCTTATAAAAGCTCAAGATGGACTTTTCAACTGTGGAAAATTACATGCATTCACATGCAAAATTACAGCTCGTGTGCTCTGACTTTCCATTTTAATGCTGCCATGTTTGCAAGTGAATCTCAGACACATGTAATCAAAGACATTACTCTCATGCTCCGGCCACACGTGTCTTTGTTTATTCATGCATTTCAGTAGCGTAAGGTTTATTTTGACCTGCGGCAATTAAAATAAATGCATTTAAGGGAATATTCAACCTTTTGGGAAATATGCTTATTTGCTTTCTTTCTGACTCTTAGAGGGAAGGTTGACACAACTCTCGTCTGCACAGTAAGTGATTGTAGTACGTCTGGGTGTGTGTATGTGTCTGTGCATGTGATTATGGACAGTCGGAAAAGATGAAGACTGCAGGAAGAAGCACACAGACGCAAACTCCAACACACACACACACACACACACACACACAAGCTGCTTGTTTGTCTCTCTGCCTTCACTTTTTTTTTTTTTTTTGGTCAAACCCTCATAATCCACAGGCCGTAATCTGTAGCTGCTCTGTAATCTGGGGAAAAGCTTCTCCCTCTCTCTGCAGCTCTATCTGCACTTCATCCCTTCATCCTGCTCTCACACTCTAATTTTCCCTGTAATTTGCTAAAGAGCGCGTGCTGATTGGTAGCTCTGCTGTTTCTGTTTACACTCGTCGGCTGACATCATTCTCCTGCATGTGTGTGTTTGTGCGTGTCTGCGCACGTGTAGGACCCCCCCACGATCCATCTTGGATTAAAAATAAGAACACCCCCCCCCCGCCTGGAAGCAGATGAATCAATGAGTGCAGATATCTGTGTCACCATCAGACTATCAGAGGGCCACATGACCCCCCGACCACAAACTTCTGACAAGGCCGTGACATCAGCACACCCACAATTATTCTGCTGTCTTTTTCTCAGTAGATTAACCTTCTTTTGTGAGACAAAGTCTGGATCGTGGCATTATTTAATAATGCTTCCCTCCTGACCCAAAACCATGATGCATATTTAATCAAATACTCATGCAGCTGACTAAGACGGGGTATCACTCCGCCCTCAAATAATTCATCCTGTTTTTGCTGCAGGAGCCACAGCGATAGCCCTCAAAACAGATTTCCATCTTCAGACTTCATTCATGAGCCTCTGCCTGATTGTATCAGTTTCCTAAATGTGTTATCTCTGGCACAAACTGTTTAAGAGCCTTTCCATGACTTGTGTGTCCTGATGTGTCCTTGGACCAAGGTTCATATTTTTATGATAATTTTAGGCATAACGCTGCGACCGAGCCCCGGTTACCATGGTAACCCCCGGATGTGCCATTCTCGCAGACTGTCAATCACTTGGCTGGGATCACTGTGATGTCGCTCTGTAGCATCTTCCTCAATTTGTTGCTATTTTGGAGTTCATTTGAGCCAAAATCGCGTCGTTCACGTTTAATTTGAAGCCCTTCAGTCTTAATAGAGGGTGCCGACGAGCTGCAGCCTTCAGTGAAACGCTGAATGTTCCCCAAACCTCAGGAGAGGTGAAGAGGAGGGTTCCTCAAGGGTTCTCATTACCAGACGGGTTCTGAAGTCCAGTTTGCATCACCTCTGACTTCGCCTGTCATCATGCATTCAGAGTTTCAGTGTGGCCTAAAACAAATGCCATCGCTGACGTGACTTTTCTCTTTCTGCTTTCACACGATTGCGCACATATGTTACAGTCACTGGACTCAGGGTCACAACATGCCAGAAGTCCACGAATTATGTCACATTTTCACCAAAGGTACCAAATGTTGAGCACTGATTGATATTGCAAATCTTAATGTACTTGAAATGTGTTTTTTTTTTTAGCTGCTCGTTGACTTAAAACGATAATGTCATGGCTCTCATTTAATTAGTTCGAGGAACCAGAAGTTTTCTTACCGAGTCATCACAATTAAAATGGAAATTGTTAACCTTTATTTTTTCCTTTGTTTGTAAACTTTCTGAAATGGACTTATTGGCCTCTGGAGATTTAATGTGTTGCTCATTGCTTTAACACAGACTTTAACTCAGAGGTGAAAAGTCATAAACTGACAAAAGTTACAATTAGTCATTTGACTGATGCTTTTAACCAAAGCTACGTACATATAAATTCATAGACCGATGGTGCAGCATCAGAGGCAGTTTTAGGGGTCAGTATCTTGCCCAAGGATACTTCGGCATGTGGACTGCCGAGGCCAGGGATCGAACCACCGACCTTCTGATTGGCAGATGACCGCTCCACCTCCTGAGCCACTGCCACTCCAGAGTGTCACAGTAAGAGCCAAAGGTTATTCTGTACAGTACAACAAAAACCTAGCTAGGCCCTGGCATTTTAAAGTCATTAAACTGTTTCTTTAAGACCAAAAACAAAATATACAGCACACCCTTTGCTTCTTGTCAGTTTAACCCTTCACCTACATCTCCGCCCATGTGGCTCCCTTTGAAGGAGAGAAACAATTAACGTTAAAAAAAAAAAAAACTTTATCTACACTTCGCCCCTCAGTGTGTTTTCTAAGTGTGAAGCTGGAGGAGTGTTTTGAGGAGGTGATCAGCAGTTCATGAGCAGCACCTGTTCCCACTGCAGTGTGCTACAGCAGCATGTCTTAACTCAGTGTTTCTGCTGGTTTACTGCTGGTCTGTCGCAGTACTCCTGAGCTTAAATACAGTTGTTTACGTGATACAATGAGATTACCAGACCTTTGGACCTCAGTCCATTACAAACCGCTGCTGACTGCCAACAACAAGCCTGTGTTGTTGCACTTCCTTGATCGTCAATACGGGCTGATACATTGAGTAAATTACTTTGGCCCACTTCAGTTTCTTGCTCCAACATAAAGGAGATACAGTTGTGATAAGGATGTTCTCATATCCCTGTCGTCTATCTCTAAAGAGCTTTACTGCAACTGAGCCAAAGATAAGGAAACCATTGCCAAATGGAAAGACGCCTGACTTCGTCTAAGCAGCCGTTGGCTTTTAATGCCATCTATTCATCTAAGTGTACCCGTGACTCGGCATCTCTGACTGATTAAAACTTTAAAAAATCGAGCCAAAACACTGACAGAAGGTGTCTTGAGTTACTCCAGTGATTGCAGTAAGATGATAAAGACTTTTTCTGGTCATCTTCTACAATTTTCTTATTATCAGCAAATCGCATGAAAGACCCAAGTGAACAATGAATTGATTCTTCTAACAGGTATCGTCTGAGGAGCCAAAACCCAACATTTTTTTGGGAGGGTTATTCTTGCCAGGCTGGGGGCACCTTTGAGGTGACCAGAGACTCCAGGAAGTTATGGCTCCTGGCCAAGAAATAGATGGAGCCACCAAAAAGAGGCAAACTGTTAAATGGATTAAACAATTGAAATACTTCTTAATTGTTGAGCTTGAGAGGTGTTGTTAGGTGCATGGACAAAGCCAGGCTAGCCGTTTCCCCTTTCCAGTCTTTGTGCTAAGCTAAGCTAACCGTATGCTAACTCCAGCTACTCATTTATGGCACACACTACAAAGGGGCATCGATCTTCTCATCTCGTTCTGCGCCAATAAAGCGAATAAGAATATTTCCCAAAATGTTGCTTTAATTAGTTGTAGAAGAAGCTCTTCGGTCCCACGGTGATAAAGAGGGACCGTGAAGCGGCGGTGGTCTCACATGGTCCGGCCACCACTTCAGTTCCCTACATCAAACTGTGACATTTTGACAGAGCGAACAGCCTCTTCATCAACTCCCTGTCAGCAGCATCATTAGCATACTGTTAATAATACAGCGCAGTCAGCCACATGACTCACACCTGATGTGTCAAGTGTGTTTCTGTGCACGCTTGCCTATAATTGTGTGTGTGTCTGTGTGTGTGTGTGTGTGTGTGTCTGTGTGTGTCTGTGTGTGTGTGAAGGCAGTGATTCTCCAACAGAGAAACCTGGCTTCCTGTTCAATTATTCAAACATAAACCTTGATCCCCACAGCCAGACACACACTGATGCACACACACACACACACACACACCCTCCACAACTCACCCTTTAACCTCTTTCCATCACTTCCTGCCTCTTTACCTCCCTGCATTCATATCTCCATGCTTCCCTCCTTCTGTCCTGCACACTCTTGCACTTTTTCTCTCCCATTCTAACCCTCCTCCTCACCCTCATCCCCCTCAACCTCTACCCACCTCCCCCTTTCTCTTTGTCAGTGTGCAGTGGACTGAGCACTCAGAGCTGATCTGTTCTGGCATTTGAGGAGAAGCATTTTTCTTTTCCATGGCACTGCTGGAATGTTCAGAGACAAACACACATGAGAGGAAGAGAGGAGGAGAGGAGGAGAGGAGAGAGGGATGGGGAGGAGAAGAGGGAAGAGAGGAGATAAGAGAAGAAAGGGAAGGAGCGGAGAGGAGTAGAGGGGAGGAAATGAGTACAGAGGAAACAAGGGGAGATGAAAGGAATTGAGAGGAGATGAATCAAGAGGAGAGGGGGGGGGAGGAAATAGGCAACACATTCTTCCTCCCAACTCATCACATATGGACGCTTGGTCAGGACCCCTTTTTAAGGCACTGGATACCCTCTTACCGTCATTTTTATCGTTTACAGTTCTGGGGTCAAGTTAGCAATAATGAACAGACATTGTCTGGTTAGACTTTCAAAATAAAGTTTGCTGAGAACAATAAACACAATTAACTTTGTGTAACGGTCACACTTTGGTTAACTTTAGGCAATAAAATTACCGGTTAGGTTAAGGAAAAGATCAGAGTTTGGCTTAAAGTACGTTAGCTACTTCACTTACAACAAAAATCAGCCTTTACTTTCGGTTTCACGCGGAGTGCGAACCCTGGTGTCCTGAGCTTGACCCCTCCAACCGCCCCACCTCCTCCAATTACAGACTTTTCTTGCTTTTTAGACTATGTCATTTGGCGCGTCGCGAGTAAGAAAGACTGCCTACAGATGGACCACCCTGCACCATGAAAAATGATGCTAAAGGGGTCCTGACCAATGTGATGAGTTGGGAGTGAGAATGTGTTGAAATAGGAAGAGAAGAGATGATAGGAGATAAGAGGAGAGGAAACATGAACAGTATGGAAGAGGGAAGACAAGAGAGAAGGAAATGAGTAGAGGACAGGAGAGGAGGCAGGAAAGGGAATAGAAGGAAAGGAGAGGAGAGGAGAGAAGATAAGAGGAAAAGAGGGGACACACTCGGAGAGGACAGACAGGAGAGGAAGGTATGGCATTGGAGAAAATACAAGTGTGGAGGAAACGGGAGGAGAGAGGAAGAAAGTAGGCGAGGAGAGGAGAGAAAACAGAAGGGGAGGCAAGAGGAGGAGAGAAATTCAGAGCAGAGAAATCGAGAGGGGCCCAGTGATGAAATGGTAGAGGAGGAGAGCAGTTTCAAGGCTGTAATTGAAATCTAATTATCACCTCAAGTCCCAGCTGACTCCATGTCAGGCACCCGCACACATGCACGTTCAAGCGCCACATATGTGCACGCATGCAAATGTCTGCACGTGTCCACGTACGATCATCACATTATTACCACTAACATCTGGCGTCTTCACACACCAATAATCCCCCTGTCCCGAAAGCAGTGTAGGACCTTCGTGTACTTTCACCTCTTGCTCTCTCTCATGCACACACACACACACACACACACACACACACACACACACACACAGAGCAATACACACATCCTCTCTGGTGTGCACACATCCTCCCCCACATACACATCTTTTGTGCATCCATGCAGACACATACACAGAGAAATGGTCAATGGTGGGAAATGGGTGACAAGCCTTTTTTAATTTCTAATCACATTCTGATGACTGCTCTCACACAGGTGCAACGTCATCACTATCACACACCCAGCGTCATAGCACAAACACGCACATAAATACACACTTGCATGCAGGAAAGCACACACACACACACACACACACACAGAGTACATCATTTAAATGGCATCACATCAGATCTGGCCTGCACTGTCCTGACCTGGTAATGACGGGTAGTGTGTGTGTGTGTGTGTGTGTGTGTGTGTGTGTGTGTGAGTGCGTGTGACAGGAGGATGGAGGGATACTGACTGGCTTTCCCTGGCCGAGGTCTCTGTAGAAGCCGCTGAGCTGTCAGCAAGTCCTCGGTCTTCACGGCCTGGAGCAGCTCCTGGTCCTTCCCCATGTCCCCTCCGTCCCGCCTCGGTCCGCCCGGTCCCGCTCTCTTCCTCTGAGCGCCCCTCTCTCCTCCGTTAATCCGCTGCTACATCCTGCCGCCGCTCCGGGCCTCCCGCTGGAGCTGAGGCGCGGAGGGATGGATGCTGCCGGGAGTGGGATGCTCCGATTCGGCCAGGAGTCCAGCGCACGTCCCGCTCTGCCTCCCCTCCACGCGGTGCTTCCGACCCACACCGACCACCGACCGACCGACCGGACCTCGCTCTCTGTCGGGATGCTCTCCGGCCGCGCAGGAACACTCGCGACAGATTCCACAGATTCTACCCGCGTGACGATTTCACCGGGTCTACGTGCGTGCCGTGCGTGAAAACGGTGGAGCTCGAGCGCCCTCCTATATGCTGGGTCAAATCCGCACGGCTGAAATCTCTCGAGCCCTCAATCCGCAGGATACCATGCACGGGTCGTTGATGTTTAACGTGTGACCGCTGTCGCCGCCGCGGTGCCGGACCAGCTCGCGCCAGCTCCAGCGCGCACACACGCACACTCACACGCACGCATGCACATTCACACGCGCACACTCACAGTCACATATGACATTACATAAACACGAACTACTCGAGCGCGCGCTACTCCAGTTGTTGTAATCCCAGTCCGCGTGTTTGCGCGCGTGCTGGCGGACGAGTCAAGAGAGGTCGTTTGACATAATAATGTACTCCGTCGCGTGCAAGAGGTGCACTCAGCGCGCGGGACAGTGGGAGGCAGAGTCCGGGATCGCGCGGGCCTATGAGAAGCTCAGCTGCTCAGAGTGGAACAGATCTGACTAAATCTGAAATAAAGGTTTACTTTGCGCTGCCTTTCTTTAAAATAAAGCTGCTGCTATTCACTCGTTGTACTTTTTTCTACCCTTTATCTTGTTTATTAAAATTATTTTATCTTTCATCTTTGGTCTTTTTAAATCTAGTCTGTTTATACTTATGATTTTTTCTTAATGCTCCTTATTAGTCTTACCTAAAGCTCCTTTAATAGGTTGTTTGCACATAACCTCAGGTCACGCTTTTGTTGTGGTGGGAACTGCAGATGGAGGGCCAGAAGTGATTTTCTCCATGGGAAACCCTATAACACACACACACACACACTCAAAATGCCCACATTTTGCGTTGTTTATGTTTCTGAGTTTAACATCTCATGACCGCAAACAACCTGTTGTTTTGTTATTGAGAGGTGCAACAGAGATAAACTGGCCTTGCCTCTATATGTGTCACAGTAGTGATGGTTTTACGTCAACATGTTTAAGGTTAATGAGACGGAGATAATTTCAGGGCAGGAAAAGTGTGTGCATGTGTGTGTCCCTGGTGCAGGGCTAATTTAGACTAAAGGGGCCACCGCCAGTCAGATTTAGGACAGGAAGTGGAACGCATGACAGAAGACTGGTAGTTGATTTAAACAATCAAAACTCTGTGTGTGTGTGTGTGTGTGTGTGTGTGTGTGTGTGTGTGTGTGTGTGTGTGTGCTTTAGCTGTGCAGATGTATGTAATGACACAAAGCCTGATCTGAGTCTGATTGGAATATCAAATAGTTGTCCAGTTAAGTCAGCTTCATACAGGCCGCATTAACCCGCTAGAGGGACCCTGGGGCCAGAAATTAGCTGTGGGCCCCAATTCAGCCCCCAACACCAATTTAGTTTGGTTACAATTTAATTACAATTGATTTGAGAATGTGCACTGTATCCAATGAAATACATACTAAAATTGTTAAAATATAAAGTATTAAATGACGTTTTCACCAAATGGCGTCCTTCTCTTCTCTGTCTCATCCTCTCCAAAAATAGGAAAGGAGTCTTTTCCCATTTTTCTAATGTCGTATGACCATATTTCAATTAAAAACTTGGTCCCCTTCACTGTCCACATGCACATTTTTCCTTTTTCTGGTTCTGACAATAGCTTTCTGTAACTTCCTGTAATTGGTCCAAATGTCCGAACCATCCAAAAAACATTTTCACCCCACAAATTAACTGTGGTTTAGTTTGATCTGGGCTGAGACCACCTCCAAGACCATGGTGTCGGGGAGAAAAGTCTGAAAGCTGATGAGCAGACAAGTGCATGTGAAAGGACCTGAAGAGTCAACAGCCACGTGGACAGCTCTGTGGGGTTGTACTCAAACTAAATGCTAATGTCAGCACGCTAACATGGCAATAATGTTAACGTGTTTAGCTGACATGATGTTTACCATGGTCAGGATCTCATTTTAGCCTGTTAGCATGCTAACGTTTGCTAATTAGCACTAAACACAAAGCATAGTTGAGGCTGATGGGAATGTCATTAGTTTTTTGATCATCGATAAAAGTGTTGGATAAATTTCAAATTTGACCTGAAGATGGCGCTAGAGTTAACGTCAAGGGATCATCAAAGTTACGACAGTCCATCTGTGGAGGGCACGAATGTCTGGACAAATTTCACGTCAATCCAGCCAATAGTTCTTTAACATTTCAGTCGCGTTGGACCAACGCACTGGTATTGGCGTCCTGCTAACGTGGCTAAAAATAACACAACAATTGATCTTTCTGCCTCAAAGTATTTGTCACAAACGGGGGCTTTTGGGATCACTGAGAGGCTGGGGTCCAGGGGCAGCGGCCTGCTCTGCCTGGTCAGTGGATCAGCCTTTGGTTCACACACATTACATTTTGTAAACTGCAGATTTTAATTTATGCAACACAAACACACAACATTTACAAAGCGTCACACTCTTACACAGTTGTGTGCGGTTTCACAGGACTGGAGACAATAACTACACATGCAAAATCATTTCAAGTGTCGATGAATAGTTAAAACTGCATTAATCAATATTTCTACATTGCAGCTCAATCACATGGCTGCGTGTAAAGTGAAAGGGGTCGCTCTTATTGCTGAAACCCACAGAGAATAATCACCAACTGTCCAAGTCTCAGCTGCTCTCATCAACCCCCCTCAGCAGGCAGGAAGAAGGCAAAGCTACCAAAAGTGACTCTCGAGCTGGTGAAGAAAGTTCAGCATCCAGTAAAGTCACAGATGTTTTTCAGGAGTAGATGGACACCTAAACTTCAGAAGCAGAGAGTGTGGTTGTGTGGTTATCTTCTGATAACAAAGTTGCTTTCTCACAATAGCAAAAACAAAAGGTCACTTTCTTGTGATTCCTTCATTTTAAATCAGGCTTCCTCATTTCATCGATAAATTATCTCAAGAAAACAACCTGCTGCTTTCTCATGAAAATTAGACATTTGTCCCATTATTGAGAGAAACAGCCTATTGTTGTCTCAAGATAATGAGATAATGAGCCCATTATTACCAGAAAACAACTCTTTTGTTCCGAGATGACAAGATAATTAACCCAAGCACAATTGCAACCATGGCGGCTCGTGGCTTCCATTCATCAAAGAGGGGAGAAAATCTGACTTTCATTCATAATATGGCCAGAAACAATTAACTATTTGCTAATATTTTAGCCATAACATTATAAACTGGTGGTATGTCAGCTTCCTTTGGTATATTTCTTCCCTCTAGTGGACAAATATAAATTAATGCAGCTTTAAAGAGCAGCAAATAAGGCATTTTTATGGACGTGACAAAAACTGATATGTGTCATGGTGGCAGTGGTGCAGCAGTTACACAGGATTTGTTGAAAACATGTATACAGTATGTAGAAAACAAACGTTGATTTCAAACATTCTACGTGTACCGTTTTGAATCTGTGTGCAAATAACTCTCGAATAATACGCAAATCAAATACTCAAGCTGTATTATAATTCTAATACTCAACATGTATTAGCACTATCTGTATTATTGTTTAAAAAAAAATGTGTGTTACCTATAATAACACAAATACCAAGCATTACTTACAAAAACATAAAGAACATGTCGGCTCTGTCCACACACGTGTCTATATACAACAAGGGTACGCATGAACATAGTCTTTAATTTGAATGCTGAGTCCAGGTAAGGTGCTGATATTTTCTGCTCCATATGTGCTTACAAGAGCCCTCCTGCACATCTGCTTCAGGCGCTCCGGACGCTGCTTGCGATAGGGCACTGTCAGCTTACAGGAGGAGCTGGTGTAATACGTGAGCAGAGCGAAGAGTGAGGGGAAAGTCCTGTGGCTGCCATACAGACTGAAGAGCAGGTTGTTCAGCTGGACACGAACGCTGGTCGGGCCGTCGTCGCTTTGGTAACTCAGAGTGAAGAAGACGTCCGGCTGGCCGCTGTCTCTGCACCGACACAGCAGCATGCAGTCACTTTGTGCACGCTAGTTTTTTGTATAATGCTTACATGCAACTTTACATGCAGTGCAGGAAAATAGTACAGGGCTGCAACTTATACATAAGTTGTACATATTTTACATCATAAATGAGCTAAAAATGCACTGGAGCTCAGTTTTAATAGCCTGCACTGAGTGAACTTTCCCATTTAGGTGGGAATATCCCTTTACAAAGGACACCAGGGCGAGAGAACAGCACAAAAAGAACAGATAAAACAACACTCCAACTCTCAAAGTGGCAGATTACCTGATGAGGAAGGTGCCCAGTGACGCGTGTGCGAGTATTTCGTGTGCCTCCTCCATGGTCATTGAGCCCCAGTAGTAACCACTGTGCTGGAGATGCAGGTAAGTGCGTTTCACAAGTTTATACTCTGCTGCGCTGCTGAATGGACGGAGGTGTGTGGGAAAGCTCTCAGCATCAGCTCCAGTTACAGGCTAAAGCAGATAAGGTAGAAAAAACAGTCAGCATGTGCAGACGACACAGAGTCGCACCTGATATGTGAAAAAACTGTTGGACATTCAAATCAGGCTGTTCAATGGAGACTGCAGCTTTTCACTGCCGGCAGACGCAACACAGCTGACCCAACCCAACACAGCTGACCCAACCCAACACAGCTGACCCTGACTCTTTCTGCCTGCCTGCCAGGCGACACACAGGCTACTCTACTGGTGAAGGTTATACGCAGCCTGAGAGCATAAAACCTGAAAATGGGTAGTAAAAAATTAAATCTTAATCTTAATTAAAATGAAATCTTACAACTTTAGATGAAATCTTACAACTTGAGACACATTTCTTTTGTCAGTCTCTTTGTAATAAAGACAAAAAGTGCAACTGGGAACTCCCTGAATGAATTCAACTGACAGCTGCAGGCGACCGCAGGGGCTCAACTGACTTTCATTTCAACAGGCACTTTTCCAACATTAGCTTGTTGTTTAAGGATCATGTTTTAACCACACTATTTTATTCCTCTGGCTGTAAAGTCTATGAAACAACTTCTAAAGTTCGATTTGAGAGATTCTGTTCTGTATGAATGCTGTACTAATGCTCTGCAGTGTTGAACACTTTGCAGCGGGAGCTTGCAGGCCCTGTGTTCAGACACTGAGAGAAATGGGACTGAAAAGTTTCCATGTCAACATTCAAAGTCTGAAGATAAACTCTGATATTTGACATTTTTTGAGCCAAGTTTCCAAACGATGATGCAGTGATAACCGCGGAGATGTTGAGTGGGAGATTTTGGATTACATGTTTTCTTTTAGTTGTATTATTGCTATTTTTATTAAAAGTCATCATTACTGTTAATATCATACAATGTTTGGTGGGAACAAAAATCTGCACATTTACCTGCATAATAACCAAATAATACAATAAATGATTATTATTATTATCGTTGTTGTTGTTGTCATACAGTGTTTGGCTGGAACAAAAACCTACATATACTCAGCCCAAAAGTCACATAGAAAGTTTGTTATTTGTCATTAATAAAGTGATGACTCATCTCATAACCATGTTTTATAAAGTGTTTTCAAACATTAGAAGATATGGTTGCATGTTTTTTCCAAAAACATTCACCACAAAGTACAAATAGCTAAATACATTTACTCAACTATTGTGCAGAAGTTCATTTTTGAGGTACTTGTACTTTCTGTGTTATACTTTCTACTCCACCACATTTATTTGACAGCTTTGCAAATTCTGATTATTAAAACAAAATATGACTGATGAATAATTTATCATGTATTATTTAAGAATAAGATGAACAACAGTATATGAAGTAGTTACCAGCTGCAACATTAAAGGGATGCTTACACATGAATGCATCAATAATTACAGTATATTTATGAAACTTATAGAATTCTGAAACGGGTCATTCTGCATGAATGCATTGCTTTCGGTACTTTAAGAATATTTTGAAAAAATAGGATAAAATATTCATTCTAAAAGGAAGCAGGAGGAGGGTTTTTTTTTCTATTTTCTCACTATTTTCTTTCTATTTTTGATGTTCTATTTAGAGGTTATGGCTGACACTGGGGCAGGATCAGCAAAAAGAACAAGAAAAGAATTGGCAGAGCAACAACAACGAAAGCTGAAAGGGACAGTGACAGAACGAGGGTGAAAACATGAGTCAAGCTTGGTCGGTCATTCAATCCTGAACTGGCCCTCGGGCCCTAAAACAAAGCTAGCTAACGCTTTGGCTAACATTAGTTGAATGCAGCTAATATTCGCAGCATTTGTTGGGCAAAGCTTTCTGTGATTATGAGCGCGATGACCAACGTGCATCAGGAAATCAACTGTAATACGCAAAGCATGCACAACATCTGTCCAACACGAGCCGATGGTGCTCATGGGAAACGCGGCCTCTCCAGGAAACACCAGTGCTTTTGTTCACAGAGGCCAACAAAATCATCACCAAATTAAAGTTCCTTGCGGCTACTTTAAAAAGCAACATTCAAAGGAAAAAAGTCCACAGTCTGTGCTTCAAAATGAGCAAACTCTGTACTGACCTCGCTCCACGTGTCGGGTTCCTCCTGTAACTTGAGTTTGCTCCAGAACAGTAAATCTAGCTGCCTGTCTGTCGGCTCCTGGCTCTCTGGGTTTACTCCCTCTGGGCTCTGGGCTCGTTCTGGCCCCGCGGGTTCCTCAGGGGGTTGACTCTGGCTCTGTGTCTCAGCTGTGCAGTTCTGTTTCTGGCTCTGTACTACTGTTCTGTCAAGATTGTCTCTGACCATCCTACAAAGGAGAATCCTCTCGATCGCCTGTTGCACCAGTTCCTCCACTTTTCACTGGCAGATCCTCCATCACTGGCTCCTTTCTGGTCTGTCATCTGCTGCTCGGTCCTCTCTGAGACTCCATTTTAATTCAACAACAGGTCAAGATTTGAATCTAGACTTATCAGCATGACCACAAAGTGCTGGGGGGGAGCAGAGGCTGGGTGTGCTCTGTCATCTGTCCTTGAGGGACTGTCACTGGAAAATCTGATGAAGCTGAAACACAGAAAGGAGAATGCAGACAATCAGTCAGATTCTCTTATTTCACCGCTTTCCACATCTTAAAATTATGCTTTTGGCCACTTGGGGGCAGCAGAAACAAGTTGAACACAACACAGAGATATCCTCAACTTTCTGGGTAATAAGACAAACTTGTTAGCAAACAATTACTTTTCTATACATCCAGCAGTTAGAGAGCAACGCTGTCGCTCATCCACAGTCGTGAAAATGAGTCCAAAATTCTCTCTGTTTCTGTCTCCTGTTTGCTGCTGAGAACAGCTGAACATGTCACTATCAGAGCAGTGAGGGTGGACCAAAACGGTCAAGTGATGGACTGATAAGCAACCAACTCAAAGTTACTGTGAGCCTGTGAAAAGCTGAGCAGGGCTGCAGATTCACACGATCACTCACGCCGTCCCTTTGTTTTCACATTTGATTCAATGTTATTATGAATTATTTATTATAGCTGCTTTAACACAACCGCAACCTATGGAATCCAGTCTGTGTGTGTGTGTGTGTGTGTGTGTATGAGTGTGTGTGTCATGTGACATCCTATAAACTGATGAATACTTTCACTTTCTCAATCAGGCGAGAGAAGAAAAAAAAGACTGGATTTCCTCTGCATTGTTCGTCATGTTCACTTTGTTAAGATCATTCCAGCATGTTCAGCGCGCGCTAAGTTTATCCATGAAGCTGCTGTTCAGAGTGAAGTCCTTCAAAATACAAGCAACAGACAGAAAATACAAATGTTTGAATAAAAAAAACTCAACAACAAGTATATTTCTACTTTATAAGGACATAAGTGTACTTTGATTTAATATTTTTTTAGTTTGTGTCTATTTTCTGTATTTAAATGAAGTTTAATATATGACTTAGCTGTAGTGCTTTACCTGCTGAAATAATTATCAGCCCAGTTACTAGAACAATATTGTATATATGTTTTAGTCCATTTCATTTTTATTTTCTGCTTTACCTCTTCTCTCAAATGGTGAAGAATGCATGTAAATATCACAGTGAGTTGTAATATTGATCACTTGTTTTTTTAAAAAAAGTTTAACTTTAGCAAACGTTTTACTTTCCAAATCTTGGCCCAAACCACACAAAACTGTTTGAGTTCCTATTTCTGAGAAGATGTGTCAAGCTGCAATCAGTTTGCATGAAGTTGTTTATTTTAATAAAACAGTTTCTGAAATGATGAAATGAAACAGTGGCTGTGAGGTTAACTTTCAGTTTGCAGGGTTAGACAACCATGTTGGGTAACAGTGTCGTACTCGTTTTTGCAGGGGCTGAGCTGCGTGGCCAAAGTGGACGAACACACTGGAATTATTGCTGGAAGTCAGCACTTTAGCTTCTTAATAATTGTTTCACATGAGATCAAAAGTGCTGAAGGTCAGAAGAGTGAAAGAAAATGTGAGCATGTCCAAGAGTTCAGAAAAAAAGTGGGAAAACATCACAGAAGTGCAAAAAAAGGGGGTTTAAAAACTGAACAAACATTAATGAATTTAACAAATTAATTACCATTAATGCACATTTTACTGTTGCAGAATTTTAAGGAGGGATACGTTCATGACACTGGGACTGCTGTGGTCTCATCTAAACTTATTTGCTGGTGTAACTGGGAAGGGTTGCATTAACGTTCCTCTCCCATAGAAAACCAAACAGCGTTCATGTGTCTGGTTTGAATCCTCCAGTTTGACTGAAGTTGCACAGTGAGTGCGCCCGGTTCAGATCAGTGGCTTTCTGGGTAATGAGTCTGTACCTGTTGCGTTTAGATGCTCACGAAAAACCTCATGTAATGACCAGTGAATCGTGCGTGAATTAGACACAGAGCTGACTTACCGGCTGTCGGAGCCCTGCTGAGCTGCTGTCTGATTCGCTCCAGCCGGAGGTCTCGGCTCCTCTTCGGCAGAAACGGCGTCTTTTCAGTTGAAGTTTGAACGGCTGGAGGCGGAGCCGCTGATCTCAGGCCGCTCCTGTTGATCAGCGGTTCAACTTCTCCTTCCACACGCACACTAACGAGAGTATCAAAAAAAAAAAAGCTCAAACGTTCAGGTGTTCGCGCGTGCTTTCGCTTTCACTTTGGCCCGCTTGATTCCTTTAAATCACGTGACTGCCTGCGTGCGCGCGACTCAGCCATATTCACGCCAGTTAGGTGGTTTTCATGCTTAAAAAAAAAAAAAAAAAAAAACCCAACACGATAATTACACGATTTAACACAAAATACATTCAATTCGCAAGATTAACGGAGTGTTACTCATTTAACTTTTCAACACAGCTTCAAAATGATGAAAATAAAATGTTGGAAACATGTATTCAGATCAAACATTATGCACGATAAATAATTCAAATCTTATCATAATCTAGATGAGGGGCCTGTTCTCTGATTGCACACAACTGCTGAATATTAACTTCAAACTGTCACAAGAAATCGAGCAGTTTCTTCAGGCAACAAGTTTAAAGATGCACATGTGCAAGAGCCAATTATTTTTTTGCATTCAACTTTTGACTGCATAGCCTGCATAAAACAAAAAAAAAAACACACAGTTGTCAACAGACATATTAAACAGCAGACAATGAGTTAAGCATTTCTTACCAAGTTATTTCACTTGCTGTGACTCTCTCAAACCCTGAGGCCGAACTCTGTCTATCAAAACCTGCATAAAACTAAAAGCAGTGTTGGGCACACCGTTTATTCTCCTCCTACTCATGCAACAACTCTTACAACATGTTGCTGCATTTTCAGGATTTGCTGAACTCTTAAAAGCACATTTAATTGGGGATTTCATATGGGTATTGAAAAAGCATATAAAAAATAGTAAAAATAAATAAATAAATAAATAAATAAATAAATAAATAAAAATAAAATAAAATAAAATAAAATAAAATAAAATTGTGGTTTGGTTGCGGTTCCTTCAGCAGCAGATGGATGCCTTATGAGGAAATAATTTCATTGCACACACATTCATACACACACACACACACATTGATACCATGGTAACCAGTGTGACTTCTCACTCGCACTGACCAGATTACATCAAGCGTTTACAGAGCATTTATTGACTTTTAAGCGCTGTGCAGCTTAACACTTTCTCATACATGAACACACCCGATCCCTCCGTTTCTTCAGATCATGTGAATAATGCTGAGTGAATATAAATAATCACAGTCTGAGGTTGATGTTTCAGGCCGTGGGGCTGGACGCCTGGTCTTCTTTTTTGTTTTGTCTGTGCATGAAGAAAGCAGCTGCTGTTACAGCGAGGATCCCATAAGTAGCCAAGACACACTGTAAGAGAGTGGACAGGGACATATTTCGGGTTGAGCAGACTTGATATGTAAAAAGAAAAATATAAATATCAATATTTCACTGAGCCTGTGTGTGTGTGTGGATGTGTGTGTGTGTGTTATGTACATTTCGGCGGCCGATCTGGGTGTAGCTATTAAAGTATTTCCTCCAACCAGTCAGTTCCGAAGAAGCTGGGGCCTCAATGCCAAACAGCTGCTTCTGAAACACAAAAAACCGCACGCACGCACGCACGCACGCACACACACACACACACACACACACACACACACACACACACACACACAGAAAGCGAAAGCACTGCAATCAGAACCCTTATCATTTTTGCATATTTTGCCACCGTGTTAAAGTCACATCAAAATGTAGGAAAAGGAGTTTTAAAGACAAAGTAATGACATTTAGGAATAATATTCAAAGACGTGAAACAAGTCGTGTAGAGAAAAAACAAAAAGACATGATAATGAAATGAAAGATATGAACCATAAAACCAAAAGCGACATCGATGAACCCCGAGTGACGGTGGCTCAGGAGGTACGGCTGATTGTTCTCAAAGTGTCCCTGAGCGAGACGCTGAAGGCCAAGTGGCTCCCGGTGGGCAGGTCAGCGTCTGGCACATTGGAAGCGCGTATACATGAATCCATTTATCACATCAGACAGCGCCAGAGCTTTGCCAAGTCAAAATGAATGTGAAACATTCAATGAAGGGAACATGTATTCAGTCAATCCAACGTTATGAAACATCAATAATTTTGGCTCTGCTGAGTGTCACCATGGTAGAGACGAGGGCCTGTTCCCGACTTTCACACATCCATAAACCAAAGTTCTTAACTATGTGACAAGAAATTGAGCAATTTCTTCACAAATGTCAGTGACAGTTGTGCCAAAACACACACTTTGGCATGTTGAAACAGGCCATTTGTTGGCTGGTATGACGAGGCAGAACAGGGATGACAAACTGGTTTATGGTCATGTAAATCACATTCAGCACATCATTCAAATCAGATTAAACCACAGCTAATTATCCGGGTGATGCTGGCATCACACAGTCTTCTTTCCCAGTGAGATGGACTGTGCGATAAAAGCCTGAAGCTGTCAGTCCCTTTGGTCCAAGACCTTGAAGTTTTCTTTTGATGCACATGCTGAGACGAAATACGAATCTATACCCGTCCAATATTAGCTGCCACAGACACACGAGAGCCAGGCTTTTTTCACAACAGCTGACAGGAAAAAGTTTTTTTTCTGATGCTGACCACATGATCTTCATCAAAGTAATGACATTAAGCATTATGATTGAGTTTATGCCTTTTTCAAGCAGGCATTTAAAACTAGCTTGGTCCAACATGTGGTGGCTGTTCAAGAATTAGCCTGGAAAATAAGATTATTCTCTTTCTTGCAGAGATGGAGACCTTAGCTTAGCTTGGCATAAAGAATGGAAACAGGGGGGAAACAATTAGCTTGCTGTCCTACTAAAAAAGCAAAAATCTGCCGAACAGCACCAGTAAAGCTCTAGAGTTAACATAACATATCTTGCTGGCTTAAAGCATAAAAAATATGCATGTTGTGGTTTCACAGGAAGTTATGTATTTGACTATGTCTTGGCCAAACACAGCTGTTTCCCCCTGCTTCTAGTCTGCATGCTAAGCTAAGCTAACCTTCTCCAGGCTGTAGCTTTATGTTTGAAGGAATAGTTTTGGGGAATGCACGTCTTTCTTTTCTTGCAGAGTGTGACATTAGAAGATCGATGCTGCTCCCACATCTGAACGTCTGAAGCTACAGCCAGGAGACAGTTAGTTAAACTTGGCACAAAGACTAGAAAGAGGAAAAACGAGCCTGGCTCCTTGCAAAAGCAACAAATCTGCCTACCAGCACATCTAAAGGTCACTAATAAACATGTTACATCTTGCTAGGTAAATAAATACAAAAAAAAAAAGGATAAAAACAACAACAAGTTCTGGTTTACAGGTTTGCTGTTTTCCCTGTGGTTCCAGTCCTCGTGCTAAGCTAAGCTAACTCCCTCCTAGCACTTGCTTCAAACTCAAACAGACACGAGAGTCGGATCAATCTTTTCAACTAATACCCATGAAAAGGTGTCACATTATTCCTATACAGGATCTCTGTGTGTGCTACTTGACAGGAAATAGTCCTTTGAAAAGGTAGCCAGACACTTGTTATTGCCTGTGTCTCCTCACATTCAAATGCAGGAAATCCTGGAATTAAATTCCAGGAAACGACGTACCCATCCAGAACATCAGATTCACAGTATGTGCAGGGGAAACGTAGAGCATATGGATTCATGTGAAAAGGGAAATGATTTCCATTATGAACGTTACACTTGCATAAGTGTGCTGGGGGCGACAGCAGAGTGCTGACGAGGCTGCTCTGCTCAGTGATGCTGATTTCCTGTGCAACGGGGTATTAGCATTAGCAGGGTAAAGGGGAAATTCTCTTTCCTCAGGCCTAATACAGAGTCAATGTGAAACACTCAGCTGACCTTAAGTGTGATGGTCAGAGGATGGCTGTTTGAATCATTTAGAAGCTGCAGCTGCGCTCTTGTTGTTTTTGTTAAGATTTTCGCAGCAATGGTTTCATTGTTAAGGGACAAACCCCCTGAACAGACACACTGGAGAGCCTCTCATAGCCGAGCTGCTCGCTGAGCTACATCACAAGGACACAGGTAGTGGCTCTGTTAAAGGGCCATAAATGTGCCAAAAACAAAGAAGCCGGGAATAAACAGGAGAGAAGCTGCTGTATAATGTGTTGAATTTGATATATTACAATAAGCAATCGTTCTATTAAAGTAACTTAACACTGTTTTTCAGATTTACAAAAAAAAAAAAGGCTTCAGCAGACAAAGCTAGCAACTAACCAGTGAAGCATTTAGGAGCTGAATAACCAGAGAGGTCCAAAACAGAGCGAAAAGAGAGTTGATATTGGTCTTAAATTCATCAGGTGGACAAACACGACTAAATATAAATGATAATGTCACTCCATCACTGGTGGATGTGTCAATAAACAAGTGCAACATATCAAACTTAAACTGTGACATGTCAGTGTTATGATCACGGCTTGTTTCTGCTGCCCCCAAGTGGCCACAAGAGATCTTAGAGAGAGAGTTAGTTAGTTTTTTATCAAGTTAGAAATTTGTGTGCAGTTCAGGACTTCATCAAAACAAAACAAAAGAACCAAAAACAAACAAACAAACAAAACTTTCCCCTCACTTGTTGGTCTAACAGACTTCAGTCTAGGTTTGCTGCACCCAATAGCTGATGTTTTATTATTGATGTTTTTTTTTCTTTTTTAATCAATTATTTCAATATTATCTGTCAAACTTTGACAAATTCCCAACAATGCACAGATCTGTTCATCCAGTGTTATCTTCTTATTTAAATTCTTGTCATTGGTAACCTTATTGTGAACATTCATCTCCACAGGTATTTAAGAAGTGCGCAAATCACTCATATTTTGCCAAAGTATCGTACATTGCTTATAACCTTTAGAGTTTGAGGGTCCTTATTACTGTGTTGCATTTATGTGATTACACACCTCAAGAGATCAATAAGGCCTCCTTTTGTCTTATCTTATATGATGGAGACAAAACCAATAAAGTATAATATTTTTCCACATCGTGAAGGGTGTTTCAGCTAATGTTCAAACCCATCAGAGGGACAAAAAGACAGAGACTGGACATGCAAGTCAAATCCTGTCCTTACCTTCACCTCCGTTACGAGATGACCGAAACTGGTGAGGGGGATCCGCGTTTTGACGGGAGAGATCGGCATAACTGGAGACAGTTTGAATGAAAATGTTGCGTTACATGGTTTCTCCTGTCGCTCACATTCACTCCACAGTCTCACACTTTGTTTAAATGAACATTTGGAAGGTGGAAGCTGATACTTACTGCACCGCTCTGTCGTTTGGAGGCACTAGGGACGCTTACACAATATTTTCCAGTACTTCCGGGGGCTGTGACGCGGGGCACACTCTGTCCAATCACGTGTTTCTAGGCAAAGCGCTGACCAATAGGATGTGGGCTGGTGGGGGGAATTTGCTAGTGGTTACGCAATCAGTTGGTCGAATTACATGTCCTTCCTCTATTGAACCACAAGAGGGCGAAAGATTAACATTTAACGTTTGACAAGGTACGTCCACCTGCACACGTTGAGACAAATAACAGCAAAACAACTTGTTACACAACCGTTGACGCTTTGCTTCAAGGGTCCTCTGGTTTCCTACCGATTTCTTGGAAATGTCTCTACACTAAGCTGGTATTCAACTATTATTTGAAAGGGGCTGAAAAGTAATCTGAGCAGAAAGATAAGTGACCTATAATTTAGACTGACACTGGCAATTTTTTTTGATTCTGTGTGCCAAAGTAGGCTTTCAATGAATATCATAGATCATTTTAAATTAGCAGTGGTGAATGTAATTAACATTTACTCACATAGCGTACTTAAGTACAATTTTGAGGTACTGTTTTATGCTACTTTACATTTATACTCTACTACAGTTCAAAGGGAAACATTATTCTTTTTACTGTTTTAAACTGCATTTCTTTAACATGTATAATTACTAATTTTAGACTTTTACATACAAAACATCTCATCATCTTATAAAACGTTGTGTGAAAATGCTTAACCTACCCATCAGTATATGAAATTGTTAGAATTAGCTGCACCACCAGCTACGCTGAAGTGCAGTTAACTTAGAGTTAATACATTTACCTTTTAATGAAATGCCCACTGCTTGTGTTTTACTTGACTGTCTCCATGTTTATTAGCAACATCAGTTACTGGTTACTTTGCAGATTCTGATTATCAATATAAAAAATAATCGTCTCATAAATTACAATCTATAATAATGAATTAAGCACACAGAAGTATATAAAGTAGTTGAAATGAGTTAATGAATCAAAGTTAGAATCAAGTGATATAACCTATAATGGGCCAGTCTACATAACGAGCACTTTTACTTTTGGCACTCTAAATATATTTTGATGTAAATACTTTTGTACTTCTATCTCAATGAGATTTTGAATGCAGGACTTTTACATGTAACAGTGTTTCTGCTCTGTGCTACTACTACTTTTACTTTAAGTAAAAGATCTGAATACCTTTTGCACTGCTGGTTATGAGTCTATCAGCAACCATAAGAGAAGCTGAGGTGAAACAGGTCAGTGAAGAACATCAGTGGATTATTTCTGCCTTTAACCAGACATTAGAAAGGTGTCATCAACAAACAGTACAGCAAAGAAGCTCTGGAGCCTTCACCTCAGCCCGAACTGTCCGACTCAACAAACCTTTCAGTGCTAACAGTAGGTCCAATGAGCCTGAGAGAAGTTACAGGTAGTTCAGAGGACTCTTATGGATCTGGTTTATAGATCTTATCTAATCTAATCCAATGTGCTGCAGGTAATGGGTCTGATCGTATCAGCGACTGACAGAGACCAGTCGCTGGCCAACAAATCACTGTGGACGTAATGAGGAAGTTCATTCATGAAACATGATGTCAAACCACTTGTTTGAGATCTTGTCGTTCTTTACTGAAAGCTTCTCTGTTTTAGGGCCATTTAGGAGGACTCATAACAGTACAATATGATCCTTTGTGAATACTCGGTGTAAGATCCAGATTTGTTACATGATGTGCAGGCAGCAGAAACCTGCAGAAAGACTCGATGTCTGAACAGGATGTTTGTGTGTGAAGGTCGATAAATAAACCAAAAAGGAATCGCCGCTTCGAAGGTCCAGAAAGCACACCCACCTTCCACTGAATTCGGTTATTTGTGCACAGGCATGGAAACGGGCAAAGCTCCAAGCACTTCACAAATTCCTTTCTTCATCTTCCCACTTCTGCCGCCACAGTCCACACTCAGTGCTGAACTGCACCGTCACCTCTGCGTTGGCAGCAGTGAAGAGGAAGCGTGCATTCACAGAAAAAGGAGGCGTGTGACTGAAATCCCGAACAGCATCTTGGACAGGTCTGCAGAGGGTTTCACTTAAACACTGTACTTCCTGTAACTGCAGCTCTTGAGCTCCTACAGGCTGTTTATTGGTCGTCTGCACCGATGGCTACTTGTTGATGATCCCACCACACACTCACTATAATGAATTTGAGTCAGTTTTATTAATAAGTCCCAATATCACAAATTTGCCTCAAGGGGTCTTGGAAGCATTAGCATGACTCCATCCATCATTAGAGCCTGTTTTCTAGGTGGATGACATGTTGCACCACCTTCTTCTTTACTGTGCATCAGTCTTAGGTTTTCCATCTCAGGTGCCCTTTTTGGATTAAACCGTCAGGGTGTGTATTTATAAAGAGTTGCTCTCTGTAATGACTAGGAAAATTCTTAGAGCTATGATGTGTGATAAGAAACAGTTAAAATCAGATCCTGGTAAAGATAAAATTAATCACAAAGCATCTTAGCCCTGAAGAGAGGCCCCTGTTTGGAGCAGAGAGGAGGACTTTAAACAGGCTGAAGGGTTTCTTAAGCAGAGGAGAATATTCTCCAAACGCTGAATGACAGTGAGTTCATGAAACGCTACAGATTAGACTGTGCAGGGATCACGTTTGTAGTTGACCTCATTGGAGAAGCGTTCACATCTCCCACCCAAGGCAATAACGAGAGAACGCCGACAATCACAAGCGATTTTTCCCTGTTTATAGTCCTGTCAAATATATTAAGTGCCAAAATTACAAGCATGGTAAATAAACGTATAAGCAAATAAATATAATGACGATCAGCATGTGAGCAGGTCACTGTGTAGGCAGGCCTGTGTTTTCAAACATTCTGCCAGCTAATTTTAAAGTATGGCTTATCATTTGTGCAACAGAGACGTTCATTAAATAAGATACTATTCATATTTCATAATTCTATGATTGGGCCTCTCAATATTACTGTCCACTCTCTGCTCTTTATCACTAAGTGCAATTTTAGTTTATTTATTTTATCAACCAATCACCTTGTAAAAGAATGCATCATACGCAGCAGTGGGGGTCGACCACATCTCCTTTCTAAGATAAAGGCGAGGACTTCTTCTAACAAGGTTAGAAGTTTTCTGAGGGCCATTTCGAGTCCACTATACTTACTGTTTTACATCCTGCATGTATCTATTATTGCACTGTATTTCTATGAAGCCTCTCCCTGATTAACCAAGAGTATTTAAGACCACCTGAACCTTCATCCTCTCCATGAATGCTTTAATTCTCTCAATGAATGTTAATAAGTGTAATGTTAAATTCCTCAGAATAATGCTAAACTGCACTTTTCGTTAGACTTGTTAGACTGTTCACTTATTTTTGTTGCAAAAAAGTAAAATATCCAAAAAAATTTTTAAATATCTGAAGAATTATGAGGAAAATGTCCTCCAAAATATGAATTAAGTGCCTCATACAAACTGCACATCAATGGAAGTTTTGTAACCAATGAGATTTGCAGCTTTCAGAGTCCCAGCGTTGATTAAAAGGTGTAAAAACATTCCAGCTCAAACTTCTGGCATACGTATGATTTCTGACACTATCATCATTGAAATACCAAAATTTGTCATTTCATTAAATAAATCTGAAGTGTATCACTGCTGGCATGTTTGCAGTTGGTGGCAGGCGACAGATGAACACCTCTTTAAGGCCTTTTCCCACATTAAACCTGTAACATAACAGGTTGACATCTTCTAGAGAGGCAGCGGTTTCTGTCATTCACACATCCCAACCACACAATCACACCCATCCTCCTTCACATCACACGGCTGCTCCAGAGACACTGAGGAGACATTTAGTCCTGCTCAGTCTAAATGTAACCAGACTGGACACCCCAACACCTGAACTCAAAACAGACCGGCAGATGTTTTAATGCACAGAACAACTACATAGCTGAGAGTACAGAACCGACCAGGCTGTGTGTGAGCGTTTCATGTCTGGTTTGTAAGAGGAATTTCACACAGTCTTTCTTTGGGTCGGCTGCTTTCATTAATTACTTTTCTGTCCTGGAATTTTACATGTCCTGGTTTTATTTAATTAAGCACAAATTAATTTAGGATTATGCAACAAGTAAGCACACATCATGGCGGCTGATACTTATTCCTCAAGTCTACACACATTAGAGGATAAGTTCATGATTTTCAAGTCTGTCTTAAAAGAAAGTGCCCATTTGATCATTGCAACAGCATTTTCAAAGTCAAAGTCCTCCCTGACGCACTTCCAATGTGATTTGACTTGAACCAATCAAGTGGATATCTTCATTATTTACAGTGTTTGCGGCACAGATTTCCCGCTTTGCGTTCCTTGGACAGTCTCCTTGCTGAGCTGCACTAACGCCGTCAGTGTATCGTACACTGAGAGGGTTTGTCTAATTGATTTGTCTAACACAGACTGCTGACACCACATGTTAACTTTAGATAAGCTTTGGAAAGTATTTTCACACTGAACAATGAGTGCAGATTTCATCCTCCATCACTAACACTGAAACTGATCCAGGAGCAGTTCTCTTCAGGGCAACTATGGAAAGGATTATAGCAAGTAAAACCTGTTGCAATGTTCCTCTGAGCACCTTTGTTCAAAGACAGACTTCATCGATTGTGAACCTATACTTTAAGCATGCCTCTTGGATCCAGGCCAGATTTGCTTGTACAACAATGATTCCCAGCATGTTTGTCCTCTGAGCCCTTTGCAGCCCTGCAGCTGTAAGTTTGAGCAGTTTAATAGTTTAAGGCCCAAATATCTATGCAGTATTTCACAAGACACAGCAAAGACTTGTTAATCATTTCAAGACCCCTCTGATTTTTCTTGTTATCACTCCAGAGGCCCTGACCTCCAGAGACAAGACAGGCCGACAACATGATGCAGGACCTGCCTGAGCTGATGTTGTACATAAGTTTGAGCCTCTGGGCTTCTGAGGCCTGAGTCAGTTGCCAAACGTTGCCCATTTGGTAGTCCAGTTTTGCGCATGTGCATGGCCAGATTAACCTGCTTTATATGGGCCCCTACTGCCCCCCCACCTACCTGCCTCTATGGAATGCGTTTGCACCCTGCAGCCTCTATTTCACATTTAAGAAATAGTTTGACATTTTGTGAAATATGCATAATCTCTTTTGTGCTGAGAGATAGTGGAACTACAGTCAGCTATCTCAGCTTAGCTTAGCATAAACACTGGAAACAAGGGGAAATAGCTAGCCTGGTCCTGTCCAAAGGCAACAAGATCTGCCAACCAGCATCTCTAAAGCTCACCTGTTAATAAACTATATCTTGTTTGTGAAGCACAAGGAACTGACACAAAAAGCCCAATTTTTTCTTGAGTTTTCCCATGTTTGCTGTCTTGTGTCCAAGAAAAAAGCAAAACAGAAATTAAACTGTGCAAAAAACAATGTCTTTCAGAAAATTTCTGCAGAAATGTAGTCCATATAAATAAAAAAGGGGGTAGAATTACAGTCAAAATACCATCAAAATAGGGAAATATACAGTAAGAAATGGCCTTAGCATAAAGTATGTAGGCCTAATGCACATTTTCTTGGTAACATACTGACATAGACCCTGAAGTTAACAAACTATCACTGAAAAATTAACTGGGCAACCAACATTAGTATTTCACAGTAGCCTATTATTTGTTCATCTTTCTCACCATCAGCAACACCTCCAAGTAGTCCTTTTCCAAGTAAAAGAAGTGAGTAAAAATACACCTGCTGTACCTTCTGCTGCCCCTGAGGTGTGAGTATATGCCGCTCTCTCAGAGCTGAACCACTTCCCCTGCAGTCCACAGTGAGGGCGAACAGCACGACTGCACCAACACACGCTCTGTTTACAGAAGTTATCTATGTTATTTAACCTGTGTTTTCCACCTGGTTACGTCTGTTTAATCCATGCAAAAATCTAACTGTGGAAAAGACATGCTGCGGCTGTACTGGAGGTTACATGTGGGACTGTTTCTTGCAGTGATCATCACAGCTTTTCATGCTAAAGCTAAGACAAGCTAACCGGATTTTGACACAGACTCCCTTGACAAGACAGGAATGAGTTCATAAGGGCCTTTTAATCAATTACACAAATCAAACCAACTGAACCTTTGGGGGCCCCTGAGTCTGAGGCCCCTGGGCCATGAGCCACTTTACCAGACAAGTGAACCAGTTGGGTGTGCGTGTGTGTCCTATCATATTCTACTGAAAATATGCAGTAATTGTGTTTAACTTGTGTTGCTGTTGACAGATTGCTTCATGGGTATGACACACGCAAACAACCGCACGCGCCTTTAGTTCAGAGAGAGAGAGAGAGAGAGAGAGAGCGAGAGAGAGAGAGAGAGAGAGAGAGAGATGTAAGCAGCAACACATTGGTGAGAACGGGGAAGCAGGCGCGCGGCCCGGGGACCCGCCGGAAGAAGCAGCAGCAGCAGCAGCAGCTTCGGCGCGAGCTGGACGCAGACCGACAGAGCACCGGCAGAACGAGCGACACCGAGGCGGTCAGCGGGGCGAAGAAGAGGAGGAGGAGGTGGAGGAGGAGGCACATGCGCCGCGACTCGTTCTCCCCCGCTGCCTCCGTCGTCTCTCCCTCTCTCTCTTCGCTCTCCTCCTCACCCCTCGTTCCTCTCTCTCGGACCGCCGCCGCTTCCTCGTTAAGATGGCTGACCCCAGCAGCGACGGAGAGGTACCGGAGAGCGCGCGCGGCTTCGCCCGTCAGGGAGCCCTCCGCCAGAAGAACGTGCATGAGGTGAAGAACCACAAGTTCATCGCGCGCTTCTTCAAGCAGCCCACCTTCTGCAGCCACTGCACGGACTTCATCTGGTGAGTGTGTGCGCGCGCGCATGTGTGTGTGTGTGTGTGTGTGTGTGTGAGAGAGAGAGAGAGAGAGAGAGAGAGGGGGGAAAGGACACAGGTGATTCACTTGCTGCTGCTGCGGCTCTAATCGGCCTCCTTCCACACTGACAGCGTTGGAGACACCGCAGTGTTTCATTCATTGTCATTGTAAAAAACACCGCGATGCGCCATTCCCCCAATTTTCCACAATGCGACAGCACCGCCAGGCCTGTCGGCGGATGCGTCGTCGGCAGCCGCAGAGCCGTCGCTGCTGCTCGGCGTTTACCGCATCGACCCGACACCCATCTCTGAAACTGGAGGTCTGGTGGAGGAATGCAGCTGGAGACACAGGGCCCCACTGTTGCTGCAGCAGCTGTGCGTGTTGATCTGTGTGTGTGTGTGTGTGTGTGACGGTGTGCATGTGTGATTGGATATCTTCATGTGTGTGCATGCATCATTGTCTGGTGAATTCCCCAAATTTCACATCCCTGTCTTCTGTCCACAGGGGCTTTGGGAAGCAGGGATTCCAGTGCCAAGGTAAGAGCAGTTGCTCATTCACAAATCCCTCTGCTGCATATGGCTGTGGGTGTGTGGACGGATGTTCACTGTCTGAGCGAGTGTTGCTATGTGTTTGTGTGTTTGTTGTATTCAGGGCCGCTGGTCTGCACACTGTTAAGAGTGACCTGTTGGCTCTTTCGTTGACGGCGTGTTGGTGTTGGCAGGCAGGTGTCAAACTCGAAGCAGGTGCTTGCCAACAGTGATAAATGAGAGTGAGAATACTCTGAAGAGGCTCAGGCAGAGGAGACGGTGTGAGATGTAAGAGTAGAAGAGTCGGCAGAGTGGTGAAAGCTGAGATGTCTGGTTTTGGCCGCAGAGAAATGGGAGGAAGACAGACCAGGAAGTTGGGTTTCTGGAGCCTCTTTTTCTCCCCCAACGTCGAGCCTGACGCATGATTGGAGCTCTAAAATGGTGGGGTTGTGTATGGGTGGGTGGTGATGCGTGTCTGTCTGTGGGTGGGTGGCGTGGGTGGGTGTCTAGACACGGACCCCTGCACTTGATGGTTTCATAAACAGAACCTTGCAGCGACATGGTGACACCCCTCAATCACATGGGTGCTACAGTACTACAGCAAATATTGTCCGTTCTTCATCTTGTGGTATCACTTCTTCCTCTTCACTCATCCATCTCAAACACCCACCTCAACTCATCCTGTCATGTGACCAGCCATTTCCACATTAGGATCTTGCTCAAGACTTTCATTTATTTGAAGGAGTTGTGCAAAGTTGCGTGTGACTGTTATTCTCTGAAGCAGTGAAAAGTTGAAGCCCCCTCATCTACTGAGGCTACAGGCCTGTCAGAGGCTCTGCTGCTGATACAGGAAATGCACTGAGGGTAGAGATGATTAACGCTTTGCATGCTTGAGTGGGAGCTCGCAGCCTCCTGCACTGTAGGGAGTCTGTGTGAGGTGAATTACTCTGAGCTGATAACACATATACATGCACGCTTAAGAAAGCACAGACCAATCATTGCCTTGCACAGGTAGGGCTGCTCTCAGATCAGGTTTCGAGGTGAGTTGATAACTCTGGAATTCATAGACAGATTCTTATACAACAGACTGGTCTGAGGGTTGGCTGTGAGGCTGTGATCATTGCTCACACTGAAGATGTAGAAAGGAGTCCATCCATTAATGAATCAAACGAACTACCCGGTAATGATTTGGTGAATTGCAGGTCAAAGGGGCAGTCAGCTTGTTAGCGCTGGACGTTGATGCTTTGACAAAAAACATAAAAACAAACTGCTACTAAAGGTCCACTTTACTTGCTTTTCGAGGGTTTTCAGCAACATGTAATGGGTTTGCTCAGCTGTAATGGAGCTAAATTGGGAAAACAATTAGGCTAAACTTGGCAGCGCTACAACAGTTAAGTCTTGATCATATTCCAGGTGAGGACAGTTGCGGACTTGCACACACACGGCAGATGCGCACATGCTTCCACTGCAATCGGGGGTATTCGCACGCAGACACACACGCTAGAAAACACGGTGGAGAAAAGAGCTTCTTTGTTTGTTGTATTTGGGTAAACAACGTAAAAAAAAGTGTATAAAAAAGAAAACTGTGTATGGTACATACCTACAGTGCACGAAGCAAGCATCCAGTTTGCTTCGCAGACACACAGTCAGCTTGTATTGTGCAGGTCCTGCCGCATGAGGGGCCTTTAGTCGATCAGTAGATTGAAAACTAATCGATTGCTAGTTTGATAATCAGTAAATCCTCTTTTCTTCTTTCCTTCTTTCTTCTCACTTCGTGGTCTAGAATGCTCTGATGAGTGTTTTTCAGTCTTGATTGATGATTGATTGACCTAAACTTGTGTGAACTTGGCTGAAAAGTGGCATCACATCTTGAGTAAATCTCAAAGTAGCTTTATTTTCACCCAGAAGCCTTTTGACCAGTAGATTGCCAAATCTGTGTTTACTGAGTTACAGCAGTCAGAAAACATAGACGAGCAGC
Source organism: Chaetodon auriga (assembly GCF_051107435.1). NCBI lineage: Eukaryota > Metazoa > Chordata > Actinopteri > Chaetodontiformes > Chaetodontidae > Chaetodon > Chaetodon auriga. Next base: position 17,822,084 of record NC_135077.1, read on the forward strand.
TTGTCTGTAATTTGAACTTTATGGGTCTCCCTAAACAGTTGTTTCATTTTATTTGGACAGACCAGCTGGACGTCTGTCAATGTGATGATTATGTGGTGATTTCCAGGTCAAAAGAAGTCTCGATGTCTGCACTAAAACTGGTTGAACAGTAAGGTTCTTTAACTTGAGAGAATGACTTGATGATCAATAAACAAGAACTGATGAGGATTTTGTGAACAGATCTAAAGGTTTCTGGTGATGTTCAGTGTTTACATCGAAGCTGTAAATAGGAATTATGCAAATTCTTCTCCTCAGAGCCCTGATTGGTGATGTGCAGGGTGAAGGTTATGGAGGCTTGTTGTTAAGAGTCCCATTCAATTTAAAACAGATATGCCTGCATACAGAATAAAATTTGACCCAACAGAAAGATTAAGGAACAAAAAAATGTTTATGTGAAGTTCTCAGTAAGCGTTGATTTGTGATTCACGACTACAAAGAATTTCCCAAATTGGGATCAATGATGTAAAGTCTAAGTCTGAAGGTTAAAACTGGGGTAAATTTGGCTGCAAAGTGAGTTTTTAGTCATGAAGGTTTAATGTGAAGGTAAATGAGGCCCTTCTCATTTGCTGTTGTTTATTGGAAACTGTGCAATACACCATATCATTCACTAAGATGAGGACAGGAAGTAGTTCTTTTTGGACATGGATAATGAAGACTTAGTCGGCTGCAGACGTCTCAAACATTGAAGTTGGAGAAGTCCTGGGAAATAAGTTTTAACAACATTTAAATGGCTTAAATTAAAACCACCTGCCTCGGGTTGTGGAGGTCTCCCTCATGCTGCCACAACAGCTCTGACCCGTCGAGACCTGGACGCAGGACCTCTGTCCTGTGGTGTCTGGCACCAGGGCGTTGGCGGCGAATCCTTTGAATCCTGTGGGCTGCGAGGTGGGGCCTCCATGGATTGGACTTGTTCCGGCACTTTCCGCAGATGCTCCCTCGGTTTGAGTTCTGGGCACTTTGGAGGCCAGGCCGCTGTCTTCAGCCCTTTATCATGTTCCTGAGTTTCTGCAGCGGGGCCGGGGAAAGCCGCCGCCATCAGGGGGGTGTGTTTGGTCTGTAGTGGTGTTTGGGTGGGTGGTGCACGTGGGTGGTGCACGTGGCATCCATGTGAATGTCAGGACCCAAGGTATCCCGACAGATGTATTGTCTCTAGCTGATCAATGTCATTTGCTTCACCTGTCTGTGGCTTTAACGTTGTGGATAATCAGTGGATATTTCAGTGTGTAGTAATGATCTTCTTTACATTACAGCTGAAATGACTGGTTGATTAATCGATCAGTCGAGAGACACAAAATTAATGAGAATGGATTCATAGTTTTCGTCATTTTTCAAGAAAAATGTGAGGATTTTCCAGACATTTGTTGTTCCTGTCACTGTAAACTGACGAAACAAGACATTTGAAGATATCACCTTCTGCTGTGGGACATTTTATACGTTAAACCACTAATTGATTGAGAAACTGAGCAAATAATCAATATTATTAACATTTAAATGCTGAATGCTGTTGAAACAGAGTTTAACAGATCCTACTGGTGTAATGGGTAGAAAACAATGAAAAACAGCTTTTAGAGTCCTATTTTATTGGATTTTATTTTCCTTAATTAGGTTTTTTTTATTTGCTGAAACAACCTCACCGTAGGATTCATTAGCGGCTGTTCTTCTCATCCATGTTTGCTTAAAAGTTCGGATTTGAAAGTTCATTCTTGGAAATAGGAAGCAGCAGTTGTGATACAGTTGAAAGCTCCAGAAGTTCTACTGATGGACACTGAAATGAGACGGTTTCACAAACTGCAGGTCAAGAATTTGGACAGGTGTGTTTGAATGTGTTGTTGCAGGAGGCATTGATTTGGTGACTTGCAGGTTATAAGATGTGATTTGAGCAGCATTTAAATGACTGTTTAACTGTGAAGTACAAGTTGAAATATGTTCATCAAGAGCTGCTTAAGTAAACAGAAAAGTTCACGCTTCAGCTAGATTTAGCCTTGTCGTAACCCAGACGTGTTTAAGTCAACATTTGGACCAATGAAAAACACTTCAGTGCTGTTGTCCTTTTCCTTTATTTAACATAACCTGAGAGAAAAGTGGGATATTAGTAATCAGGAAACAGGATTGTGTGAACAGTGGTCTCTCAAAGTTAACTAAAGGAACAAACAGGGTGTAGATGCGTGAGTTCAGTATGAATGGGAGGTGCTGACACACATGCGAGTCATCAGTGCTTCTTCTTGCTCTGGAGGAATGTCAGACATCTGGTGCAGACTTGTTCTGACGAGCAGAGCAGATTATTTTCTATGTTTGTGTGACAAAGGTGTCTTCTGTGCATTGTGGGTGTGTTTGAATACCTGTTTTGCAGGCAAAGGCTTCTCTTCTTTCCTGCCTTCAGAGCGTCTTATTGCCGTTGATTTGTATGTGTGCACACCTTTGTGTGTGTGTGTGCGCGCGCTGATAGCAAAAAGAGGAAGTAACCCTTATGTAATTTCCTGCTAAGGAAGTTTCCAGATGTCTGATCAGAGGTTGGACCGAGGTCAATTTTCTTTTTCAGTTATCTTATCAGATGAATTGATGGAAAGTTTTTTGTTCACCTTGAAAACAAAGTGCTTTTAAAAACAGCAAATTAAATTATTATCTTCTGGAGGAAAGAGATGCTGAAAAGAAGCATTTAATCAAGAAACCAGCGGCTGGTATTATTGGGTTTCTCCAAAAGCCTGTTTGACAGCAGACTGTTACACTTGTCAAAGTTGGAAAAGGAAAAAAATTACTAATAATGTTAATGATGGCTGTGCTATGTTTAAGTGTCCCAGTAAACCGTGACAGTGAGCCAAAATGCACATTACAGGGACCCTGAAAGCTATCATTAAAGTTAGCATGTACACCAGTGGCTCTTATTCTGTGACATGTCAAAATGTCTGAATGAAAAAGGTCTATTGCCTCAGTGTTTTCTTTGCATCAGGGCAGAAATCACAAAGATTTATACCCTATACTTTAAAAAGAATACAGAGCGTAAAACACTGCTAGCCCTGAAGCCTGAATAGAATCTATATCATGGTATGAATCCTGTTATGGTGATGGTATGACCCGTCTTTGACATAGTAGGGTTTTGAATTTCGTGACCGGGTCTCGTTCAAAACCAGCTACGTTGGCGGCAGAGTCTCTCGTGGCAGTGTTGGTTATGTAGTGACCTCCGTAGTGCATTCTGACGCCTCTGTTCCTCAGTAAAAGTGGAACAGTGACTGCACGTTTATGTGTAAACTTGCAAAAAGTCCTGTTAGCAAGGTTAGCACCAGCACTCTTTTAGCCCCGTCCGCCATTGCACAAAATCTCTTCTTGAAGACAAAGGAGATAACGGCGCACACTCACAAAGAATGTGTTTGTGTGGACAAAAGGCTAAAACGAAAAAGCTATGTTTTGACAAATGTGTGTGTACTATGCATAGGAGTCCACAGCCACACTAGCATCTCACTGAGTAGAACGACGTCTGAATGAGCAGGTAGTTTTTATATCTGCTGCCTCAGTAGCAGCAAAACTTTCAGTTCAGTTGAAAAATCGTTCCTGTTCATAACGTAAGGGTCACATCCAACATATGTTCTGATTTTCTGTTTGTACCTTTCTCTCAAAATTTCATCTAAACTAGCCCAGTAAGAACTTTCCTCCATCTCATCCGTTGCAGTTTTAACTTCCTGCCCTCCATCTGCATTTAACATCACGCGACTGCAAACAACCTATGCTAACATGTTGATATTAAGCAGGTGTAATGTTCACCACCTTAGCTTAGTGTGTTAAAATGCTAACATTCGCTAATTAGCAATAAACACATAGTCCAGCCGAGGCTGATGGGAATGTCATGAATTCAAATGACCTGACGATGAAGAGTCAGGGCATCAATGAAGACCGTAGGAAGCATCCTCTGGAGACCATGAATGTCACGGTAAACCCGTCCAGTCGCTGCTAAGATATTTCAGTTTGGCACCACAGAATCTAAATCCAGGCACTGTTCATGTGCTCGGTAATAAAAGAACAATTCAAAGGACACTCAATAGCTTTCATAATAAGTGGTCACTGACATGCATAACTTTAAGGGAACTGAAAGCTGTAAGTCCTATCGCACAGTATCTCATGAGGCAGCTGCAGGTGTGCCATTTGTGACCAACATTTGCTCTTAAAACTCCACCAAAGGTTGACTAGAGCAAAGCATTTCTCCGTCTTGCTGTGATCTTCACAGATCTTTTCACTTCACGCTCCACTTGCCTGCACTTGGAACAAACATTATCTGCTTTCAGCAGCCTTACTGCTTGTAACTGCTTGTTTCGCCAGCGTTGTGGTCGAAGAAGCATTCAAATCTTTTACTTAGCATCAATATAGCAGCAAACAAATAAAAGTCCTGCGTTCAAAATTTTACTTCAGTAAAATCACAAAAGTATTTGCATTAAACAAAGTGCAGAATGCTCCATTTCTGAATAACATGTGTTATATTATTGGATTACATTGATTAATGCATTCATGTGTTTATTAATGTACTTATTATTGGAGTAAAAAGTATAAAGTAGTAGAAACGTAGAAGTACCTCAAAATACTTCAGTAAAATGCCTCAGCTCAGAGTGTCACTGGTATTGATCGGATCAAGGCTGTGCTTGACTTTTACTCCTGATCATCGAGTGATCAGTGGTTGAAGAAGTACCTTTGTATTGATTGGATGACAGGCTGGCCAGTCTCAGATATTGATTATAAGATACGCTGGTGACACGGTGGTCGAGTACGCCTGTCCACTGCGCAGTGCCTGCAGGTCAGCGAGCTCTTCACCATGAAGCCGATGGCTTCACGACGGCTGACTGGATGTTGATGTGAGCGCAGACCCAGGCTGAATGTTGTGGGAAGAGAGCGAAGATGAAACGAACAAATCACAGCAAACGACAACAGACTGATGTTGAATGAATGAGGCAACGAATGTATTTCATTTATAAAGATATGGTAAAACAGCTTCAGCTTTCCCTGAAATCATCAAAACTGTCGGTCTTGTTAATACCTAATTGAGTTATTGACAAAATCACCAGTTTCCTTCCACTGATTGATCAGTACCAGTGATTTACTTGCCAATAACTGTCAATGCAAACTCAGCTGACCCAGGTCAAGTCACAGCCAACTCTGAACGTTATGTAGCTGAGGCTGAATCTGCTTAAAGGTAGAGACCCGCATTACGACTGACACTGCTGGTGTTAAATATCACCATATATTGTGTGATATGTGAAGATTCTAATATCAAATCATTGTCGGCCGTTCTCATAAAGCCTCAAAGAAAAATTTGATATTTGTGACCGATGACGTCACCTGAGGGAGATATACGTGTAAACCTGAAGTGCTGGCATCCATGTTTGTTTAGACACAAGAATAGCTGAGCTTTGGCGTTCTTGCAGGACTTTTACTTCTTCTAGTACTGCATACATTCAGTATGTTTTCTAATATACTCATATTTCAGATTGACGGTTTATGCTCCTTCCTGTCAAAGACTAAAGTGTCTGTGCGAGTTGGTGGAAATGTGTGTTTGTCCTGTCTTTGTAGGTTTCAGCTAGTCTTCAGGTTTAAGGTGCAGGCTTTCAATGCTAATTGATGTGGTGCCTTTTTTCCTCAGCGACACCAAAGCACAACAAAAACACAGTTACAGTTTGTGGTAGCTCAGTGTGTGAGTGGTTGGACTCCCCTGACTGCTTAGTCATCAATTAAACACCAACACCAGTCCAGTCCAGTCAGATGCTTGGACGCTAAAGGAGCATTTCCAAACTAGCATTCGTAGACTGTGAGTTACACCATATTCACACCTGCCACACCTGCCTTGTGAGTCCTGATGGCTGCCTGCTGTCTTGTAAGGAATTTAATCATCGCAGATGGCCAGACTGAAAAAATACTGATCTGAGCTCTCAGGTTTTGTTTGTTGATGAGGTATTATGATTACAAGAGGAAGAGGATTACAAGGAAGTTAATGAAGCAGCACGAAGACTCCAACTTTGGTCAATCGTCGCCTGCCTAACAGCTGATATCAGACTGGTATTCGATTACGTTGACTCAGCTGGCTGTGAGGAACTGTTTGCTAATACGTTTAGTCATTAACAACTTAAAAGGTGACGATATGTCAACGTTATGTTCACAGCTTGATTCTGCTGCCCCCAAGTGGCCAAAATATCAGGTTATTATTACAGGATTAAATAACTTTAAATGTGCTTCTTAATCAGTTTCACGTTTTTTAAGGTTTGTTCAAATGTAGAGTCAGATACAAACTGTTCTTTAAAACGAGCTGAATTTCAGCGTTAGCATTGGATTTTATTCAGATGTAGCAGATGGAGGTTTTACCAGCGGTTTGTTGACACTTCTTCAGTTACCGTTGGAAATTCCTGAAATTCAGAATTATGGCTCAACGGTTTTTCGGACTCAGTTTCTTCTAATCAGGGTCTAAACGACACGAATGGTGCGTTAGCTGGCGGGCGGTTCAGGGAGCTGTGCAGTGGCAGGGACTGATCTCTGTGCTTCACTCTGTTCTGGCTTGTTGAGGCCTGAATGATGATTACAAGTGTCTCCGCCTGCGGTCTGCGGACTGGGGATCGTCCAAGATGGAGGGAACTTCCTGACGCTCCCGTTGATGTCAAACTGTCGGCCCGCTGTCGTCCTGGCAGTCCATCGCGGGGTTCTTTCTCGGGTCGGCCCTGATTTGCCGCTATCGCTGTCAGTCGGATGAAAACGGGGCGGTATGTGTAGACTCGACTGTAGGGCTCAGCCTGGTTGCTTGGCAACAGAGCGAAGACCTCCTCGGCAGGTCACTAGGCCCGTCTTTCAGCGGTGTGTGCTTGTGCGGGCGTGTGTGTGTGTGTGTGTGTGTGTGTGTGTGCGCGCGACAGAGCAGATTTCTGAACAAAAAGCTCAAAGGTGTGAGCGCGTCCTTCGCTGTGTTTTCTGTTGCGCCTGTTCTGTTTCTGTCTTTCTGACACACTGCAAACACACAAATGAATTCTCCACCCCCTCACACTGCCTCAAACCCAGCTGTGCCCCATCCCTTCCTGCCCACACACACACACACACACACACACACACACACACACACACACACACACACACACACACACACACACACAGAGTCTATCTCTGTCTCTCTGGTTGACTTCATTTCTTCTTCGTTCTGTCTTTCTCTCTTTGTGTTTCCCTTTGTTTTCAGCCTCTGTCCTCTGTCCTCTGTCCTCTGTCCTCGGTTCATGTTCACTGTGCAGAGCTGCAGACGGACAGTTCAGCCATGTTGCACCTGGCTTACCGTCCTCACACCTCATGACTGCTGTGTCTGTGGTGTCTCTCCACATCCGAAATTTACTGTGCCACACATGTAGGTCATCCAGGTGTCCGCTGATGTGACCCACCTTCTCTCCTGCACAAATGAACACACACACACACACACACACACGCACACACACGCACACACACGCACACACACGCACACACAAACAAATGTTAGCGCCGTGTTGCTTAACTGCTAGAAACCTGTGGCAAGTGCAGCCAGGTGCCTCATGAAAATGTAACGAGAATGTGAATAATTAAGATTAAACCAGAGCGCACCGTGTGTGTGTGTGTGTGTGTGTGTGTGTGTGTGTGTGTGTGTGTGTGTGTGGTCTGTTTTAATTTGAAGAGGCTGCTACCAAGCTAACCTGCAGCATGGTGAAGCCGTACTGTCTTCAGTCAGTCTGTGGTTGATACTTTGTGGAGTGGAAGTAGTTAAAATCAGCACTGGGCTGGATTTTAATGTAAAAATACACCTGTGACGTGAGTCTAAACCACAAAAAGAAGACTGATCTGCCATATTTGTCCAAAAGGAGCTCTTGGTGGTGGTCGTGCCTTCATCTGTAGGACGTGGCTGATCGGCATTTACAGTCATGGATTCCACTTTATTTCCATCTGACCCAGAGTCAGACAGACTCATGGACGTGCTCCTCGTGACTGTGTGCAGTTTAACGGTTTACTGACTAATCTGATCTCAGTTCAGCTTTGTGTAATAGCAGCAAATGCTCCTTCTCCACGCCTGAAGGTTTGTACTGCTTTGCTAAGCCTGCAGCCAGTCAGCATTTTCGTCATTGATTACTCTGCAGAGATGTGTTTTTATTTAATCACTTGCTTTCCAAAATGTCAGAACATAATGAGAAATCACAACACTCAGTGAGCTTGTTTTGTCCGACCAGCTGTGCCAAATCCAAAGAGATTATGTTTGCTATCATAGGAGAAAACCAGCAATATTCACATTTGAGCGGCTAAAATCAATGAATGTTTGACATTTTTGTCAAGATGATGCCTTCACATCGATTGTTTTATCCAACCGATGGTCCTAAAACCTACAAATATTTAATTTACAAACATATTAAACAGAGAAAAGCACCAAAGTTGGGTGTCTTTGATTGATAAATGACTTTCCTTCCATCAGTCAGTTCATTTTCAAAGTGGTTGCTAATTGATTTATTTTCTGGCTAATCAACTAATTGTTTCAGCTCTGCTTCTTACACAAACAGATAGATCGGCAGCGTTTGCGTGCAGTGCAGGACTGTTTGTGAACAGGAACTGAACTGTTTCAGTCTTCTTTATTTATTAGTAAAATTATCTGCTGTGTTTGATTCAAATGTTACAAGTGTTTCTACTTTTCATTATAGATTTTTTTGTGTCTTTTTAAATGTTATTGCTACCTTTGTGTCTGCACATTGCACCTGTAATTATAAGAAATAGCCTCCAACCTTTTACATTACATTCCAGTGTAAAGCTGTAATTGATAATTGGGGAATTGATCCATAGAAAATGGCAACAATTTTTTTTTATCAGTTAATCATTTTTTGCCAATAACTGTTAATCATTCATTTTTAAGTAAAAACGTCAAACATTAACTGATTTTTAGCTTCTCAAATGTAAAGATTTTGCTTGTTTTCTTTCCTCTGAATCTTGGGGTTTTGGACAAAAAGAGACATCTGAGTCCATCAGCTGCACTTTGGGAAATTGTGATGTGCATTTTCCACCATCGTTTGACATTTTGTAGCCTCTCCAGAATGAATTAGACGAGCTCGTCCGTCTCTCCTGCTCAGCTCCGGTCTATGTTTTGGTAGCTGGCAGCATTTTGGATCTGCACTTTCCCAGCAGCCAAAAGTCAGTCCATTAGGACAGATGCCCTTTAAGAAAAGGCACGTATGAAATTCATGTTTTCATGGAGAAATGTATGGTGAATATGTATCGCATGTGAAATGCTGAGCTTTGTCCCTTATAAAAAAAGCAGCAGGGGATTGAACTGTCGGACAACCACATGAGAAACACCTGAAAACAACATGACTGTGGATTTATCGCACCTTAAATTTCACCTTTTACCTGATGAGAGCGTTTGCATTTCAGCTTTTTTCAGACCTGTTTCACTGAGAGAAGATTTGGTTTGTGAAAGGATTAAACTGAAGGACTTTGAAGAATGCAGCCCGAGATGTTAGCAGTTTTATCCGCATGTAAATTTCGTGGAATTCAGCCAGAGCAGCCATCCATCTTCAGCGCAGAGCGAGCATCCGTACAGATGGACGGGGGCTCAGGATAAGATATCTGGTCAGCGCTGTCGCCTCGCAGCTCGACGGTCCTGGGTTTTTCCCAGCTTTTCGGTGTTTAATTTGCATGTTCTCCCCGTGCTCACGTGGGTCTCCTCTGGGGTCTCCGTTTTCCAAGCCATCAGAACATGTATCTGAGGTCAGTTTGGCTTCGAGCTGTGGTCGGTCCCCCGGCACGGTGCAGTGGCTGCCCACTGCTACCTCAGGGACGGGTTAAAGGCAGAGAACAGATTGTATATTGCACTGACTATGATAACATGTGACAGTAACGAATCTCATTATGAGGCCGAGTGTGTGCGGGGTTTTTATTTCAGTCACCACACCGACTGATTTTCACCTTCAAGCAGTCAGATCACCTGCTGCCATTTGGAGCCGCCTCTGCAGGAAGTTTCCTGTGGCAGCTTTAATGTTTATGTGATAAATGTGATTATGAGATATCCCACCATCCGGCGGATAAATATAATCGTCTAAACTGAAGCAATCAAACTAAATATAGACGTCGGCAGCAAGGAAGGAGCAAATGGGAACTTCTGAAATCTGAGTAGCCTATTGAGCAATGACTAATGCCACATAATTGACACATTGATTCATCTATTTGTTGCTGCTGCGTCGTCTTATTTGGCTTTGCGTGGAAGCCTGAGTTAACACTTGCTTTTCCCCCCTCTCCCCCTACAGTGTGCTGTTTTGTGGTCCATAAGCGCTGTCATGAATTTGTTACCTTTTCCTGTCCGGGGGCCGACAAGGGGCCCGCCTCCGATGTAAGTAGACAAAATGTACGCGCGCACACACACACACACACACACACACACACCTAGAAAAAATCTGCACTGCTTGCTTCATTTAACCCTTTGCTGTTTATTCGATTAATTAGACTATGAGGAAGCAAATCACTGCACTCATGCGTTTAAGGGAAATGTTTATGTGCATGGTTAGTGAATGTTTAGCAGGGTCAGCACTGGCTGATGGTGCTCGTGTACTTCCACGTAGTTCCTGTATTGGAACACACACACACATACACACACACACACACAGATGTAACCCCTTGTCCTCTCTCCTGCTGAGCTGTCAGCCCTAAATCACACCGAGGCATGTCAGTTAAGAGACAATGTGCTGCCTGGCTGCCTCAGGTTAATGAGCCAATATCTCTCTCTCTCTCTCTCTGTCACACCCACACACACACACACACACAATATTTGAGTCAGCATGGATTTTGAAGTCATATGACTGATGTTTATGAATCTCTAACTCCTGTGTTTCTTTGTTTTTGTTACATCATCAAAGCTGCTTCCTATTTTTGAACATCATCCAAAGTCTCTCAATCAGTCCTCTTTCTCTCTCTCTCTCTCCCTCTCTCTCTCTCCCCCCCTCTCTCTCTCTTTCTCATTATGTTTACTTTTGTCTCTGTCATGATGGAGGTGGTAGTTAAAGGATTGGTTCACTCTAATAGAAGAAAATGATACGATTCCATTCACCTCCATTATATTGGGGCAGCCAAAAGTACAGTCGTGTAGACATTTTAGGCCCCTTTTAAATTGTAATGATGCACAACACAGTATTTTCAACAGTAGTGATGTTTCAGTTCCTGTTTCAACATGACAGCGCCTCTGTGCACGATCCGGGCCCATAAAGAAATGGTTTTCTCAGTTTGTTGTGGAGGAGCCTGACTGGCGTGCACAGAGCCTGTACAACAACTTTCAGGTGAATCTGAGCCAGGCCTTCTCACCCAGCGTCAGCAGCCAACCTCACTCATGTGCTTATGGGTGAAAGGGAGCAAATCCCTGCAGCCAGGTTCCAGGATGTCGTGAGAAGCCTCCGCAGACGAATGGATGCTCAGGGGTTTTATTATATAGTACCATAATAAATCACATAGTTTAAGGGAGTGAAATTTTCAGCCACACGTGGCTGAAATGGTGTCAACATACTTTTGGCTATATAGTGTATCTCACAACCAGTGCAAAAAACCCCAAACTAACTGCAATGTTAGATACTACTAGAGGGAGGTAAGTGCAAACATGTCTTTTTCTTATTGGGGTGAACTGATGCTTTAAAGAACGGGAATAAAATGACAGCACGTGAACTTGCAGTTTTGAAGCTTTTAACAGGAGCTGCAATGGAAACCACCTGGATTACTGAAATATTGAATTAAAGCGTCTTCTCTCTCCTCGCTGTGCTTCTGCCTCTGCAGGATCCTCGTAGTAAACACAAGTTTAAGGTCCACACTTACTCCAGCCCGACGTTCTGTGACCACTGCGGCTCCCTCCTCTACGGGCTGATTCACCAGGGCATGAAATGTGACCGTACGTACACCAACATCTGTCTGTGTGTGTGATCATGTGGCAAAAGTGGAAGCTGGTGCTTTGGGAGCCTTGAGTAGAACAATGTACCCGCTTTATGGAGCGTTTTTCGTCTGTTCCATCTACAGGTTTGTTTTTAAACGTCTGGTTGCTGTTGGTGACTTTAGCAAACTCAAGTCAGAATGTCAGTCCTTTGTAAAGCAAATGCACTCAATATTAAAATTATATGAGTTTCAGCTCCTTGTTTTTATCTGTCCAATCACCTTTTTACTGTTTCAGTTCATTCTCGCTGCTCTCTTAGCGTCATTTTCGGCAGCTGTTTTCAACAAGATCTAAAAACCAGCCATGCATTACCTGCTCAGCATCTAACAGCAGGCAAAGTTAGCAACTAGCTGCTGAATGCAATGAAGCATTTAGCAGCTTAAGAGCCAGATCTATCAGTGAGGAGTTGATCGAGACGAAAAACAGAGCAAAACCGGAGAGAATATTTAGCTGAACTGGCCAAAAAGAACAGTTATTGCAGGTTTAACTGCATAACTTTCAATCTGCTCACTCAGTTACATTCAGCTCTTTCCCATATTGACTTATGGATTTAGAGCTTAAATATTCTCTTTTTTTAGTGATTTGCCTTTGGATAACGTGTGAAGGATGTCTAGTCAAGAGACAGTGAAACAAATTTAGCCCTTTTTTGGCTTCTTTTAAACTGCTGATCCAAACATCAGTATACAATATGTGGAAGTGTCATTACCCAACACATTTTCGTTGTGAGAGAGCTTCCATTCTTTCACATTCACTTGGCCAAGTATCAAGGACGTTGGTCAGAAAACAAAGAAATGGCTGCCACACGTTACATTTCACTGAATCCGTTTATACTTTTACAGCATTCGTAATCCACGTACTGCTGCTGATATGTGGGCTGTGGACCGTAGTTCAGCTAAAACCTTTAAATGAATTTAGATACATAATTTACAGTAATGGGCCTGTTCATGAGTCATAAGTGAACATATATTATCAGCTTAACGACCGACAGTGAGAGATATTATCAGCTTCTCTTAACGATGACTGAATAGTTTTTACATTCGTGCTGTTGTGTCATATTGCTGATCTTTAGCTTATTGCTGGCAACAAAGACACAAACAGGAAGTGGGCTACATGTCTGCTATGCTTTTTCTAGCCCTGACAAGCATTACTGTGCTAGTAGACGGTTCCTCATTGTATCTGTGTGTGAGATAGACTTTGACTTTGCAGCTGTTTTTACATGTTTATATTTAGTCTCTAGAAAAGGAAAAGAAAATGAGGGGATGGCTTTGTTCCTCCTGAAAAAGCTTATTTAACACAATTCACAGAGGTGTTGTTAGAGTGTATATTAATCCTCGTAAACAAACAGCACATGACAAAAAGCTCTGTGTTCAGCTCTCACACTAAATCGTGGAAATGCAGACATGTTCAACTTAACCTTAATTAAGAAACACTTTCTATTAAGGTACATACTTGCGGCTTGTTGGCATGCATGTTAGCAGCATATTGGCTCTTAATGAGTCATTATAAAGCCCTTTAAGCACTTTAAAACAGCTTCCTTACTATCAGCAAGCTGTAATTAGGAGGTTGTTGAGGGAAATTTGTTTATTAACTTCCATGCGGGGACTGCAGCTCAATGTGCAGTCCCCGCATGGAAGTGCGTCACAAGAAAGAAATCACATGCACCAAATCAGTGTTTTACATAGAAAAGACAGAATGGACATAAAACAGATGAAAAATGAATGTAAAATAAGATGGAGATAAGGATGAAAATAAAAATAAAGATAAAACCACACAATAAAATAGTAAAATCTATGTAAAAATAGAGAAGAATAAGTATAAAAATCTGAAGAACTCAATTAGGATGAAGCTCTAAAGGAACTCGTCGTCTCTCTCTGCTTTCTGTGGTTCTCAGACACGACAGAATCTTTTTCCTTCTCTGCAGATACTGATTCACCACAGGTCTCGATTACGCCGTGGCAGGTGTTTTGCAGCCGCCTCAGAACATCTTCTCATGGATGTAATCTCACTGTGGGTTTTATCTGCCTGCAGGGCACAACCCAGTGTTGCCCCACAGACCACCAAGTCTTTAGTCACTCAGAGTAGAACAAGGGTGAAAATATAAATAAGCATCAAATCACAGCATAAAATAAGAAAATATAGGTGAAATAGATTACATAGAATGAATAAAATCAAGTAAAATACAACAATTTAAAAGAAGTGCAGCAGTGCATAAGCGAGAGGCAAAGCACAAAAGTTTCAGACTTGTATCAGGAACCAATAGATAGTTAAAAGTTTCAGTGAAGAGAGAAGATTTTAGCTTTGCTTCCCTGATATCTGTAGGTTTGTTCCAGAGCTTTGGGGCGTAATGGACAAAGGCTGCATCCCCAGTTTTCTCCAGTTGCTGGAAACCTCCAGTAGACCAGCAGCAGATGATCGCCGTGTTCTTGAAGGCAAATAATAAACGAGGGAGTTGGCGATGTAGATGAATGGCCGAGTAGTTGTAAAATATGGTCATGCAGAATAAAGCATTAATAAGTTCTTTATAATGACTAATAAAAAGCCAATATGCCACTAACAAGAAACTAGTAAATGCTGCTAAATGGTGAATATGTGGACCTTAATATAAAGTGTTCTGCACCAGTGAGCTGAGATGTGAAGCTTCTCAGGTCCAGTCCCTCGCTCCTAACTTTCTGTCTGCTGGCTTTGTCTTGGAGGGACCTGAAACAGGGCGACAAGTTGTTCTGCCGCATCAAACACTTGTTTTTTTCTGGGTCATCCCTCCCGAGAGTGAAGGTTTTAATGGAAAATGCAGCTGAGTGCAGCCGGAGAGCAATACAATGCAGAAATGAATGTCACGTTCAGGTGACATTCACCATGAAATTGATGAATCAAAAGAGGTTGTCATGCAACAGAAAACACAGCAAATGATTACTCACTCACTGTCCACCTCTGCACCACCTGTGGAGTGGAGGAAGATGTGGAGCATTGTGCATCAGAGCAGTCTGACATCTAGTGGACAAACTCAGAAATTACATAAAGCGTGCTTTCTTTATTGCTCATCATAAAGAAATGCACTATTATCTGCTTTTTGTTTGCCTGTGTCTCTCTACTCAATGCAGATTGATCTGAGGTTTTATTGTTCACCTGTCTTCGCTGTCTAAATTGCGTGTTACTCAACATTTAAGTGTAAAACTTTACTGCACGACATGTCCTCGAGTCTTCACAGAATCCACGCTGGTGTCCATCACAGCCTGATCCTTGAGTTTGATTGTTTCAAAATGGATCCCGAAACCAAAAGCATGATGTGCTTGTATTTTTTGGGAACCTTGAAGACGAGTCTGAGATGAATCAAAAATCCAGAGTGCACAAGGAAACACATAAAGATCTGCTGCCTAGTTGTAGGAAGTCAGTCCCTGGTGTTTCGTTTTTGACCCGTTAATCTGTCTCTCTTGAGCACCCAAACTGATGAAAGAGCAACACTAAATCACAGAATCGAGGATGTCATACGTTGCGTATATTTGTGTTTAAATGAAATGAACTTCTGCACGTTTGTGTGTGCATGTGTGCTTTCAGACTGTATGATGAACATCCACAAGCGGTGTGTCGCCAACGTCCCGAGTCTGTGCGGGACAGATCACACCGAGAGGAGAGGACGCATCCACATCTCTGCCCAGATCACTGAGGACACGCTCACCGTCACCAGTGAGTGCACTCTCCTCCTGTCGGCCTCTTCGTTCTCACTTTACACACACATGCACACACACACACACACACACACACACACACACACACACACACACGCTGAGTGCCTCTGAAACCTCTCTATCAGCCCAAGACTAAAACTGGAAAGTCCATTAGTCGATCAATGATCCAACGATTGACCCACATCGCCACTGGGACATGCATCCACGTGCCAGCTCTCTCTCCCTCAGACAGCTGTGGATTGATTATGGAACAGAAGCTAAACTGTTGTTAAGTGTTGTCAAATGTAGCCAGAGTTATTTAGGGCAGGCCAGAACGGGACTGACACTTACGGGTCCACGTCCCACTGTCCTCTGGAAAGGACAAGCTCCAGACTTCAACACCAAACAGTCTAAAAGTGTGTATTATCTTGGGATGTTTTCTTCTCCTCCTGACAGTTTTTTTTTTTTAAATCACGTCCTCTTGCAGTCAAAGAGGCTAAGAACCTGGTGCCCATGGACCCCAACGGCCTGTCAGACCCCTACGTCAAGCTCAAGCTGATCCCAGATCCCAAGAGTGAGAGCAAGCAGAAGACCAAGACCATCAAATGTTGCCTCAACCCCTCCTGGAATGAGACCTTCACCTTGTGAGACCCCTCCCATTCTTGTGCCACGTCTCGCTGAGCTCTGAGGCTTCACACACTTATTTGGTTTGCCATTGTTGGGTGTTTGGTTTCCAGTTACTCTTTTGGCCCCATTTTCAGTCACAAAAGCACAACACTAACTGGAGCTCATGCGAGTGACCCTGTCCCCGTTCTTTTCCCTGTTTTTGCTTCTAGCTAATCTGGGTTGCTGTGCCTGCGAGGAAAGGCACAGGCATGGAAAAGTGTCATTTGCTGAGATGTTTACTGGTTTAAATAGAGACATGAGGGGACGTAGATTTGAAATGAAATTGAGATCTAGCTTTTGATTTTAACTGATTTTAAGAACATCCTTCATCTGGTCTTTCATCTGACTGTCTTCTCCTTTATTCTCTGATTTCTTAGCTGCCTAAAAGAAAGTGACAAGGACCGCCGTCTGTCAGTGGAGGTCTGGGACTGGGATTTGACTAGCAGGAACGACTTCATGGGATCCCTGTCCTTTGGGATCTCAGAGCTACAGAAACAAGGGGTGGACGGATGGTAAGATGTCAGGATGAGGAGAGGAGATGGTGGATAATTGGGAGACCTACACAGGTGTAGACAGAAATGACAAAGGCTGTGAATATTTAAGGGATTTGTTCACAGTCTGGTAGTAATCCTGGATTTTATGTGACATTGGTGTGTTTTAATTCTGGGGTTTAGGTTTAAGCTGCTGTCCCAGGAGGAAGGAGAATACTTTAATGTTCCTGTCCAGCCAGAAGGAGAGGAAGGTAACGAGGAGCTGCGACAAAAATTTGAGGTGAGAAACACAAAATGATAACAAGTTTATTTTATGCTGTTTTTTGAGGTTTATTGATTCTGATGTTGTGTTTTTTTTCTCCCTCCAGAGGGCGAGGGTGGGTCCAGGGAAGCCCACAGACTCTTCTTCCTCCTCCACGGTGTGCAAGTATGACAGCAACGGCAATCAGGACCGGGTCAAGCTCTCGGACTTCAACTTCATCATGGTTTTGGGCAAGGGCAGCTTCGGCAAGGTGCTGCACATTCATAGACACCTGTTTATGTGTTTGTTTTTTATGAGAAATGAGAGGCAGCGGCTGGAAGTTAAATCACACCCAAGCTCGTTTCTTTCCTTTCGCTGACTCCCTTCAGGTGATGCTGGCTGAGAGGAAGGGCACAGATGAGTTGTACGCCATCAAAATCCTGAAGAAGGACGTGGTGATCCAGGACGATGATGTGGAGTGTACCATGGTGGAGAAGAGGGTCCTCGCTCTGTCTGGGAAACCGCCTTTCCTCACTCAGCTGCACTCCTGTTTCCAAACCATGGTACTGCACAACGTGCTGCATTAACAGACATGACGGCGCACAACTTCTCGTCTCCCTCCTTACCTCTCTGTCTTTGTCTTCTAGGACCGACTGTATTTCGTCATGGAGTATATAAATGGAGGAGACCTTATGTACCAGATCCAGCAGGTCGGCAAGTTCAAGGAGCCTCATGCTGTGTGAGTACTCAGAGACTCAGAGAGCAGCTGAACACTGGGGTGTTTTATGCAGTGATGATATTTTCACACCTGCAAAACTCTGCTGTTGCTCAGAGTTTGTTGTAATTTAACTTCTTTCTGCTCCTCTGTGTTTTGTCAGTTGTGGTGACGTCTGTGCCCTCAGATTATTTTGGGCTGATCTAAGTGCAAAAAAAAAATCATGAAAGATGTCCTAATTCAGTAAGAGATGAAGCCTTATCAAAGAACAAGTGATTGAAAGCCTTTATTGGTTATTAATATATAAGTGGCCCCTCCAGCCAAAGACGCCCAGATACAGAAAACATCAAAGGATAAATCCCAAGAAAATGGACAATGATATTAATAGTAAACATTCCAATATGCAGTTAAAGTGCTGTCTTACCTGGAACATCCTCCTAACAAATAATCAATAATCTTCCAATCACAATATACAACATACAATGAAATTAATCCATACATTCATTACAGTAAACAATGCAGATTAACTGCTGTACGTTTAATAACTACTGTTCCATGCTGCTCATTTTAGAGGGCAAACGGCTGTTTTTTAATGAGGACTTGGAGCTAACTGTGGTTAATCATCAGGATCGAGATGATACAGAATGTTTTATTAGTCATGCTGGTGATAACAGTGCTGATATTTTCTTAAGTATTCAGGGTACTAAAAATAAGATTCACATGAAAACATGTGAAAACACTTCTGAAAAAAACTGAAAGCAGACTTACGAAACTTACAAAGTGCCACAAAATGTTATCTTTTATTCACGTCATCCATCTTTAACGCACGCCATTCTGTGTATCCTGGTGAAGATACAGTTAGAAACAGTTTTTTATGTTTTTGCCTGTGTCAGGTTCTATGCTGCAGAGATTGCCATTGGACTCTTCTTCCTTCACTCCAAAGGCATTGTGTATCGGTGAGTCAGTTAGTGAATCAGCTAGAGTCTGAACGTGCACTTAACAACCATTAGAGAATGCATGTGTAAGCAAAAAGTGTGTGTGTGTGTGTGTGTGTGTGTGTGTGTGTGTGTGTGTGTGTGTGTGTTTTTTCAGGGATCTAAAGCTGGACAACGTGATGCTGGACTCTGAAGGCCATATAAAGATTGCCGACTTTGGCATGTGCAAAGAAAACATGTTCGATGGAATTACCACAAAGACTTTTTGTGGAACACCAGACTACATCGCTCCAGAGGTGTGATAATGTGCTGATTGGTGCTTTTTTTTTAACGTAATTTTTAACTCATGTATAAGACTCATGACCCATTGTCTACTGTAGATCATAGCTTATCAGCCTTATGGGAAGTCTGTGGACTGGTGGGCCTTTGGAGTACTCCTCTATGAAATGCTTGCTGGACAGGTTCGTATGCATTACTTTTTACGTTTTGAACACCCAATTGTGACAAGAACTGATAATGATGAATGATGTTTGTGCCCATCCAGCCGCCTTTTGATGGGGAGGATGAAGATGAGCTGTTCCAGTCGATCATGGAGCATCATGTCTCTTACCCTAAATCCATGTCCAAAGAAGCTGTTGCTATCTGCAAGGGGGTGAGGCCACATGATCAAATGCACATACAGGCAGAGACTCAGTCATAGTTTGGCCCCTAAACCTTCTCTTTATCCACTCTGAACACCAGAGAGTACGCCCACATCAAGGGCTCTTAGTTTGGAGTGAAAGTGCGTCAGAGTAACTCACACGACTAATGTGAGTTATCAGTCTCCACTACCCCAAACCAAAAGTGCCAGACGATGGAGGAAACACCATGAATTTGAGCTCCATCTTGCTGCTTTGTCAACATTTCGGAAATGCACATCAGCCTGTAGCTGCGCTTTCTGAACTCAGCCTTTTCATAGTGGGTTTTGAAATCCTAGATTTTACATAAAAGTACAAATAAAACCTGAAAATTTGGAAATCAATGGCTAATGTGCAGGGATCGGTTTGGAAAAGGGCCACGGACACGCAGACATTTCCAATCTTCTCACTTTATGCATCTGTCTGTGATTTTAGCTCATGACCAAGCACCCAGGTAAGCGTCTGGGCTGTGGTCCAGAGGGGGAGCGAGACATCAAGGAGCACGCCTTCTTCCGCTATATAGACTGGGAAAAACTGGAGAATAAAGAGGTCCAGCCGCCTTTCAAACCTAAAGCTGTGAGTATATTACACACACACGCTCTTCAGCTGTTGAACGTCACCTGAACTTCACTGCTCACCTTAGAAATTAGTCGTGTTCAGAAAGGAAATAACAAACTTAGCGAAACTTTCCAGGTAAGTCATAGAAAAGATTAGATCGCTCATCCCCCGAACCCAACCATCACCTGCCATTGTTCACTACTCTGACAAATGCACAGCTGAGATTTGTGAGTGTAGTCACCAATGATGAAGCTGAGATGTCACTGGCTCACATGCGGACCAATGGAAATCCACAGTTTCGGCTGTGAGTGATTTGATTGGTTGATGCCATGTTTTAGTTGTATTTCTCTTTTTTCTCTTTGTCGTTTGTTGTTGTCCTTTTTTTCTCCACATCCCTCATCAAACTCACTCCATCCTCCCCCCCATCTCTCTCTCTCTTCGTCTCTCTCTCTCCTCTCCATGGCAGTGTGGGCGTGATGCGGAGAACTTTGATCGCTTTTTCACGCGCCACCCCCCAGAGCTGACCCCCCCAGATCAGGAGCTTATAGCCAACCTGGACCAGGAAGAATTCCAAGGCTTCTCATTTGTTAACCCTGAGTACCCTCACACAATTCACTGACCATGCCACATATCACTGGGCTGCACTAGTAATCCCCCACACCTCAGAAACATGGATTAAAGAGAAAAAAAAAAAAAAAAAAAAAAAAAATCACCATGATGTCATATCCAGGCGACATTCGGCAGCAAGGTGAAATAAAGGAATAGTTCAAGATTTTGGGAAATATGCTTTTTTTTCTTTGGGTTGGGGTTAGAAGAGGAGATTGATATCCATCTCATGTTTATGCATAAAGTACAAAGTTGGAGCCAGAAGGCAATTAGCCTAGCTTAACATAAAGACTAGAAGCAAAGGGAAAGTGCTAGCCTGGCTCTCTTCATAAAAGGTATGCCTACTTGCAACACTCAACATGTTGTATGTAGTTTGTTTAATGAGTACACGAGCAGGGATATAAAAGAGACCATAAAAACCTAAAAAACAACTACAACAACCCTTAAGGTGAGGGTCACATGACAGACAGAGACAGTAAACTAGTTATTGCTAGCACTGCTAGCTTGTCCTCTAGTAGCATAAGAAGCTTATCGTTAATGAAGCACATAAAACTGCCCATGAAAAGTAAAACTCTCCACAGCAAAGGGAAAATTCTGTAAAGCCTTTCAATCAGCCAGTTTATTTTGTCTGTTTCACAAAGCAGCAGCCTACCTTATCACTGTGATTTGAATGTAGTAATTAAAAAAGAAGAATTCCCATCATCCTCAGCTGTATTTTGTTCTGTCATAATTAGAGAACGTTAGCATGCTAACATGCTAAACTAAGATGGTGAACATGGTCAACATTATACCTGCTAAACATCAGCATGGTAACATTGTCATTTTGAGCATGTTAGCATGCTGACTTTAGCATTTAGCTTAGAGCACCACTGTGCCTACGTACAGCCTCACAGAGCCACTAGCATGACTGTAGATTCTTAGTCTTGTTGTCAGATTTTTGTCTAATCCTTTAATGTGAGGGTCTGTTGCCTCTCAAAAGACTATCACCACCTCAGAGCTCGCACAGCTATAGCAGTCAGCCAACAGTAAGCATGCTAACAGATTAGCACACCAGCAGTAGTCTAGTTTGGCTACCCCCATCAGTCAAATGCCCTCGCCTTGTAGGTCGTTGTGATTGCTTGACACGTTGTTTTTACATTTCTCTTTATTAAACAGACAAGATAAAAAGTCTTAATTAGTCAACTTAAATTCTGCAGTATTGTTTGAGGAGAGCCACGCTAGCTGTTTCCTCTGGCTTCCAGTCTTTAAGCTAAGCTAAGCTAATCGCCTCCTGGCTCCAGCTCTGCACCTAATGTACAGACATAAGAGTTATATCAATCCTCTCATCAAACTCTCAGAAAGAAATTGAATAAGCGTATTCTCTCAAAGTGACGATTTCTTTAAATAATGCTCAGATGGAAATGCAGACGTGCTCAAATGCTAACAATCAGGAGAAATAACCAGATATTCATGTGTCAAGTTGCCTGTAGGAGACCAGTCCTGTTTCCAGCGGTGACACTGTTTTCAGTTTACTTTGGTTTAGCATGTCATGTTACGCTGCTGCTCTCATATCAGCTCTACTGGCTGTATTTCTATCTTTAGTGCAGAAATGTTGCTCCTGAATGCTGCCCGGCTGCTCACACCAGTAGGTTCACGTTGGTGTCTGACCTCAGGGCCGGCCTGAACCTACTCTGTCTCTCTTTGTCACCCTCCGTGTAATTGCATATTGACTATGACAACCTATCAGTAATATTGATAAGTGTACTATGATCACATATTGGTAATCATACAGTGTAAGTGAAAGATTACCAATTGCTTTGCTATGATTGTTTGAATACTAATCAGTTTCCTGATGTTGACTTTACTTTTGTCTATAGGACCAAATACTTCTACACATTCTGTTCAGTCAGTGTTGTGGTGAGCTTATCTGAAAATTTTTGCTGATCTCATTTTTAGCCATGCGGAGGATAGAAGTCTTTATACGTACGTGCAGTCTGCAAGAGTCTCCGTCAGCTTAGTGGTTTTTGACTGAGAGCTCATTTCTTCTCTCCT
The DNA here is from genome assembly GCF_051107435.1 of Chaetodon auriga. Taxonomy (NCBI): domain Eukaryota; kingdom Metazoa; phylum Chordata; class Actinopteri; order Chaetodontiformes; family Chaetodontidae; genus Chaetodon; species Chaetodon auriga. The sequence goes on from NC_135077.1 coordinate 17,844,625, forward strand.
GATTTCATTACTGAAAACATTCACCACATTGCACTGTGTTTCTAACCACAGAGGGCATATCTTCTTAGCTTGTAAACAACAATTTTTGGAGGATTTTACGTAGGACGGAGCCCCCGTCGAGTCTCGTGAAGCTGGTAGTTTTGTTAGCTTACAGAAACAGGATGTCCAAAAGTGCCAAAATAGGGTTCAGACTCATGAGGATGTGGAAAGATATTGTCCTCAATTACTGTGATGAAGGGCAGCCATCTTGTGCCATTTTGCAGTACATGTATAATTATTAGAATATGCATTATATCTTATCTGTTCTCCGACAACACAATACCCTTGTAAAGTCATTTTCTTGTATAAAATGAATTGTCTGAGAAGACGTGTTTCATTGTGGGGCAGGTTGTATTATCCTTTTGTAACTGTGTAAAGATGCAGATTAGTAACAATGTGTCAAATCTTGTTCTTTGAGCTAGTATCAAAAAGGGAGGCGGCAGCATGGTGACAGTGCAGATGTGTGTCTGTTAAAGATGTTTGCTGATAAAAATGATGATTCTGCCAGGGGTTAAAAAGCGAGTGCTTATTGTGATGATGGTGATGGTGACAGATCAATGGCGACATAATGAGAGATATGAAAGAAAATATATATATTGAGTTCTATATCAGAGAGCTATTTGGATAGATTGTTCTGGATGAGAGAGATGCTTCTGTGGATTGTGTAATTGTCCTGTATGACTGGAAACTGATAATATACTCACTGGTGCCTACCAGACTCCCTCTGCTGTGTCTGCCTTGTTACTGCTGCTACACCCAAAATGGTACCACTTTGAAGAAAAAGTTCAACATGTTGGGACATAAGTTTGTTTGGTTTGAGTTGGATGAGAAGATTAATTTCACTCTCATATCTGGAAGCTGAGCTAATGCCATGAGACAACTAGCTTATCTTAGCTCAGCATAAAAACTGGAGATGGAGGAAAGAGCTAGCCCAGCTCCGTCCAAAGGTATAAAAGAAAATCCACCTACCAGCACCTGGAAAGCGCACTAAGTAGCGCGGTATGTTTTATTCGTTTAATTTGTTCAAAACACTGAAGCAACCAAAGTTTGAGTTTGATGTGAGGTTGTATTTGCTGGACTATTTCTTAGCTAGACTAGCTGCTTCTCTCTGTTGTCAGCCTTGATGCTAAGATAAGCTAACCGTCTCCTTGCTGTAGCCTAAGCAGACATGAGAGTGCAAGAAAGCCAATACATGTATTTCCTAAAATGTATAAGCAGTATATAGGCACTCAATAAGAAGCTTAAAACACACTACGATGCAGCTGTAAGCAGGTATCAGGACGTTAGTGTTTGTAAATGAGTTCGTCAGCAGTTTAAATGTCTCCTGTGAAGCATCCATAACTGGTGTATCAGCCGTCAGCCAGTCTTTTTTCCATAACCAGCTGGTGTCCACTGCAGCACTCTGTTGGAAATTAAAACCTTTTGCTAAGTTAAAGTTAAGTTAAATAAGTTAGGAAGTTGTTGTACAAGAATTACAATCTTGGAAAACATTGATATATTTTTATGTTAGATATGATTACTGTATTTTATATTGTGGTATTAATGATTATACGTCACTTGTGGATGCTTCACAGGACTCAAAGATGTTGTTAAAAACATGAATTAATACACTTAAACCAACGCTCCTATATCTGCTTACAGAAAACTACGTTATGGTGCATTATTGACCATTTATGAATTACGCACTGTGTATAAAAAGCTGCAAAAGGGGGTTAAAATAAAATGTCATCGACAAAACAAACACACTGCATATTCAGTGTCACGCCTGCCTCGTACACAAACATGAGCTGAGTTAGTGGAGAATTCGTGGACCACAGCTAGAGGGGGCAAAGTTTGCAGCCCCTCCTCATTTCAGCTGGAAGCCCTGTGATGAGACAAAAGGAGGAGGTAGGAAACTAAAACGCTTTGTGTGTGTGTGTGTGTGTGTGTGTGTGTGTGTGTGTGTGTGTGTGTGTGTGTGTGTGTGATACATGTGTCTTGCCTGGGGCTCACTGCTTCACTTCCCTGTGTGAAATCCTTTCCGGTTGTAGTTTGGTCTCCAGCTGGTCTGTTTTTATCGATCCTTGTGTACTGGAACATTTCCTCTCTCTGGCTTTGGAAGTTTGTCTTGGATCTTCCTGCATCTGTGCTGTTGAAATGTTTTGGTGGGTCTTTTTCATCCTTTGACTGTGTTTCTTGGGTTTGTCGGCAGGATGTGTTTGTTTCTTGTCGACTTGCTCCCCCCAGTCCTGTATGGAATCAGTGGTGTGTTTTGCTGAGTCTATATTGCTTGTGATGTGACCATTTACGATTTGCGATCAGAGGTGTGGACTAGACTTTGCTTAGACTTGACAAATCAAAAAACACATGCAACTCAATTTAGAATGAACACCAATGACTCATGACTAGTCTTAGACTAGAAAGCTGGGTGCAAGAATTCAAATATGAACAAAAATTATCACCAGAACGTGAAGAGGTAACACTTGTGTGAGGTAACATGAGTGTTTGTCAAAGACGTATATTGTGCCGCAGAGACATCTGACAGATCTCTGTCTACACGGCTAGCTGTGGCCCAGCTTGTCTTGTAATACCGCTTTTTACCTCAAGAGGCAATGGTGAGACTGTAAAGTCCCTCATAGTTTCAGCTGGGAGTTGTATGAGTGGTGAGTTTGCTTCATTTCACAAGCTCTGTTAACTTTTTTAGTGTAATAAATAAGTAAAATAAACTCTAAACAAATAACTGTACACTGTCTGAATAAAAGTTTACTGAACAAAGACAAGCCGAATTGCCAAGTTAACTAATCATATAACACTCTTCATTCAGACTTGACTGAAACAAAAGAAGATTCACCAAAACTGGCACCAGACACCAATGCTGGTTTGGTCGAAATAAACCTTTAATTGACAAAGTTAGATGGGAAATCCCTGCTGCTAATGCTGGACCTGTTTTGGACTCTAAGCTCAACATTGAGACTTGTTGGTCTTGACTTTAGACTTGAGTGTCTAATTCATAGACTTACTTGTGACCTATAAAACGACTTTGTCCCACCTCTGCAGATTATTAAAATGTGTCTTTCCATGTGCTGAAACAATGAACCTCCCGTGCGTCTTTCTCAACCCTTCATCTTTGTGCTTCTATTGTTGTCAAGCTTCTTCTTTCCAAACTGCCTCTTTAACGCTGTACAAATTCACTCGAACTGTATTTTTCTAACACGTTCTCTCTCCTCCTCTTCTCTCTGTGGCAGAAATCTCGCCGTGACGTTGGAAACTTTGACAAGGAGTTCACCAAGATGGTGGTGGAGCTGACGCCCACAGACAAGCTCTTTATCATGAATCTGGACCAGAACGAGTTTCAAGGCTTCTCCTACACCAACCCCGAGTTCATCATACAAGTCTGAATAGTTCCTGTTGGTTAGACGCAGCCCAGACAAGACTTTACTCCACCCCTTACAGCCCAGTTACGTTTATCCAAGTCTCATCCATCTCATTGCACCAATAGACTCAAACCACTGAAGCTAAAGCCACAGCATCTCATTCAGACTAAACCCCCACCAGTGTCTAAACTGGACAACAAGCATTATCCGCCACCCCTGTTACATACTCACACCTACAAACACACAAGCAGCGGAATACAAAGTACAAACTGCAAATGGCTTTGGCTGCTGGTTGGTCACAGTGGTGCTGAGTGTGACCAGTCACCACAGACCAGTAACAGGCCAGTTTCCAGTAATCTCCAGGCGTGTGTAGTGTTCACAGTACCTTGTGGTAAAGCTGGTCAACGCAAAGGCCGGCGATCAAGAGTTGTAGTGAATGTGTAACTGTATGTGTGCGCTCTATCGATCGGCAGCAGTGTGTTTGTTTACTGGATTTCCTTCTCTTCGACCTGTTAAAGTTGCGTCATGAACATTCCATGATCAATATGTCATGTATGTGCTCGCACACACAAACACACACACACACAAACATGTACTTCTATCTTTGTGAGGACCATCATTGACATATGCATTCCCCAGCCCCTTACCCGAGCCGTAACCTAATTCCACCCTAACCCTTAAAACAAAGTCTTAACCCTCAAAAAGCCCTTTGAAGATCGGTTCAAAAGTGAAGGACCAGCCGAAATGTCCTCACTCTGTTCACACTCATGGTCCTCGCTATGTGGCAAGTACAAGTACGCACACACACATCTGTGCAGACTGCGGTGTGAAGGGAAGGAAGGTTTTGAATGATGAAGTCCTGATTTCTAACCTCATGTCTAAGTTAGTCCTGAACTTAGTCTTAAGCACGTCTCGTCTTCCAAATTGATGCAAAAAAAAAAAGAAAAAAGAAAAAAAAAAAGAGAAATCCCCAAAATGCCTGTTTGGCAGTGATATTTAAAAATGTCTCTGTCTTATTTCCTCTTGCTTAGTCTCTCTCTTTTCTCTATGGCACTGTGTATGCAGTGGGTTAGTGCTGTGTAGGCCTATACAGTCTTTGTGGTGCAGCTCCTCTATGCATGCCATATTTGTTGGTACAGTAGTTCCTTAAGGTTTGCTTCTGACAGCACGGAGGAGAAAAACCTCGGTGTGTCAAACTTATCGATGCAAGTGAGTTCTGAAATACCCATGCTCAAATCAAGTTTTCGTTTCCACTCCGAATGCTGTGTCTCTAATTGTGTCAAAATGTGCGTGGCTAAAGAGTTTGCTTCACAAAACACGGAGCAAAGACTGCTTTGCCGTCCTTCACGAGAAAATATGAGATTCTGTGAAATGAACATATAAAGTAGATGTAATAATTCTGTATGACTTGTGTTTCGGTGTATGTGTAAATAGGAATGAGCTAGAAGTGGTTTTCATGTTATCCTACACTGTTCCTCACAGCGCCATCTCCGTCTCTCTCTGCACTTTATCCCGGCCGACCCTCTCAGCTGTCGCTTTGTACTTTGTTTTCCCATTTTTAGCTCTCCCCTTCTCCTCCTCCTCCTCTTCTCCTTTCCTTAAATCTTCATTTGATCTCTGTTCTTTTCTTGCTCCCCTCTCCAGCCCTCCCCTGTCTGCAGCTAACACTCACGGTACATTTGAAGGGGAAGGGACTGGGAAATGAGATCAGTGAGGGGAGAGGGAGAGGGGAGAATAAAGTGTTTACTATGCAAAATGCAGGAGGAGGAGAAAACGAGGAGGAGGAGAAGAGGGCAACTTTTTTAAAGCAACCTGAAGACATTGTGTAACAGGACAGTATACATGTGTTGCATGCGCCGTCTTTACCTGCGCGTGAGAGACACTTACAGTATGATACCTTCATTAAAGTGAATTATCATAATACCATGTCAGTCACTCTGGCTCTTGTGTTTCACTGGGTTGTACATTACAGATGGGAGGTATTATAGTTTTGTGTTTTTCATTAGTTTTTATTTTTATTTTTGTCTTTATTTTTGTTTTCAGTTGCAGATAGTTTCCAGGGAGGGTTTGCTCGTTTCAGATTAGTTTTTATTGTTAAAAATGTTCAGTTAATTTGAGTTTTTATTAGCTTCAGCATTAGTTTTAGGTTTTTTATAATAGTACGGGGGTGTTTGTCAGGCCTGAGATTTAAGAAGTTCAGAATAGCTGTTTTTTTTTTTTTGGGTCCATTGACTATTTGGTCAAATGTTTTTGCTCTACTTGTGAGGTTTATTGTTCTCTTTCTTGGGTCTTAATCTGTGGTTGAGTTTTTAGATCTCTGTTTTATATTAAAGTATCAAGAAAAACACAAGTTTAAACACGAATGAAAAGGGGTCAAAACAATGACAACATCTAGTGTAGCTCAGGTATTTGGGACATAACTGCTGGCTTTGAACAGTGAAAACAAAAGCTGACAATGGAAGTAGAACCCTGATCAAATTTAATGTATTGGAAAGATAGAAATATGTTAATATTCCAGAAATATAATACTGCATTTGCTTTTTTTTTTTTAAATAATGGGATTTTCTTTTTAATGACTTTCACTTCTTCACTCATGCCACTCACTTTATATTCAAAGCCTTAAATATTGATATTCTCATTTATTTTGTTATTTGTTCGTCTGAAGGTGCATGAATGCTCCTGGGACAGCTTCCCTCCCATCTGCTGCTGGACAGAATCCTGATGAGTGTATTAATATGAAGGACATGTAATGAATTAAAAGCTATGATATCAGCCAAAACAATGTCCTCACAAATCAGCATTTCTGGATGTACCTTCTTCAAATCTTCCTCCTGATATTCTTCAGCTTCAGCTCTCAAAATGTTTAAATGTGATTTACAAGTGATTTACTGAATTTCTTTTGCCGAGGGTTTTGCCTATAAGGCATTCGAGCTTTACTTGACTGCCCTCTTGGTGGGGTTGTTGCTGTACTGCAGACTCCATTCAGGGCTGTAAAAAGTCCCCAAATCATTTTCTGGCAAAAAACAAAATAAAAACTTAGTTTAGCTATTTTAATTTACAGATAATTCTCCTAAAAAATAATGCAGTGAAAAACTTTTCGTTGTGAAGATGAAATAAAACGTTAAACATACATACATACATGCATACATAGAATTTAAAGGCTCACTGCAGACACTGGGAATGGTAACTTTTTTGGTACATTTTAAAATAAAATAATAGCAACTCCTGATAACAAACCTCCACCCTCGAGTTCACTGCTGTGCTGCTGTCCATGGTGCTGAACCGGCGGGCAGCACTGAGAACTGACCCAGGTTACAGTTTTCCCTGATTATATATGCTCAGTGACAGGAACACACACACACACACACACACACACACACACACACTGGAAGGCGGGATCATCCTACAGTCAGCACCATACAGAGTTGAGCTTCAACAAACTGGAAAGGCTCCATAATAGCGCTGCTGTCGCTTTTTCCTCCCAACAACTTTTTGTTTTATCCAAGATTTTGTTTTGTTTTGTTTTGTTTTGTTTTTGTTTTTTTCCACGGTCGCCCCTCTGTTTGTTCTTCTCTTTGTTTCTGTTTCTTCAGTTGTTTTACTGAGTAAACAGCATTCTCTTCTGCACCCTCGACATGGAAACATCCCAACTCAGAGATGTGATGCACAGAGGAGAATGACCCGTCCCGAACCCTGCCCACTTATCCAGCTTCGCAGCGCAGGTGGCAGAAGATGTGCGCAAAAAGTGAGTTTCCTTCAGCCTGCTGGATCCACACAGAGATAAAACACCGGGAGAAAGTTTGTAAGAGTCTCTAAGCCCCGCTGGTCTCTGTCCACTGGAGGAGGAGGAAGAGGCTGGGCCGACATGAGGCTGTGTAACCGGGGTGTGATGATGCTGCTGACCACCGCGGGCGCTTTCTGCGCCTTCAGCCTCATGACCATCGCCGTGGGTACGGACTATTGGCTGTACTCCCGCGGGATGTGCCGCTCCAAGAACCTGAACGACAACGAGACTGTCCGCAAGAACGAGGAGGTCCTGACCCACTCGGGCCTGTGGAGGACCTGCTGCACCGAGGGTAGGACATTAACTCCAATACTGTCTGTACTGTCGCTGCTGACTTACCAAGTTAACCAGTACGCTGGTTCTGCAGCACGCAGGGGTATTAAAAATCATGGCAAAACGCTAAAATATGGAAGAGTTATTGTTAGAAACATCAAAGATAAAACTATATGAAAGAGCAAAATCAATGGGCTTTAGCAGGCTGCTTGATGATGAGCAGCAAATAGACCATCAGTTCCTATAGCTACAATAGACCCATTTCTTCCACATGAGAGACCGTGTCCACCATGACTCTATATTGAGTGATAAATGCTATATAGACAGAAACTTAATGACATTAACAGCTTCTCATTATTGTTTTACATCATGGGAGAACATTTTCTGTGTTTCTATCATCACAGCCATGTTCAGGATGTTGCAGAATTGAATGCAGGATAAACAATAGTATTGATAAATGTTATTTGTAGCACTCAGAAGTGGAGGAAGCATTCAGATCCTTAAGTAAAGATAGCAATGCCTCAGTGTAGAAATACTCCATTACAAGTCCTGCATTGAAACTATTACTTAAGCACAAGTGCACAAATATGGGGAAAAAGTATTACTTCATGTATAACCATTTTCGAACCATTTTATATACCGTTGAGTTGATTAATCAATAACAATTACTCATATTTTGCAGGCTTTGTAATATGTTTTTCTTAATGTGATTTTTTTTTAAACAAACAAAAGCCCAGATGAGCAAAGAGATGAAACAAAGTTCATAAGAAAGTTGTACTGACTGTAAAAGCAGGCAAGTCAAATGTGTTTATTTAGTGGCTGTCATAGCTGAAGTTACAAAGGGCTACATGTCATATACATTATGATAAAAAATAACATGATTTCAGGAGACATTGAAACAGAGAATTAAAACAAATCAGAGACAAAACAATGATGAACATCAGTGCAATTCTATACATGTGGGTTTTTAAAAGCTTTCCAAAATCAGTGACACTGGCTCATCTGATCTGATGCTGAAGGGGAGTTTTCTTGCAATATTTGAGCTAAAACAGACCCTAATTAGCTTTTCTTAGCGTTTTGAGCTAAAAGCGATCATTTAATAATACATTCTGGCCTCAGATGGATTTATGTTTTGATTTAGATTTATGGCAAAATTCATGAAGAAGCATCTTGGGGAGGGAGATGAGTTTTAAGTCATTTGATGGATGGAAATGAATTTTTCAATTATTCATTGCTCTTTAATAGCACCCCCCTCTCTCACCTGATATCCTCTGCTTGCTTTGCTGATTTTCTGAATGAAATGAAAATGTTCGGCACTCTTATTCCTCCCTCATACACTTCAAATTCATCCCTCTCAGCACTTCCCTCTGCTGCCGCCCCACTATCTCTAAGCTCCATAATGGTTTAATGGAGAGGCAACAAAGCATGTAGAGGACATCAATGCTTCAACAAACCTGTGTGTGTGTGAGTGTGTGTGACAGACAGGCAGGAGCTGAAGGCTGTCTGTATGTGCAATACATAGAAATTGGGTTTAATAAGAAGAAACAGTTTTTTTTATCAGCACAAAACAACAACGACGATGAATAGCGACATGACAGGAAGAGCAAAGAGACAGAATACAGACACATGAGGACAGACAGAGGACAGCAGGTTGCTGCACGGTTGTGTGCACTTATTAAAGAAACAGCTCTACAGACAGGCATTCGTAATAAGACACAGTATCTTCCACAGGCGAGGTTCTGTGGAGCTCGCTTATTTTCATAAGCTACAACAAACTGTCCCAAAGTAACAGCTTTAAATAAAGACTAATGGCGCAAAGCTGTGGACAAATATGCTGCATAATGAAAGTGTTCCGAAAACACAGAAGCTGGTTGGAGGAAGGAGCAAAACAACTTAAATCCTCATCCCTCTCTGCGCCCTGACAGTAATTTGAATAAACGCTTCCCCCCTCGTGTGCTCCCCTCTCTGACCTGTTCGCCGAGGCCGAGCTGCAGTGCGCTGAATGGGTTTTGTTTTGGTAACCATGGCGACCTGAGTCACATCATCAATACCGGTCAATCGGTGCAGCACATAGGGACACATTTATCAATACATCCCCGTGTGTGCACATGTTGAGAGGCGCTGCTGGGCCAAAGGTTGCTGAAAGCAGGGAGCGTGTGTTCGGCTCGTTTTTGCATCTTCACACCATCAAAGTCTGTTTTTACAGGTGACGGTAGTGATGGCCTCTGCGTGAGCATTTGTGTTTCATGGTTTGGATACTCGCCAGCATGCACCAGGAGATATTTCCCATGCTAGTTTACTTCAGAATAACACTTTTCACATTTGCATAGCTGCATGAGAAACAGCGGGAAAAGGCTTTGCAGTAATAACAGCCGGCACAGAAATCAGATGAGGAGCCATCAAATGCAGAAGAGTGAGATCTAATACGCCGAATAGATGCACAAATACAGGCACTCAGTGGCATGACGAACACAGAAAACGTCTGGAATGGCAGCTCCTCTGGATTGCAGTGGGTTTCACGCTTGGCTTCAGCATTATTAGATTTTCTCACTTCCTTACATTTGACGACCCCCCCCCCCCCCACCACCAGTTTCCTGTGAAGGCTATTATAACTTTTGTGGAGAGATAAAGATGACTTAAGATAAGATAGGAAAAGATAAGATAAGCTGTTATTAATCCCACAGCAGGGAAATATGCAGCGTTAAAGCAGCAAAGGGGACAGTTTCACAGCAAGAAGCACCAATATGATAGAAAAGTAAACAAAATAGTAAGTAAAACAGGGCAATTGTTGAATTTAACATCATTGCACACAGGGAATATTGATATTTAACTCAGTTTAATGAGTGAATTTGTCAGTTTTAATGTGCGTGGTCTGATGAGAGAGGAAATAAGTTGTTAGTCTGTTTATTTAAGGATTGGTAGGTATGTTTATTTTAGGATTTTTCCTCAAATCTTTGCTTTTCTTGAGAAATACTGGACACTTTGACTTCTTCAAAGGCATCAGAGTTGAGACAGACAAACATTATTTCCCTCTGACTCTTCACTGGGCTTTAGTCTGATATCCTGACAGATCTAATATCCAAAGCACATTTTCCAAAATCAGTTCTATTAAGCTTGGAGCTGAATTGTATGAAAGCAGGCAATAAAATCAATGCAGTGCAGCCCATTAGATAGTAAGCAACACATTTAGCATTATGCAAGTCACTGTTGGAGAGAGTATGCAAAGTGTACTGGGTCAAAGACACTGTGACTTCTATGAATGCTACAGGATGTATGTCATGTAATAAAGTGAGACCGAGCAGAGTGATGCAGAGCCACAGTTGTTATCAAATGGATGTACTCTGATGCGTTTCTTTGTTTCTCTCTTAACTTTCTGCAGGGACGTTTCGAGGTGTTTGCAAAGACATTGATCACTTTGCTGAAGATGCAGACTATGAGCAAGATGCTGCAGAGTATTTGCTACGTGGGTAACAAATGTGCACACATAACTGTGAGATCTAACAACCGGAATGAGGTCTCAGGGGTTCAATTGTGATATAAATGTGGCCCCATTCCATTCTCCTGTCCTCAGGAGCAGTACGAGCCTCCAGCCTCTTCCCCATCCTCAGCGTGGGATTATTGTTTCTCGGAGGTGTGTGTGTAGCTGCCAGCGAGTTCTACAAGTCACGCTACAATGTCATCCTCAGTGCGGGTATACTCTTTGTCTCTGCAGGTAAGAAACACACACAAGTTTGATGTGCATGCACCCAAACTCCAGTATATATCATCCATCTGACCCTCTGCGTGCCTCTAACCTCTTCCAGGTCTCAGTAACATCATTGGCATCATTGTGTACATATCAGCCAACTCAGGTGACCCCAGCCAGAGCGACAACAAGAAGAGCTACTCTTATGGCTGGTCTTTTTATTTTGGAGCTCTGTCCTTCGTGCTGGCTGAGATGGTGGGCGTCCTGGCAGTGCACGTGTTCATCGAAAAACACAGACAGCTGCGCACTAAAGGCCGGCCTTCCCTCATCAAGCCGCCCATTTCCCGCAGCTCATCCTACTACCGCAACCGTTACTACCAGAACCGCTGCCGCCGGTACAGTTACAGGAGCAACCACAGTGCGGGGGACTCCACCTCACACTCCTTTCGAGCGTCCTTGGTGCGAGACAGAGAGCCGTCCATCTCCGCTGAATCCAAAGTCATGGCGGGTTTGCCAACGCCAGTGACGGTGGGCTCGGAGTTCATGCTCTACACCTTAGCTTCGCCTCTCAAGGACGGCAAGATCGACATGGCTGTGGATGATTTGACTGCTGCAGCTGCTCACAACAACACAGAGATGCTGCCTGGGAACTGTGCTGCCAGCAGAAGGACCACACCTGTCTGAGAGGAGAGGACCGGGAGGAGGGAGATGTACAGTGACTAAACACAAGAGTAACTTCTGTGATAGTAAGAGGAAAACCTCTCACTTCCATGATGAAGAAAGAGGAGACACTCATCTCTCACTGAATATGTCAAAAAAAAAATGTGAAAAGAACACAATCACTGTTTCCTGGAGCCCAATGTGACGTGTTCAAATTGCCTGTTTTGTCTGACCAGCAGTCCAAATCCACAAATATTCAATTTACAGTCATATGAATTAAGTGAAACCTTGTATTTGGGAAGCTGAAATCAGAGAATTTTTGGAAAAAGATGATATTTCTGTCAGCTAATCTATTAAAGTTTAACCATTTCATGTCAAGACTGAAGCGATCTGTATCTCTGACAAGCTCTCAGAAAAAGAAATTAACACGATTTTGAGCCCTAATATTTTGTGCTCTGTGTATGTCATTCTGTTATGCTATTACAGTAGCTATATCTGCAGTGTATCTGTAGTGTGAGTCTGTGTGAATGAGTGTGCATAGCAATAGGTGTGTGAGAGACAGTCATGCAGAGAGAGTTTGTGAAAATAAGAAACTATCACATAGAAATACAAGACAGAAATATGCACATACATCTGGCAATGACATAACTGACCATTTCCTGCTCCCGTCCTGCTTTTTGTGGGCCGAAGCTCAAAATCGAAACCCCATTAAATGCATTAGAACTCTGTCTGACTGTGTCTCACTGTGCCTGAGTGTGTGTTGCGTCAGCATGTGAGCATAAGTGTAACAAAAGGTTCTGCCCTCACGGTTATGTCACTGAGTCTTTGTTTACATCAAATAAAGCTTATAAATGAACACAAAGAGTGCTTTGGGGAGAAATAAGTGCGGTTTAAGGTGTGCTGTTGTTGCTTTTGTTCTGCACTGGGTACATCTCAAGTGCCTGTGTGTGCAAGAGAAAATGAGAGGGAACATTCAAGTATCCGTCCTTGCATAAGTGGGAACAGAAGCAAATGTGCAGGTCAATTACAAACAACAACAACAACAACAAACAATTTATCAAAAATAATTGACCCCCATGTACTGAAAAATACTGTGGCCTTCGTGTGTGAGCATGAATGAGTGTTCTGTGTTAGAGATGATGATAATGCAAAATAAACAGCTTCACAGGCGGACAGCAGCAGGCAGACTGACAGAGCACATGCGACACTGCATTCAAGGCGGCTGTGATGAATACGCTTAACAGGAGGAATATTTTGGTTGTTGTTTGTTGTTATTGCATCAATTCAAAACCCCGGCAGTTGTGGGGATTTGAACTCATGAAGTCCCTGAAGAGACTTGCACAAAGACAACTAATTCCAGTGACTTAGTATGTCATAATTGGGATTATCTGCACCGATCACACATACAGACATTGACAGCACCATCACATATATGCCAGTATGTCTTGTCATGACAAAATCCTGGCAGCGGTGGGATTCGAACCCACGCCCCCGAAGAGACTGGAGCCTTAATCCAGCGCCTTAGACCGCTCGGCCACGCTACCTCTGACACATAAAGTATGACAACATTTTCCAGTCTCTTGTACCCACCATGACCATTTGTCTTGCTAACGAACAAAACCAGTGAGCTTGTGGTGGATCAGAGTACTTCAAATCTGGATGTCACAAACATGGATGCTTCACACACACTTTCAGCCTGGCAAAACACAGGAGATGTACACAATCCCCACAGTTTGAAGGTGGGCATCCAAGGTGAAATACCAATTCAGTATTCAACCAAACGTCATGTCTCTGATAACCTCATATAAATGACAAGGCCATCCGTCTATGTCCAGAGTATAAACCATTTTAAAGTTTGACGCACATTCTTGTAGAGTCACACATCTCCTGTTTCATAGTCTATTGCTTACAGGAGAAACACTTTCTAAGATGCTTCCTCTCATACATTCGTGATTTCAGGTCCCTGAAGTTTACTCACCATCACCACCCATTATTTCAGGGGAATTTGTGACAAAACCCTGGCAGTGGTGGGATTCGAACCCACGCCCCCGAAGAGACTGGAGCCTTAATCCAGCGCCTTGGACCGCTCGGCCACACTACCTCAGAAACCCTTCATGTCACAACATTTTCTGGTCTCTTTTTGTCCCTGTGTACGTTGAACCCTTGTCAAATCTGACTTCAGATCTGGATGTCACTGCAAAGAAGCTTGAAGAAGTGTTTCAAAACAATGACAAGACCATCAGAGCCTTTACATGCAGGGTATATACCGCAGTATGATGCCAACTTTCATCTACTAGTTCACAGATTGTTTACAGGGGAACCACTTTCTAAGATGCTGTTTATTACACAGTTGTGATTTCAAGTCTCTGTAGTTCACTGATTTGCTTTACTTCAGAGATATTCGTGACAAAAGCCTGGCAGCGGTGGGATTCGAACCCACGCCCCCGAAGAGACTGGAGCCTTAATCCAGCGCCTTAGACCGCTCGGCCACGCTACCGTGTGAAGCCCAATTTCGAATATTGTCGATTCGGGTGTTGAACAAAAACATCACGACAAGCGTGTGTAAAGTAAATCCTGTATTGGAGGTCATGTGGGAAAACTATTTTCCCGTTTGTTCGCCTTTTCACACGGATAACAACCCAGACACAAGTCACCGTGACACCATGGAACCACCAAAGAACACAAGTAAACGAAGATAGTTCACATCTACCTTGCTCAAAACCCTTGCTCCGCAGCAAAAAAGCTACTATATTAAAATGTACTGCTACAACAAGACATTTAGGATGAAAGTTGGCTAAGATAACCGTTGTAACAGCATTAATTGATTCGAGATTTTTTTTTATGAAATGGTAATCGACACTTGGCATGTGGTAAATCAGCACCTGCTGTTATCGGGGCCAGTTTCTGTGGAAAAAAAAGAAGAAAAAAGCAAGAACGGTGGAGAACCATCTTGACTTCATACATACTCTTTGGAATGAGCCTGGGTACATCCGGTTCCGTACAGCGCCATTTTGATGAAACAGCGAGGAGTAAAGCAGCTTGGATAACCGAAATGGATTTTATGGATTTAAATTGAAGATTAATCTGGATACATAACTATCAACTGTTCATTCTGGAAAATAACCGTGTATAGAAGAGGAATCTTTGCGTGTTGAATGCGTAACTGTTGGATTTTGTTAAATTATTCGACATCTTACATGGGCTACATTACTAGCATAGCACCGTTGCCCACGAGCTAACGCTAGCTGTTAGCTTTTGTTAGGCAAGTGTTTTCATGTGTTGAGTGGCGAGGTAACGTTAGCTAATCCAATCCTGAGGTGTAGCATGTTTGCCTTGGCATTAGCTAACTAGCTAAGTTAACATTTGTACGGTAGATTATGATTAAGAATTCAGAGGTTTGACAGCGATAACACTTGTGGACTCGTTGCGGAAGCGAACACGCAGTTTTGTGGACTTTTTGTGGAGCTCGGTATTTTTTGTCTTGACTTGAAAAATAAGAACTGTTCCATAAGTCAAAATATTACCCACAAGGACTGATGCTCGGGAAACCCCAGGCCCGCTGCTAGCTACTCTCGCGGCTTGCAGTGTGGCGTACCGGGTTTTCCACCAAGGACAATTCACGACGGACTTCGCTTCATTTACACCCATGTGACAGATTAACAGTGTGTTGCATGGACTCTCTTGGATTTGGTGGCATCCTGCTGTGTTTTATCGGACTTCAAAGAACTTACGAGGCCCGCTGCGCCGCTTAATGGCGCTCTGGCCTCAAACCTCAATTATTTTTCTTTGGCAGTAACAAGGACTCTATCGCCATCTGCGAGCCGAATTCTTCTTTATTTTAGTCATTTCTTTGTCCACAGTGTTTCAGCGAATACAAAGAAAGTTTACCTATTAAAGTTACCAGATTTAGCCTCCTGTGTGCAGTGTTGACGCTGTTTTGTTTTGCAATCATACCAGGCCTGTGTTTTTTTCCCCCTTGTGCTTGATTGACTTAAGTGCTTAGACCTGTAAAAATGTCGTGTGTTCACTATAAGTTTTCTTCCAAACTGGACTACAATACAGTCACTTTCGATGGGCTGCACATCACCCTCAGCGAGTTGAAAAGGCAGATTATGGGCCGAGAGCGCCTCAAGGCCACAGACTGCGACCTGCAGATCACCAATGCGCAGACTCGAGAAGGTATGTGCTCAGCTGACGCATTACAAAGTGTTTGGCAAACCTGACATCCATAATGTTTGAGAATAACAGCAGAGGATGGGCGGACAGTTTAGTTCTGGTTGTTTTTGTTGAAAAATATGTCAGGGAAGGGGGTCAGGCTGGGTGATCGTTTTAGATATTTCATTGAAGTTTGAGTAAGGACACATCCCATTTCAGGGACAAAAATAAGGCCTAGTTTCATTACAGTCAAATTCCTGTTAATCTGACGGTTGCCTTCTCCATTAATTATCTAAAGTAAATCAGAACATAGTCCAAGAGCCCAAGATGGCGTCTTCAGATTGTTTTGTTTGACAAATACAAAGCATTTGCTGAGCCAGGTTTCTTATAAAATGACTTTATATTTCAGAGTGAATAGTACCAATTACCATGCAGTCTGATTTTATGTGTATCTACCCAATCTAACAGGCGATTTACAAAAACATGGAAATATTAAAGATGTAGAATTTATACTGTCTGATGGTTATTATTTTTCACAGCTTAATTTGAAATTTAGAAATGATGCAAGCCATAGTAAATTTACCCATAACCCTCTATTTAACAAAAGAATCATACTTCTAATATGGTGAAAACTGTTGCTTTGACAGTTTGTGTTGAGACACTGTCACTACACATTTAATTTGCTTTATCCACATGTTCTGTTTTTTTGATCCAACTTTCACAAATATGATGTGTTCTTGCGGTCAGGCTTTGGTAATATTGTGTAGGTGTCATCGTGTTCTATGTTTTCTAATTCTTTGTCTCGTGTTTTGCAGAATACACGGATGATGAAGCCCATATCCCAAAACATTCGTCTGTGATCGTCCGTCGCACTCCGATTGGAGGAGTAAAACCTGCTGGCAGGACGTTCATTGTGTATGTATACTTAAAATATAAAAAATCCAGGCTACTTGAATCATGATTGAACAGTAGGGTTGGTTAATGGTTTCTGTTTTCATATCGACCAATCAAGCCTGCATTTCTTAAAACATTTGTCCATATGAAAACCAAAAAGACACAGTTGAAGAGCTGTCAAGAGCACGCCAAACCAAGAGCTGCCAATATAACCCTAACCCCAAAGCCATGCTAGCCAATTAGAAACCTGAAATAAAATCTATTTTCAGTTGGGTACTAGAGGTCTGACCCCTACAAAGTCTAAAAAGTCAAAGTCTATTATGGAAAAAGCATGACCCACCTTTGTCATCGTAGGATTTGCAATTTCGTGAAGTCTCATCCTAAACCAGCAATATTGGCGGCAGGGTCTGTTTCGTAGGAATGTTCCTCAGTAAAAAACAAAAAACAACATGCAGGGAGTCAGGTCCATGGAAAAGAGATGGCAAGCTTGTTTGTAATAAAAGGATTTAAAATGCAGTCGTCACTTGTGCTAATTAACTGGTCTCAGTGAACGGACGTGCTGCTTCACTAGAATCTCTAAATGCACAGTATGTGCAAATTCTCAAAATTATTTTGATAGTCTTGGTTCTCATAGTAAATAGTGAATAAAAAATTGCCTTATCAGAGTAGAAAAAAGCTGTTTTAATCATCGATATCCAATACAATTGCAAACCTGTTGAGCAAAACATTTGCTAATAGTTCAAAACCATGAACAGGTTTACACTGGATTTCCTGTGGTTATAGTATAACGCAGGTCTCTCTTAACCCAGTTACAGTATGGGTTATGTCAGCAACTGATGTTTTCTTGCTGTCCTATGTTTGTTTCTGCAGAGATCGTTCTGACACAGCTGTGGTGGGATCTTCTAGACCCGTATGTAAAACAAACCCAAAATCAACACACTCTCCTCCTCTTCTCACCTCTCTCCCTCTCCCCCTCTTTCTGGCTTAAGTCACCTTTCTTGAACATTCTGTCAACAACAGTTAAGTTGTGTGTATCTTCTGTTCACTGTGTGTTGGCTACATTTGTGTTGAGATCTCAACCTCTACATGTTATCTGATGTCTTTCTGCGAGAATTTCCTCGAGTTACCACAGTTAAAATAGTTTGTTGTTTCTCTCTAAAAACCCTGGGTTTCTGTTTTGAACTTAAAAAATTAAAGTCTGAAATTGTGGCTGAGTGAGATGAGGTTGAGATGAGAAACAACAGACAAGCCACCATTGTTTTTGAATGCTCCGAACAGACAAATTGTTTAACTGTTGCCACTATAATTGATTGAGAAACCATTTAAACTGTTAATGACTGTATTTCATAATGAAATGGTTTTGTAGCCTGCTTCATGCCAGGAAATGTGTTTTTAAGGGGTTTGTAAAAGGAAAATATGGTATTTTTGTATTATAATTCATTGTCATTTTATTTTCTGTGAAAATATTTTATTTATTATGTGGTTTAAGATCCCAATGAGGTAAAGTGTGGCTGGGATTTATTGTAATTCACTTTGATTACAATTACAAGACCAAAGTTGTGAGTGGACGAGACTTGCCAGTGATTTTTATTTTGAAAGCTTACCCTGCTAAACTTCAGTATACTTAAATCTGTTGTTCAGTAACATTTGCCAATGTCAATTGTTCTGTCATGTACAATTTCACCATGAAGATGTTCTATTCTGCATTGAGTATGGACTGCACTTAACCCTTAAACATTAAAAGCTCACAGGTTTCATTCTAGTGAGTTAAATACTTTGAATTAATCCAGATTCCCAAGTGTTTGTTTTACAAAGACTCAGGTACTAGTTCAAAGTGTTTTGTTACAACTGTGGTTTGGGGGACCAGTAAGAAGCTAGTTTTGATAAGTGAGATGTTGTGACTTGGCCACTGACGCATAATGTTGTGACATGATCACAAAGTACAATGACACTTTATCAGTTAAGTAAGTATCTTGTCAATCTCTGGTGGCCTTCCATGGTTGCTGCAGTGAGAAGTATACTGGTGTAGTGTGTCCTGTAAGCTGTAAGCTGCAGAACCTGTCAATAAAGTTGTTTAGTGGTTCAGTGTCAGAACCGCTTCTACCAGATCCCTGTGTGTTCCCTCCACAGCTTTCTGCAATACCCTGCGTGTCCTCCAAGCCCTGTATATCATGCAGGACGACCCACCCTGCCCGTTTGTTTCTTTACTTAAAGAAAAGGAATTAGGCAGAGCATCGTTTTTGTTTGCTGTTGTAAAATCTGACTTTTTTTTTGTCCGTGCAGGAGACTTAATTCTCATGGTTCATTGATTCCTGACCTGCATTGCAGAGACATCCCTCCACTTGCTTTCACCCACTCTGTAGCGGTGTAGGGGCTGTTTAAGGGAACGATTTGAAGGAACACTTGACAGCTCATGTTGGTTTCGTTTGCTCTTCGTTTGGCATTTTTTAATGAAACAGCTTTACATTTGTGTCTTATCGGCCCTACAAATTTGACACTTCAGGGTATTTGCTTGTCATTGAGGCAGCTTGGCACATGCCTTGCTAGCTCATTAGCTTACAGAAAGCAGTCTTGAGCTGGTTTTGATGATGACAAGCCGATGCAAAAACCTAAATCCCTGTGGCCTGATGAAGATGAACTGCATGCTGAAATTAAATGTCAAGTATTCCTTTGAGAAATCGCTCTCTCTACTATAGCAGGAGAAGCTTTAGGGTCTCTACAGAGGGATGTGCCAGCAGTGTACATTTTGAATGTGCTGATGAAGACCAAATAGGCCGTAAACGCTTAAGCAAAGGCTCTTGGACATTACCGTAGTCAGAAGTTAGACTCAGAATATCAGCAGGTCTTGTGCATGGAAGACTAGTTGGAGTAAAACGTTGGTTTCCTTGTTAAATTTTATGCAGTTTAGTAGTGTTGCAGTTCTCAAGGATTTTCTTATAGTGACAATCAAAAATGTCATTTCATTTCAGTCATTTACATTTTTCAGCATATGTTTGCAAGTTAATCTTTTAGAAACTTTGTGTTTTGGATATGAGCTGTAGTACTTTTATATCGCCTGCAGCGTCTGTTGTTTTTACCAACCTACTTTAAATGAAACCGCGCCCATTTCCAAATGACATGGAGACCACGCTCACATGGGTTCTGCAAGATGTGACCGCTACAGTAGCTTGGAAAATAGTGATTCTGGGGCCCTGAATTTGATTGATTTGCTGCTTATCAGACCACAAGACGTACCTAGCTAGCATGCCATTTCCAAACTGTATGATTAGTGGCTGTCAGGTGTTGAGGAAACGTTAATTCTGAAGGGCTATGAGTGAACAGTTTGACTCAAACATATCTAGACTCTCTTATGTGTAACTTGGAAATGGGGCTGCAACAAACAGTTGTTTTCATTATTGATCAATCTGCTCATTTTCTCAATGAATCATTTAGTCTTTAAACTGATCATCAAAATCCCCCAGAGCACAAATTGTTGTCTTCAGATTGCTTCTTTTGTCTAACCACCACTCCAAGACTCCATTTACAGTCAAATGCCAAAAAATAGTAATTGCAATTAATTTTCTTTTGATTGACAAAATTGATTAATCGACTAATTGTTGCAGCTCTACATTAAAAAAGTATCAGTATGGCGCACAGACTTGCTTGCATATTATTTCCTAACTGAAATGCAGTCGGTTCAAAGGCCTTCAGTAATATTAGCTTATTGGCATGATTGCGACTTGGAGGGATGTCATAAGAAGAATGCAGCCTTTGAGGCTTTCGTCATGCACAAGTGGTCGTGATTTCATCTAAAGTAGATTGGAAAAATCTATAGATGCTGCCTAGAAAGGGTAGACAATACCTTTAGCCTATATGAAGTTCTCGTAAAGTAGAGCTACTTAAAGGACATAAAACTGTTAGTCCTTACTTTAAAAAGTCACCTCATTTGTAGATTACATTGCTTTTTGGTTAATTTCTAGATTTGTTCTCCAGACACAACCCCGTGTGAAGCTTTCACTATGTTAACTTCTAAGATTTTTCTTCAAGGATTATGACACAATGCTGTCAGCAGAGGGATGAACATCACGCACTAGACTAGTAAACCGTGTCTTGATCGAATGCTCACTCGTGTACCTGCATGATTTCATGCACGTTGAGTACTCAACAGAGGCTTTCATTTTGGTGCAAAGGTTGAGATGGGACTGGGCACAGATGTGGTGGGGAACTATCTGGGCTCTTATCATCCGCTGTTTGTCTGTTATATATTATGTTAACACCCTTAATATCTGTACTCTGATTCTCCTGCAGACTGATTCTTCTCCTTCTTTGTCACTTGCCCAACTGGCCAAGGTACTGTGTCTGTACATGCTGGCTGTACTTCCAGAAAATATTTCTCAAGATGAGTAGAGAGGTCCTTTTTCTTGCGGGGTTGACATCCTCCTTTTCTCTTTCTACCTCCTCTCTCCGTTATGCACTTCAGACGGCTAACCTGGTTGACGCAAATGCATCAGAGGAGGACAAGATTAAAGCCATGATGTCTCAGTCCAATCACGAATATGACCCGATACAGTTAGTATACACAGAATTCTTTCTTTTACTTGATTTAAGCCATATTTTTGCTTTAAGCGTATGAATCAGTGTATTAAACAACATTCACCGGCTGTACATAGTCTTAAAAAATTAATTGCTCTTGTCTCTGTAGCTACTCCAAGAAGGCAGTTGGACCTCCACCTGCTCACTATACCTGCTATCGTTGTGGAAAGGCTGGTCACTACATCCGACAATGCCCCATGCTGATGGTAATTATCGTGTCTCGTGATTTAAATAGTCTGCGCGGTTAATTTTTACCACATTGAGGTGTAACTTATGAGAAATAAATAATGTTTGCTGTTTGGGTGATTGTTTTGTTCTTTGTAGGTCCAGGATAAGAGCGTGGAGGGTCCCAAGCCAGTAAGGATTAGTAAGGGCATTCCTCAGAGCTTCATGGTGAAAGCAGAGCCAGGCACCAAGGGAGCCATGTTAACCAGCACTGGAGAATACGCCATACCTGCCATAGATGCGTACGTGTCAACCAAGGGCACCAAATAACACTGTGTCGTTACTCGTGTAGCACATTGTCAAATTTGTCCCTGTCATGTCCTGTTTCTATGTCCACAAACACACAGGCTTACTGCTGTGGGCTCAAGGTTAAAAAACAAATCTGTGTTGATACAGGGAGGCGTATGCACAAGGAAAGAAGGAGCGCCCACCGTTTGTTCCACATGACCAGTCGTCATCTGAGGACGATTCAGATCCGATCCCAGATGAACTCTTGTGTCCCATCTGCAACGACCTGATGACTGATGCCGTGGTTATACCCTGCTGTGGAAACAGTTACTGCGATGATTGTGAGTTCTTAATGTGCATTAGTAATAAAAATCTCAATTGTCACAGGTTTTTGAAAAACTAATGAAAAAGTAGAAGTAAAAATTAGTCTTTACAAAATTGGCTCAGACAGTATTACTGTCTGTGTTTTGGTCCCACCACATATTTGTCAGAAATGTTCATTTTGCACCAATGTTGACAGTCGTTGAGGGACAAATCCACTGTGGAAATGGCAGAAAGGCCCATTTATCCGAGTGGCTTCTGCAGAGTGCTGCAGCCCCAGGACATGCTGCATTTTGAGTAGCTGATAAATTTCTCATTTCTGATGTTTGGAAATTGTCTTGCTGTTATGTTCCACAGTGTAGTGGAATGATTTCATGCTCAATCTCTGGGACTGTTGAAAGTTATTTTGAAAAAGTAGGAAGTTGCTTGAACATATATGATCTCTCGGCAGGCTGAGGGGAAGCAGTTTTCATCAACAACGTACACTAGAGATGCTATGAACGTGTCTAATGAAGGACTGTTTGTTTTCAGGTATCAGAACTGCTTTGTTGGACTCAGAGGAGCACATCTGCTTCACATGCAAACAGTCAGATGTCTCACCTGATAATCTCATTGCCAACAAGTTTCTTCGACAGGTAACCAACTCAAATGCATACATTTTGAGCTCAACTCTAAGAAAAGATAGTAGCATATATATTTTATATGATGTGCCATCTGTTTTTCTTCATGCAGGCTGTGAATAACTTCAAGAATGAGACTGGATACACCAAACGTGTGCGCAAACAGCTCCAAAATGCAGCCCCGCCTCCACCGCGCCCTCAGTTGGTCAGGCCTCTGCACTCCAGACAGCAGGACCCACTGCTCGCCAATGTCGCGCACCCATCTTCGACAAGCGCACCCTCCGCCGCCCCTCAAGCCCAGGTCCCACCTCCCGTCCCTGCACCTGCTTCTGCTGCTACTGCTGCTCCTACTCCCCCTCATGCTGCTGCTATTGAAGGACAAGCTTCTTCACCAGCCCCCCAACCTGTTGTTGACCACCATTCTCCTGTGCAGTCCACCAGCCATGGTGAACCACCCCCACCAGGGTAAGTTTAGTCCAAGATACACTGACACAAAACCGCAATCTCCAGAAGTGACCTTTGAAGGGAAGAGCCGGTTGTCCTGGTCCTAATGTGTCTGATTATGTTTTAGTGAGACAGATCCAGAACCTGCTGTGACACTAGACTCATCAGGGACCTCTGAAAGTGGATCACAGGTGAGTCTGCCTCAATCACCTCATTGAAGGTTTTAAAACAAAATAATATAAATATTTGTTTGCTGTGGCTCATACTGATGCGATAACTGATGATATTAAACCAGCTGTGGGTTAACAGCTAGTTGATTGCTGGAGATAGACAGCTAGAAGACTCACATTTCTGCAAGTCTGTGTTCTGTGTTTCATAAATTGCTGGTGTTGTCTCACTTATTGGCGGGTTTTGTTGCGATCAAGGATAACGAGCACTGGCGTCATCATCTCGTTAAAGTTAATTTAAGGTTCATCTCAGTGATCGGCCAATAATGTATTTGCCACAAATGTATTATGCATCACTTCTTCTTTGTCTTATTCTTCTCCCCTAAAGATGAGAAATTGTAACTCCAGGAGGTAACGCCATTTTTCTCACTGATTTCTCCCTCAGAACTACCATTTAAGTGTTGTTGGCCACCCGCCACCGCCAAGGCCGCCTCATCCTTCAGGTAAGAGGTTTAATTTAGGTTATATAAGGAGATTAAGTGAGCTTGAAGGAAAGACATTCAACAACTAACAAACTGTCTCTCTGCTCTGTTAGGTCACCAGCCACGCACCCACCACTCTCACAGAGGGGGAGGCAGACACTGGGAGAGGTAAGACCTGTCTATGGGACGAACAGAGCTATTAAAAGTTTGTGTTGTAGCAGGCTTGGGCAGTTGGATGGAGTTGACACACATACACACCTGCGCCAATATATCATCAGTTATCATTGTTGGGCTGATGGTGGCCGGCTGGAAAGTTTTAATGAGCCTGTATTGTAATGTGTGAGTCTCATAGTGGCTTGTGTCCCTCTCTTTGTTCCAGGTCTTTCAGGGGCAGAGGAGAACACCCCTCCACTCTCTCTCAGACGGTTCCACCCCCTGCACCCGTTCCTCCAGTGTTCCCAGCTCCATCCCTGTACCCGCCCCCACTACAGCCATACCCCCCTCCGTACACCTCCGGCCCGAGCCTCATCCCCCCTCCTGCCCTCGGTTACCAGCCCCAGCCTGGTTATGCCCCTGGACCACCGGTGCTCAACCCTCCTTGGGTCGCCCCTGGCACCCAGCCCCCTCTTGTTCCTCTTCCAACCTCCCTCTCTCAGCCCCCCCTCTCTAAGGAAGACTTCTATAGACAGCGGCACCACAGACAGGACAAGTGAGTTGTCTCTTTTCCTTTTCAGGTTAAAGAGTTGGACTTGACATCACTCATGGTTGGGATTATGAATCCAGTAAGAAAAAAACTGCTCAGGTTTTACACTGGAGTGATTTTGAAAGTTTCCCGGTTTTTGTCTTTGTGTCCACAGAGTTACATCCAAACTAGATGAATTTACTAAAGACTTCCACAAAGAGCTTATGAAGTACAGACATGCACCAAAGAGACGAAGACCATCTTATTCCAGGTAACTTCATTAAAAGGGCATATCAAAATTGGTTTTCCTTCTTACATTAATTACATATGCATAATCCTTTAAGCCATTTGTCACATTTTTGCATAATCTTCTTTCTTTCTCCCCTTGTTTCTTTTGGTCTTTTCAACCATTTCCTTTTCTAGGTCACGGTCATACAGTCGCTCTCCATTCAGCCGTTCTTACTCTCGTTCTAGATCAAGGTCTAGATCCAGATCAAGATCCCGGTCTTACTCCTACTCCCCCAGCCGATCCCGCTCTCGGTCACGCTCCCATGGCCGGTCTTATCCCCGCTCCCCTTATTCGAGACGCAACGGACGTAGTTATGGACGCTCGCGGACAAGGTCCCGCTCTCGTTCAAGGTCTTATGGGTATCGGCGCTCTGGATCACCACGGTCTCCTTCCTCATACCGGGGAGGAGGTTGGGAGGGAGCAGAAGGAGCAGGACCATACAGGTCTAGGTCACGGTCTCGCTCCCCTGGTGGCTACCGGAGCCGCAGCCCAGATGGACGGAAGCCACCTCCTCGGGAGCTGGCACCATATGAACTGAAGGGTCCAAGTCCTGGTGGCCATGAGCGCTGGGAAAGAGAAAAGTATCGACAGTGGGAGAAGGACTATGCATACTGGTACAACAAGTACTACAAAGACTATGACAGTCAACATCCCTCGCTCCATCACAGAGGTCGTGGCAGCAGAGACAGAGACAGAGAGAGGGACAGAATGTCCCCATTATCTAGAGATTACTCCCCACAGGGGAGAGGGAGAAGAGGGAGAGACGAGAGGGGTGCTCCACCTGCCCATCCTCCATCCTCTTCCTCATCGGGGACCAAGTCCAGCACCAAAGTCCTGAAGTCAAAGAAAGTAAAAAAGAAGAAGACTGGGGAGGAAGCAGAGCTGTCACACCAGTCGGTGGACAGAGGTGATGCCACACCTGTCAGAGACGAACCAATGGATGAAATCCCCTCACTCATTAAAACGCCTCCCATCTCCTCAAAGCCTTCAGTTGGTGCTTCGACCAGTAAAGCTCCAGCATCTAAAAGCACTGCTGCTCCTGTTAAACCCTCAACCAAGTCGACATCAAAGACCCAGTCTGATAAGGCTAAGAAAGATAAGGGTCAGAAGGTAAAAGCTAAAGTAAAGACGGAGGGTGTGAAGGCAAAGGGTGACAAGGTGAAGAAGAAGACTGGAGAAGGCAGCGTGGTGACCAGAAAGAAAGACGAGTCCTCCTCCTCCTCCTCCTCTGTCGCTAAACCGTTAAAGACCATTAAAGCCAAACCAGAAGATGCCCCCAACTCAACTACCCCTAAAAAGGAAAAGGGTAAAAGCTCCTCAGTGAGGCCTGCCCTGCTGAAGACCCCCCCACTGTCATCCCAGACCCTGCCTCTACATCTCCCCTCTCTTCATGATGGCCCTCGGCCCAGCCACGACATGCGGGTGAGAAGAGATGTTCCCCAGAGCAGCGGCCTTCTTCCCCTCCCCCATCAACACGGGCCCCCACTCCTCCATAGACCTCTCTCCCCAGTGGACAGCCGGAGGAGGATGGGAGAGGAGGGTCGCTCTTTGCTCGGACCTCCTCCTGGAAAGCTGAGGAGAATAGATGGGCTAGGTGGAGGTGACGTCATGTCCCACTCACACATGTCTCATCAGCCTCCGCTCCACAGACTCCCACCCTCCTCAGACAGGCCCGGTCTTCTTCCCCTACCAGGGAGCCGGGACATGGGCCGAGGAGACGCAGACCGAGGAGCCATCAGATCCCTAATGGACTTCCAGGTGGGTCTATTGCAGTAACACAGGTAGACAGAGATTTATGTTTCTCTAGAGGGTATTTACAGATGTGTTTATCAACCCAGTTCGTTAATAATGTGACCTTTTTCAGCGTTAGTTCAAGATGCCATTTGAAATTATGCTTTTTTAAAATCACACTCACAAAAGTTTCTGGTTGTTGTCAAGTAACTTCACATCATCACCAGGGCTGCAGTGAATGATTATGTTCATTAGAGCTGAAACAACATGAAAATAATCCTGAGTAATTTTCAGTTAAGTTTAATTTTTCCAATTAACTGAATAGTAGTGTTTAACACAATTAAAATTGCTATTAATATAACCATTAATCAGCTCAGTTATTTCAGAACTTATTACCATAAAAGTTGAGTGCTGAGCCTCTGTGTGAAGATTTGTTTGTTTGTTCATATTCAGGTGAAGCCGGTGACCCAGAGAAAGATCAAGTTGAACAGAGATCTGGGGAGAAAAAGCAGCACTGAGACAGCACCCACAGACAGAGCACCACCGGGTCCTGAGAAGACCACCTCCAGCTCAGACCGATCAGCTGCTGCCAACACCTCTGAAGGAGACCGACCCAGCAGCACTGCAGAAGGTGCCGGAAGAAAGGAGCGGCCAGCTTCTGCTGAGAGGGGAGTCTCCGGAGAGAGACCAGGAAGTGCTGGAGAGAGACTGCAGGGCTCAGACAGAGAGCAGACCAGAAGCTCTGGACAGGACAGAGAGCGAGACAGAGCCTCTGGGTCAGAGCGAGACAGGGCCTCTGGGTCAGAGCGAGACAGGGCCTCTGGGTCAGAGAGAGACAGGGCCTCTGGGTCAGAGCGAGACAGGGCCTCTGGGTCAGAGCGAGACAGAGCCTCTGGGTCAGAGCGAGACAGGGCCTCTGGGTCAGACCGAGACAGAGGCATGGCATCTGACAGAGAGAGGGACAGGGTCTCGGGGTCAGGCTCACATAAGGTAGCAGTTACAGTGGAGAAAGACGCCGAAGGAGAGAGATCAGCGAGGACAGAACGGAAGAACTCTGGTAGTGGCAGTGGAAGTGCAGGAGGGAGGTCCGTCTCTCTGGATAAATTGACCATTGGAGAGAAATCGGCAGTCAACAAGAGAGTGCCAGACCACCATGAGAAACCAAGCACGTCCTCCAAAGAGAGAGGGGAGGGGTCAGAAAGAGCTGCTAAATCTGACAGGTCGGTTACTTTCGTTTCCCAACTGCTTGTCAAACCACCATCCATATCTGTGATTGAAAGAAAGCAAACAGTGGTCATACAGTATATAATGGTTCTGTAAACACAGTTGTTAATTGGTGTAATTACATTCTCGTATTTCCCAGGAGCGTATCCAAGGACAGAACAGAGAGGAGCGTCCCCTCAGGAGACAAACCAGCTGCTGCTCAGAGAGAAGGTAATTTCAATCTCTGTATGTGTGCGTGTGTGAAGAGATGATAACTTTGATTTCGCCTTGTCGTCTAATTAAACACTGATTTATAACATGGTTCCTGTCCTCCTCCACCCTCCTCCTCCTCCAGCTGTGAAAGATAGTGAGGAGTCTGTGGCGAAGAGCAAACCCAGGATCAGCCGTAAGGCCCTGACGAGCCACACCGCGAGCTCCACCAGGTGAGAGCCTGAGTCTGACCATGTTTTAGCAGTACAGTGTTAAAACTCCTCTAAACGTGTGTTCTGTCCTCAACACAGGTCAACTCAAGAAACGAAGCGTGATTCAGGCAAAGACCAGAAGAGTCGGTCCTCCAGACCCGCAGAGCAGCCTCCATCTAGCCCGGCGAACAGCCGCGGCCGAAGCCCAAGTGTGAGCCCGGCATCCAGCCCTGCCAGGGAGGAGCCGCTCATCCAGCCGCCTCCTCGCTCCAAGTGGGAGCGAGAAGATGACGAAGAAGGCCAGGAGAATGGACTCGGCGCACCCAAGGAGCCTTCACCAGTGCCGCAGAGGAGCCGAGGCAGAGAAGTGCAGCCCGAAGCACCTAAACCTGTGAGGAACGAAGGCCGGGGTCCTCCAAGGGAGGAGAGGAGAGGAGTAGTGAGAGATGAGAAGAAAGGGAGAGCAACAAGAGAAGAGAGTAAAGGTGGCAGGACGACGCAGACCAATTCTGACAAACCCAGCAAGACAAAAATTGTGAGGGAGGAGGGGAGAGGAGCGAGAGAAGAAGGGAGATCTGCTGCAAGAGAGGAAGGGAGAGGAGGAGGGGGAGGGAGAGATGAGGGACGGGGAGCAACAGGAAAGGAGGACAGAGCAGCAGAAGGTAGAAGCGGAGGAGGGCGGGAGGAGAGTCGTGGCCCAGAGCCCAGGAGACAGCGTCTGTGTTCTGACCTGGGCCGCGAGACAGACGAGGCGGCCTTCGTGCCCGACTACAGCGAGGGCGAAGGCTCCGAGCCAGAGAGGGGGAGGAGCGGCAGCCCCAGCCCGTCCGCCAGCCAGGCCTCCCACAGCCCCACCCCGAGCAACGGCGGCTCAGGAACCACTGCGACGGACAAGAAGAAGAAGAAACACAAGAAACACAAAAAACACAAAAAGCACAAGAAGCACAGCAGCCAAGAAAAAGGAGAACACAAGGAGCACAAGCACAAACACAAGAAGAAGAAACACAAAAAGAACAAAGACAAAGATGCGGAGGAAGAGGAGGAGAAGACGGAGAGGGCAGAGGAAGGGGCTCCGTGATAACAGGCTGCGACTGCTGCTCGGTTAAAAACGAGATAATGATGTACCTAGACATATCAGCTAACACTGGCATGCGGCTCCATGTGCCACTGGAAGGGAGTGGATGAAACGTGTCTTTGACTGTCCGTGACACTGAAGGCGGGCTGTCCGGCTGTTATTCTAACACTTAACGTCACCGCAGGTCCCCAAACCGTACACGGTACTTTGTTGTGCTTGGACTGCAGCATCATGACCCGCTGCTGGGGTTTCTTTAATGTTCAATGTGAGCCTCTTTGGCGACTGTGGGTCAGGAAAAACTCTGCAGAGAGGACGTTATGATAGTAACTGATCTCACAGCAGTCAATCTGAATGGTTGGAATAACAAATACCGTACTCAGGGATGTGATTGCTTCTTTGTAGAGGAGGAATTGCTGTTTCTCTGCCTCTGATTCATTTGTAAATAGAGATTAACTGTCGCTGCACATCATAAGTTTTCCTCAGTTTATTTCGCTCACATCCCTGCGTGCTGTTCAAGGCTTAAATGCTGAATAACCTTCATTGCTCTGAGAGCCGTTGTTCGCTCTTTTTGTTGGACTGTACTTGTGGTTTTGCAGGTTTTAACACGTTAAAGTACAAATAATTTCTTCTTTCCAGTACTCTGACCTGATGAAGATCAGAGCAGGATCAAGACGTTGTTATTAAAGTCGTTTGGCATAGAGTGTGCAGGCGTTACCCTTTTTTATCAACGCTTTCTTCTCACAGCCAACACCTACGTGATGTGCGTGTAATTACTTTCTTCTTTTATTGCTAACCATTCTCAGCCCCCCCTCTCCCTCCCCATCAAGGTTAAATCTCAGAGTTAATTTTCCTACCACACTTAAGATGAATGAAATGCAGTAGCTACCTGGAAGATTATGAAACATTGGAAATAGTCAGCAGTGACGTATTTTTGATTAATTTGCTAAAGCTTGCAAAATCACCAGTATGGTCCTTTTCTGCGTCCGTGCTACACTGGATTGTATAAACCTAGGATGTGTTAATTAATAATGGCGAATCAGCCTGCATGTTTTTGTTCTGAGGGTGCAGTCGCTGTCCATCACGCTGTCTGAGTGAGTGAATGTGGGTGTGTTGGTATGAAAGTAAGCTGTGGCAGAAATGGGACAAGTTGGAGGACTAGTGTTCTTACAAGTGAGTTGATCATTTTTCTTTTTTTAATTAAAATGTTTTGACCTGATGGAAACGTCTCAGTTTTGTTTAATCAGTGTTTGAACTCTTAAGTGCAACATAAAATCATTTCAGGTGATACACACCTGATTCCAAAAACAGTACAAGGACTTAAGGAATTAATGTCTGACCTCATCAGTGTCATTGATTTTTTTTTTAAAATATCTGCTTATTGTGAATCTGATGCAGCAACATGTTTCAAACAAGTTGGTGTTTTGGAATCAGGGTTGTAAAAAGAAGGTAAAGCATGAGGTGATATGGGCCCACACTGCCCACAAAGACCACATTCAGTAAAAAGTGGTCTGTTAAAATTATAATGCACACAGGGTAAGCCTTAATCTTTCATGCATAGCGTACTCCACTCACTCAGACCAAAAAGTCTCTTTAAATATTTAATCAACACCGTCAAAGAGGGTAAACATCCGACTTAACTTTCTGGGTTCACACCAGTGTCAGTTCTACTGGTAAACATCTCACCAGTACACTCATAACACACCTAAGAACCAACAGTGTAAGTGATAATGAATTAAGTAATAATAATATTCTATAATAATATTCTAATTCCACCGTAATACGTCAGACTGCTACCATAGTCCGACATAGTATGGTGGAATTAGAATGACTAAAACAGATTTTACCACCATGGATCCTAATTACACAATACAAATAAGCTAAATAAAGTAGTTTAAGTAAATCACATTACTAATTTTTACAGTAAGGTTGCACTAGTATTACTAGAGGAGAAAACATGCTCATATTCAAGTATGTCAGTGGTAAAATTTGATTTCTGATGTACTTTCTTGACCACAGCCTAAACTTACAAGCATGCACTCATTGACTTTACCTGAAAACAGCTGCTTCCTCTTTGTGCTCATGCTCCCTGTGTACATTGCACCATTTCAGCATTCTTAAAATACTCATGTTACTAGCCGAGACCTGAATTTAATTAGACAGACTGTCATTTGCGTGTCGATCATACCTTTGTTTTCTGCTTTGCAGAACACACTTTGTTCCTCTATGTTCCCACCATCTAACGATGTGTAAACACAGGTGCATTACTCTAATTAAAATACTATTTATATATTTGGGTTAATTAGGAAGCCAAACGGAGGGATGTTTGAGAAGGATAGATAGACAGGTCGTAACAAAATTGATTATATTGACTTTAAATTGCCATTCTAATAAGAATTGTTTCAGTTAAGCTTGCAAAAAACTACACTGCAGCTGGTAAAGGTACAAACCAGCTGTTTGGGTTTTTTTCACTTGATACCTACTGTATATAATCAATACATACCACACATATAGCTACAAAACAAACAGATTTACTGCGGCATGTGAAGTATAAGATACTTTTATTTACTTGACTGGATTATGTCCTCGAAAGCAGTTCCACAGACACGGTGGTGAGGGTCAGAGTATTTGGCAGCTCATTCCTGCATGAATAATTGAACTGAAACGCTCTGGTGCAGTGAGGCAGGTTGAACACTGTGTGGCGCTGTTAGTCCTGCAACTTTTAACATGGGAGGGAAACAGATTACCAATAAAAATCTTCTCTTACATGCCTCAGCTCCAAATTGCAACCAGTATATCTCTCTCTCTCTCTCTCTCTCTCTCTCTCCCTCCCTCCCAGAGCACACAGCAATAAGCTTCATTGTGTTTATGTTTGTGTGTCTGTGTGCGCATGTTCTTCAAGTGTGTGTAGCTTGAGATGGCGTGACTGGTGCCTCACAAACAAAACCGACTGAAGGCAGGAGATGGTTCACAGACGGGTTGAGGGAGCACTGAGAAATGAGAGAGCAGCAGATGTATTTTCCCTCAGACAGCCGTACAGAAAAGCTCATTCTCAGCTTAGTCCATGCATTGTTTGGTGTGTGTGTGTGTGCGCATATATGTTTGAGGTCATATATAATGGACTCAGAGATCAGTTGGGCCATTAGAGAAGATTAATATATTGTTTTAACCCCTGTACAGATTATCATCATAAAACATCATTCCTCTCATCTACCATCCTGCATGTTTCTCTCTGTATGCCTGCGCGTCCACACGTGTGTGCACCTGTATGTCTGCCTGTGTTTTGTCTTACAAGCATGACATCATTTCCTGTCATCAAGGCCAAAGGTTGCTAAGCAACTTCACTTCTGCCGATTGTCAGAAAAGATGCTTGTGCGCTGACATGTTCACAGTCTAACTGTCTCTCATGCGCTGTCATAGAGGTAACGGCTGTGGAAGACGCTGGCTGTGTTGTGCATGATTGCCCGGGCGTCTGTGTGGACCACTGTGCATCAGTGCTTGCAAACACGGTGCAGAAAAGGCTGAGAGAGAGAGAGGAGAGGGGAGAGTGGAAATGTTTTGTCTGATAGATTCATATGATTCTGAGAACTGATAAAAAGGATGAGTCAGCAATGCCTCTGCACGGTAGAATCCCCCCAGTGTTTGCCTAAAACACAGCAAAATATCTGAGTAATATAACTTTTTTGTATTAATATATATATATGAAAGACTTACTGTGATAACAACTGCAAGTGTACATATAGTATAGGCATATATCAGTAAAATATTTAATAATAATACTAGAAACACCTCTCACTATGATACAGTTCAATGTCACCTCAACCACAAACTTCAGCCTCCCAAAAACACGATTAAGTTTAATCAGTACCGCTCAGAAACAAACAATAGAGCTTTTATGATGGTAGGATTTATCACAGGACTGTTGCATTAGTTTTAACCACGTGTGCCTAATAAACTGGCAACTGAGTGTATTTAACAAGCTCTGTGAGTCTGTGCTTACAATGACAATGCTGACTTTGTTTACCACATGAATATTTCAGTTGTGTTAGCATGCTAACGGTGTCTAATCAGCACTAAACACAGAGTACAGCTGAGGATGATGGGAAAGTCATTAGTTTTGCAGGTATTTGATTTCAAAACCACTGGAAAAATTAAGATTTTGACCTGATGATGGCGCTAGATGGACAGTTCAGTGGTCACCTAAGTTATTACAATTCGTCCTGAGGGGAATACCAATGTCTGCAGTAAATTTCAAGGTTGTCCACCCAATAGCTGTTCAGACATTTCAAAGCACAAATGTCAACCTCATGATGGCGCTGAATGAAAAGTGGGAATCACCAAAGTCATCGAGGTTATTTTGTCTGGCAACCGTGAATGTCTTTTAATGGATATTCATCCAATCGCTGCTCCAGTGTTTGAGCCTGGACAAAAAGTGATAAACCAATCATCTTCAAACACCACATGACACCCAAGAAGCAGGCAGTTTTAAAGATCTCATCCTCTATTTAAAAACGTACCGCAGTGTATTTTTACTGATTCATTGATCGCCTGTTTGACTGGGACTGTACCACAAACACTTAGAGCTGTGTAAAGAAACATTAATGTAAAGAGGCCGAAAAGTCCACAGAAGCAGATGATCACTGCTCTGAAAACTGAAACTTTAAGACGTTGACACCGACACCAATGACCGTGTGTGTGTGTGTGTGTGTGTGTGTGTGTGTGTGTGTGTGTGTGCGCGCGCTCTGTTAACCTCTTCATGTACTACTACTGTAACAAGGTCAGGTAAAGTAGCAGGCGGGCTCAGTGTCACACCGCTCATGTGTTTCTGCACGTGTGTGCGTGTACAGTGTGTGTGTGAGTGTTTGCGCTTTGTTTCAGGATGTGCCCTCAGGTGGTTGTCATGGCAATTTCAGTGACTGATCAGAATTATTGACCTGTAATCGAATTCCCACAGTGTGTGTGTACGTATTGGTGACCATGGCACGGAATAAAACGCTCGTCCATATATAATGTTATGTGATGGTCACCATGGAAACACACCCAAGGGGTGCCGACCACACACTGATAATAATGTTTGGCCTAGATACCCATCCTCGACCGATAACAGGGGGAATGTATTTCTGCTGCTTTATGTGTGTGAGCGTGTGTGTGTGTGCATTTCAGTGACTAATGTAAACCATCATTTGAACACAGCAGAGCGACAGAGCTGGAGTAAAAAATGCATGAAATGATCCTGTGGAGCAGAAAGAGTCTTGCATGAGTTACACGAGACAGTAAGTGTGAGAAGGGTGAGATGAGCTGGAAGGACCGGGGAAACGAGTGGGAGTGGGAGTGGAGACACACAGCCAGGGAGACCCAATAACAAGCGATTACTACCACGGCACACACACACACACACACACACACACAGCAGCTCTCTAACAGCACTCATCAGTTTCCTTCTCGGGCAGAGGTCTGTGTGTGTTTGTGTGGCTCAATGTGTCCTAGATATCGCAAACCCTGTTGTTGAGATACAGTAAATGTTTGATGTATGCTGCTGCTGTAAGAGTTATGATCGCTGCAAGGGGTCCGTCTGCCGTGGGCGTTGATTGGGTATTGCACGGTGTTTCCCTCCCCTGAGTGAAAATCTAATCTTAGCTTTTCGCCACACCAGTAGTGAATCTGTTGGTCTGTCAGTGCTCAAGTCCAACACTTTGGTCCAGAGCAAATTCCTCGACAGTTTTCTGCAGACATTCGTGGCCTCAGAGGACGAATCAGAGATCCTCTGACTTCATATTTGGCACCATCGACAGATAACAATTTCCACTTGTCCTCTTTAGTTCACGACAAGTACAAATGGGGGATAAATTGAAAGAAAAATCAACATAAAGTGTCTTGCCAAGGTGTGCCACCTAAAAGAAATTCCCTAATTTCATAATAGAATCATGGTGACTGAGAGCAAAACCCCAAAACCCCATCGGTGTGTGAATTCATGTGTACATTGCTTTGGACAAAACCGTCTGCCAAATGATTAATTGTAATTATGTTTCTCTAATCAGTTCTTCAGGCTTTTTAACTTGTCGCTTTATTTTAATCTGTACTGTCAGCCAATGACCACATTCCCAGTCTTAGCCACATATTGAGATGAATGCTAACATGCTAAAATTAGCTGGCATGTCACAGTAGCAATCTAAATATAAGCAAGTTAATATGCATACATGCTAAAACTTACAAGCTAAGCTTCGCTAAATATTAGCCACAGTTATACAAGCTAAATGCAAGCACGTTGAAATGTGACGTTTCAGCTCAAAGCAAAGTGCAGCTGAGGCTGATAAAGTCATGCAACTTGAACAAGTATGAAACTATTTTTCATCCTGAATTATTTGCACAAATTTATGCACTTAAATGTTTTTACAGTATGTTTATTTGCTCCAAACAGTCCTGACATTAGCTTCAGCCAGCCAGCGACATACTCTCTGACTGTCATTTTGAGTGACTTGGATCTTAAAACTCAACAAGTACGTGAGCCATTTCTGTTCATTTTCTCCAGCCTCCCTCCCTTTCCCTGACTTCTGCACATTTGCTTCTATAAGTGAGAATTTTTCATTCATGTTGCACATCCACTAAAATCTTCTTCGCCTCTGAATACACCTTGACAGTGTAGAGCTAAGCCTGACAAGCTGAGTCTGAGATGTCTGGAAATGACCACCACACGGAGAATAAGCCCCTTTGATTTAGGTATCAGCACGGCTTCCCTCCAGCACTGCAACATTTACATTTTTTTGCCCCGGTAGTAGAATCTAAGAATAGCAAAGCTGTCTGTCTATTTTTAATCATTCAAATTTGTTTTCTAGCATATAATGAGCATTATAGCCCCTCCGAGCCACTACCATGGGACTCTTGTTTTCTGTTTAATGGAGTGTAAAAATCAAACAAAACACCCCCAGAAAGATATTTGGAGGCCAAATGTAGATAGTAAAAAATTAGCAGGAGAGCGTTTAAGCCTAGTGCTCTCTGTAAGCTGTTTGCTTAGACCTACTGTATGGTGTAGATCTAATATTAGTTCCCAAAGTGGGATCCAGGGACTGCCAGGGGGGCTTTAGGGAACTGAATGGAGCCCCCAGAAAAAATGAGCAGTAGGTAAGTTTCAGGACTATTTTAAGATGTTAACAATGCCTTGCTGGCATCACCTACAGTCAAATCTACACATCTTTCTACGATTCATAAGATACACAGTTTTAATAAAGATATAAATTAAGTGAAGGTAAATTATGGACAACACTGGAAAGTAGCGAAATTACATTTAAGTAAACCATACATACAGTAAATAATTTATGGTCTATTTCACAGCCACAGCAACCAGCTACTTTTCAGGTTGCAATGTTGACCCAAGTAATTCTACAAAATGTGTAAGTTTATTTTGATACTGAGGCACATTTTGCTGATAAAACCTTTGCACTCTTACTATTAATGACATATTGTTTTATATAGTGAAGTATTGGCCATCAGTGATCCCCTGTCCTCTGAACGCTGACAGCATAAGCTGTTTTAAAGGTATTGTGTTAGAGCTCTGCCACACCTTTGGTTTTAGTGAATCGACATCCCTGCTGAGTGTAACTGTGGAGTGTCATCTCTCAAATGACAGCAGCATCCTCCACCCACACCCACACACACACACACACACACACACACACACACACACACACACAGTATGAGGTCGCTGGCTGGTGAGACAACCAGGCAGAGAAAGAAAAAAGGATATTGGGCTGAGGTACTGTGAGGCGGAGGAGAGGGGACAAGTCACATGCTCTGACTTGCTCCATCAGTGTCAAGTTATCCGGTATTAAGAATAAAGTTCTCTAGTCAAAACTTTCAAAATAAAACTCTTATTGGAGGATTTACACCGCCATATAATCGTTTTCAAATTCACGTACCATTCCTCTGTATGATGGGGCCACTCCGCACTGGATGAAGTTATGAGGACAGTAAAATACAAGAGGTAATTTCTGTCAGCAACAGCCTTTAAACTGTGAAATCAAAAAGTCAGAGAAAAAAACCCCCCGAAATAAATTAGAGAAACTACCTCACAAATAGTTGGTAATTGGTCATGAACACAACATACTCTCTCATATGTAGCCTAGCTTAGTCACAGCTAATCATCTGGTTGCCAAGGAAACAAAGCTCTGCTCCTAACGGTTTTGTCGGAGGCAGCCATTTTTCCAAGAAAACAACATGCGTTTTTTTAATATTATGAATTACTTGCTAAGTTTCTGTGTTTAATTTAATTTATACTGACGTAATGAGAGCTGAGAGAAAGGCCCAAAGACCTTTGTCACAGTATTTGAATGACGAATGACTCATAGCCTTAACATCTAAGCTACTTATACTAGCTATCTAGCTAAAAACTCACCGTTTGTACCAGTGTGGAATTTGTACGCAGCATATATGACTAGCGCCCCCAGGTAAGCGTCTGTGTCGTTTTTTAAAGCTCAAAATACTTATATTGTGTGAAGTGTGGCTTCCGGGACCAAACTGCCTTATTTTGAAGGTAAAATGCGAGTATCTCCGGTCGTCTCTCTTGCTGGCTTGACGCGGCTCTGCCTCTCCCCGGTGCGCCTGAACTCCGGTACCTGACACCGCAGAGCGTGTCCAGCGGCTGAGGGGACGCAGACGCACGGGAAGCCGCTTGGCACTAAATAACTTTACTTTTCCCGGTTATTCTAACTTCTGCGTCACATTCCTCTATCATTTTCCCTCTTTTTCATCCTCCCGACCGTCGGACTGAGTTTGGATATCGGCAGGGGGTGGAGGAGGCAGAGGACCAGCGGGCTGCTCTCAGATGGAGCACCAGGGCTCCGGGAGCTCAGGGCGCACGGCGGACCCGGAGTGAATGACGCTAGTTGATGGACGCTGCTCCCCGGTAAGGATTGCAGACAAAGTTTTTGTTTTATGTGCTGTGATGTACTTTTTCTTTGCTGTCCTGTCCCGGGCTCTGCGCTGGGTGAATGTACGTGGCACAATAGAAAATGTCCAGATCCTATGATGTCGCTCCTTGTCAATGGCGGTTTGTCTTCCACAAGAAGGCAAAAATTAAATGATATTTCCATCGGCAGTTATGAAGTGCCTTTGGTACTATATGATAAGTTACTGACCTTATCATACTCTGTGGTAGGCCTATACAGCTTTTATATGATATAATATCAGAAAATGTTCTTATTTTGAGATGTGGTTTTATATCATGTACAGGTTATTACAGGATTAATTAGACTGTTTTTCGTTGGAGCGCTCCGAACTAGAATAATGCTGGGAAATGCCTCATAGATGTCGTCGGTATATGATACTGACTGTCCCTCAGACGGATGTACAGTAGGCCTGTGTCACCGTGTAACACCAAGAGTGAATAACATGCTTGAATTTCTAGAGATTTTTCTTGTTTGCTGTGCCTTTATCGAGCATGAAGCTGGTTTGAATTCTTGGTAAACATTTTGGGCAATTTATGCATTTATGATGTGCTGACAGTATGAATTGAGAGCTTAATGGGTTTCAGAGAGCCTGTAGAGGTATGAATATATTTGGCTTGGTGACTGGGTGAGATTCAGTAGGATGATTTAATTTCCACATGGCCTGGCTGTTAGCAAGGGAGATTCATAATGAGTTTCTAAAATGTTTTGAAAGGACCTATCAGCAGGTTTTTAACTGCAGAAGAACAGCTTTCTTTTTTTTTTTCAATGGTTAATTGATGTCCACCCAACGGCTACTATTGAATCACAACAAAAAGCCCTAAACTGTGCAGCCCTGGACTCCTCACACAGTCTAGGCTACGTGCCCATTTTGAGAAGGAATAAAGGATACTGGCAGATTCAATCTCATTATTTTCATCAAACGCACACACACAGATACTACACTCCTCTCTACGCTGGGAACTTGCTTGCCAGCTCTACTGACGTCCTGTCACACTGTAGGCAGAGTGTGTATGCCTGCATGGGCTCGTGGTTGGCACAGACTTCTGTTGTCCCAGTTCTTCTTTATATTAGTTTTCTGAATAATCCAGCTCTTGCTCAACTTAATAACAAACTGGAAGCTTTGGAATACGTTCTCCAGAGTCTCAGGGGATCGATAGGCGTTGGAACAAGCACAAAGTGGATCAGTGGGGAGCGTTTGCTGTGTACTCGTGACAATACATGCTCCAACTCCCATCTTGTGCTGCCAAACTCCACTGCATACTGCCCAATAAAGCAGAAAATGTGATGAAATTTAAAAAATGAAATCTGAAGCCAGGAAATGAATGCGCTCTTGTGATCACGGTCTTAATTTAAACTGAGATTATCATTCAATTTGACAGTTCCTACATGATATTCCAATGCTTCAAGAAATTCCAGTCAGAGCTTGTAAGAATTAACCGCAGGCTGCTGGAGCTCGCCAGTGTGACTGTGTTTCATGAGCTTTTATAGCTCAAGGAAAAATCACGTATAGATAACATTAACCATCACAAGTGGAAACTAATTGTAAATGAAAAAAAGGAAGAAATCAAAGAACTGACAATATGAGTAACCAACAACACACTTCCTCATCTTCACAGCAATATGAAAAAGCTGTCTAAGCTACTTTATCTCTGTATGTCCTGATTGTTTAAAGCCAGTCTGGATTAAAAACATCAGCAGTAATGGCCTGTTGTCATCACTGTATTGTACAGCTGTAGGATTATGTCCAAGGGGTCTAAGTGCTTCCTGTTGTCTGCACTGACTCTGTGTTTGCACCTTTGCTCACATCTATTAGTTCGTCCTGTTTGGATTTATTTAGATTTACGTTTCCTGCACAGGACTGCTTGCTGGCTGCGATTCTGCTCCTGAAGGTCGCTTATTGTTTCAGAGGAAAAACACAGAAGAGGTTTTTTGTTTTTTTTATGCTGCTTTGCTCGAGGGTAAAGGGTCTTGTGGACAGGATGGCAGGCTTGACAGTCGGCGCGGTTCCGGTTTGTCTTGCGGAGCTGCAGCATTTGGCACAAGGCAGCACAGCAGAAACACACATTAACACAGATACACGCATATGCATCCGTATGTTGCCGCGTCCTGAACAGCCTGCCGCCCCCCCCCCCCCACCCTCTTTCAGGTTCAGGCTGTCCACAGCACGGCCATGATGGGCACCCAGGAGCCAGACCTGCATGAGCAGCACAGAGGACCAACGCAGGAAGAAGAGGATGAGGAGGAGGAGGAGGAGGAGAGGGTGCGCGTGTCAGTTGAGGTGGGGGAAAGGGAGCAGGACAGGGAGGAAGAGGAGGAGGAGGAAAAAGAGGAGCTGCCGTACCCCTCTCTAGCACCAGTGGTTCTTTTGGCTCTGACCCAAACCAGCCCACCCCGCTCCTGGTGCCTTCGAGCTGTCTGCCACCCATATCCTTCAGTGCCTGGAGTGCACCTGGAGCACTCCGACCGTGTGTGCGTTTGTGCATACGAGCGTGCTTTCTGTTTATATTGTGAGAGAGATATGGTCTCTGTTTCAGCTCTGTGCTTTCTCAGAGCCGTTTTACCGACGAGGCAACCCGCCCCTAGATGTTTACTTTACTTTTAAACACAAGGGAGACAGGAAGGTCAGCACTGTGCATGTCTGCGCAGGCGTGCGTGTGCGTGTGTGTGTTCGGAGGACCTCAGGTATTTCCTTGGACCCATTAGTTGTCGGAAAAGATGGCTAACATTTTTCCCTGATTGGAGGTTTCCATAGTGACAAGCCCTAATGAATCTCCAGGGTTACAGTTGCCTGTCAGTAGCATTGTTAGCGGCCTCCATTTATACAGCAGAAAAAACTCCCATCACCTCCCAAACTTCGCTCTGCTTCTGTCTTCATCGTC
The DNA here is from genome assembly GCF_051107435.1 of Chaetodon auriga. Classification (NCBI taxonomy): domain Eukaryota; kingdom Metazoa; phylum Chordata; class Actinopteri; order Chaetodontiformes; family Chaetodontidae; genus Chaetodon; species Chaetodon auriga. Next base: position 17,885,747 of record NC_135077.1, read on the forward strand.
TCACCTCCCATTCTCCTCCCTGTCTCTCACTCTCCGTCTCAACCTCTGCCTGCTGTAGACATGAAGGTGTGAGTGTGTGTGTGTGTGTGTGTGTGTGTGTGTGTGTGTGTGCGTGCGTGCGTGCGTGCGTGCGTGTGTGTGCAGCTATCACACATACAGCAGCTATGAATACTCCCAAGCATGCATAAACGTCAGCAACACCTCAGGGATTTGTCAAGGCTTTCCAAATTGAATACTGCTTATGACTCTATGTGTGCGTGTGTGTGCACGTGTGTGTTCCTCTGCCTGTGCGTGCACGTCTGCGGGTATTTGCCACCGTCAGCACTCTGTGTACTCCATAAAATATAAATACATAATTGCTGAATAAATAAAATGTACACCAAGAGGAAAAGAAGAAAAAAAAAAAAACTACAATCACCATGAGCCCAGCTCGTCTGCAGCCTGCTGGGTCGCAACCCGGAACATCGTCGCTCACTGTATCAGCGCTAACTTACTGGACGCGCTCGCGAACAAACACACACGCGAGCACGCACACGCGCGCGCAAAGTGAATGCCCTCACACAAACGAGGGAATCTCCCATGGAGAGGCTCTTTAGAGGAATCACCTGGTTGCCTGGCAACAGCGTAGCTCTGCCCCGACGGCCCGGTTACTTCCGATTGCGGGTTTGTGTGTGTTTGTGTTTGTGTGTGTTCGCGTGTGTGTGTGTGTCTTCCCAGCCGTTTGCGTGTCCGTACAGCACGGCTACTGTCTTTGTGTTTATTCGTATACTTCTATACTTTATACTTACAGTGTGTGTGTGTGTGTGTGTGTGTGTGTGTGTTTGTGTTTGTGTATTCCTGTGAGTGATCTGCGGGGGAAGTAATGTGGGTGGACGTTGTTCGACAGGGACATTAATGTGAGCGCACAAGGGGAGGGGGGCAGTCCCCCAAGAGCTGTATGTCCCATCTTTCCTGAGGTGACCCCTCCTTCCTTTCTGCCTCTTTTTGCTCTCAGTACATATTACAAATTAATTTCCTATCTCCTTTCCTTCCATTTCCTCCTCCTTACAAACGCAGCCGTCCTCCTTTGTGCCATGTTTACAGCACACTGTACGTCTCTCCACCCTACAGCACATCTAACAAATTTATTTGGAGCAACAAGAAGAAGAGGAAGAAGAAAATTGGCTTTTGCTGTTATATAATGTCCTCCTGTATTCCTCCCAAGCCGTGTTGATTTCTGTTTTTTCCTCTTTCTTAGACATCAGATTCACTCAAAGTGTGGGAAAAAAGTGCCTGGTTTTGTTAAGCGCTGAGCTTTCAGTCATCACGCTCCTTTAAAGTGTAACATATGACACACATAGAAACGCACATACACGTGGGGAGGTGTGGGGGCAAGCGCACACACACACACGCACACACACACAGGACATAACTTATTCAGCAGTGCATGAAACATTCAGAGCATTTCCTTTTGTTTAAAGATGAGAAAAGCTGTATCTGTCACTCCTATACAAGTACCTTTCTCTGCCTGCCTTTCTTCTCCTGCTCTCCCTCTCTTTTCTCCTTTCTCTCATCCCTCTTTACTCCATATCAATCCCTCACCGTCCTGTTTATCCCTCCCTCGCTTCCTCTTCCTGAACTGCCTCGTACTTGGGTTGAGCGGTGTGTGTATGTGTATGCGTAAGGAGGTGAGAGGAAGACAGCGATGGATAGGAGGAGGTCCTACTCAAAGACGGGTGAGCTGTCAGAATCATTTCAACCAATTAACATGATTCCAGCAAGTGTTTCCATGGTTACCAGCTGTCACACTCCCAGGGGGTGGAGCCAGAGGGCTTGACAACTTGACAGTAACTTAACTTTGCCCACCTTCGTTTCAGACGCTCTCTCTCGCTCTAACACACACGCACACACGCTGGCACTCTTTGAGCTTAACTGGGTTATGTTTAATCAAGTCTGTGTGTGTGGTTTCCAGAGTGAAAGTGTGTGTCCAAGTAGCAAAGTGTGTGAGGAAACGGTGAGCAGGCTGCTCATTCATACACAGTGGTTCACGTTGGAGGATTCCCGCTCAGACCAAGTATTTTCTGATCAATACCTCTTTCTAGTAAGGCACCCTTTATCATGTGGCTCATAAGTTGTAGCTAATAGCTTCATTAATAGGTCTGTCCTCTAGCATTACACACAGCTGTTAAATTCATCATAATACCATTACAATAACTGCCGACTTCACACCTTTTAATAAAGTGAGAAGCTTGTGACATTTTATTCATGACTAACTAGTATTTGTAACTCGCTCTCTTAAATCAGATCTGTAGTTATATAGTCTTTTTTTTTTTTTTTTTCAATCCATTGGAGTCATACTGATTTTGTGTCCATGCCAGATATAAGACAAGATAATAAGATATTCCTTTATTAGTCCCACAGTGGAGAAATTTCCAGTATTACAGCAGCAAAGTGGATCTCAAAAAAATAGAGGGCATCAGTAAAAAAAGACATTAAATAGCAAACAAGCAATATAAACAATATAAACAAGGAATATTGAAAAATATGAACAATTTAAACAAGGGGAAATACAGAAACTAGCAACCTAGTATGGGGAAATGTAAAATATGGGAGTGGTAACAATATAAGTGTTTTCAAGTTTACACCATGGTACAGAGGAAATACCAATATTGCACGTTGGAAATTAGAGATTCGCCAAATACTGATATTGCACATTAGATGATAGCACTCCTGACTGGAGTGTTGATATTGCACATAGGAGTAATAATACACCTGATTGAAAGATTGATATATTGCACCTTAAGTTGAAATTCACCTGAGCTAAATATTTTCACAGTATAAGTACAACACAATACAACAAAGAAGAAAAATGCAAAAATAACAAAAGCGGCAAGAAATGTTTAAAGTCCATGAAGTTCACAATGAAATTTGTTGTCCTTGTGTTTTCACTTGATGATGGCGCTCGAGGAAAGGTCAGGGCGTGACAACGGTGATAACAGTCCATACTGAGTGTGCACCTAATTTCATGTCAGTTCATTAATAGATGGATGCTTTATAAACCACATTTTATGGAAATCCCTCCAGTATTTGTTAAAGTATTTCAGTCTGGGCCCAAGTAGTGAACCAATCACCGACTAACCGACATCTACAGAGCCGCTTGCATGGTTAATAAAGATACATCTTATCTTAAGAAGTTATTAATAAGGATTCATGAATTTCTCACTTTGTAATAAGCCGACTGATCTGCAGTTAGAAATATTAGTAAGTCATTACTGAAGGGATTTTACACCAGTCCGTCATGTCTGCAGTAAGTAAATGTTAATAGGCTGTTAAAGAATGGGTTTAGGTCCACATCCTCTATAGAAGTCTTCCTGATGAGCAAGTGTAATGTTAAAGGAAGATATTACACCTTAGGACATTTTTACAACCTGGCAGCCCAGCGGTTGTTCTTCTTAATGGTTTGTAACTGATATATATAAAGCTATAATTTACAACGTCTGACCTTTTGTTAAGGGTGTGATTTGAAACAGTGGTGCCACACCACCAAGTCTAGAACCTTCTCAAGTATGCATGAAGGAAATCACAGAATCTGGCCGTATCGTGTCCAGACGGCCTGCGTGTCCCTACGGTACGATCCTTTTAAGTTAATGAATGTTGCATATGAAAATCCTCCTGCACGCTGGCCTTACCATGCGTATCCCAGCCGAGGGTGGAGGAGGATGCCACAAAGATCATGATGATGTGATCTGATTTGATTTATAATGTCTGCCTGACCTTTATTACCTGTGTTGGCACTCGAGGGGAGAGAGTTCGAGAAGGGGAGTGCATGGGATATGAGGAGGAAGAGGAGGGGAGAGGTGGTGGTTAGGGAGAAGATACAGCGTGGAGGCCACGTACCAGTTTTAGTTGCTTATATTTAAAAGTAGGAATAGTGGAAGTCTTCACCTCATACTTCTGCTCAGTTGTTGTTTTTATCCCTCCATGCCTGTGGCCAAATGCATCACGTTTTCAGGTTGTCCGTCCATCCGTCCCATTCTCATGAGCCCAGTATCTCAGGAACATCTTGAGGGAATTTCTTTTAATTTGGCACAAATGTTCACTTTGACTCGAGGTTGAACCAATTAGATTTTGATAGTTAAAGGTCAAAGGTCACCGTGACCACACGTCCATCCCATTCTCGTGAACGCGATACCTCAGGAATGCCTCTCGGGAATTTCATTACGCCCGCCACAAACGTCCACTTCTGCAAAAGGTTGAACTGATTAGAATTTGGTGGTCAAAGGTCAACGTCGCTGTGACCTCACAAAGCACATTTTTGGCCACAATTCAAGAATTTATATGCTAATTATGACAAAATTTCGCACAAATAAAAAGATGAAGCGACAACATTTTATATCCAGAACTTCACTGTGACATCTTAATGTTCTGCAAACACACTATTCTGGCCATTATTCAACACCATAACTCAGGGACAGAAGGGGAGATTGTGACCATATTTCACATTTGGTCAGATTCTGAATTGGTGACATTAATCTCGGGCGCCCACCTTGAAACTGTGCTGATTGCATAGATGTGCTGTGCTGCCTGGTTGGAGATGTGACGTTTTGCAGCTCTATCACTTTGTGCTCCATGAGAATCAGCTTTCATGGCCAAGCATGTGAACACATTCAAGGAGTTTGACTCAGTGAACTTACTCATCACAGTAGCAGTAAACCATTGGCTTTGCTGATGTTGAGCTTCAGCTGATCGTCAGTGCACCGCGTGATGAAGCTCTCTATCTTTACTCCTCTGTGAGCATGTTTCTCACTGGACGTTACTCACTGGAATCATAGATGTAAACACAGTGATAACGTCCATTTCACCAAAAAACACTTCATCCCTTTTATTAAATTCCTTCAAAGTCTTCACTGAGTCTGGACTGATATGGATGTTGGCTGGCTGGCGGAGGCATTAAACCATGAGGTGTTAATTCTGTTTGTTCCGATCCATTTTTCTTCACCTTATCTCTAATCGCCCTTGTCTCTTGCCCCCCCCCCTTTCCTCCCTTCCACCTGTACCTTACTGTATCTATGTCTCTATCTCTCACCTCTGCCTCTCTATCTCTCGAGCCATGTTAATTATTAAGTGTAGTTGTAGTTTATCTGTTGGCTGAGATCCAGGTTTCTGACAGTGAGACTAAAGCCGTACCCAAGGGCAGTCATATGTGAAGATGGTAGAAATAGATGAGGAGGCACTGAGTAAAAAGCAGTTTGGGGAGAAAGGAGAGTTTGTGAGCACAGGAGAGGATGAAAGAGGCAAAAAAGAAATGATACGGAATGAAGATGGGAAAATTATACAGCACTGTATAAAGGAAGAGGGGGGAGACAAAGAGCAGGAGGAGCAGAGCAAAGAGAAAATAATTGGGCCAAAGAGAGAGGGGAAAGGGCTGTAGAGGAAAATTAGAGATGATAGAGGGAAAGGTTGAGTACGAGGGGAGATAAAGGAGAAGCGATGGAGAGAGTGAAACGGAGAGAGGAGAAGACGTTCTCCATGTGTTTCATCACTGATGGTGAATGATGGGCCAACCGTGGAAATACTCCCATCTCATCCATCACCCACGCCTCGACCCTGCCCCATCCCTCGTTTAACGATGCACACGCGTGTGTGTCTGCGCATCAGCGTGTGTTCTATGGACACACGGGGTTACTTAAGCCGCTGTAACTTATTCAGACGGAGCAGGACCAAAACGACCCTCCTCGGCTCTGAGGAGGCGAAGGATGTTTGAGCAGGAGTTGTGCTGAAGGACATCGTTTTCTATTGTCTGCGTGTGTGTGTGTGTTTGTGTGTGTATTAATTGTGTTCCAGTCCAGACAGGATGCGAGCGGATTGTGAAACTCACAAGTCAGTTCCCACGGTGAGATGGGGGTTCCCATGGCAACCACAGCAAAGGGAGGACACTGGATTACCCGCCCTCTCTCTCCCCCCCCTCCCCCCTCCCCCCCACCTCTCTGTCTCAAGGGTGATAAAGGATTGTACTCTCATTAATTTTTCCGCCCTCTCGAGAGCAGAGTGTCCGGGAAGGGGACTCTGTGTGTGAGCGTGTGTGTGTGTGCGTGTGTGTGCACATGTGTCTGTGCGTATCTGTCCATGTGCGCGCTCCAGGCTTTGTTATGTATGCGTCCTTGGCTCTTGAATACATCCCTGTCATCCATTCAGCAGTTTTCACATTTGCGCACGAACGCGAGTGTGTGTGTGTGTGTGTGTGTGTGTGTGTGTGTGTGTGTGTGTGTGTGTGTGTGTGTGTGCGCGCGCGTGCGTCTGTGTTTGTGTGAAGCCAACACAATCTTTCCCTTTAACTTTCTACTTCAGACTATTTTCCCCTTTAAACCTCCCCGCTTTTCACTTCTGAGCCGTGCTTCGTCTTCCAGTTTGACAGCAAGCAAGCAACACGGATGCACAAACACACACCGTGCACAAGTTTACATTTAAACTGACTTCAGTCGTCTCACCGACCGTTTCATGGTAGCTGTCTCGCTTTTGTAGCTGTGAATATTAAACACGTCAAACTGTTGTGTCAGAAGCTTGTAAATTAAACTTGACATGTTTAAGCTTATTATTGCAAGTTTCTACCCTTCTGGAAATTTCTTTAGGTTTGTACATTCAGTTCTGTGCTTGCAAATTCAATTTTACAAGCTGCGAGGCACAAAATTCACTCATGGAGTTGTGTGTGTGTGTGTGTGTGTGTGTGTGTGTGTGTGTGTGTGTGTGTGTGTGCGCGCACTCAGAGAGATATTTTGTGAGTTCACTCCAATAATGTTTTTGTACACTGCACAATAGACATGGCCGGACCTTTAACATCTAGCAGTCAGGGTTTCCTCCGGTTTGCTGACTGGATCCAGATGGTAACAAATCAAAGGAAAAACCTGAATAAATGAAGAGAGAAACATAATGAATGCAGGTGATTTAGCATAGGGCGCGAGGGGTCACTGAGTGGTTTGATGAGAGTGAAAACTATGTGAATCATATCCTGTGTTCCTCACCAGATCTCAGTGGGATGTATTTAAGATTTTATTGTATTTTTGACTTTTGCCTTTTTTTAAAAGAGAGGAGAGAGGGGGAACGACAAGCAGCAAGGGGCTACACAGTCTGCTAAACGGGCTACCTGAGTGCTGAGTTTTTTGAGCAGGCTACTTGGTGTGTTGTGACTGGCCGAGGGTCTTCGGTGAAATGTGCTAATGTTGAATGTGGCTGTTCTGTAATCAGTGTTCAAACTCTGCGTTGATCCTTAACCTTGTGTCACATGGTTCGAGCGTGTGAGCATTTTGGCCATCCTGCTGAACTGCGTGACTCTGGGGATGTTCCAGCCTTGTGACCACACCCCCTTCCTGCTGCAGGTAAAGCACACACATACATCCGCACGTACACGCACGCACAACCTGAAATTACAAACTAATTATGTTCAGCCGTGAGACTTTATTATCAAGGGTCTGGAAAGTTTTTGCTTTAATTTTTTTCCCACTTAATCAGTTTACGCTAATCCTCTGGGTGTGTGTGTGTGTGTGTGTGTGTGTGTGTGTGTGTGTGTGTGTGTGTGCGAGCAGGCTTTGGATGATGGGATCTTTGTGTTTTTTGCTGGGGAAATGGTGGTGAAGATGGTGGCTCTTGGGGTCATAGGTCAGAGTGGTTACCTAGGCGACACATGGAACAGATTGGACTTCTTCATCGTTCTAGTGGGGTGAGTGTTTGACAGACACACACATCCGCATGCACGCGCACACACGCGCATCTGACATTAAATATGAGCCAAAAGTGTGTGTGTATGCGTGTGTTTTGTGTAAAGCTTAGACACTTGTTTAATGCCAGTTAAATGTCAAGCGTGTGTGTGCGCGTGCTTAGACGTGTTTGGACGAAGTGTGTGTGTGTGTGTGTGTGTGTGTATGTGTGTGTGTGTGTGTGTGTGTGTGTGTGTGACAGCTCTGTAGAATGACAATGGCATCATTTGGTCCTGAGAGACAGAGACCTCGGTGATTGGTAGTTAAAAGGCTATGTGTCCCAGAGACAGTGCAGTGCGTTCTGCTGGATTCCCTGTGGACGTTCAGGGTTTGCCAAGGTCAGGCTGATCAGGATGCCAGTGACACAGCGGTGGCTTTCCCTCTCCGCAGAATGCTGGAGTACTCGCTTGATGGACACAATGTCAGCCTATCAGCTATCAGGACCGTCCGGGTTCTCCGCCCGCTGCGAGCCATCAACAGAGTTCCCAGTGAGTTTTTCTCTTGTTTCCTCCAACACACACTGCTCTCAGAGAGCATTACAGCACTTTCGTGTTGGCTTTCATTGTTTTGGCTCTGTGCTCAAGCACATTGGATTTTAAATTAAACAGTGACTGTGAGGTTAAAGTGCTGACATTAAACTTTTAGGAGTTTTAAAGTGTGCTCGCATCCAATTTGGTTGACCAGTATAGGCCTCCCCTGACTTTTGGACAATGCAGCATGTCAAACACTGCAAAGAGAGAAGAGAGGAGGCAACTAAAGAGATTTTTACGGTCAAACCATATAATGTTCTCGACTGGACAAGCTGCTGACTTCACAGTAATTCAACCTATTGTGTGTTTGACTCGCTGAAGACAAGATTGAAGGCACAAAGCCTCCAAAACAAGCCAGAAGTGAAGAAGACTCCGGTACGGGCCTGGCAGAGCGTCAGCAGGAAAGACACCAAGTGCCTGCCGAGGTCTGTGGGTCGTAGACTGAAAGTATTTAATCTGATGACTGTGCGAGACTTCTTTCAGGTCATGTTAACTTGTCCAATCAACTCTCTGCCCCCTTTAATTGGTGGGCCACGCATCAAATTGTACGAAATTCCTACACTGTTCATCTGATGTGGAAACACACCACCTCAGCTGAAAGTCAGCAAGCTCATTAGTCACAGCCAAGACAATGAAGAACCTGTCACTGTCCTTGTACTCTGACTGCACTGGAAATTCCACTTTGTTTCTTTAATTTCCCAAGCAGCCCAGCAGTTAACAGGAGCAGCTTTCCTTCTGATATACGTATGTGTAAACAAGAACACAGTGAATAAAGTCCTGGGAATCATTGTGATGCTCCTGTTGCTCACAAACTGGCCAGCCAACTTGACTTTTTTTTACTACACTATGACCTTGGCACAACTCAGACTGAGTTCTCATAAAATTGTGAGTGTGTGTTTGAAGTAGCCAAGTCCAGAATCAGTAAGGAGGAGGGTTTCCATGTGAGCAGAGTGCTATGGAGGCCAGTTATCAGCGTTTGAACTCGAATTATTTGCCATTCAGTTAAGTGCACTGTTAAGAGATTTCTCCTGTCTGGCCAACACTTCCTGTGACATTAAAATTTATGCTTTAATACGCATCTTTGCTAGTGTGTGGTGTTTACTGCGCCCTTGCCTGTGCTGTATGTGTGTGTTTGTGTGTGTTGGTAGGTATGCGTATTCTGGTGACCCTCCTCCTCGACACGCTTCCCATGCTGGGCAACGTGCTGGCACTGTGCTTCTTCGTCTTCTTCATCTTCGGCATCGTTGGCGTGCAGCTGTGGGCCGGGCTGCTGAGGAACCGCTGTTTCATGGGAGAGGATATCAAGATGTGAGTTACTATAGTAACTGGCAGATGTCACAACACTGGGATGCGCTGACCTCATTAATGTGAAAAGTTTGCTCACCACTGATTAGCTTCTTTCACCCAGCTATTATTTCGTGGAGGAGATCAATATCGCAGATAGGCTGATCTTGTTTGTTCTCTAATCAGCTCCATCTGGGAGGGAGTAAATGTGTTTCCTGCTGGAACCTCCAGCATCAGAGATCACAAATCAAGGGATTAAGAGGACTAAGTGAATTTGGTGTGTCGTTCTTCAGGGACTCTCAGATGTGATCTGTCAGACCTGTTCTCTCCTACATGATCCTTCACGTCATGCACGATCACTGTAGAACTGACACTGTTACACCTCACTCTCACTGATGTTCACGCTCGCGTGTCCACTAACACGATCACATAACATCAGATAACATCAGATAACATCACGTTCACCTCCTGGCCTCACGTCTGCTCAACCGTCCTCCTCAGGTAATAATAACTGGCAGGGGTAATGTGGTTACAAGCCAGTAATGAATGCAAGACAATATTATGTCAAAAACAGAAGGTGAACGTGATGAAGGGTCTCGAAAAGCAAAAACCTTTTTATTATTTTCACTTCATCACGGAGCCAGCTGTCATTTCCAACATTACAGCTGAATCAGGAAAGGCAGTATCATGCTGTTATTGGCTCTCGCCCTCATCACATGTGGTTAGCTAACCACATTAGCTAGCTAATCCTTCCTCAGATCTTATTTTTAGTTAGTTTCTTCTGCTTCATAAACAACAAAATAACCTTTTCTAATAAGACGTGAGAGAGCACCACTCCACAGATGATTGATTGCTTATCTCTCCTCTGCACCCTCCCTCTTCTTTTTTTACCGTCATCTGTATTTCTCTCTGTTTCCTCATTTCCTCCTTTAACACCCTTGTGTATTTCACACTGTCTTTCTGTTTTTTCCCAGTACAAACAAAAGGTCAATAAAATAAGTTATCTTCCTAAGAATTGTCCAAGCTTTACTTGAAGTTGTCCAGAACGGTACTGTCTTTATTTTTAGTCTCCGTTTGCGTGGGGGTGGGGGGGTGGGGGTATTTTAAAGGCTGGCGATATTCAATATTATTCTTATTGTCAACAAATCCCATGAAAGGACCACAAGCAATGAATTGATTCATCCAATAAGTATTATTTGTGTAGCCAAAGCCTGATACAGCTTATTCCTCTGTGCCGTAGAGCTCCAAACTATTAGAAACACATTAGTGAGCCACAGCGTTGGCACTGAGTGACACGTTCCTTCATTTAAATGAACTTGTAGTTTTGAGGCAATCTCACGTACACCGCCCTGTTGTTGTGTCCTCTGTCTCACCGAATATCAGTTAATTCATGGCTGTAAATAGTCCAAATTCAATATTTCCTCCTATCTATGCAATGACTGCCAGCTCTTTGTAAAAGTAAAATTATATTTCTAATTTTGTGACCCGTTTTTAAAGATGTACATCTTCTTAAGGACTGATGGGCTCAGAGTGCCACAGAGAAGAAAAAGAAGTTGGAAAATGAGAAACATACTCAAGCATTGCTGGTTTTGGTCTTTTCAGGAGATTTGTTGACAGTTAGGAAACAAGTTGTGCTGAGCTGATAGATTTGATTACTACAAATGAGTTAAGCATTTTTATACATGTGTAATAGATGCAATGAAATGTCAAACATCTGCCCTTCTTTTCCAGGAGATATAACATTTCCTTCCTGAGTGGCTACTATCAGCCAGATGGCACCGATGACCACCCCTTCATCTGCTCAACGGAGAGAGAGAACGGGATGCTTCGGTGCTCTGATGTGCCTCGCCGACGCGTAGCCGGGATTTCCTGCGTCCTGGGTGCTGAGGAGGCCCGCCCAGAGATAGGACCTACAGCGGATGAACCAGTGTCATGTATAAACTGGTACCAGTTCTACAATGAGTGTCGGGCCGGGGAAGTAAATCCACACAAAGGAGCTATTAACTTTGATAACATTGGATATGCGTGGATCGCCATTTTTCAGGTAAACGATTGAAGGGTTTATATACAGAGAAACGGCTTTAATCAGTGAATGCACACTGCACAGCACGCTTTACTGTGATTACTTTTGGTCTGTGTGTGTGTGTGTGTGTGTGTGTGTGTGTGTGTGTTTTCATACAGGTAATTACTCTAGAAGGTTGGGTAGACATCATGTACTACGTTATGGATGCACACTCTTTCTACAACTTCATCTATTTCATCTTCCTCATTATAGTAAGTACACACACACACACACACACACACACACACACACACGCACACACGCAGATGAAAACTTGCATAACAGTGAGATGAAATGTAATGCACTGCACGCTGCAATAGTTTGTAATGTGTGTGTTGTCACGGTCAGGTGGGCTCCTTCTTCATGATCAACCTGTGCCTGGTCGTCATCGCAACCCAGTTTTCTGAGACGAAGCAGAGGGAACACGCCTTAATGAAATCGGAGCAACGCGCACGCCAGCTCCATCAATCGGCTTCCACGCTGGCTAGCGACAGCCAACCAGGAAGCTGCTACGAGGAGATCATCCGCTACGTGGCGCACCTGGGCCGCAAGGCGTGGAGACGACTGTCCCGCTGGTACGCTCACACACGCCCGCGCTTTCACTGCGCGTGTGTGTGCCAGACAGACAGAGGCGGTGGAGCCGCCAGGGGAGGCGGAGTTGGGGAAATGAACGGACTCGCCCACCGTCACTCAGGCCACGCTCCCAACGACCTGTCACACCTTCATCAGCTTTATCATCGTCATCACCAGCATCATCACCAGCATCATCAGCCTCAGTCGGAGCCCGCCGTCAGTAATGGAGGGAATGGTTTTAATTACCCCTTCATCTCGCCCCTCTTCAGCCACTTGGATGCAAAGGGCCGGGACCAGAAGGGGCTGGTTGCCACAGAGACCATCAACAGACTGCCACAGCTGGTGGTGGAGCATGGTGAGAACGAAGGGTTGTGTGTGTGTGTTTGTGAGTGTGTGTGAGTGCTGTCAAGGTCATAGCTTCTCAACCTGGGCCTTACAGAGGTGGGGGCACAGGACTGGAGACCAGCACTGGACCCACTGTATTCTAGCAGCATTGGCAGTTTTTGTGATTTGAGTAACTTTGCTTGCTTCTTTTAATTATTTCTTTATTGAATAATAATAATAATCATCAATAATCTAAACTCATCCTCAGCAGCAGTACCCTTAGACCTGCAGATCACAGACTTCTGCCACCTTTGACACAATGAAGGTGAATTTAATTTTTGTGCCCAAAGCATCATATGAAAGCAGAGGAGCTTCCACAGGCTAGAGTCTGCAAAATGTTTTTTATGTGGTACACTGACAAGCTTTCGGTCATAGACCTTGATCAGGCCTACAAGACAAACTCAGTGCAAGAACACTGTGGTTTATTTATACATTGAGGTAATTAGCCCCAAGGCAACACATCTGTGTAGCCCTTACATAAGATCACACTCGGGGCATTGTAGTCCCATGGCAGTTGTGGACCACAAAGATGTATGATGTATGTAAAAAGGCAAACACACATTTCCAACACTGTGCACAGTTCCACATGGCGAGTTACAGCATTATAAAGACACATGATTGAAAAAATCGAATAGCAGCATGTCTTATCAGATACAATGTCAGGTGACTGTGGATTAACCACACACCGTTTTTTGACTCAAGAACCTAGAAAATGCTGAAAACTGCTGGCTCCCACCAGGTCCTTGAGGTTTTTAAGGTGCTGATTTCCCACATGTGAAGGGTCTCAATGGGTGCTCCATGAAATTGACTCACTTCAGAGAAACTACATGGTCAAAATCAAAGCAGCAGACCCCATGACACCTTGACTTTGAATCCCTCGAATGGGTCATGCTCCAAAAACACAACACCTGTGAAATCCACACCCCCAGTCGGTAACACAGACGTCCATTAAAAAGCAGTCATCAGGGGCTGTTTTCTCAGTGCTCCTCTCAGATGACATACATCTGTTTTCACAGGCTAAGTAGCGCTCCTCATGGTGGGTAAACTGACCTTGATGTGTAAAATCGGTTAAGTAACAGCGAAAAGACGTCAAATTTTAATACAATTCAGTAATAAATTCTAATTGTAGCTTCCAGTACACAAAAGAAATGCTTACAAATTATTCAGAATGCTTTTACATGCACGAGGGATTCTGGGTCCAAACTGTGGAAATCACAGCTCTGGATATTAAGTTGATTTTTTTGTGTATGTGGTGTAAGTTTCCTCGCAGCCCACATTATCTATAGACACACAGCACAGAACAACTTGATTGGATTTACTATATCAGTCTCCAGTGAAACACAAATTTGTTATAATTGTGATGACAAGTGAACCGCTCGTGCTCGATCAGTGTTTGTTGTTATGTCATTGGAGCATTCCTCCCGAGCTGCAAGCTAATGAATTCTGCTGAAATCTTACTCCCGCTTCACTCCACACCCCTGCCCCCCCAACACATACATACACATATGCTCGCGCACACAGACACACACATCCCTGTTCTAATAAAAGAACTCCCCCTCTGCACAAAAGCATCCCAACTGCACAGTAGCTTCCGTGTTATTGAATTTTTGTCTCCCAGAAATGAAATGAAGGTGCACTCCTTTACCAAGCAGAGAACATATTGAATGACAGAATGTGCGACATATAGAATCAACTATTGACTGTGTGCATGCAGGATCTTTGTGTGTCTACATCACCTCCTCCTTTTGTCTGTGCAGGTGGATGCACCGGCCACCCTGCGTTACCTTTGCCAGGTGAAGTCCCAGTCGAGCCCTCAGTTTGCCCGTACTGCATCTACTACAACCAACTTAGTGACAGCGAAAAAGTTAACGAGCAGACTGAAGACCAGCATCACGGGTACAGCAACTCGTGTCATGGCCACAGCCCGTGTCATAGCAATAGCCCGTGTCACGGTGGCAGCCCCTGTCGCAGTAATGCACAGGTGTCTGAGCCAAAGAAAAGGCTGTGCGAGCGTTGCTGGGCGCTACTCCAAACTAAACTGGATCTCATTGTTGGCAGCAGATACTTCAACAGAGGAATCATGATTGCTATCCTTATTAACACGCTGTCGATGGGCATTGAGTACCACGAACAGGTATGTTTGTGTGTGTAGTAGCGGAGGAGGCTGCATGTTTGTGTGTGCACATGCATAGCTGTGTGCGCGCCTCTTGGAGATTGTACTTTGATTGAAAATGGATGTGCTAATCACTGTGTGTGGTGGAGTCAATGAACTTACCCTCCAATCAACACTTACAGCACCAGGCATATGGGATCATGAAGTGTGTGTGTGTGTTTGTGTGTGTTTGTGTGTGTGGCACCAGGCATATGGGATCATGAAGTGTGTGTGCGTGCATGTGTTTGACTGTGTGTGGGTGTGTGCACTCATGTATCAGGAGATGGAGAAACTCATAAGACCTGAAGTGTTAATTAAAGCGTGACCCTGGGACAGGAGAGAGAGTGAGCGGTGGGGAGACGGGGCAGAGTGAGAAAAGCGAGCGAGAGCGAACGGGGGGGCTGAGGAGGAGGAGGAGGAGGAGGAGGAGGACAGATCTGACATTGTGATTGGCTGAAAGGCAGGGAAAGACTGTTAGAGACGGAGGAGGATTGCATGTGGCCCATTTCCTGAACAATATGATAGATCTGGACGGCCTTAACTTCTTGAATGGCTAATATTTAAGGACTATTTTAACCTTTTTTATTATCAACAGATCTTCTGAAGAGACCAAAACCAACAATGAGAATGTATGAATGAATATGAATGTGTTTCCAGAGCCTGTTCTAGCCTTTTTTTGTCATCCAAAAACCAAGTAAAGAGCCATACTGTTTCACTGGGCGACATTCCCTCACTGCAGTGAACGTGACCAGTGCAGCTAAGTGTGAAACCCCTCAGAGGTTTGTTTTTGATCTCTGGAGAGTCGCTCAGTCAGGCAGATGTCACTGAACATGCTTAGAGACACAGTTACTTGTTTACACTGCCTTGTTGGTTTGACGAGCCGGGAGAAGTAAACCATGTTTGTAATTACTGTAATGAAGAGCTGTCACCTCATGTCATGGTATAGCTCTTTTGTGTGGCTTTAATACTGTAGTTTTAATTGGAAAAAACAGATAAATTAGGCTTTGGAAATGCATACAATAGACTGTTCTTTAGTTTTGTTGATCATCTTAAAGCATTAAAAAAAAACAGCTTTACCCTTTAAGCCCGAGGTTCTCAAACTTTTTCTGCCATGCCCCCTGCCCTCCTGTAAACAAATTTAATTGACACAAACCACTAACGATAATGTCAGAACAAAACAAAACAGACCGGACTGAATGTCATTTTATTTAAATATCATTATCTAGAACAGGGGTGGGGAACCTTTTTCCTATCAAGGACCATTTCAAATCTTATAACATCCCTCAGGGGCCAGACTAAATTATTGAACACATATATCACATTAACCTCTGCGATGGCTGGAACTGCTTCTCTTTGGCGCGGCGACTGATGTCAGATGGTAGTGATGATGATGCCGTTCGTGCTCCTCACAACTGGTTTTACAGGTTTGGGTCAGTCAGTGTGATGCTCGCAGTAGTGGGTTGTCTCAAACAGAGATGCAAACTTCAGGACATGTCTCGTCAGAATGGGAAAATTGTCAGGACGTATGTGCAGTTTATATGACAGCGTAGCAAATGCATTCACTTCCTTTGGTTTGCTTTCTATGTACTGAAACCTCTTCATCATGCCTGAAGGAGTTTTCACACTCACCAGCACATTCAGGTGTCACAGCAGGCTTTTGTTCTTGCAGAGCAGGAAAATGCACAGTGTTTCCTCTTTCCAGTTGCACTTGCCACAGCTTAAATTTAGCTTCAAATGATTTCACATTTGAAAGCAGAGAGCTGAGACGCTGGCTGGAGCTTCAGGTTCAGCTCTGAGAGGTGTAACGTCCACCATGGAGACCAAAGCAGACAGACCCCTGCTATCACTGAGTTTCCACGGCAGGTTTTTCTTCATCTCCATGAATTCTTTGAGGCTAACAAGCTCCTTAGCTATCAGCTCTCTCACCACAAAACCTGCCTGCCTAACGCTGTCTCTGTCAGCATGTGTAGTCTTGTGAAAGCTGCTTGTTGGGCATCCAAACTCTGCTGAAGAGCGTCAACTTTATCCAATCGCATTTGTCCGTTCAGCTCATTCAGTTTACCTGTTTCGAACTGTAATGATGTTCGAGTTCGGCCTTTTTCATCACTGCGAGTGCGTCCTCACAAACCTGGCACACTGGCTTCCCTTTTACTTCAACAACAAGAAATTGTTTAGCATTTCTCTTGGAAAGCACAACATTCAGCTGGTTTTTTTTTGTATTTATGAATTGTCTCGCCGATCAGATCAAGTTGTCTCACACACCTGATCTAGAACCTGTGCTACGACAAATACAAGACACTCTTTGGACTTCCATGTAGCACCACTGTTTTAAATTTTTGCCCTTGTCAAAAATCTGGCCATCTTGAATTGTTTTCCAGTCTAGACACTCTTATTTTATGTGAATCAGATTGAGACTTGAGAACTTAAAAAATGTCCTTGCAGTCATTTGTGTTCGTTTTGCAGCACCTCAATAGTTTGAGTACCACTGCTCTAAGTAATATCAATAGGATTAATAATAAAGTGCACTTATTCTACTCCGAAGGATTGTGGGTAAAAACACAACTGCAGTCACTCCTAGGGCAGCTTCTATCCAAATCTCAGACTTTATCCACTTAAACCTACATCGTAGCTTTGACTAGCATTTTTAGAAATTCCTAACATGTTGACTCAACTGCGCTCCTCACCGCCCGTCTGTCTGTCTCTGTTTATTTGTTCATTTTTCTGTGTGCCTGTCCAATATCTGTACATCAATCTCTCCCACTTTTCTCTCCACAAATGCTGCGTCTCGTCAGCCCCAGGAGCTGACAGATATTTTGGAGATCAGTAACATGGTGTTCACGAGTCTGTTCAGTCTGGAGATGCTGCTGAAGCTCCTGGCTCTCGGGCTCTTTGGCTACATCAAGAACCCCTACAACGGCTTTGACACCATCATTGTCATCATCAGGTAGGGCTTGGGGGTGGGCCGGGGGTGAGGATTCTTGTTTGTTTACCGCAAAATGGGAGTTCTGTTGTTGGACATTTG
This sequence comes from Chaetodon auriga, assembly GCF_051107435.1. Classification (NCBI taxonomy): domain Eukaryota; kingdom Metazoa; phylum Chordata; class Actinopteri; order Chaetodontiformes; family Chaetodontidae; genus Chaetodon; species Chaetodon auriga. The sequence goes on from NC_135077.1 coordinate 17,903,484, forward strand.
TCTTGACATTGGAAAGTCTTCATCGTGAGTCAGTACTGCAGTTACATCTCCCAAGCTGTCACAGTCGTCCCAGTTCTGGCAGTGAAGCCATGTGATTGCACTCTTAGTCCAGAGGCCCTGTATTCACTCCATTATGTAGTACTACAAGCTAAATTATGTATCTGTGCTTGAAGGCTTTGCTTGTATACTGTGCCAATGCACACTGCTCCCACCTTCTTTATTGGCTGGTAAGTTGTAAACAGCGTTGGCCCATTTCCTCTTTTCAGTTGCCACATGTAGCTGGAAAAATGATTTAGCACTTTCCCTTGCTGAAAGGGAGGCTTTTGTGGGTGATACTAATGCTGACTTCAAAAGAGGTACAGCTGAGGTGAAGTCCACATTGATTCCCTTGAATTTAATGTGAGTTTAACTTTGTGTTCACAATCTGCTTGTCATCGCTGTGTGTTTTAGTGTGTGGGAGATTGCGGTCGAGGCAGAGGGAGGCTTGTCTGTGCTGCGTACCTTCCGTCTGCTCAGAGTTTTGAAGCTGGTCCGGTTCCTTCCTGCCCTGAGGAGGCAGCTGGTGGTGCTGATGAAGACCATGGACAATGTGGCCACGTTCTGCATGTTGCTGATGCTTTTTATATTCATATTCAGGTATATTCTATCTTTCTCTAAAGGTGATGCTGTGGGCTGAGTCTCACAATCCAAACTGTTTTCTCAGCTTTAATTATACTGATTATCCTCACAATAATCAAAATCTTGACTACTGACCTTTTTCTTGCTTGGGTGTAGGACATATTACCACGTGTATCATCATCTTTTTCACACAAACACGATTTCTCAAGCAGGCAGCATTACTGCATCTTGTTGCAGAGTATCCATATTAAATTACCATGTAATGAAAGTTATGTATTTTCTCATCGTTTCGTGTGCCTGTGTGTGTTTCTTTGTGTGCTGCAGTATCTTGGGGATGCATCTGTTCGGCTGTAAATTCGGTTTGCGACAAGACAGTGGAGACACTTTACCTGACAGAAAAAACTTTGACTCTCTGCTCTGGGCGACTGTCACTGTGTTTCAGGTTAGACACACACACCAACATGCCCTCTCTTTCACACAAATACAAACATACAGATGCGTTTGAGCACACCAACACATCGGAAATATTTAATTCAGAGGAATTTCCCCATCTATGTAATTTTTAAATGAATTGGGATGACATTCACATGCTGTCACCAGCAGCAGCGCTGATGATCTTCTCCATTATTTCATTTGCTCCAAGTGCTCACGCTCGACTTTTCAACAAAATATAAAAACTGTCCCAGTGGGCAGGTAAGATACGCTTCACAAGCAGAGGGGGAGGAAGAATAATGAAACATGCACTCCACAGGAGCTCATTTAACACTGATGAGCATCATTACTGTTCAACTGACAATGAGATATTAAAGGAGGAATCTGCTCTTATTCTTCTTTTTGGCCTTACAGCAGCTGCTGTTGCATTTCTGGTCCATTGTCGTGTTCAACATGCATTTTTCTGATCTCCTCATACGTTTGACTTGTACCGCCTGTCTCTCCACGTCTCCTCCCCTCTGCAGATCCTCACCCAGGAGGACTGGAATGCGGTACTCTATAACGGGATGGCTTCCACCTCGCCGTTGGCTGCCCTCTATTTTGTAGCCCTCATGACCTTTGGCAACTACGTCCTCTTCAACTTGCTCGTTGCCATTTTGGTGGAGGGCTTTCAAGCCGAAGTAAGGGCAAAGATGCAGTTTTATTTGAGCTACTTACGGAACGAGGCAGAGAGAACGAGACTAATTGAGCTCTGTTGTGTTGATGATACCAAAGCTGCTTACAAGAGAATAATCTCTACCATCCTGCTTGTGTGGTTTCCTCCCTCTCTCTTTATCCATCACTCTTTTTTTTGTCCTCTCTTCCTCCATCTCTCTCTCTCCTTCTCTCCCCTATTCTCTCTTTCTCTATACCATTCTTTCTGGCTGACACACACACACACACACACACACACACACACACACAAATACTCTCCAGGGTAGGGATGTGTTTGATATCGCCTGCCATTCACAGCTGGTGAGCTTTTGTTGTTTAGTTTTCATCTTTTATCTCCAGCATCAGAGAGCACTTGCTCTCTCTCTCTCTCTATCACACACACACACACACACACACACACACACACACACACACAAATACCCTTTGCCAAAGCCGTCTGCCTCCATCTTTCTGGCGTGAATTTTAATTAAATTCAGTAAAGCTTTATTGGCGTGACTACAGGAGATCGCTGCCAAAGCCATGCACATAACTCAACTAGAGAACACTGGAGATCCCCTCCGCCCGCCTGCCTCCCGCTCTTTGTTCCTCAGTCTTTCCCCCTCGAATTGCTCATATTTTTCCATTTTACAACAGTCTACAGACTGAGAAAAGGCAGATGATGATGATGAAGATTATGACAATAGTGGTAATCCCAGTGTTGCGCGTGTGTGTTTTCAGGGTGATGCCAACAGATCTGAGACAGATGAGGACAGACAATCGCTCTCGTACGAGGATGAGGAGAAGCTGAGAGAGCTGTACGCTGCAGGTACAGACCCTTAGATCAACTTTGAACAGGACATGGAAACATGCACACAACCACCTTAAAGGATCATTTTGGTTTATTACAACGTGGCTCGACATTGCCGTACTTGATGCAGTTGTATATTGCACATGGTTTTCCTTTATTTTGAAGGAGCCTTGAAAAAAGTCTGTAAAATGTTCTATTAGTTGGGATACGTATGTTCTTTTTTTGTTTTTGTGAAATCTTAATTTGAAAACAGCTGAACGTCCCAGTTTCGCTTTATCCAACAGATCTAGATCTGAGAGCTGTTTTCTAAGATTCCTATCTAGTCTGTCAAGGCCGAGTACTGTTAACTGTTGAACCGTCAGTAGTTACTCATGTATTTCTAAAACGTTCTTTGCCGAAGAATTTTTAATGGCAATGTCTACAAAAGGTTGGTATCTGCCTTTTTAAAACTTCATTATGTCCTTAAATTCTAAAGTATGAAAGCTGCACTTCAGATTAGAAGAAAAAGAAAACTGTTGCCATGACATCTGTGTCTTCAATGTGTCTGCAGCCCTGATCATAACCGACACAAACAATGGCTGAACCTATGAAAATAATGTTATGAAGCTGTCAGTAAAACTGGTTGAGTCTGGCTGTTTGTGTGTGCACAGAGCTCAAGATCCAGGCCATGATGCTGAGCCCCAACGGTCTGCTGAATCCAAAAGCCTCCATGCCCCTCCCTCCTCCACCTCCTCTGCCAGTCATCACGCACACCGCAGCCACGCCCACCATCAACTCCAGCCAGTCTCGCCGGGCCAGTGCCGCTTCCATGGACGTCAACAGCGTCGAGCAGAGGTCGCCGGTGAGCCTTGGACACGTGCTTTTACCGACAGTATATTATCACCACATTAACTATCAGTAATAAAGTTGATTTACAGACACACTCAAACAGAGTGACAGAGGGAGTAACCTGGGCAGTGCAGGAAAACATGACATGCTCTTTGCAGCCGTCACGGCCTGTCTGAATTTTCTTTGAACCGTCTCAATTAGATCTTTTTTGAAAAAGTCCAGCACACACCATGCATTTGAATCACAGCCCTCTGCAGTCGGCAGGCGTCCGCTGCTGTTGTTTCAGAGCTGTCGGTTCTGGTCAAAAGCAGAACTACAGTTTTCTCCACCCAGAGCTGAGATCAGGTTTTCTCCCACGATTCTTAGCAACACGTAAGCTTAGCCTCCAGCTGTGGATGGCAGCAAGGATTTTCTTGGCCTTTTTATGACATTTCAGGTGGTTGTACTGAGTTTTCTGCTGTTCTGACAGTTATCATCCTACATACAGCACACTGTTTATACATGTAAGCATGTAGCTCGAGGTGGATACATTTATTTGTTCTTCCTCACCGCCACAGGGATTGTGCAACTAAGATATTTTTGGTCTTCCTAAAATGCCTTTTCTTTCATTGTATTTTTTATTTCTGCTTCTCTGTCACTTGTCATTTGTTGATAGTGCTTAGGCAGATTTTAGGAGCATTTCTTTTCTCCCTGCTAATACAAACATGGCAGAATCATTGTCACATAAAAGTGGGATTGCATAGAGGCCTGATTGGAGATTGTGGTCATGTTTTGATGAATTCTACAGCCCGAGTGTTTGTCCTCATGTGCAGCTCCAAGCGAAATCAGACATGAAATGACAACATAGCTCCTCAGCACCAATACTGACTCAACCCTCCGCAGGGTACCTTTAATCTGTGGAGAATTTAATCTTTATGTGCACTCAGTCTGAAAATCCAACTAGCTGTTACTGTTGTTTGCAGCTGCAGTCTTTACAGTATTTGTGCGAGAGCGGGCCGGAGAGTCGCCGCTCCAGCTGGACCAGCATTGGCCGAGCCCCCAGCCTCCACAGGAAGAGCCAGTCGGGGGAGATGGAGTCCCTGCTGTCTGACACACACTCGAGCTCCAACCTCAGCAGCAGGGAGCAGTCTCTGGACCAGCCGGAGTACCTGCAGGTGCCCCTGCTCCACCCGCCCGACTGCAACGGCACCACCTTTCACCTCCCTGACCACTGCTACGACGACGCTCCCCTGACCACACATTACCACAGCGATCAGGAGGAGGATGAGGCTGAGGAGGTGTGAAAATGAACATCGACGTTAGGCTGTTTAAGACGTTCTTGATCAAATCAAAAGGAAAAAGCATTTTGATTGTGTCGCGCTTCACTTACTTCAGATGAAACAAGTAAATATAAGAGTTAGTTTAGGCGTATTCAGAAGTTCAAAAGCTGCTGCTGCTAATTATCTTGTGAGAGCATAAATTCCAACCTTAGTGACCTTAGACACTTACGTAACTTTGAAAATATTTAATTAGCTGATTTTAAATTATGAGCAGGGTGGCGGAAATACTGGGAACATTGTTTAAAAAGCCTGCGATGTGTTTGTGAATTTTTCTGCACACGTACGGATACAACCTGAGGTCACTGTTTTCCACAGAGTAAAATAATACTTCAGCTTCATCCTACGTTATAGGAACCTGAACACAGGATGAATTTGGAGTGTAGATTATGCTTGAGAAAATGAACAAATGATGCCAAAAAAATTATGTATATGAAGGCATCTAAGTGGGCTTGTGTGTGTCTGTGTTCCCTCCAGAGTTTATGTAAGAAGCTGAAGAAGATGCTGGAGCCATATGAGCCTCAGTGGTGCCTGGAGCATGAAGAGTGGTCTCTCTATCTGTTCGCTCCAAACAACCGGTAAATACGCACTGCGCAGACACACACACACACACACACACACACACACAGCCCCTGATATCCTCCTGAGTGGCCTGCGTGGCTTAAACCACAACATGTGTGAAAATTCACAGTTAAAGTGTGAAGGATAAAGCTGGGGTTAGTAACACAATTCTCACTTTTATCAATTAAATCTGGCCCAGTGAAATCACACATGATGCTGACAAACGCAGCGATGGAAGCAGTGCCTGGTGAGTAATAGGTAATACGACCTGATGGCGCTCTCTCTCTTTTTCTCTCTTTAGGTTCAGGTTGTGGTGTCAGAGGGTCATAAGTCACAAGCTGTTTGATCACGTCATCCTCCTCTTCATCTTCCTTAACTGTATCACCATTGCCCTGGAGAGACCTGACATACAGTCCAACAGCATGGTAACACACAGGCGCAAAACACACGCATCCCCCAGCACCATGAAAACTAGATGCCCAACTACAACTTCTAACATAAATTTAATGGTTCTAATGGTGCTAAATTGGATTCTAATGTCAACAACAACATCCAGCCTGAACTTCAAACAGCCCTTTAAAGAAGCAGTGACCTTCCAACATGTCCACACTGTCAAGGTTTAAAACTGAATATCAGTCCTCACAGAGACAGAAGTACAAGCTCACACACTCACACACACACACACACACACACACACACACACACACAAAACACAAGCTGTCGACTGTGGCGGAGTTCATCTGCTTGTTGCTGATGTAAGAGCGATTTGGGAATCATTATAAGAACACGTGCTGTTCTCGGTATGTTTTTATTATGTTTCTCCTACAGTTGTAATGGATTTGATTTCAGCTCATTATGTAACACGTCGCAGTCAATTTGAACCCAGAATCAAAGCTGATGCTACTGGGATGCCAAGACCTTAAACTGAGGAATGTGCTGCTCTGCGTGTGTCTGTGTACACTCTTACCTTTATGTGTGTGTGTGTGCGCACATGTGTGTGACAGGAGCGGGTGTTCCTCAGTGTGTCCAATTACATCTTCACTGTGATCTTCGTGGGTGAAATGATGATCAAGGTAACTATAACAAGACACGTTTTCTGAATTAGAACTTCACTCCAAAGTCATTTTCTCATCTTAAAGGGCAATTTTCTCCATGGGTGGGGACAATTGCTTTCAGTCTCATTTTATACCTCATATTCTTTTACTATTTGAGTAACTTTTGCTGGATGTGTGTGTGTGTTTGTGTGGCAAGGTGGTAGCTATGGGCCTGTACTTTGGGCACGGTGTGTACCTGCAGAGCAGCTGGAATATCTTAGACGGGCTGCTGGTGTTTGTGTCTCTGGTGGACATCCTGGTCTCCATCGCATCAACAGGTGGTAATCGAATCTTTGGGATCCTCCGTGTGCTTCGTCTGCTCCGCACGCTGCGACCACTCAGGTGGGAGTACAGGCGATTTTTTTCTCGTGTTTACTCCATTAATATTATCTGGTGCGCTTATGTAGCATGACTGTGACTGCGTGTTTGTGTGTTGCAGGGTGATAAGTCGAGCTCCTGGTCTAAAACTGGTGGTGGAGACTCTGATCACGTCGCTCAGACCCATCGGGAATATCGTGCTCATCTGCTGTGCTTTTTTCATCGTGTTTGGAATTCTGGGAGTCCAGGTAAACATTTGTACTGCGTATTCCCCGTTCATCCTCTGTTGGTTGAAGATAATCCTCATTTATTTAGTTTTTTTTGCAGATTTTCTGTCAGTCTAAGCTTATTTTCACCTGGTTTTATGTGCCCAAATATACTAAGCTTGTGTTTTCTGCTGCAAGAAGACACGGATCATCGTGGTTTAAAATAAATGAGGTACAGCCCAGAAAGTGCTTCAGGTAATAAAAAGTGAAGGAGAAAAATTCGGAGGAAATGCAAATGAGCTGCTGATTATGCACCAGAGTCTCTGGAAGTAATTAAAAAAACAATGGTTGAACTGCAGAGGGATTGTGCTGAGAATGTTATTTTTAATTAAATTTAAATGTAATTTTGTATTACTAACTTTGCTGATAATTGATGAAATGAGCATGAAATTTATTTATTTTAGGTGATTTTGTCAGTTTTTGAATACACAAACTGATAAATTAGGCTTTTTAATATCTAACCCCAGTTGTACAGGATATAAAAAAGGAGGCATCAGTAAGATTATCACAGTGGTTTCCAATCTGTGGGCTGGGACCCCCATGGAGTCCCAAGATGAATCTGAAGGGTCCCAAATAATTAAAGGTATAAGAAAGAAAAAAAAATTACAAAATATGTTTATTTTATTACTGCATTTGATGAGTAATTGCCTTTTTTTTCTTGTGAAATACCAAATACTTTCATTTCATCAGGCCCTGAAATCCCTACTTACAAATACCGTTTTTTTAAACCTTTATTTAAATTGTGTTTTTGTGAGCGATCCTCCTCTAGAGTATGTACTAGTCTCTATTAGCAAATATTCCTGCAAATATTCAAATGCTTGCACAGGAAATGATGCTTGGTGAATTCTGATGCTAATATGAACACACAAGCATATATTTCACAAAAACACACTACCACTGGATTATCCTCTAATGAGAACACCCCATATTGGAGTGTTTCTGTGCTTGTTATGACTGTGAGGCAGGCTGGACCAGATGGTACTTGGATATCTCAGCTGGAACGTACAGTAGGCGTGTTGGCGGTCGCATAGTAATTTCCTTTATGCATCAATCTCATCTCGCTCTGTGAAGCTTTATTTACATTACCTTGAGGTTACAGTGTTCTTGTATGATTTTTATATTTGTGTGCACACATCTGTCTGTGTATGCAGCTGTTTAAAGGGAAGTTCTTCTACTGTGAGGGGCTCGATGTGAGTAACATCACCAATAAAACCCAGTGTCTGGAGGCAGGACACCGCTGGGCTCGACGGAAATACAACTTTGACAACCTGGGACAGGTTTGTCACACAAATGTTCTCTCACACGCACGCACGCACGCACACACGCACACACACACACACACACACACACACACAGGACTGACACCTGTGCTTACAAACTGATTGACAACGTGACGCTGATTGACATGTGTCTCACTCTTCCAGGCACTGATGTCACTGTTTGTGCTGTCCTGTAAAGATGGCTGGGTCAGCATCATGTATGATGGCCTGGATGCTGTCGGAGTAGACCAGCAGGTGAAGACACACACACACACACACACACACACACACACACACACACACACACACACACACACACACACACACACACAGGCACACACACACACGCACAGAGGAAGAGAGAGGTTGTGGGAAGTGAAAAATGAATATCAGGGAGACAAAGCATACAGACCATTCAGCCAGTGTATATTCCATTTCACTGTTTTGATTCTGTTTTGTGTCAGTCTCAGGCACCATTTGATCTTGTTTGTTTCAAGCAGAAAGGGGAAATATTTCAGGAGAGAAGGAAGGTGTACAGAAAGAGAAAAGGCAGACAGATAAATAGATGTGAGTTGACAGTGCTTGCAGTTTCACTGCTGACTCAGGATTTACATTGTCTTCTTGTTTATGCTCTCTCGTCTTCCTCCTCTCCACCCCTCCTCGCCCCCTTTCGTCACTCTTTGGGCCCCCTCTTTTTTCCTTTTTGTCCCTGTGCTACCTCTGCTCCACTCTTCCCTCCATTTTCTCTGTCTGACTCTATGCAGCCAATAAGAAACAACAACCCTTGGATGCTGCTGTTTTTCATCTCTTTCCTCCTCATCGTCAGCTTCTTTGTGCTCAACATGTTCGTGGGCGTGGTGGTGGAAAACTTTCACAAGTGTCGCCAGCAGCAGGAGGAGGAGGAGGCGCGGCTGAGGGAGGAGAAACGACAGAGACGGTTGGAGAAGAGGAGGAGAAGTGAGAGAGCATGGGGGATTAGGGGGAGCTGGGAGGGGGTGCAAAACAAACAGTATATGGTCAAAAGTACATAGACACCTGAATATTACACCCGTGTGTGATGTTTTTCTAAAACCATTGGTATTCATTTGATGCCATCACAGCCTCCTCTCTAGGAATGCTTTTTACAAGATTTTGGAAACTGGCTGCCGGTTTTTGCTCCCATCCATCGAGAACAGCATTACTCCCAGTGTCCAATTTGTTCTGGGAGGTGGCTGCTAAAGAACAGACCATTTAAAGACTCTGAAATGCTTCCAATGGGACAAATAAAGGAATATTGATCTTGATCTTGGATATTTGTAATGGGATGGATATGTGTTGGAGCTGTGGCACGACCAGATGCAGCGCAGCTTCATCCAGGGCTGGTGAGGTCTGGCACTGATGTTGGCCGATAAGGCCCGGCTCTGAGTTTGCATCCCAGTTCATCCCAAAGGTGCCGGATGGGATTGAAATCAGGTCTCTCTGCAGGCCAGTCAAGTTCTTGTGCACCAACCTAGAAAACCATTTTATTTATGGATGTCGCTTTGTGCACCAGGACGTTGCCATGTTGAAACAGGAAATACAAAGGTGGAAGCTTACTATTGTTTAAACTGTGATTGAAATCTGTATCATTAATATTTTCCTAAACATCAGAGAACATACTGAAGACGATGGGTCCATGTCCTTGTTGCTGTATACTGTACATGTAATATTACACACACACACGATAAGCCTCTTTTTTTTCGCATACATACTGTATGAGTACATGCATAATTTCTTCCCATAATATTCTCAGAAACACACTTAACGCTGGCGCACACACATTCACAGACCTCTCTCCTGCTCTGCCTCATTCCTGTCTCATTCCGTCCTTCTCTCTCTGCAGTGTAATCTCTAGTAGTGCTTTCCTCTTAGTCCGTTAACTGTCTGGCAGCGGACAGCGAGGGTTTCTACCCAAAGACACCTTGAGGTGCCATGGGGTGTGTGTGCGTGCGTGATGGATAGGACTGTATTCCTGAGGTGGCACTTTTAGTCTGTACACACACACACACACACACACACACACACACACACACACACACACACACAGCAGTGCGCCACTTGGCATCCAGTTCATCAGTGACTTCATAGCTCACATTATGTTTTTCTGTCAGGCGCATTTTAATGACTGGATGAGAGTGTGTGTGTGTCGATGTGTACTAGTGACGTTGCAGGGACATAAATCTGTTTACACGGTCACATTGTGGAGACTCAACTTCCTTACAACACAAGTCTTCATAATGTAAGTCATTAGATTTTAGGGTGAAGACTTGGGTTTAGGTTAAGGTTAGGGTGAGGATAAGTCTCCAGGACATGAATTTAAGCCAATGTAATGTCCTCTGAAGTGATGGAAACACGACTCCCTGTGTGTGTGTGTGTGTGTGTGTGTGTGTGTGTGTGTGTGTGTGTGTGTGTGTGACATGCAGGGGCCCAGGAGAAGCCGTATTACGCCGACTACTCCCCACTGCGTCGATCCATCCACACCGTGTGCACCAGCAACTACCTGGATCTCTTCATCACCATCATCATCTTCACAAACCTCCTCACCATGAGCATGGAGCACTACAACCAGCCTCAGGTAACCATGGCAACACCTTCTACCACCTGCCCTAGAACCATAGTAATGAAGCGGTATGCGGCGGTACAATACATGCGTGTCTGTGTGTCCTGCAGTACTTCGAGGAGATACTGAAGTACTGCAATTATGTCTTCACGGTGGTTTTTGTCATCGAGGCGATTCTCAAACTAATCGCTTTTGGCCTGCGCCGCTTTTTCAAAGAGAGGTATTCAAGCTCTCACACGAATACAAAGACATTCACAAACATGCAGCTTTCATCCTTAGAAAAACTGAAATTGCCTCTGTGCGCGTGCGTGTGTATGTGTGTCAAGATGGAACCAGCTGGACCTCGCCATCGTGTTGCTGTCCATCATGGGAATCACTCTGGAGGAAATAGACCTGAATGCTTCCCTCCCCATCAACCCCACCATCATACGCATCATGCGAGTCCTAAGGATAACAAGAGGTACACACACAGTGACGCACGAACACGCAAACACACAAATGATATGTGGCTGATGAGAGTTGACACGTGGCAATGTTTCAGTGCTGAAGCTGTTGAAGATGGCTACAGGAATGAGAGCTCTGCTGGACACAGTGATTCAAGCTCTGCCTCAGGTAAGAGGCAGCGCTGACACCTCTGTGATGTCTCTTTAACTGCTAGCCTGGTTTCCAGATCTGATGAATTGCAGACAGCTTGTTTTATTTAGCGATTTATCAGTGCTGGCACTGACTGCCCCCACATGATTTACTAACAACGCTGATTCCCCCAACAGACTGTTAAACCGAATGACACCAAATAACCAGCAAACAAGCATGAAGACATCTTCATGTTTAGCTGAGGGCTAATTGATGATTCTTAAACTTATCAGTGTGGCTGATAAATCACCAATTAAGTCATGACTTCGCGGCTGCTTTGGTGCGCTTGTTTTGCTACTGGGTATCTGTGAGAAGATAAAATATGAACCAGAAAGTCAAGTCTGAAAGCTTATCACACATTAAGACACCATACAGCACTTTATTCTCCTTTGAGGCAGGATTGTACAACTATGTCAAGTTATCACGGCAGCAGTGAAGAGTAGAATTAGCACAATGCTACAAGCTACACGCAGCTAAATATACGACCAGGTCTGGACAATTGCTCATATCTGATTGGCCAAAGTATACATGGATCACTTTGTTCTGTGGTATGGCAAAAAGCAATTTATAAGGCCGATTCAGGTTTTTTTTTCTCATTGAGAATGCTACATTTTTGATGCCATTTCACTGTAGTTGAGAACGAGACATTCACAAGCAAGAACTAAACCATCACCCGAGATACACATAATGTAACTGTCTTTTGACGCATTAGTGGTTTGGCTCCAGGGATGGCCGCGTCGGTTGGTCGGTCCGCCACTTCTGGACTGAAATATCTCTATTGGATGACTTTGTCATGAAATGTGAAGATAATCATGGTGTTCAGAGGATATCGCCTAATGATCCCCTGACTGACAGCTATTGGAGAAATTTGGCTCACACCTTCAAATCCCATCAGGGGAGTCAAGTTTTCATCTAGAGCCATCATAAGGTCAGAATTGTAATTTGTCCAATACTTCGGTGATGAATAAAGTCCTGCAAAACGAATATCAGCAGCCTCAGATTTATCACGTTAAATGCTAATAAGTAAATGTTAGCATGCTAGCACGCTAAACGAAGGTGGTGCACATTACTGTTAGCAGCTAATGTGGTTGTAGACTCTTAGACTGAATATTGAATGAGTGAACAGTGATTAGGGAATTAGAGAATGGTGGACCAGGATGACGACTCTGGTGCAGGGAAAGCTTCAGGAAGGATCCGCCAAAGCTCCTGGGCTTAGTGAACCCTGAGGGGGGCCCGCCAGAAATGTGTAGGGAGAGAAAGTAAATGAGAACAAGCAGGTCTGCAAGTAGACATTTCTAAACTGGTGGTCCTGCTCCTGAACGCAGCTAAATTATATCCATTTCAAAGATCTCACGTTTATCTACGCTTGTGTTCTTACAAACACAGTAGGACTCTCTAGTGCAGCGAAATACCCATGATCCTTCACTGGCTTCCCACCCACTTATAACACCATTTGTCTTTGAAGTGACAGATCATTGCCGGGGATTGAACCCAGGTCTTTGCAGTGCTGTCAGTGTTTTTTCCCCTGCGCTTCATCAATAGATTTATCCATCATCTAATTAGACATCTCCATACCTCCCACCGTGGGGGAAGGCAGGCCAAGTACCTGTGGATCGCTTTATATTTAGAATAAACAGGCATGTTTGTGATTCATGAGGACTGGATCCAGGCTCTGAAAGTGCACCTCTGAAATGTGAGACATGATTCAACTCCAGGTATCATGATGGCTCCTGAGTTTTTAAGATGTAGTAAACATCAATGCAGTAAGGCTTCTCTGTCTACGGCCTCTTTCTCTCTGTTTGCATGTTTGCGTCTCTCGATGTATACTGTACACGTCTTTTTTTCTGTGTATCACATACTGTATATATCTGTGTGTGCGTGTAATATGTCTGTCTAGGTGGGGAATCTGGGTCTGCTCTTCATGTTGCTGTTCTTCATCTATGCAGCTCTGGGAGTTGAGCTCTTTGGAAAACTGGGTTAGTGTGTGTGTGCGTGTACATGCATGCATGCTCGGGTGAGTGTGTGTGCTTGCGAGCACGTGCGCGTGTGCATGCATATAAATCGGTGCTGACGTGTGTGTGCACCTCAGCTGACACTGGTGAGATATCTGTGCATTACGTAACAAGCATAAATTTTGTTGTGTTACATACATTAATTATGTCAATTTAGAATCAGTGCTCTAATCCACACACAGTTCTCTTTCTCCTCTCCCCTCGCCTTCCTCTCTCATACTTACCGCCTCTAACGCTCTTTTCCCCTCTTCATCCTCTTTCAGAGTGTTCAGACGAGAACCCATGTGAGGGTCTTAGCCGCCACGCCACCTTTGACAACTTTGGCATGGCTTTCCTCACACTCTTCAGGGTGTCTACCGGGGACAACTGGAATGGGATTATGAAGGTTATTTTTCTTTCTCTCCTCTGCTCTGTGGGAGTCTTTAAGAAGATGGAGAGATGGCAAAGTCCGTGTTTGTGTCTGTGCATATGAGTGTGTCTCAAAGCATCGGTTATGAGATGGGCGTTGCTGTGAGACGAGAGAACATCACTGTTTTATGACAGACTAAGAGCTGCTGACAGAGTCTAAGGAGGGTGTATTATTCTTCCGTGACAGTCTTTTCACACTCAGAGCAACATCTCCTTCTGTTGGAGAAGAGAGGAAGTACACTGTAGGGCGTTAATGTATCTGTATATCACCTTAAATCCCTTTACCTAATATCAGTTTTGTTCACATCTGCATAATCTCTATGTTCTTTCATCACCCTCGTCATCCAGGACACGTTGCGTGAGTGCCGCCCGCAGGATCGCCACTGTCTCACCTACCTGCCCCTGATCTCTCCCGTTTACTTCGTCACCTTCGTCCTGACGGCTCAGTTCGTGCTGGTCAACGTGGTCGTAGCCGTTCTGATGAAGCACCTGGAGGACAGCAACAAGGAGGCACAGCTGGAGGAGATGGAGGAGAGGGAAGAGAGAAGGGAGAGGGAGGAGGCGGCCAACCGCCGCCTCAGCGCTGCGTCTGCTAGTGGAGACCTGGGGCCAAGTGTGGACACACCTGCGCAGGTAACGGATGGAGAGCGTGTTCATGTTCCTGCACGTGTGAGAGGGGAGGGGGTGGAGGTGACAATAACGATGACAGCGGTGATGATCTCATGTGGCAGGTGCAGGTTGAGGATGAGGAGGGTTCCCATGGCAACCTACTGAGCATGGGACGCATGCTGTCTCTCCCTAGCGACAGCTATGTTCAGCCACTCAGATGCTCCCCTTATCCTCCCATTGGCCATGAGGCCTACTCCGGCTACAGCTACTCAGGTAATTTGGTTGTTTATAGCCAATTAAATTAAGGAACAGCTTATACTGTGCTGTAACCACCAACTGATTGCTGTAAAGATTATTGCTTCTATAAAAAGCATAGACAGCAGCTGAGATGTGATGCGGCACAGCAAGAGGTGCTGTTATTACAGACCTTTTTGTTATGAGGGAGATGCTTTTTTTAATATTGTGTAAGCACATGGGTGGACTTGTTTCCACTGCTGCTGGTCCCATCTAACCCTCAGCACTCCACACCCAGGGGAGCTTTAGAAAAGCTTGGTTGAAACTGCAGATTTATCAATTCAAACAGTGTAACACAGAGTTTTAACTTCCATTTATGTTAAAATCAGAGAAATTACCAAACAAACTTTTACTTTTCTATTTTTATTAGCGTTTTTCATAAAGGTCACAAATATGTACTTTAATTTGTAGTTGTCGTTTCACTGCAGTCTCAGTAAATGTTATTCAAACAGGAGCTTTGTTTGCTGGGGTCTATTTTCAGCTGTGGATTAATACACGTTGGGTGCTCCTGTGAGTATTTACAACAGCTGAGTCAAAATAAACGACAGTGTTTATGATCATGGTAATGAAGGAACACGTCACCCAGTGCAACAGTGTGATTCACTGATGTGTCTTCAACAGTTTTTGTGGAAAGATGGAAATCTATGGCTCCGAGGAAGAAGATATGTCAGGCTTCGGATACACAGACAGTACTTGATAATAGGCTTTGGAATGCGTATTAGTTTGAGTATTGTTTGTTGGGATTTAAAAGTATATATTTTGAAAACATTAACATCACCATTTGGAACAAGTCGGAGGACAGATTTGAGGACATGCAGCTTCAATCCATCTGATTTCTTTTCGTCTGTGTGTCCTTATGATCTTTGCCACATTAGTTTCTGCAGGCTCCATGTCGTCTCTGGGCTCCAGTGGAGGCAGCTCACTGCTGCAGGTTCCAGGAGCTCTGCCAGCCATCAGCCACGCTTCGCTGGGGTTTGGACGCAGCTCGAGGCCAAAGATCTGCCTCAGCACCTCACAGAGTATCGACAGATACTCCCCACACAGGCTCAGTCCAGCTGACAGTATAGACGGATACAGGTTTAGCCCGGTTCACAGAATAAACAGACGCAGGCTCAACTCAGCTCACAGTATCGACGGATACAAGTTCAGCCCGGCCCGCCGAATAAACAGGCACAGACTCAGCTCTGCTCACAGTATGGATGGATACAGGCTCAATCCAGACCACAGCTCAGACAGACCTAAACTCATGTCCAGCCACAGCATAGACAGACACTCCTCCCTCAGACTGAGTCCCACCTCCAGTGCCAGCAGATGTCCCTCTCATTGGCTCAGTCCTGACGACAGTTTAGACAGAAACAAGCTGAGTCCCTCCTACGTTCCAGATAGTTCAATCCTGAAGAGGCCAGCGTCCTTCCGCACTGCAAGCAGACAGTTACGGAGACAGGTGTGTTATCATCTCCTCTCCTCTCCTCTCCTCTCCTCTCCTCTCCTCTCCTCTCCTCTCCTCCTCCTGTCTGGTCCTGTTTGTCAAAGTTACATTATTGTTGCATGGTAGTACAGTACAGACTTCAGTCTAGATAATCTAGCTTTCACAGTGATGGATGCAGACTTCACAATCACTTTGACAGATGGAGTCTGCTAATTGATTTTCATGCTATATGGAAATTATTGGAAATGAATTGATGCCTGGGATGACAGGAAAGATACACCAAGAGACCCACAACAACAACAACAACAACAACAACAACAACGTTTGTGACATCTTTAGCTCTGATGGAGGGAATATGTGATTTGTAGTTACTTGTACTAAACAGGCTAAAACGTCCAAAACAAGGTTTTGTTTTTTTGTTTTAAAGCTCTATGAGGAAGAAGTGATTGGTTCATGATGAGTACGGACATGAGCAATGATTACAGTGCCTCTTTAGACACAGTTTAAGACCTCATCTGTTGTGCACTGGATAATAATCTCGTACAAAATTGTACCTCTGCTCAGGAGGTGATGGTTTTTGTGTTCATAATGACAAAAAATGAAAATGTTGTGACCTTTCTGCAGTTGTGTTTTGATCCATGGTGATCTGCGTGCACTGTGGTTTATCTTCGCTGCGTTTGCTGTGAATACTGATCTGCTGCTGTTGCCAAGTTATCTCACAGTGTATTTTTTAGAAAATTTGAAATGTTCAACGTGTTTGGAAATTATTTTTTCTTGCATGGCCCAACACATAATTAAATCTGTGTTGTGTCTGCAGGAGGCTGTGCGCTGTGACTCTCTGGATCAGAGCGGTTCAGCTGACGATCTGGCAGAGCCTCACCTCACTGTGCCCGCCATCTCTTCCACACCGCCACGCCAGCGATCGTCCAGTGTACACACACTGAAATATACACACCCCCAGAGGGTCATCTCATGCAGGAGCCACAGCCGGAGCCACAGTGAAACCACTGGGCAAGAACATGTACCTGAGCAGGCCATCTGTGGCTCGCAGCCAGAAACAGATGTCGAGAAGAGGCCTGTCAGCCCGCAGAGCCTGTCCAGTCTGAAGGTCCCCAGCGGTGAATCCACCCTATCAGTGCCGCTCTGTAGCTCCAGAGCGGCCAGCTCCGTCCCCGGCTCTGACCCCGGCCCCCAGTTAGACGACACAGATGAGGAAGTCAGCCGCATTAACAGTTCCGTTCACACACACTCACACACACAGCTCCCTCCCAGCCCCTCACACAAAAGCAGACACCTTTCCCCGAGCCCCGGGGAGAACAGGAGCCGCCTCAGCCAATCAGCGTCTCCTGTGTCGGACAGGAACAGGAAACAGAGGATGAGCCCACCGCCGGGAGAGGAGCCGCTTACTATGGCAACCCAGCTGATGGACAGCAGTGTTGAGCTGAGAAGGCGGACTCTGTCATTTGATGCCACTACCCTCTCGCCTAATCAACCAGAGGGAAGTTCTGTGGACGACTAAACAAACTCAGTGAGGCTGGATCGTTATTCTCTGAAGTGGAGGAGCCCGATGTGCTGCCGAAGCACACCAGAGGGGCGGGAACCGCAATCCAAAACCGGAGGTATACCTGTTTCCTGTTTTGGGCCCCGCCCTTCACCTCGTCCTGTCCAATCACAAAGATTTTCACAGGGTGTTTGAGCAGGACTCTTTCAGACTGTGTGTATGCGTGTGTGTGTGTGTGTGTGTGTGTTCAAAGACCCTTTGTGCAATTTGCACACGAGATGCACACAAGAAGACGTTTCCTTTTCTTCTATCATAGTCCTAGCTTTAGTTCAGACATAGTAGTCACTGCCCGGCTATATATACTCAAACTTTAACCTTTCCTTGCTTGCTCTCCTCCTTCTGCCCTCACTCTCATCCTTTTCCTTGCACCTCAAGCCTTGGTCAGAGTACAAGACAAAATTATCTGAAAGATGCAGTGTGGATTAATAACTCGGGGCTGCGACTAGTGATTTGCTTAATCTGCACATTATTTCTTAATAAATCAGTAATCTTTCAGTCTCTGAATCATCAGCAAGAATAGAAAAAGGTTCATCATAATTTCTGAAGGTGAGGCTTTCAAATTGCTTTTTTTTTTTTGTCCCACGGAGGGTCCAAAATCCAGAGATATTCAGTTCACTATGATGTTAGACAAGGAAAAGCCACAAATCTTCGCAATCAACCGTTTTTCTCAGCGCTACCCAGCATCTCATTTAGTCTTATGATTGTTACTTTCAGCAAAATTCCCTCATTTCTTGCACTGTGGTGTAGAAATTACACTTTGTGTTTACAAGAGAAATTGATTTTTAAGTGATAAACTTCCGAAAACTGAAGCTGACAAAGAATTTTATATGTAAATGCTTGATTTGTAATTGCATGCTTATATAGATTGCTGCAGGAACATTTTATGGGAGACTAAAACTAATTGTAAGGCAGCTTCTTATGAGTGGAGCAAATTGAGAATCTTATATATCACCAAATGAGAGTTTTTGTTTTTTTTAATATGACTAATCTTCCTATTTTTGGTACCACTCAATCTACAGTAAACTGCCACGGGATGTTGCGGGATCATTCTCTGATTGCAGTCTTTCTTGGCCCAATCAAACATCTTTGTGATGTTTGAGAAACATCCCACACCTGAATCCACCCAACCCCGACGGTCGGAAAAATCAATTTGCGCTTAGAGCCTCTCAGTTAAAATCGTGTAGTGTGACCTAGGCTTTAGTAGTTTCTACCTCGCTTTTTCCTGATCCCACCCATTCTTAGTTTCTCACCCCCTCCACTTTCCTTTTCTCTGTCTTAGTATTCTCAGGGTAGAGGTAGTTCAGATGCAGGTGAGTATGAAGCATGTGATCAGAGGTCTGCAGAGTTAGATTGCCCCCTACTGTCTGAAGCTGGAGCTGGCCTGTCTCCCCTGATGTTTGAAGACATTTTATTGTACAGGTGCGGGGTGAACTTCAGACAGAGGCAGATATACAGAAGGGCTTATTCAGGTGAAACGACAGTGCGTAAAACTTTGTAGGCCAAGATTATATTTTATTAACACAGCAGTGATGATATGAGAACTACAAAGGTGAATTTCTACGTTTTTGAATGTCAGTTCATCTGCTGGTGCTGGTGACGATGAAGTTGGATGATGATGATGATCATGATGATGATGATGTCAGTCCCATAGGATGCTGATTGTGATAATGATGATAAAGACTCTAGATGATGCAAACATTATAATATTGTATAATGTTCATGCAGAATGAAACCAGGGAATGACATACAGGAAGCTCACCTGCAGTTACATTATTGGAAAGTGCTGGAATAAAACCACTTCCTGTCTGACTTTCATTTGACTCCATAACCCTGCGTCTAAATCTGTTCTTTATCTCTATATAAGGAGGTTAAAAAAACACAGTATGAGGGCTTGCAATCCTTCCACATGAGCCACTTAATCCAAAAATAAAGCTAACACGCAGCTGCTGCCTGCTGGTGCTAATGAATTGAACATAACTCGAGTACGCTATCTAATTATGGTCCTTCAGCAGATGTTGATTAATATGCTTAACACATCCTTGGATCTTGGTCTCAACACATAATTATATTAAAAAGAGTTTCTCACATTGCAAGAAGCAAAGAGGAAATTATTTAAAGATGATGTGAAGAAAGGCAGACTCAGCCCTGGTGGTGGTGGATAGATTTTATTTTTTCATTTTACCACTTCAGCATATCACAATAAAATATTTAATCACATGAATATTTCACACTGAAACACTATAGCATTCAGAATGCATTAAGCCGTCCTGCCTTTATCTCCTTGCCAGGAAAATGTACCAATTTCAGCAAGTCCTGCCACCTGCACTCGTTTCCTCACAACCTATTGGTCAAGCTGCCTGTCAGTCTCAATTTCAGCCAATGGGAGGCCACACGTCTGCAGGGCAGCTTGTGATTGGTCAGACTGACTGAGGACAAACAGAAGACAATAAAAGGAGCTACACAGCTTCACTAGCCTCCATATTTCCGTCACTAAAAGACCTTGAATCCCGTTATAAGGCAGATGGAGCATCATCACTGATCTACATCTATGTTAATCTGCACCTCGCCATATGAACATGCAGTCAAGGTGTGTGTGTACTTCCAGGTGTATATACACGTGTTTCCAGGTGTACATGTATATCTGTTTCCAGGTGTGAGTGAGTACAGCTGTTTTGGCGTGCGTACATATCTGTGTGTGTGTGTGTGTGTGAGTGAGTGTGTGCATGAGCAGAAGACACAGAGAGTTACAACTAACTAAGCTGAACCAGCAGTTGCCATGTTAAAAATAGATCATACATCACGTGACCCACAATCCCGCCAGCCCCAGGAGAGGATGGAAAGCCGCCAATCAGCGAGGCAGGAAGTCGTCCGTGCCCGCGTCGCGTGCAGTGTCGTTCAACTCACACCTCTTTCTGTCTGTCTGTCTGTCTCTAGAAGGCGGGAGCCATGGGTCTCTGCTGTGTCAGTTTCTGGGGGTCCAGGGTTTCGGTGAAGGGCGGGGCTTGATAAGGGTTGGTGGTTACTATGGTGGCTCCGTTGGCGATAGGGTACGGTGTAGCTCGAGCGTTGCTGGGGGCGGGGTCCAGGTGTTGCCACGTGAACAAGTTGGTGTTGCTGCCGGTTAGGAAGCGGCGCAGTGCGCTCAGCGTCAGCACGGTCTGTTAGTAACACACACACGAACACACACGCGTTAGCAGAGGCTGTTGGTTACACACAGATTTACATTAGAGCCACATGATTACTGTTACAGGCTGGAGGCGATTTGAGGTGGGCGAGGGGGGCTGCCATCCCACTTGTTAGCAAAATGACCAAAATGCATCCCTCTCATTAACCTGCCACCCCCCCCTCTGCATCCCCTGACAGCACAGAGAGTGCAGGGGCAGTTGGTCTAGTCTGCCGGACTCATGATCCTTTATCTGAGAGACTGGCTCATAGTAATCCATCCAAAAGCTGTGAAATATTTTAGTTGACTCTCGACCAAAGTGGTGCACGGGCTGACGCTGCCATTACTAAAGCCACTCCTCAAGTGTGGCCACAAAACTTGACCCCTAATCTTGGGATTCCCTTCACCTCAACTTTTCAGACCCTCGTTTGGTTCTAGGTTCTTCCTTCAGTATTAACTTTATACAACGTTTACAACCGAGAGCATGTTGATCTACATCATAGCGGGGCTGGAACAGTCTGGTCTATGGCCCAACCTGGAATCCAGCGTGTCCAATCATTTCAGTTTTACGATTCTCTCCACCAGATTCAGCGTGATCCTTATTTTTTCTATAATCTTGTTATAATCCTTTACATTCTTCATCACACTGTTTGGCTGTGTGTTGTATTTGCATTTATGCCAGATCCTATGAAATCTGCTGGTTCACCTTTTCATTGTGAGACTCCATCTCCTTAGTTCTCCATTGTTCTTTGTTTAAGCATTGGTTGTTGTGTTTGATTCGGTGGTAAAATGATGGTAAGGACACATCTGCTAGCTCAATCACAGGTGACAGCGCTGACAGCAACTCCTGAAACTGCCCAGAACTTCCATTTATCATCACGTCCTGAGCAGAGACAAAATATGAGTCCCAGGAACTCTGCCCAGTGATTTCGTATTGTACTTTCATAAAGTTTGGGGACTCACAAGAGACAGACTGAAAGAAGAAAAGTGAAAATCAATGCAGCTGAGGCCTGATTTCCTGACCTTTAGTCTTTAGTATGCGTGAAACTCCAAACATGCTGGATCCTCCATTTCCCATCTTGAGAGCATCTGATAGCATTATGCCCTCCGTGCTCAGTAAACCCCCTCGTCTTTTAAACTCCATGTCCCCCGGTTTGTACAGCACATTTTTGGTTAAATGTTATTAGCCTCCAACAACCCCGATGACATCACTTCTCACACGTTAGAAAGCCAGAAAACATGAAAGTCCAGCTGTGACTGGCAAACCGACTTTCATGTGTAAGATCAGATTCTGACAGAGGAGCCAAAGTCTGAAGAACGTTGATTTCACTCTCAAACACATGCTATAAATTCTCTACAGAAGAATACAGGAATAATTTAACACAGGACTACTGGGGGAAAAATGACTTGACAGACTCAAAGAGACCTTCTGTAGCATACTGTACACCCTTGACACAATTACAACTGAACCTCCCCACATCCTCTGACAGTGAGATGAATGGCTGCTATAGCTTTGCTGGTAAGATTGTTTTAACAGGCTCCATTGAGTCATCAATGGATAATAAATCAGTCGGCCTCTGTCTGACTTGCACTGTTTTTTGGGATTCTTTTTTAAGGACTGAGAGCAGCTCAGCTTCAGGAACATACTGTTCACACCTCCGCAGTTACACACATTCACACCTGGAAATGGTCCAGCGGAGCCACAGTCTGAGCTGTCGGCTCAACTGGAGCAGCTGGGGGTTAAGGGCACCTTAGTGGTTTTAATGAAGGATGTGCAAATGCTGCTCTTTCACTTTCCCCACCACGATTTATCCTGCTGGTCTGCAGATCGATGTCTTACCTTTGAGCCAACGCCGGCCCGCAAATTCATTATAGTATCGAATACAGTAAAGAGAGATTAACCGCAAACTTTTGTGATCAATGTGTGATCTTTTTTTAAAAAATATCTGTTGTCCAAATTAACTACTAGAAGCAAACTGTGATTAACATAATGAGTTTTTATGAAGAGTTTTGTCACAGCTCAATGCATTGAGCATCAGTTTGATTACCTGATATGTGATACGTTGCATACATTCTGCATATAGTGATAAACTACATATCAGTATTGGGAAAATATTGCATAAACTCTAAATCTGCCAATTCTGCCATTAGACTGGTATCAAAAACCAAAATATGACCCTTCATCACAAACTTTCAGACATGCCCTCAATGTGTGTGAGTGTGTGTGTGTGTGTGTGTGTGTGTGTGTGTGTGTGTGTGTGTGTGTGTGTGTGTTAGACTAGAGAGAGGGTGGGAGGGCTCTTAGGCAGGAGCTTCTGCTTGTCCTCCATGAAGGAGATGCTCTTAAGTGTGCTCATGGCCAGCAGACACTGATAACCCTGGAATACACACAGACATGACGATGAACACACACAGACAGAGGACGGGTTCACACACACATGCATAAACATACACACCCAGGTAAGGATGGAGAAGAAGCAGAAAGCGATGGTGGCTCGGGCGGCGTCGGAGCCCTGGGCCAATGGCAGCTCGTCTGGAGAGGTAGCCTGCCACTGATTGGCCAGAAAGCAGAAGCCAACAAACCACAGGAAGCTGGCAAGACCTGGAGGCGGGAGGCAGAGGAGTCAGAAAGGGTAATGTGCATCATCTTTTAAATCTCTTCATACAGAGTAAAATCCTGTTATATCAGGATATTACTTTACTGTACTTGAATGTTTCTTTTATTTTCTCAAATATCTTTTAACTGAGTGATGAACTTCAGATTCAGATAACACAGTTTCAATTGTTAGCAAAATGCTTCTGAGACACAGCATTGCTTTGAGCTAAATGCTAATGTATGCTGACAATGCTAACATGCTGTTGATTACCTGGTACCATCTTGTTCAGCATGTTAGCATGCTAACAACCGCTAATTGGCACTCCACATGAAGTAGAGCTGAGGCTGATGGGAGTGTCATTAGGTTTGGTTTGTCATGAATGTGTTGTACAAATTGGAAAAATGAACTGATGATGGTGCTAGAAGGAAAGTCAGGGGATCACAAGCATTAATACAGATGAGCCATGCTGGCTGTTTCCCCCGTTTACAGTCTTTATGCTAAGCTAAGCTAACCAGCTGCTGGCTGTAGTTTCGTATTGACTGTACAGACATGAGAGTGGTATCAATCCTCTCATCTAACTCTCAGCAAGAAAGCAAATACGAGTGTTTCACCAAATTTCAAGTTCAACAGCAGCCCACGATATTTGCTGATTATGTACCAGAGAAAACGAGGTCTAGCAGGACAGCGCGTCGTCTGTCCCGGATGCTGCTGATGGAGGGAAAGTAAACGTCCAGGACGAGGAAAAAGATGCTGCCTAGGAAACAGGCCACGCCCACGGTGACGCCATAGTTACAGGCATCGGCGTTGTTGTTGAAGACGCAGAGCAGACGCTCGCTGCCGATGTTGATGTAGCCCTCGTTCACGATGCAGCTGAACACCACCATGGAGAAAACCTGCAGGGAAAGACACACGGGATGATTGATCGTCTCACAGGTGGAGGAGAATGAACTCACACTGGTGTCCGAATGCCTTTCATTCCTCATACACGTCCCACAAAGACACACCAGTATACACCGCTTCAACACACAAAGACAGTCTTCTCTTCTGTGAGTATGCGTAGCTTTAAAGGGTCAGTTCACCCAAATTATAAAACACCCCCCACGTGCCACGCAGACAGTTTCAGTGTAATTTGCAGATTTGTGTCTCTGCAGAGGCAATTTTCAGGTTGCTGTGGAAAATCCAAACCCCTCACTGTCAGCAGATAGTCGAAACAGTCTTCTCTAGAAGGTTTAAACATCTGTGGATTATTCCATGTAATCATAGACATTGTTTCTGAGAAGACTGCACAAAGTACATTACTTTTACCACAAAGAAATCCATTAATCAGGACCAAATGAAGCCAAAAGGAGACAAGACAACCTTTTTAAGATCCCCTACTTTCATGTTAGTCCAGTTATAATTTGATAAAATGTTAATCAAACATAATATTAAGCTTTGATTTTGACTCTTGGAGCTGCCTCTTTCCATTACAGCTGAAAAAATTATTTGGCTAACTGATAAGAAATTAATCTGACAAAACAAAACAAATGAAGAACATTAACTTGGGCTTCTTGGACTTTTTTTTTTTTTTCTTCTTCAATTTTCTGACATTTTATCGAGCAAATAATTAGTAATTGGAATAATCATTATTAAAAGCAGCTAAATAATTGGCAGATTAATGGATTATCAAAATAATTGTGACTTTTAGTCCTATGTTTCACTTTGCCGCCTTTCTTTGTTTTATGTGAGCGCAAACTGAATATCTTTGGGTTTTGGCCTGCTGGTCAGACAAAACATGCAATTTGATGGCATCACCTTTGTTTTCAGGATAGCTTTGATGGACATTTTCACTGTTTGATCACATTTTAATCAAAAGCCTTGCAGCCTTGATGTCTAAAGAAAATAATTTTACATATGTAAAAGTAGCAACAGCACACTGTAAAAAATACTGTGTTGCAGGTAAAAATGCAGCATTCAAAATCTAAAGTATGTAAGTATTACCATCAAATTGTACTTAAAGTACAAAAAGTAAAAGTATATTATGTAGAATGGCCCATTTAATTACTGTATACACACATATAAAGTGACACTAATTTCAGCTGTACACTGGAGCTCAATATCTAATAATATATCTATTGTAATAGTTTATAATTTCATTTATATTTTGCATCTGTTTCTGCAAAATAACTAGAAACCAATACTGGCAAATAAACGTAGTGAAGTAAAAAAGTACACAAGTATGGGGAATTAGAAGTATAAATTAGCATAAAATGCAAATACTACTGCTTTTTGACTTGATCTGGTTTTTATTCCAGTATTTTACTGTTACTGAGCTTTGTTTTAAGAAGCACTGGCAAACGGTTGATGACAAATTCTGTTGAACTGAACTGAATCATGGACAAAGACAGAGACAGACAGACAGGCCTGTTTGTGTCCTCCTGCTAACTTGCTCCTTTAAAACCAAACTGTCCCCTCAGTGCACATTAAAAGCTGTGAGGCTGCACAGCATCACACCGACACAGACACGACAGACAGGTGTCACACTAACAGGTATTTACATCCAAAGCGTTCACATGAGCTCAGCAGACACAAAGAGGCTCTAGATAAACATATGGTAATGAGACGCTGGAGCTCCAGCTGGAAGCCGCATCACTGGACTGATTGCTGTTTATTACACCGAGCTGAGATCAGTAACACGGCACATATTTAACATTTAGAGACTGAGCACAGGCTACTGATTTATGTGAATCCTGACCGGACTGGACAGAAGACACAGCAGCTAAGAGCGACAGACAATGTGAATGGGAGAGAGGCAGAGAGATGGGGGGCTGCAGGCAGGCCTGTCCATTGATGCCAAGCCGCACGTTGCAGAGGAGGCTTACCCACGACATCAGTCTGAGGATGGTCCGGGGATGCGTGAAGAAGGCGACCGGGTCGAAGTTGACGCTCCCGGCCTTCCCGGCGCCGTACGCGCCCGCTGGCTCCATCCCTCCGGCTTTCTGCTGCCTGACGCCCGCTGAGAGAACGAGGGGAGACGTTGAGAGCTGCGCGGAGCGGCGGCGTCCTCCTCCAGCCTCCGTGTGAAGTCAGAGCGCGTCACAGCGCGGATCACAGGCTGCGCCGCAGAGTCTGCTGTCTGCGCTCAGGACGGCTCCACGGCCAAAGTGCCTCAGGTTCATCTCTGATTCAGTCGTTTTACCGAGATTTTAAGCTCAGAAAATGATGATTTCGTTTATTTTTTCTGAAGGGAGATTCAGTCTAAATTTACCATCCAATGATTTTGCTTTAATTTAGGGCTGATATTTCAATACTATCATTTATCGGCTATCATGATGAAACCATCGTTTGTTATCATTTTGCAGAATTCAAACTAAAGATTTCAAGCAAAATTGTAATTAAAAGAGATTTCAGTGTTTTGTTTTACTCATGTAAAGAGTTTTGTCTCTGAATGTTAATTAGATTATTCCATATATGATTTTGCACATATTTGGCACAAGAATATTATTGACTATATTAGATATATGTCAACCACATGGACCTGACTGTATGTCCACAGCATATTTATCCCCAGCAGCAACATTAAAGGCTGAACAATGAAGCCAACCCGTCAAAAACTGCAGTTCCTCGAATGGCCACGAGGCTGGCCTCAAAAAAAGAGTAAGTCCCCATAGACCCCCATGTTAAAATGCAGGTGTACCAGGAAGGTGTTTGTGGGATTTATTGTAAATAAACTAAAGTGCCCATGAAACAACACATCACCCAGTGCAATAATGTGTCTCACTGGCATTTTTTTTTTTTTTTTTTTTTGGGATAAAAATCGAGCCCTGTGACACAGAGGAATAAGATATGTCGAAATCAAAAATCTAGAGTGCCGCCAGCCTCATCCTTTAACGTAAATGCGTAAGATAAACAGACATTTTGATAAGAAGTTGTTTTTTTTTTTTTATGCTACCAAGAGTCCTTTGTGCTGAGCAGAACATTTCACAGTTAAATAAACCCATCAGTGCTCTCTGGTGAGCAAACTGTGAAATACAGACACTATTTAAAATGATTTGAGAGATATACTTTGCATTTATGTACTATACAATCTGTGTTGAAATCAGCCAATAATATCAACCATGCTGTTGTATTGCTCGAGCTCTTTATTATTTATTAGTCCACAGCTCTTTGTGAACGATTCTTTCGGCTTAGTTGAAGTCAACGTTAAGTCTGCTTCAACTCTGAATCCTCGTGATGAGCCTGACAGTGACAGAGACTCACTGAGGCTAAATAAATAAAACGTCCTGTAACCATCAGAGTTTTAACTGAAGACTTCATAGGATGTGATTGGACAGATTCATGACGGCTTGGTTGAGTAGATAAAACCAGAACTGTGTTTAGAGACACACACACGCACACATGGGCACACACACACACACACACACACACACACACACACACACACACACACACACACACACACACTGTACGCTCGTCCTCTTTGGATTAAAGCTCGTCTTTTGTTTCGCTGGCTTTTTTTGCCTCTTCAGCTTTTATGGCCTCGATGTACTCCCTCCTGTCTTCATCCTCCTGGAGACACAGAAGGAAGAAATTTATTTTTAACAGCCAAAGAAAAGCAGCTCTCTCTCTCTCTCACACACACACACACTCACTCACACACACACACACACACACACACACAGCCGAATAAACTGAAACCACCGCAGCAGCGTCGGGCAGAGTAATGAAGGAGATCATTTACCTTAACTCTGTCTTTTTTGGCTTTCTCCATCTCTGTATCTACAAACTTCATCAGGTCCTTCAGCTTCCTCTTCCCAGAGTAAAACACCACCTGACAGAAACACAGATATCCCATACTGAACAATAAACTTTAGTTAATTCAAAACCAGTTCACGTCTTTATACAGTCAAATCATCATCAGCATATTTTTTTTACGTGCACAGCTCTGTGTCCAGTTACCAATAACAAATGTACAACATCTGGTTAGTCTTTCCAAACAAAGCTAACGCTGTCAAACAGTCACAGTTTGGTTGATGCTTTAGGCATCAAAAAAACTTTAAAAAAAATCAAATGCTTCCTACTCTTTCAGCATACAGAGCAGGGAACAGGCAGAGTGATGGGTGGTTTCCCTGCATTGATATGTTGATGTCGTTGGCTGAGGCATCGATACGAGCGATGACCACGTCCCCTCGCTCCTTCAAGGCCTCGGCTAACTCTTCCCACAGTGGAAACAGAGCACGGGACTGCTGACTGTAGGGAAGATCTGAAATGCACATTTGATGTAGATTTATTTTTGTTTATTCTACATTATAACGTAAATTTTTAAGTGCAGGTGTTGAGCAACAAACAACAGAGTGGAAAGCAAACAACAACCAAAGCAGTCAGTGATAAAAAGCTGTGTGAACCAGGAAGCATGGATCTGTTGATTGGAAGGTCACATGACATCTAGGGCCAGTGCAGTTTACACATCCAGCAGACATGGAGCATCATAAGCATTTATTAAGAGTCATGTTTCTGGCCAGCTAATGTATGCCTCAACTTTTAGCTGGGTTTGGTCTCCACCAACTCCTGAGGGAAATGTCTGCCTCTTTAGCTGCTAAATGCTCCACGATGTTCACCGGTCAGTCGCTAACTTTGTCTGCCTTTTTTGCAGCTGCCTGCTAGAACAGTGTTGATGAGAGCTGCAAATGGAACAAGCTGACAACTGCTAAAACATAATTCTCCGTGGGTTCATAAATATGACCAGTCATCTTATCCACAGATAATACAAAATATTCATTACTGCAGTTGCTGTTAAAGTAATGCTTATGTAACCTAGATGTTACACGTTTCAGCCAAATTTTGCCCAGTGTGAATTCTGCCTAGATGTCTTTTTACCTGCAAACTCCAAGTCCAAGCTCACCGTGTTTTTTAAATGAAGAGAGTATTTACATACAGAACAGGACAAAAACAGTCTTGTCGGGGTTAAAGGCGACTTTCTCCAGAGTCATTCCCACCAGCTCCTTCACCGGCTCTTTGTCCCATCCCTCAGGTATCGGCTCACTCTGCATCTTCGGCTGTGACATTAACATGCAGGCAAACGCATTATTTACACCAGGACTAGCTGTTTCTCCACGTCCTGTCATGCATCGCACACCGGATGAGGGTGAACGTCACCTTAGCCTTGCCCTCCACGTAGGACTGGCAGAATTTCTTTATGGTCTCTACATCCAGAGTGTCGGAGGGCAGGTGATAGGTCACATGGTCTGTCAGGTTGACCAGTCGGACGAGAGGCGCCTCGAACGGCTGAACCCGGAAGTACTCCATCACCCTGCCATTACGAGGCTCGTCCACGTTCACCCACACGAACAAAATCTGAACACACACACATGCACAGGTGAAATACTGCAACAAACAAGATTACAGTCATTGTGTTGCAGTTTTAGGTTCCGACCTTCAGCCTGAAGGCTTCTGCGGCACTGTTAAAGGCAGAGTAGATCTCTTTAAAGCCAGCGGAGCTCTCGCTGACAAACAGGAGGGCGTGGTTCAACACAGGTGATGTTAATATCTGAGTGGCTGTCTGCAAGAGACAAAATCACACGAATACTTCTCCTTTAGTAATAAAAGTTCTATAGGAAGTCGATGGCAGCAATACAAAATAACACAAACCATGTGTTTAAAACAATATAGAAATCCTTCAGTGTATTAATATAGTGAACTAACCCATCTCAGGCAGTATAAATACAAAAAACCCCACAAAAAGTTTGCAAACTTGGGAGTCTGCAGGTATATGTGTGTGAAAATTCATCTAATGCTCTACCTTTCCTGTGTACTCAGTGACTGGGTCCATCTGGTAGACGGTGATAAAAATGATCAGCTCCTCTTTGGATGTCTGAGGCATCATTTTGTAAGCCTGGATGAGCTTAGACTGCAGCACACACACACACACACACACACACACACACACACACACACACAGACACACGTAAGAATGAAATGAACGTCTGCTCTTAAACTGCTGCATATTAATGTATTCAGCCAGCTTGGTGCAGTGGTTTAATGATTTAAATTTGTCTTGCATCCAAAATGCCTGGAAATGTAAATGATTAAGTGCTTAGAAAACACAGACGCATACAGTGCACAGACACCAACAGCCATTTGTGTGTGTTTGCTTCTCCTGTATGTTGCATTTTACATTCATCAGGTGGACAGAAACGTGACTCAAAATGTTCGATAATGTTGCTCCGTAGCTGCTGGATGTGTAAACAGTCAATCGCATATCAACTTAGTAGGTGCTAACGTTTCAGTGCTGTGTTCGCAACTTGTTTCTACTGCCCCCAAGTGGTCAAAAAATCAGTTATCGCAGGTAAAAAGGTAAAATGTACCTTTTTCAGCAGCAGCACAACATCATGTGTGAGACCATATTTGCTGATCACTTGATGGTCCTGTGTCACAGCAAAGCGAACATCAGGCAGGTCGATGGCTGCAGCGTAGAACACCTGGACGAGCTCGTGGTTTAGCTCCTACACACACATCAAAACACACACAAACTGTCATCAGGCCACCGATTACAGTCACTACACCAACGAGAAGCTGGAAAATCAAACAGCTGGAACCCACCTTAAAGAATCCAACCACTGTCAGTTCCTCTGAGGCCTCGGATTGGCTAAAAGCAGTGATGAGGTCAGCGGCAGACCCCGCCCTCCTCCTCAGCCAGGTCAAGATGGAGGCCGAGCTCTGAGGAACTGAATCCAGGAAAACAAATAATGTTTAATTGCAGTATTTTACCCAAACTAAAAGAGCTTCAACAATAGCGGGTATGCTCTTTGTTATTTTGACGTACTGGGACACTCGACAGGGTTGAGCTTGTCTCCAGAGAGGTACAGCTTGATTTCGGGCTGGCCAGTCGCGTTGAGCTCTTTAGCCAGGTCCTTCTCCTTTGTCACATCAATCACTGCCAGTTTGACCTCTGACCCCTGAAGCTCTGCAGCAGCACCTTCGAACGCTGCCAAGACTTGATGGCCTTGTCCAGACAGAGGGGCATCTAGAAACACACACACGGTAAGTGAGTGTGAATGAAGACATGCTGACACTCACAAACTCTCTTATGGTGTAATGTGGATGTTTAGCCAATATAAACCTGTAGGTCACGATCAGGCTTTTGGAGTCTTTGTGTGTATCTTACAGAAGTGCACCAGCAGCTGCTTGTGTTTCCTCAGCGCCCTGTTGAAATGTCCCTTCCTCAGCCGTAGAACTCCATTCTCGGGGGGTGATTTGTCCTCCTGTCGACCGGGCTGCGTGTCAGCGGCGGCAAACACAACGAGACACAAGGCCGTCGCCCCCAGCAGCAGCGCTCTCCTCATGACGGCTCACCCACAGGCTGACAAACTGGACACTGGAGCGAGCTTGACGAGGAGGTACGCAGGGAGTGTTGAAAGCAAGGGCTGATATGTGCGTCTGTGTGTGTGTGTGTGTGTGTGTCAGCGCTGAGTTGTGAATCGTTATCTGCCGACTAGGCCCACGGGCCTGTAGCTGATTAACTTTCCTATCTGAGCCCTGCTGTATCGCTGCTCTTGCCTGCTGTTCATATAAGTATATCACTAATATCTTAATGTCCTTTGCCTAACACTGTTCACCCTGCCAATGTCAAAATGGAAGCACAAAAGCACACACACATAATGCTCAAGCACTCAAACACATGCATGTCTATATGCAAAATTCAACCCCTTGCACAGCTGGTAGATTTTTACATCTTTTTAGGTGTTTTTATTCCATCTTTATTTCTCTATCAACGTGATAGAATGATAAATAATAACATGACAACATTTTGATTTAAAATAGAAAGTCTGACTCGGCTTTGATACAGAGCGTCACAGCGACGACGCGTAAAGCAGGTGCATTAATCAGTCATCGTGTCGAAGTGCATAGACTCAGCAGCACAGGCGCTGCACCCATCCTTCAACCTTCACCCTGTTTTCTACACCTGGTTTTCACAGCAGGTCTGAATCACAGTATATATTAAGTATACGTCATGAGTTCCACATTTTGAGAAACATGCATATTTGCTTTCTTGCAGAGGGTTAGATGAGAAGATTGATACCATACTCTCACACTGTGTCTGATTGGTAGATTTATGACGATGTAGCATATAGAATAGAAACAAATAGCCTGCTAACAAAGGTAACGTGGCTATGTCATGTTCACACCAGGTTGTTACATCTAAATTAAATCCAGGATTTCAACTAATACTATCAGTTCAGCTAATCTAAGAAGAGATACACGCTGTTTGTTGGTATCTGCTTTCGCTTGACACAAAAAAGTTGCTCATTTAGGTTATTTATCAGAAGGGACAAGGTTAGCAGTGAGGGCCTGGCGACCTCACAGTGATAACAGGACTCCAGGAAGTCACTGCTAGCCGGCCAGGCTCCCGCTCTTTATGCAGAGCTAAGCTAACCCTCTCCTGACTGTAGCTCCACATACGAACAGACGGACGTGAGAGCGGTATCCATGTTCTCATCTGACTCTCAACAAGAAAGTGAGTGAGCGTGTTTCGCAAAATGAAACCAACCAACCAACCAAATTTTGCATCACAGTAATTCATAACACAAAGCCACCACTTTTTTTTTTAACCAGATAAATCTGAGGGACAGTATACACAATTAAACAGTTCAATCATAGACTGCAAATCGCAGTTTTGTCTCTCAAGTGATCATAATTCTAAATGTAAACTAATATGATTAAACTTTACAGGTGTAAACATTTTTACAGCAACCAAAAACATTCTCATTTTACATTAATTATTGTTTAGTGTACCTCTTTGTCTTTAAAGCCCTGAACACCCACACAGGTGTTCATGCGTTCAATGCTGTAAACTGGAGTTTCATCAGGTCTCACATGTGCTAGTAAGTATGATAAAGGTGTTACTGTCATAACAGGTGCAGCAGAGCCAACAGGAGTGAGTGTGTGTGTGTGTGTGTGTGTGCGTGTGTGTGTGTGTGTGTGTGTGTGTGTGTGTGTGTGTGTGGTGGGGGGGTGGGGGTGGGGGGGTGAGGGGGTGGGGTAGCATTCTGTAAACACCCACAGAGTCCAGAGAAAAGGTCTAATCTGTCAGAATGATTAAAGTCACCGGTGTGGCTGTGCCTTGGATGTGTGGGGCCTTTAAAAGAGCAATTATGCAGAAATATAAATTAAAGCACGTCAAGTCAGCGTGTTTTCCAACGTGCTTTGTTTGCTCTAACAAAGAAAATCATGTCTGGCATTCAGGCCTTGACAAGCTCCAGCCTTCATCATTAAACATGAATGTTAGCTGTACCTGCGCTCCATAAAGAGAAATAACACAGAGTTTGTTCTTTTCATACTTAAGTATAGAAAACAAAATGTCAAAGTCGAGAAACAAAACGATGAATGAATTCCTGAACATCATCTTGTCGATAAATGTCTGCTGTTGTCTCGTCTTTTGTCTGCAGGCGTTAGTGTTGCATGCTGCACACGTGGCAAAATGGTGCCAGGATGGATTCAGTTTTCTCTTCCTCCTCGTTAATCTCAATTAAAAGCCCAACAACATTCATACAAAGGGTCAAAAGTGAAAAACATGTTTTTGCCTAGTTTTCCTCTGCGTGTTGGAAATGCTTGTCTGCTTGTGGAGAACACTTTCAAATGTTCAGAAATGTGTAAAACATCCCAAACACCACATCTGAGCTGTCAAAGATGGAACATGATTAGCAGGATCACATCAAACGTTGAGAATTAAAGCAGAGGTGAGTCTGAATTTCCGAAAATTCAGCTGTGACGAGTTTTCATAGCGGAAGCATTGCATGAAAACGTTGTAGAAACTGCAGACTGATCCGCTCCTCTTGTTCGGTATGTACAGGATCAGCTTTAGATCACACATCACCTAAATACAGTCTTGCTTCCCTGCATAGCTTCAGCAGTGAGCCGTTAACATTCCGAGGTTATGACAGATAGCGTATTTATCCACATTGTGAGAAAAATATATCATGAGTGTTATGGGAGGACTAAGGACGAGGGGAGCCTCACTAATCCTGACTGTGTCATTTTGTGTATACGTGCAGATGGTTTCCACACCGTGGGCAGGAATGATGTGCGTCTTGCAGGCCTCGTACCATGAAGGGGATCAGACAGAAGCCGCAGACCAACCTGAAACACACACACACACGCGTGCAGAGACAGCAGATGGAGCTTGTGTTAGAGCTGGTTTAGCACTCTTATGTCAAATACTCATGCATGTGTGTGTCTGTGTGTGTCTCACCCCATCATGGTGAGTAGTACACACATGCACCAGGCAGCCCTCCCAGGCAGGTACGTGACTTTAGTGGTGACGATGTGGTGGCAGTGTGGGCAGACGACCACACCGGGGACGTCTCTCAGGTACGCCACTGAGACGGGGACAGGCTGAGGCTGGGTCAGCACTACCGGCTGAGTCTGTGTGCTGTTGATAGATGACGTTACACCAACTGAAATTCAGAGGACACAGAGGAGGAGATCAGACGCAGAACGACAACTGGATATTATGTATGCTGTTAAGAGCCGTAGTAAAGATGTAGCCGGAATACTTTGTGAAGTTGGATGGATTATGATTCCAGTGTTTTGTGAAGGTGACGTCACAGCAGGTGGCACTCTGGGTGGAGTCAGGACAGGAAAAGGATCTGGCTGGATCGTCACTAGAAAAAAAGAAATACTTACAAGTGTGTCCACATCAAGCTGGTTGAATTAGGAAAATTTTTATCTCCTTTTCAGCCCTCCGTCAAGGCTGAAACAGCATTCTTCTCCCCCAAAAAACTCAACTTTACCAGAGTGTGTAAATCTTGAAACACTGTCGTAAGACAAAGATGTCAGCCAGCATGGTGAGGGTCGGGGGCTGTGTGCCGGTGAGGTTAACAGGGAAACCTTTGATCAGCTCTAACTTCCTCTATGATTTTAGATCCTAATATAGCCAAATACACAGCAGCGCTGTTGTTATTGATGATTGATTGTGTCTTTGTGCTGATATTTGATAGAAAACCATGACCATAGAATAATGATTCGGTCAGGTGGGCTGTCTGTCCCACTCAGTAAATAAAGATGGATGCTGTGTCTCACATTGTCTCACAACTTTTGCTATGTTTAGCTTAGCATCCACACTTCTCAGTGCTGTCTCATGAGCTGTGAAAGACGAACCAGCAAGATGTTATCGTACCTGCTTCTCCATAGGTGGGGGGAGGTGTCGAGGGGGAGGGGAAGGAGGCGTCGTAGGAGGGGGGAGAAAGGATGTTAAATGCTTGTGTGCCCAGAGCAGGAGGGTGGAGACGGGCCTCCTCATATGAAGGG
The DNA here is from genome assembly GCF_051107435.1 of Chaetodon auriga. Taxonomy (NCBI): domain Eukaryota; kingdom Metazoa; phylum Chordata; class Actinopteri; order Chaetodontiformes; family Chaetodontidae; genus Chaetodon; species Chaetodon auriga. Next base: position 17,939,246 of record NC_135077.1, read on the forward strand.
GGTTCCATCAGGAGATCATCCAGTCAAACAGGAAGCTGGTGATGAAGAGGAGGCAGCAGATCATTCATATGTAAGACACACACTGGTGTTTAGTATAACAGAACAGGTGTTGTCTCCTTTGCATTATTTTTTCCTCATGATCACTTCAAGGAGGTTAGATTTTTGGACCTGTTTTTACTTGGAAAGAAAGATCAAGGAGACCACTGACATCCCCACTGACCAGAGACCATCTCGTCAATCACATGACATAGTTCTAGATTCTTATTCTTATTCTGCAACATGGTATTTTCCCAGTTTTTAGTGTATCTGCATGTATCTAAACATCTGCAGCAGTAAAATGCAACATCCACATGAATGCAGCAGTAATAATCATCCACAAACACCAGATATAATAATAAAACACTGATAGGCAACATTTTACTGCATAGTGAGTGTTTTTGATACTTAAAGTAAATTTTGCTGAGAATACTCAAAAGGTTTTGAATGCAGGAATTTTACTTAGCATGGTAGTAGTGCTTTTACTTCAGTATTTGAATACTTCCTCCGCTGCTCATCTGTATTATCACTACCATCTCTAACTGGCTTCTTTTTAACAGACCAGTGTGTGTGTGTGTGTGTGTGTGTGTGTGTGTGTGTGTGTGTGTGTGTGTGTGCACACACACTTTGGTGGAAAAGTCAGTCACTCTGTAAATACTGTCAGTACTGTGAACATCTCAGCCTCTTTGTACTTAAGAGTTACTGCTATCACCTCCTCCCTCCACTAACAGACTGGACAATAGAGAGGTATGCAGGAGATCACCAGTCTGTTTTCATCAGAGCAGCTGAGGTTTAAAGCGACAGTGTCAAAGTAAAACACACACACACACACACACACACACACACACACACACACACACACACACATGCAGTATTACAGTATAAACAGTATAAACACAAAGTAGATATCCTGTGTTTCTTCAGTATAATACTTACATACTGTGATGCCATTTTATTCTCAATTTCTTTCAAAGTTAAAATATAAAAATCACTCAAATATGTCACCAGTTTAATCTCCTTAGTGGTAAAAATTACTGTGAATAATAAGTAAATGTAAAAATCCAGAGCCATGTATATACACTGTTAAAAATAGAGAAGGTACAGACAGCCTTCACCTTTTCAAAGGGGTCATACTCACTCTGAGATGAACACAGTTGAAATGCTGAGTTTAACACTGACTATAAGATCAAAATAACACAGTGTCATTGTAGTGTGTAAACAGGTGATCCTAAATCTTGTCATCCCACTTCTCCACTTCACCACAAGATGTGTTTTCTTGCCAACACATCACCTAAAACCAACTGTAACAGCCTTTAAACACAGTAACTCCAGCTCACATGGGACTCTTATGTAAACAAGATCCATCCAAGCCCTGCTATCTAATCCAAACTGGCACAGTCCAGCCTCCACCACAAACAAACTCCAAATACTGCCTGCAAAGAGTAGTCCTCCTTCACTAATTAAATGGTGTGATGTGCGAGATATACCAGAGCAGTTGTCTTACCGTGGGCAAGTGAGGAAGCTCCGTGGGCAGGAGGAAACGTGTACCATGTTGGTGACAGTTGTGACATGGCAGCCTGTTGAACCTGTTTTCCTCTGGAATTAGAAACATTTTCCTCCCCACACACAGAAAACCAACTCTCTTTACCTGTTTACCTTGCTCAAACTCACCTGCCTCCCTCATGTGAGTTTACACTCACCTATTACCTAAATAGAAACTCATTCTCTGGTTATTTAAAGTCCAGCAACATAATATATTTTTAAAAAATATTGGTCCCCACAGATTATTTTCCTGTGAGTATTTGTAGTTCTAAATGTTACGTATGAGACTAGTTCACTGTCTTTTGCATGGTGAAAGTTAAAACAGCCAACTCTTTAAATGTACAAATACTATATAAATGGCTGATAACACACCATGATGTCATTTACGATATGGAGCACAAACGTGTTCAATATTGAATAAATGAATAAATAATTCTGAAATAATCACATGAAAAGATTGATTGCAATGTGTAAAACAATTAAAGCAATTGTTATAAATCAACTCATTTTCAAAAGTCTGTTTTTATTTCATTCTGCCATTTTCAATTCATGTCATTTTAACTTCATATCACTGTTTTTTATCACGCGCCCCCTTCCTCTTAAGCTAGCATGCTCAACAAATGCTACCAGATTTTCGCTAGTTAGCTAGTCAGTGCTATGCTCGTAGCAGCTAATTTAGCCTCAAGCTGCTAGCTTCAAGTGGAGATGAGGAGCAGCTTCTGTAAGCTCACAGCTCTTTAACTTGACACCAGATGTGTTTCAGTTTCAAACTTTTTACTTTTCGCTTTAGTTTTTTCTAGTTTAATATTCAGCATTTACTGCTTTTTAGTATTACTGTAGTACTGTTTTGTACCTCAATTCAATAGCTACATATTTACCACATAAATATAAGGCAAAATAAAATTGTTACTGTATGAAAGGATTTTTATGATAGTTTATAGTTTATTAATGGGACAGTGTTAATATATGAACATTCACTCAACAATGAATTTGTATTTTGCATTTTAATACCAGGATTTAAGCCAATTTTCAGAGGGATAATATATAAGGTAACACATAACATGCTAGCGGCCATATTGACGGTCTTAACTGTAACCTGGATTGACGTGAAATGGTGTACAGACATTCATGATCCAACAAGGATCAATTCTATTGTTTTTGTTGATCCTTTGGCTTTTTGTCAAGCACCCCTAACTTTCATTTATTCAGTACATACAAAAACGAAGTTGCTTTTTTCTTTTTTTTTTCTTTTTTTTTTTTTTTAGCGATAAAGAAAATAGCATCAAAATGTCGGTTAGACGTTTTTCAGAGCGGTCCTGAATGCAACACATGCGTCGCGGTTGATACCCGTCACTGTATCATGGCGCCAGTCAACAAAACAGAAGTGGCTACAGAGTGTTGCGGTATCCAAGAGAAGCGGACAAACCATTATTTATTTATTTATTTATTTATTTTTGGTTAAAGTAAAAGACCAGCCAGTGTATCTAAGTTAGTTTTGTGGGGACGACGTCGCAGTGACGAAAAAGGCCAGTCTCGAGTGTCTTTACAGTTTGAAACACGCTAAACTGGTTGCAAGGACAAATACGCTTGGATCCAGTTCTGCCGAGTTTGGATGCACAACAAACAGCTTTCACATTCTGACAGAGACGGTGTTAAGCAGGCAAGTTTTGTGGTGAGCGAGCTAATAGCTAACAGGCTAAAACCTCATTCAGAAGGAAAATTTGTGAAGGAGAGCCTTGTTGCTGCTAGCACCGGACAAAGTAAAATTGTTTGTCTGGAATACAGGCTTTTGGTGAGAGGTTTCAGAATATGATAAGTCAACAAAAGGATTTTAACATACTTGCTGTGCTGTTTATTGTAGATGAGCCTGACAATCTACAACATCAAATCATTGAGCTGCAAAGCAATGACCTACAACTGTGAGCAGCTCTTTTCAAAACTGACTCTGTTCATCTCAAGCCTGACGGACCCAGACCTGGAAACCAGCTGTGTGCTGCATCATCATGGTCATCATCATCATCGTTGTCATCTAACATCAGACGCCTCACCAAAGAGAAGCAGTTCCAGCCATGACAAAGGTTAGTGTGATATATGTGTTTAATAATTTTTATGGGGGGGCAAGGCCACCCTGGTACAATTGCTGACCTTCCACATAAACCCTCTCCAGCCCTCCAATGCATAATAAGCGTCCCAGGTGCTGCCCAATCACCTCTGCTAGAGTACTTATTAGGAAATGTTTACATACTGACTCATTAAACTAAGATGGTAAAAACAACAATCAATCAACACACTACCATTATCTTTATGAGTATGTTAGTGTGCTGATGTTGGCATTTAGCTAAAGTACAGCCTCACAGAGCTGCTTGTCAAACTAAAGCCTTGTTAGACTGTATCTTGGTAGTCACACTAAGTTAAAAAAGTCAAAATCTAAGATGGCAAATATAGAAGTGTCTCAAACTTAACTCATGAGACATTTAGGGAAATGAAATGAAAATAAGTTCAATGTGTCTACAGTGACCATTACACTAGAAAATCGCGTTTTTAATCAAATCCAAGTCCAAGCAGTATTTTAAGCCCTTTTCAAATAATCACGAGTGCACGACATCTTAATGTTTGTAACCCAAATTAATTTTATTAAGAAAAATTGGAAGACGCTAGGTTGATCCTGACTGGCCAGACAGTGACATCACAGCTCATCTTTAGATGTTTTGTTGGTCGGTGCCTCTACAGACTCATCAGCCTCCTGAAAGAGAGAAAAATAAGATAGGAGAGTGGTGAGAGGAGTAGATGTATATTTAGGAGAAAAATATATAAAATAGCAGTAAAAACACAAACCTTGCTATCATCACCAGCGTCGTCATCTTCCTCGTCGTCCTCATCGTCCTCGTCATCCTCATCATCCTCATCATCCTCATCACTTGGCTCCTCAGGCAACACTCCTCCATTATCCAGGAACTTAGATAGAGTCTCCAGATCCCTGTTTCCAGTGTAGTCGACCACCTGCGGGACGACAAGGGAGGAAGAGACAGAGGAAAAAAAAAAAGATGGAGGGCAGGATGAGAAAAGCTCTTTACAAAAATCATACACATGATGTGTCTGTAGAGGAGATTCATGTGTGAGAGTGGGTACCTCTTTGCCACCAGCTGGGAAGTATTTGAGAGTTGGGAATCCTTGAACGGCAATGGACTCCACCTCGTTGGCTGTGGCGTCCATCTTGGCTATGATGATGTCTTCGTTGTCGGCGTACTTTTCACCCAGCTGTTCCCAAATGGGAGCCAGTTCCTTACAGTGCCCACACCAAGGAGCATCTACACACACACAAAAGGCTGTTAGATGATGGAAGAGCACACCTGGCAACTGGTTTTACATCAGTGGGTTTGCTGAAGTCGACACTACGCTGAATGTATAGTGTTAGTTGTCTTGCATTGAGCGACAGTCGTGGTGTTGATGGTACACAGTCTTGCACATTGTTGATATATGGCACAGTATCCATTAAAGTGTTGAGTTCATCTAAAATCAGTCCCTCCTTTACTCATTTGTACTCAAGTAAATAAACACTCAGTAGTTTACAGGGAGCAGTAAAGTCATGAATCGTCATTTTGTGCCATTTTCTGACTGCTGTGGGCATTGTGGAATTTTTTATGTGTAGTCAAGTAAAATGGCAGAAAGTAAATATAGTTGTTGCCATCACAGGTTTTCATTTGTAATTTGGCTGCCATGCTTCAGTGAGGCTGTGTACTGAGGGAGGAGGGTAGAGATGAATGAGAGTGGTCCATTAGGTCTATGACTGGTGAGTAGGTAGTGATTTCAGACACAGGCAAAATTGTAGTTTGATGATTTTGTGAACACTAAGCACTTAAGCGCTGTTGATTTTATAGTCTGAAATAGTTGAGGCGGAATAGACGAAACAGGAAATTCAGAACTCACCATTTGATTGAGTTTGATGATAACACATGAATTGATTTCACTGAATTATAGTTTGAGTTTTTACAGTGCAGACTCGTGCAGGCAGATAAATGGACTCACAGAACTCCACAAAGACGTTTTTGGTCGGGTCCAAAGCAACAGACTCAAAATTCTTCCCCACCAGGACTTTGACTGGTTCTTTATTCCAGTCTTCTGGGATCTCCTCAGAACGATAGTAGGGCTACACCACAAAACAGGACAAGTTACTGGGTTTAATGCTGTTGTGTGGCTAAATATGAAGCATATGTGTGAGTGTGTATGTTACCTTGGCAGTGCCATCCACAACTTCCTGGCACAACTCTGTCAGTGAATCTGCTGCGAGATCCCCGCTGGCGATGGTGAACTTCTGTCCCGTCTCCATGTTGATGATGCGGGCAGTGGGCGCGTCACTCGCGGACACGCCGAAGTAATTTAGCACATGAGAAATGGCTTCTGTCACGTCGATCGTAACAAACAGCATCTACGTAATACACACACACGTGAGGCATGAAAAACAAAGACAATGAGGTAAAATGAAGTTTTATGTCTTTCTCACACCTCACACTGACCTCACACACACACACACACACACACACACACACACACACACACACACACACACACACACACACACACACACACACAGACCGTTACCTTGCCCTTGAACTTTTTGGCAACAGTCCTGGTTTCGTCCACCAGGGCTGTGTGACTCTCCACTGAGGAGTTGATGAACAGCAGGCTGTGCAGTTGGATGCCGGAGGTGAAGATCTTATCTGTGGTCTGACACACACACACACACATTCAGTATCATTTGAATAAAACTTAACATTTCATTTTAATTTTGTAATCATGCGCATGTGTCTGCATGTGTGTGTCACCTCCTGGCTGAACGGGATGATCAGCTCCAGGCTGTTTTCCTTAATGAAAGTGGTGATATTTTTTTTGTCCAGTGTCCCGTCAAAGTCTGCTCTGCCCTCATCAAACTAGCAAAGACACACAGACATTTTATTGAACTTCGGACCAAACTGTAACCTCCTAATCTACTGTAGTAATTCATATATCTAGTTAAACTACCAAACAGTTGTTAGTTTCAGCTCCTTATTTTTTGCTTATCTCTCTGTCGTATCATTGAAAATTCAATATCCTTGTCTTTGGACTGGTGGTCGGAAAATACAGGCTAACTTCAACCCCTGGAAATTTAATATGATGCCAGAAACAACATACACATAAAACACTTGTCCAGATATCACAAAACAAAACAAAAACTAGAGAATCGCACACAGATTTAAACCCAACACCAGACTTGAACACACAAAGGTGTAAAATGAAATAAAACAATCTATGAATATGATGTAAACATAGATGGATTTTGAGATAGTGGGCCCCTGGCACATGTAAAAGACCCCCCACCCCTCCTACTTAGGATCAAGACACCCAGACCACACACAAGTGACATGGCTGTTGTTTTATATGCATTGTGTTGTGTCTCTTTGAAGTTGTTTTTCCTCTCTTTTTGTTCAGTTTGCGTCTTTTTGTGGATGTTTTCTGACATTTTATTGACTAACTGATGAATCAGGTCATTGAAATAATATCTGACAGATTAATCCATGATAAAGATAAACATTATTGTAGTTTCAGTTCTAATCTTCTCCTTTTCCTCCTGCTGTATGGCTTGATGTAACCATAACCCAAACATAAACCTTGTTTTTATTTTAGGCTAAACCTTAAATCTAAAGTTAGAAATCTGTTTATAGAAGTCAGAATCAGCAAAATGTCGTCACCTTTCTATTCTTGTGAGGACATTCTGCCCTCATAATGAACATACTGTGTCAGTCTATGTAAATACATGTGTAGACACTAGATGGCAGCAGAGCTAACATCAGCTCAGCTTTTAAAGTCTTTGCTTGGTGTTTCTTTGAAGCACTTGGCTCCCTGCTTTTCATTTAGTATCAGAACGCATTCGTACCTTCTTGAAAAGCACCACTGAGTCGGCTTTTACTTCATACTTCTGGAAAACCTCAGGGCTCGCAGACACAGCAAACTCAGTGTCAGTCATATCCCAAGAAACTTCCTTGAACGCCTTGGCCCCCTCACTTTCCAGATCCTAGTATAAGTAGAAATATAAAAATGAATATAAATATATCTATGTGATTCTGTGATTTATTAGTAGGGATAAACAAGTAAACTTACATCAAAGAATCCCACAACGGCGATCTTATGGGAGTCGATGAACTGTTCTGCAGAGGCTGCAGAGTCGAGCACTGAGGCCCCGGGGCCTGAACGACGTTTCATCCACTGGATTATTCCCTCTGCTGACCTCTTACCTGGAAAACAACACACCAAGACACAAAATACACCAAGATTAAAAAATAGACTATTTCTGAGATGAGATTGATACCACTCTTGCGTGCGTTAACTGTGGAGCTAGAGCCAGGAGACAGTTAGCTTAATTAAACAGCTAGCTGTTAGCAGCAAAAGCTCAAAAACTACCCGTGACATTTTCTTGATTAATTGTTCCCCATTTTGGAAAATACTCATTTCTTTCTGAGAGTTAGATTAGAAGATTTCTACTTCTCTCGTGTCTGCATGCTAATTATGAAGGTACATGCTAGCAGTTGGTTAGTGAGCTTAGCTTAAAGACTGTAAACTGGGGGAAAAATATACCTACCAGCACTAATTTGACTGGTTAAAGAAATAATTAAACATTTTGTGAAATGTCTTACTTACTTTCAGACTGAGATTTATGACAATATTTTTATGTCTGTGTGGTAAATAACCAGCAGCCAATTAGTTTAATTTAGCATAAAGATGCGAAACGTGGAAACACCAAAAAAAAAAAAGTTGAAAAATACGACAACCAGCACTTTAATTGACTAATTAAAGGAATATTTCAACATTTTGTGAAATGTATTATTCATTTTCTGACAGAGTTATATGAGAAGATTTATGCTAATGTATGTATGGTTTATCTTTTCATTTCCTATGGTCAGTGTAAAGCTAAAGCTAGCATCTAGTTACCTTAGCCAGACTGGAAATGGGGAAAACAGCTAACTTGACTCCAGTGTTCAAGAATACGTATTCCAGCTCATCTAAAGCTCAACACGTTATATCTCGTCTGTTTACATCTTGCAAAAACAGAGGTGTAACGACACATTGTGGTTTTTGAGGAGGTTGGGTTCTTGACTGTTTTATAGTAGTTAATTTACTTGGTTTCTTCAGACTTAAGCTAGTAAGAAGTCATCCTCTGGTACCACCTCTGCCATGACAATTAGTAAAATTTAGAGGTGCTGGTAGATTTGGGACAGAGCTAGAGTAGCTGTTTCCTCCTTTTTCCAGTCATTATGCTAAGCTAAGCTATGCTAATTCTCTCCTGGGTAAAACTTCAGTTAACATGGTATCAGTCCCAACAAAAAACATGTTGATTTGCACAGTGAAACATGTAAAACGCACGCATGCACACACGCACGCACGCACACACACACACACACACACACACACACACACACACAGGTGTAGTGATGACGTAGGCGCAAAGTTCATGTGAACCTGAAAACCTGCTGAGCAGCTTTAATGTAACCTCCAATTAAAATAAGTGTGTGCGAGTTTACCCATGTATTCGACGGGCTGTTTGCGGTCTCCGTTGATGAACAGTTTCAACGTGGGGAAACCTCCGATTTCAAACTCCTCCGCCAGCTCCGTCTCCTCTGTGGCATCCACTTTGGCCAAACGCATGGCTGGTTCCTCCGTTTTCAGCTTCCCAGCAGCCTCTGCATAAAGTGGCTCCAACTGTTTACAGTGACCACACCAGGGAGCATCTACACACACACACACACACACACACACACACACACACACACACACACACACATAGATGTGATCTCTTTGTACAGCATGGGAGTTTAAGTGTGTTTCCATGTTGAGGACATATTGAAAATGAAGCGCAGCAGCAGCCATGCAGCTTCTCCACAGGCCTCTGCTGTGTCCAGTTTGGTGTTGCTATCAGCTTCACATGCAAAGACGCACATGGAAATAAGCTGCTGATAGCAGCAGTGGCAGTTGGCCTTAGCCTTCATCCCCTCTGCCCTCTTCCTCATCACGACCTCTCCGCCCGCAGTTCAGAGCTGCTCTGTGGGAGAGTTGACCTGACAGAACATCTGGACAGCAGAGGCCACGTGGGTGATAACGCCTCGTTGCCCACCAGGGCTACAAAGGAGAGCATTGGTGGAAATTTGACAGTTTTACATTGAGAGTGTGAAAGCATTTCTAAACTCAAAGTTCACTTAGCTATTTCAGAAGCTTTCAGTCATATCTCATGGCCTTCTTCAGCTTCATTTTAGTGTTCCCCGAGTCAGGAATGAACCTCCGTGTTCATTTTACTCTTTAGTTTTTGTATTACTAGATTACACCTGCGTCGCTTCTTTAGGGAAGTGCACATCTGTGACACCTCACAGCACAAAACGGGTCAATCAAAATCCACTTTAGCCCACTCTCTCTCTCTCTCTCTCTCTCTCTCTCTCTCTCTCTCTCTCTATATATATATATATATATATATATATATATACACACACACACACACACACACACACATACATATATATGTGTGTGTATAGAGTCATTGATGTTATTTGAATCATTAACAGCGATCATTTCACTGCTTCCACGTCAGATAAAATTCATGGCTACTTACAGAATTCGACCAGTAAAAACTGATTCTCGCTGAGAGCTCTGGCAAAGTTGTTGATGTGGAGAACCATGACATCTTTCTCCTCCTCTATTTCTGTTGTTTTCTCTTTCGTTGGCTCCTCTTCGGAGTCCTCCTCCTCCACGTCTGTCTCTCCTGGAGTCTCCTCTGTTGATGCCTCCTCTTGCGTTTCTGTGTGGATGCAGGAGGCCCACAGCAGCAGGCCCAGCACAGTTATGGACAAAAGCGTGCGCCTCCTCATGTTGGAGTTTTCTGTCTGAGCTGCTTTGGTACCTCTGCTCACTTATGGGCGCTGGCACTACATGTGTCTCTGAAAGTTTGCACCTTTTATTTGTCTAAGATGGAGAGTGTGTGTCGAAATTTTACTGGCCTTCCCGCTCATCCAATCAGATGGTACGCCTGCAGAGGACTCTTTCCAGTCTAAACCAATCAAATGGTGCCCTGTAGAAAACTGGCTGATGCACCATTAACACACCATGACATGTATACCTCTTTATCTTTCTCTCGTCTCCTTTTCATCTTTTTCTTGATTGTTTTCTTCATTGTGTCTTAAGCTTTCAGAGCCCATCACCCACCAGATGGTAGCATGTACATGTGTATGCTTCTTTAATTTTTCACTCCTCTCTTTGGGCCTTATCAAGCCCTCATTTACATAAAAACAGTGACAGCACAGTAATCATGGACATTTATGGCTCTCTCTTCCTCATGCTATTTCCATTTAGTTAAACTACAGCAAACACTGTTCTCGCCCACATGCCTTTAAACGTCTCGTCCACACAACTGTTTGACAGAAAAGACAGGTAACAGACCAGTTTGGCACAAAATCCAGACCTGAGGGCTTTAAGAAATTGTCAGCAGACCCATTGCATGTGTTGGCAAAATCAAATGAGTTTCCTATGAGGTTTTTAGAGCAAGTTCCTCTTTAAACTTAAATCTAAGACAGTGGGCCGAAGTATTCTTGCTGCTTTGGAAAGGCTTTACTTTGTTTACAGACTAGACTAACTCAAGCAGAGGCTGTGTATCTTTGTAGAAACAATGGATTATCCACAGGCCTCACTGTCAACAGTGGTGAAATAAGTTCACTGTGACATCTGTGGATTATTCAGATCAACCAGGACGCCGTCCACAGAAAGTTGCTGCTGAATTAATTAAATGTCATTTTTCAAGTCTGTGAGCACAAAAAAACTAAATTACAGTCTCAAAACCCGGACACACGAGATGTAAGAGAGACAGGAAGTGTTTGTAATTTAGGTGAAGTGACCCTTTAAAACAAACATCACGTAAATAACAGAAAACTGCACAACACGTGTTGATTTCTGCTTTTTTCTTTTTTTATTAAACTTTTTCTAAGTGCTTGTCAAAGTTAAAAATCAGCTGTCAGTCCCAGCTAATGCTGCATGTGTGTGTTCTCCGTCAGTGTGTGTGTGAGCTCCGGGTTTGGATCCCAGTTTGCCAGCAGGTCGCTGAAGTCTGGCTGAGCGCTGTCAAGGCCATGGGTGTTGTGGTGTGGTAGCGGGTTGTAGTGCACGTGTGTGTCAGCGTCCGTGTGCGCGTTGTCCTGTGAAGGCGTGTCGCCATCAGGTGTGTGACTGAAACTGACCAGAGAGCAGCAGGGCATGGGCTCAGTCCAGAAACTGAGCGGGAGATGCCGCTTGATCATCGGCCGGCTGCGGCTCTGACTTGGGCCCCTGTGGTTGAAGAGTTCGGCCAGGGGCCCCAGACCGCTGTTGGCCTTCGCAACCCCGACCCCTCGAGCGTCAGCACAAGTCACAAAGCTGTTTTCTTGCTCCTCTGAACTTCCCGCTCTTGCGATTTTGAGCAGGTCATCGTAGTAGCGCAGACGCCCGCTGGTGGTGACGGAGACGGCGTCGCTGTAGATGTCGCAGGCTTCTCGATCGCTGGAGCAGCGACCAAAATACCGCTGGACGTCGCGGCTGATGAGATCTGCAAACCTCAGCAGCTGCTTGGTCACATCCAAAGCATAGTGGGCAGGGTTTAAGAAAACCTCCTCTAAGCATTCCTCCTCTTCCTCCTGAGTTTCAGATTCTTCATCCTCCTCCTCCTCCTCCCCCTCCATGTCTCTTTCCTCCTCATCCTCCCTCACCTCTGGCTTTTCCTCCAGAGGCTCCTCACCGTCTTCCTTGCATGGAGAGTGCTGAAAAATTAGGGGGAAGTAGGCCGGAGTCGGGGCCTGGATGAGGAAGTTTCTGATGACGCCTGCCGCCATGTTGGCTCATGAACACTGCAGAGACGGTCACACAAAGTAAGAATTGATTCGGAAAGCAGTTTGTTGACAGGATAAGAATTTGAAATCGGTTGAGAAAGTAAAAGTCTCATTACCTGGTGAAGCACGATTAACTGCCAGGTTCAGGTGAATCTGTGTTGAAGTTCGAGGAAGAGTCCGACCTGGATCTCTGATGGGTCTGCTTTTCTGTACGTGTGTGTGCATATGTAATACTGGGCCATCAGGATTGCCGCTGTATATATACCTCAGCACGCGGCTGCAGAGGTGTGTGCGCCTCCCGTGGATGAGGCAGCTTCCAGAACAAATATTTGCGTGCCGGATTGGTCAAACACACTTTGTTTACTTTATCGCTGGGCAACCAGGAAGGGGGTACAGGGCTAATGGATCCTCTGCTAGGGGACGATGAAGAGTGGTTACACACACACGCACACGCACTCACAAACACACATCATTGCTTTTTTTCCGTCCCTGTTATCAGGCTAGTTAAAGGATAAAAGAGCATGAAATCAAATCACATGCTGTTTTGACTTCTAAAGGGGGACACTCTGAACCGGCGTCAGCACGCTGACGGACCGGACAGACCTCACCAGACACGGATCTCCTTCAAACAGGATGTACTGTAATTATTTTTAATAGAGACACAATGTCAAACAGTCAAACTGTCAATCCTGGTTTTCAAGACGGTGATAGTACACAGGGACACACCCTCAGGTTCACCTGTGGCACAGCCTCCTGCAGCGAATGATGAGCAGATTAACACTTTGCATCTTTTTACTCTCGCTGAGCGTAGAAAAGGTCAAGGTTAAAGGACAAGGCTTGTCTTGTGTTTGTTTTTGTCAACAAGTGTCATAAAAAGACCGAAACCGAAAGTGTCATCGGTCCGTCTTTCAATAGGCTCCAATGTCCCACCCCGTCTATGACCCTCAGCCCCAACACAATTACTGCTGACTGAAGAATCTCAAAAACATTCATTCATTCATCTTCTACACCCGCCTATCCCTTTTGGGGGTTGCGGGGGGCTGGAGCCTATCCCAGCTGTCAATGGGCGGGAGGCGGGGTACACCCTGAACCGGTCGCCAGCCGATTGCAGGGCAACATAGACAGACAAACAACCATTCACACTCACACCTATGGACAATTTAGAGCAGGCATCTCTAAACTATTCCACAAAGGGCCGTGTGGCTGCAGGTTTTTCCTCCAACCAATCAAGACTGAGATCAGCTGATAAAATGAGTCAAGTCTGGTGTGCTGCTGCTTGGTTGGAAAGAAAACCTTCAGCCACTCGGCCCTTTGTGGAATAGTTTGGAGATGCCTGATTTAGAGTCACCAATTAACCTAATGAGCATGTTTTTGGTCTGTGGGAGGAAGCCGGAGTACCCAGAGAGAGAGAGAGGGAGAACCCACGCATGCACGGGAAGAACATGCAAACTTCACAGAGAAAGGCCCTGCCCGACCCGGGGATCGAACCAGCGACCTCCTTGCTGTGAGGCACGCGCACTACCTGCTGCGCCACTGTGCCGCAATCTCAAAAACATTTAAACACAATTTCATTTTTAAAGAAAGTCATTGGCTGACAGAAGGGCGCTGCAGCTTTTAGCAAACGTTACTCGAACAGGGTCATATAGTGCATTTGTTGAGGACTACTTTTAGCTGTGGATGAATACATGTGCATCAGCTGGTCTTTACTAAGCCAGGTCCTAACTGCTAAATCGGTCAGCCTAGTCTTAACTTCACCCGGTTGTAGCGATGCGCCTCCATATGAACGCCCACACAACTATGTCTACGTGCACTGTGAGGATACGCTGTGAGTAGCAGTGAGACTTTTTGTCGTAAAGTCGACATAAAAGACGTGCCGTCGTCGCCGCAGCGCTGGGCTGCGTTGTTTAAAGTCATTACTATAGAAACAGTCTAGATTTTGACTTCAGCAGGTGTAACATTTACACCTGGCCTTAGCAAGGACAAGGCTTAAGCCTAAATTGTGCGACCAGACCAGGTTTAAGCCCTGTTGGTCCAGCCGGCCTCTGGTGCTGTAGTGAGTGTTTATAGCAGCAGAATCAAATTTCCTACAAAAGAAACTTCTGAAAAATTCATTGAAAATATGTCAGATATTTTGTAAAAATACAGTTTTAACATCTTCTGTCCCTGTAGTCCTTTAAAGCTCCAGAAAGCTGAACTGAAACTTAATCTGCTCTGATTTTACAGTGACATCATTTCATCAGACGGGATTATTTTTGGCGTCTTGCACAATTTTGTGTCCGCAACATTTAACCAGAAATACTTGAGATCTTTGGAAACATTGAGATCTTTATTGCAATTAAAATAAAGTGCAGTGTCGAGCCGCACAGTATGTTGTTTCTGGGAGATGCTGGTTCACTAAAATCATGAAGTTTCACCATACATACAACATGTATGTGTTAGGCGTTGGCGCCTTTGCATTTCTAAAACATACAAATGTAACACTGATTTTAAGGCTCTCAGATTAAGTCCTGCACTCCACCCAATTTTACTGACCTTTACAGACATCTGTAACTCTGTAAATATGTGCGTGTGCTTCTGTGTATATGTGTGTGTTGAGCATTGATGTGTGTTTGTGTGTTAGTGTGTGTGTTATCAGGACACCCTGACTCCCCTGGCCTGCCTGTCATCAGTATCCAGGCTTCTGTGTTGATCTTACGACTAAAGATCAATAGCAGCAATATGTCAGCTCTCAAGAGCCTGACAATGAATTACACACACTTTTAGGCACACGAGCACATGGACACACACAAACACACACACACACACACACACACACACACTGAATAATAATTTTATTTTATAATAATCATTTTTATTTTATCTTTAATATAAAATCGGTCTAGCTACAAAGGTTAAATCAGTGTTTCAGAAACTGGCGTTTTGAAATTTTTTAGTCATTTTTAACAGCTTGTTTAGAGGTTAAAGAATAGGAGGCTGTTCTACATATGTTGGAAGTGAACACACATCTAAAAACATCTGAAATAGGTTGATTTAAGAACAGTCATTCATCAGTTTGTATCAACCTAGTATTTTGTACAAATACTGTTTCATGTGGGGTCGATGATAATCAGTTCCTCTTCATTTTTCAAGAACTGTGAGGCCTTGAACTATTTCAACCATTGTCAGGAAAACAGTAGACTTGACTGTAGCCTGCTTGTTGTTACGATACACACCTTCACACTTGTATGAGACATGAATTTCCTTTTTTAAAGACATGATTTTGCTCCATTATTTTGACACATAAACTGGCCTCAGTTACAGCATGTGCTGCTGGAAAGCACCCCAGTGAAGCAGAACGATAGGCTACACATTGTAATGTTGTTAAGCAAATCAAATAAGTCCTGCACGTTTTCCACCCACTATACACCCCAACCAGCCTCCTGCAATGTGGGTACATTAATGAAATGCCTTATACACTAGAAAAAAACTTCCTCAGTGTTGGTGAGGCTCCAGCCACTGCAGCCCTGCATAGGATAAGCAAGCTGTTTAAAGAATGAATGGATGGATATAACACGTACTGAGGAGGGACCGTTCAGAGCCGACCACAGATACAACCCTGATTCAACAAAAATTCATAAAGAAACATAAATAAAAGACAGAAAGAAATCATTTGCAAACTGTGTTTACTGACACCAGTTTTACAGTGTTCCTGAGTCCATGTAGTAAT
This sequence comes from Chaetodon auriga, assembly GCF_051107435.1. Classification (NCBI taxonomy): domain Eukaryota; kingdom Metazoa; phylum Chordata; class Actinopteri; order Chaetodontiformes; family Chaetodontidae; genus Chaetodon; species Chaetodon auriga. The sequence continues at coordinate 17,955,401 of NC_135077.1, forward strand.
CTTCTTTATACAATCATGTGTTCACAAAGTGGTGAACCTCGCTCATGAACGACTGAGCCTTTCCATGATGCCCCTTAATACCCAATAGCGTTTCAACTTTTGTGGAATTGGGCTTGTGTTTTATTGAGATAATCCATTTTTACTGAACTGAAATTACTATGGAAAAGCTTTCAAATGTTAACGATAAAAAAAGAAAAACTGCAATGCAAAACTCTTGTATTATATGCCCTCAGTTTCTTTTTCATGGTTTCCATCATCAGTCTCAGGTCTTCTGATAGCTGTTCTCAAGCTTTGCCAGAACCTGGGGATCTGGTTGTCATCATCAGGCCACTCCAGGTATGTCCTGGAGTTCATCACTTTCCGCAGCTTACAGAACCTTTTGGGGATGGTCTCCGTGTCAATGGGCTCCAGCAGAATCAGCACAACTGCGTCGTCGTTTTGGTCAAACAGTCTGAAATGGGTGTAATCCAGCTCGTACTTGCACCATTCACTCCTGACAAAATGCTGAGAAAGGACAAACAGAGTTCTGTGACTCTTCTCTATGGCGTCCATGATGTTGTCTAGGATCCAGCCTCCAGGAACGAAGTCTCTCTTGTGGAGGCAGAGCTGGAGAGGAGGATCGGCCTGCTCCAGTTCTGGGACCAGATGTGCTTCCACCCAGCCAGAGTCCATTTCACTGTAGGACACAAAGGCGTCATACTCGAGCTCTCCCTTTTTTAACTTTGGCTTCCTCTTAGCTCTCAGCCAGGCCCAGGTCATCCTCATGTACCACACAACGTTGAATCTGTGACACAAACCTGCGATGAGCAGACACACTGCCAGGATGCCTAAGCAGAGTAAAGAAAAAGATAAAGCAGTGTGGCACTCAAACACTGATAACCTCGCCTCTGCCACACGCTGTCCTCTCATGGCATCAGGGGAGTCGCAGATGTACGAGTTGAGCTTATCTCCGATCATGACTCGACTCATGTCACTTGTCATGAATGCGACCAATTCACATGAACAGACATACGTGTTGGCACCAGCCTCTAGACTTGTCAGATTACTGTAATCATTCAGATTCTTACTGCTGATCGTGTGCAAGGCGTTGTTTTGAATGGAGAGAAACATGAGACGGGGGTATAAACTCCCTTCGGGCAAACTACTGAGCTTGTTGCCAGAGATGTGTAACTCTGTGAGAAAAGGTAGTTCGATGTTGAACACGGTCAAAGTATTGTGCGATACGTCGAGGACGCGTAAACTTGTCGGCAAACAGCTGGTCACTTTTTCCAAATGTGTGGATGAGAGGTTTAAGAATTGGAGACTCGGCGGCCAGTAACAAGTGTCCGGCATGCTGTGAAACGCATTTTCACTCATGTCGATGTTCTTGAGCTTGTGTCGTTTGGTGAAGAGGTGGCTGTTGATTGACTGCAGGTGATTCCTGCTGATGTTGATGGTTTGAAGATTCCAATGATGGCCTTCGCCATCGCACATCATTTGGCTGAGGGTCAGGTCAGTCATAATGTTGTCACTGATGTCTATGTACTCCATATTTGAGAGATCGACAGAGGGTGCACAAGGAATGGCGAACAACTTGCAGTGAATCACAGACACCCTTCGCACCACTTTCAGCACAGGTTGGAGGAAAGGGAGGACTGGGAAACTGTAAAACCGAGGGACATGAACGTTTCTGAAAAAAGCCTCCTCTAAATGCTGTATGATTGGGACACTGTCACCAATATAGGTTAAGGAGAATTTTACATCTTCAAGTGCAAACATAGTTAGATTGGAGTGTGACAGCTTATTCAAAAGTTCCACACAAGCTCTGGTTGTAATGTTAACATTTTTTAGGATAACACGTGTTGTTCCGCCATCATAAACCCTTTTAATCGGGGACATTTGAGCTGCAGTGCCGAAAACCGTGTCGATGAATGTCAGGGTTGTGTTTGGGTGTGCAACATCAGACAGTATAGCTTCTACAAGTGGTTGATTGCTCATGAATGGACGATTCAGGCCGAGTGCTACATATTTAATCAGCCCAATGTCTCTCAAACTTCCTTCTGCATAGGCCTGGAGATTCTGTCCATCAAAAACAACCTCGTCAAGTGCACTAAGGCCAGAAAAGTCACTTTTTCTGATGGACTGAAGGTGAAGTCCACCAAAGCGTAGGGTCTTTAAGCTCCTCAGTGGCAGGAAAAGATTGCCTTTACCAAGCACTTTATACTGGTTCCCCAAAAGGTTCAAGTGCTGCAGAGAAAAAAGGTTCTCAAACCATTCTGCAGACAGCGTTTCCAGTCTGTTGAAGGACAGGTCCAGTTTCTCCAAATTAGCCAGGGGGACAAATGCGTGCTCATGGATCGTATTGATTAGGTTGTTGTTCAGGATCAGAGACCGTAAACTGACAAATGCTGCAAAGTAATTTTTCATGATTGTCCTCAGTCTGTTGAATGAGAGATCGAGTTCAGTGATGAACTTTGAGGGCGCCGCAGGGACTTCCCTCAGCCTCTGCCTTGAGCAGTTGCAGGACGTTTGTTGACAGTTATGACACTGTGGTCTGGAGAGCGAGAAGCTTTGATGTTTTAGCAGAAGGACAAACATGAGAAGTGTCAGGATTGGCATCTTGAGCCCTATAAAATACAAAAGAAAACCTCAACAGTCAGATACAAAATACAGCTGCCAGCTGGGGCTAATACGCTGGCATACATGTGATTGCATTGATCAAACTACCCTCTGCGTCATCGGAACTACATATTAACTACAAATACCAGAACCCTGAAGGGAAACCAGCCATCATTCAGTTTATTACTTCCCCCTGCACTTTGCTCTGTGCGACACAGCAAAAGGTTTTCCCTGCAAAAAGCTTATTATGGAGTGTGAGTTTGGAGTGTGTGTCTGAAGTTTTTGTGTCTTTTTATGTGTTTAAGGGATCACACCTGAATGTTGTATGGTCCCCTTGCACTGTATGGCCAGATTCATGCAAATATTAACAATATTAACAATACAAATATTAAATGCAAATATTTAAAATTAAATTCCTGTGGTTCTCACTTACAAACTATTAATCTGTTGTTTTTGTTCCACAAATGACACAAACTCCAAGCTCTTGAGCTAAAGTGTTACTGTCCTTACCTACAGTTTAGTACCTGCATCTTTATTTAAAATGGCAAACACCTGCATCACAGGTGTCCAGTTATACTGTGCAGTTACTAAAAAATAATCCACACCTGTCAGCCAATCAGAATTGGGAATTTATTTATGCTATGGCATAAAATCAGCGAATACATTTTTAAAAAGTGATTATACATTATTTAAATTTGCTTGTAATACTGGTTTGCTATTTCTACAGTTTTTGTTGATTCTGAATGCAAATGAGGAATTAATGTGCAAATTTAAAATGGATCTGCAAAATTATGAAAAAAAGACTTTTGGATTTGGGGTAGCTTTTTAAAATGTGACCTGGTTTAATTATTATCTATAATTGCAGACTGAAAAAGTCTATAATGACACACTCCACATTGTAAAGCCTGACAGAGGACTGAATTTTAAGTAATGAATGAACTAAATACCTTGATGCGTCTCGATGTCTTTCAGCTGCACTGTCTTGTCCTTGTCAGCACAGTCAGGGTGTGAATCGTTTTCTGCATCACTTCTCTACTTTGCAAATGCTTTCGACATGCCTCTTAAATGTTTTGCCACAGTAGGGAAATAAAATGACTGTTTCCTGGCAGAGCTTTAGGATGAGGTGATCCCCTGAGTAACAGTTGTGTTGTTGGTTTGTGTGGTTTCACTGTGTGTTGGACAGACAGAAAAAAAAAAGGAAGTGTTTGAGGTGGATCAGCGCCTGCAGCAGAGCGACGCCTTTTTCTGTCAGGTTGCTACACAACTAATGGACGCTCTTGTATCTGAGCAGAATATTTATTCTCAAACGAATGACTAAAACATTAAAGAGAACTTTGTTCTGCTGGGGCTGAGAGACACAAACGACCTTATCAAGCAACGTGCATCAGTTAAGACTTGTAGCTGCCTGTAGGTGTGGATGTGAATGTGTGGTTTAGCCCTGAGAGAAAACGTCTAACACACTTATGGTCCAATGAGAGCTGAGAGAGGCTGCAGGCCCTCGTTCCTGCAGGGGGAACATGGGTATAAACTGCCTAATTATTGTCTCTTCTTAGCTGGTTGTATTTGTTGCAATTAGTTTTTATTATTGAAATACTAAAGCTGTAACTAAGTCTGTCTGGTTGGGGGAAGCAGTTTTTTTTTTTTTAACAAAAAGGTCTGAGACTTGTGATGTCATTAGCCCACCTGTCTGTCTGTCTAGAACCAAATTCAGTGTTTTAACGACTAATTTAAAAGGGCTGTGGAAGTGTAAGAACACCTCTACAAACATCCATTTCTCAAAATTTGTCATAAGACATAATACTCAGCCTATGGAGAGTCGTCTGTGACTTTAAAGTAGCCCTGGTGATGCCAGCAGTGTCATAGTGTGTGACACACAGAGCCTTTAACAGGCAGGGAAAGACATTTTGAGCTAAATTTGTGGAAATCATAGCTTGAATCTGTGTTGTTTCTTCTCTTCTAATTCAGTTTTGTGGATATTTTAGAGAAGTGTGTTTTCTGTGTTTTTTTTTTTTTTTTTTAAATGACAGAATCAAATCAAACCAAATATAGGATCCAGTGTTTTTGGAGCTTGACTAAGTATAAATCAGCGTCTCTCAGCTTGGGCTGCAAATTTAGACTCCCAGCATTTTAAGTTGTAGTATTTTATTGTAGAATCACAGAGTAGAGGCTTTTCTGAGCAACTCAAATTTGATAGTTTTTGGTCGATGTACCTTGTTAATGTAAGTAATGTACACCTGAGTCTGAGGTGTTTCAGTGTGAGCTTTGAGAGGATGAAACAAAAGCGATGACCGATGAAGGGACTTGTGGGATGACAAATAGTCCAAGAGGCAAGCAATGAAATAAAGTTAACTACTGCGTTCTGTATGCGAGAAAAGGCTCAAATGTTGTTCAAGTACAAAACCTTTTTTTTATTTTCTATGATCAAAACTGCAAAACATCTAGAAAAATATACAACAAATGCTTAACCTTTCACAACATTTAACATTTGAAAATGGGAACATAAAAGAAAAGGAATATTCACATTTTCCCCCATTAATGATAAAAGAACATTCATTTTTATTTCCTTTCTTTTACATATCAATGTTTTATATGTTTGCAATTATACTTAAGGTCTGCCATTTTGACTTTTTCTTTATTTTAAACGTCTCCACAGTAGCCGGAGTCGTTGGAGAGCTGTGAGTTGGAGCTGCGGTTGGAGGAAGAGTTCCATATGTCCAGGTTCATGTGCGGGCCAAACAGGTTGAAGCTGGAGTACTGGATGGGTGCGCACCTCCCCTCTGGCTCCCGGCTGAAGGGAGAATGAGGCGGGGTGATGGGGGACACGGGGGACATCGGGGCCGATCGCTCAGGTTGGAAGTGGCTCTGGGGCGTCCAGATGGAGCCAAAGAGACTGGACATGGGGGACAGGCTGCGGGTACCCGAGAAGTATGGCTGCAGAGGACAGAAAGAGAAGCATTAGGAGCTGTTACGATGCAGTTTCTGAGCTGCTGAAGCAGGTTAGTGTGTAGAACAAAGCTGTCTGAACTAACGTAGGCCAGTGCTCAACTTCCATGACCTTTTCTAACCTCACCTGCCACTGTGCTCTGCTATCATTGGCTGTTTGGCTGCCTGTTCCCTGCAGAGATGACCTGGCTGTCGTTTCTCAGCTTTTACATCGTGCCTCTCCTTTTCAGCTAATTTTAAAATGACCTTCCCCTCAAGTAAACAAGTTTCTCCCCATCAGCAAAAAAGTCCTTTCACTGGCTGTTGCAATAACTAGTGGTTACGATACATGCCAGGTAACATCCAGTCCCCCTGTGTACACTGTGCAAAAACGAGAAGCCGCAAGAAGTTTATAAAAGACAGTCTATTAGACCAAACGTTCTTGTTCCTCATTTCTGCTCAGACACAGCGAGCAGAGTGACGAAAGTACAAGAGCTGACAGCTTCCTTCAAATGGTGCATGAGTCACAACAGAGGAGCTGCTGCGGCCTTCGAGCTGTTCAGTATGACACAAAATCATCCAGTTTTAGAGCAAATCTGAGTGTTAATGTGTGCATCACAGGAGTTCAGGGGGGTTTCAGCAGACACAGGTGAGGCAGCAGGTTAATGAGGAAGTTAGTGCTAATTACAGGTTACAGGCGGCACGCTGCTTTCTCATTGGTTCACGTTACACACTCACGCACGTGTCGTGTGGCATTTCCACAAGTTTCTTTTTTCTAACGTACGTCTGATTGTGGTGAAATCACAGACGCAGTCTGTTGTGTCAGCAACAGTAATTCCCCCTTTATTTGCCGCCAGTATTTTTATCAGGATTCAGTGCTGTTACTTCACACTGTTTCTTCATTCATATCAAGATTTTACCGAAATCTACGTCTTCATGTTTTCATTTCAAGATTAAGTAACTTTAACCACATCCTCTACATGCATATTATAAGCGCAAATGTGTGCGTGTGTGGAACTTCACCTTTCAGACCTCTTGATTTATGGTTTTTTTTGGGGGGGGGAAATCATTACAAAAAAAAAACCTCAATGAAAACTCAATAAGATGAAGATCTGTGCCTGCAGAAGAATCACACTGGGTTCTTGGAAATAATTAATAATGGAGATTTCTCACTAAACCAATTCAGAAAATACTATGCAGATATAATCCATAATGACAATGATTAGTTGCAGCTGTACGACATAAATCCACTCTGCTGACTGTCTGAACGTGTCAGTTTAATGCTGAGACTCATCACCTTGCTGCCCACGCAGGCTGCTGTGTCCCAGGTTGAGGGCGATTCCTGAGGCTGTTCCTCACTCCAGCTGGTCTGACTGCTGTGAACGTTCTGACCCTCCTGACAGGGAAAACCACTGGGAAATGTTCCATTACCTACAAGACGAGTGCAACGAACAAATGCTGAACTTTAAGGAGGCAGAGTGGATGCCTGTTCCAGGAACAGTTTCAAGTGAGTACAGTGTCATTTAAATGCACAACTGGACGACTGTAGAAGAGGACTGTACCTGTGTAGTTGCTGTCCTCGCAGTAGGTGTAGGGACTGTTGCACTGGCTGTTGGCACTACTCCAAGTAAACCTGCAGGAAACAAGGAAACGTGATCCGACAGTTTAAACAGGGACAGATAAAACACCTCCTGCAGCACGGGATGCTAATTATTCAAACTGCAAACCTGTATCTGTTACCAGGTCAGATCTGCAGTATGTGCTCATTAACAGGGGTGAAGCTCTGTGAAGGCTTTTAGATGAGTCCACACATCGACCACAGCAATACAAGCGCTTTCATTCAGGGGGTAAAAGTTCAATTTCTTATTTCTGTCACAAAAGAAGCAACTCATTGTCCTCCCATCACGTGTAAAATACAAAAAAACTTAACTTAGACTTCCTTTAAGCTGCAACTAAATTTTTTGGGTCTTTAGAGGAAGAAGAACCCCTAAAAAGCTGGTAATTACAGAACATAACACTGTTCTGGTGAATGTTAGCAAACAGTTTCCTCCATTCACATCCAGCACACACAACGTTAGCCTTCATTTGGTCCTCGTCCATCTGATAAGTCCGACATTCACTCTCTCATTAGCTCTGTGTCCGTCTCCACCGGCTCCCGAGGGAAACATCTGTCTCTTCAGACTGTTTTATGTCTGACTTTCTTCATCACTGACTGACTGTCTGCTAAAAATAGTCGTGAGTAGAGTTTTAACAGACATGCTTTCAGACACCCACCCATTGTACGACGCTGTGGCTGCTGGCTGAGGTATGTAGGGCAGAGCTTCGGTGGCGTTGTATCTGAACTCATTGGTGAGGGGGATGGATGGAGCCGACCACGTCTCTTCAGGCAAATACTGACCTGCCAGGTCTGTGGGAGCACACGACAGCTTTCCGTTAGTGATCAGATGCAAAAGCCTTTTATGCTTCAGACATGAACAGGTGTTGATTTCAGATTTTACTTAAAAACAGCAAGCCTGTATTTACTGTGAATGTCTTTATCCATGTTCCTGTCCACTCCTGCAGCAACAGCAGCGAAACTCGGGGCAAAGCTGGAGGCTGTGAGATCTGGGCTTTGGCACTGGTCTTTACGGTACAAGCTGTTCATGCTGAACACAGAGAAGACAAAGGTTACAGGTTAAACAGGAGACAAAAACAACTTTCCATATTCAAATAATATATAATATATAACCCAGAGATTGTCATCAGTGACCTGACCTCGCTGCAAAGTGGATAAACAGAAACACTTTGAACAGGCTCACACAGCCTGTTCTTCTGTCCAGGTGTCTGTGACTTACCTGAGAGCCTTGTGGTTATTCATGGTCTGGTAGCAGTCTCGCTCTACTGGGTAGACACCGTACTGCATGGAGTCCCCTGAAAACAAGACGAGCATCAAAATAATGTAATTCATCACTGTCATCTGTGATAAAACACCAGCTACAGTCTGTGGCTGTGTGTGTTCTTAGAGGAAATGATGCTCAGGTGTTCTTTACTTTTTCTAGATGAGGTAGTGCAGGCGTGTGTTCGGGCACTGGGGTCTTTTTCTCCCTCCATGCTGCTTGCGCTGCTCCAGCTGCCCCAGCTCCCTCTGCTGGCCCTCACGCTGCCCGACGAACTGCCGGAGTCCGAGCCCGACTCGCACACCCCGCCGCCGCGGCGCTCTGTGGTGCACTTCCGTCGAGCACGAGCGGGACACACACCTGCTGGACATCGACAGGGCAGGTGAGATGAAAATCGAGTGCTGAGTTAGTAAAGAAGCAGAGAGCTGCGAGCGGACACCCACCGTTCTGTTTGAGGGAGCTCTCGGCACTCTGTCCCGGCTTTGGCGTTTCTGACTTGGCGCCGTTGAAGCAGCGGTTCCTGTTTCGGGTTCCACTGATGTTACGGTCCCCTGTTTTCCAGTCAGGTTCTTTCTCCCTCTCTGGCATCACTATTACATTGTGCTCAGGAGCACTAGGGCAGGAATCAGACAGAATGAATAAATGAATATCAGACTAAAGGTAAACTGATTACAGATGTAATTAAAGGTCAAGTGAGGTCTACCTAGAGACATTTTCTGTCTTCCTGCGACTCCTCTTTCCCTTATTATTTCCTGAAGCAGTGCCAGTCTCTGCACTCTGTGCTTTCTTTTTCTGGCTTTTCCCGTCGTCTCCCAGCTGGAGAGAGAGAAAAAAATATTGATGGTAGTTTTTAAAGTGGAGGATCAGATCATATCAGTGAGAGATGAAAGTGAATCAGTGCATTTCTTACCTCCATTTCAGAAGCGTCCTTTTTCTCGGAGTCGTTCTTCTCTGCGTAGTGCTCAGTGCAGCTCTTCTCGACCGGGCTGCACACCAACAGGCCTGGTCTTGGTCCTGGACTCAATGTGACGTTATCTGGGAAACCAGCAGGCGTTTCCATGGGAAACATAACTTCTGCTGGCGCTCTATCTTCTATAGTGCTGTGGGGCTCTTCTTTTAAGTCTGCTGATGTCTTTTTGTCCAGCTCACTGATGAAAGCTGGCTCGTTGTTGTTGCAGATATCGGGGTCTGGGGTCAGGGGAGGGTCCGGCATCAGGTCCTCGTGCTCTTCATCCATCGTCACAGCACTGGTTGCTGCTGTGGACAAGCTGGTCTTGTATTTGGTGTAATATAGTGAAACCTTGTGTTTCTTCTGTGGCTGGGACGGGGTGACCGAGGAGCCTCTCTTTGAGGATTGAGGACGCGGGGCGGGGCTGTTGGCCAGGGCTGGAGAGCCACGCCCCTTACCTTTGTCTGAGGTGTGACAGGTGTCCACATAGCTCTTACAACTGCCCTTTGTTTTACTGTGCAAACAAGACACAGAAATGACAAATGTAAGAATTTTCACACCACAAAAATCCACTTCCATCATTTATCTTTATGCAAATTTAGAGTCTTTGAAAAACATACTTTACTCCATTGAGTGTGATGTTATTGGAGGAGCCGTTATCCCGGGACAGGGCGGAGTTGTGGTTGCTTCTGATGCTGGGTGTGGAGAACTCATTCAGGATGTACTGGGCCTGATGGAAGGCCATCAGACACACACCGAAGAGGGAGAAGCTGAAACACAAACAAATACAACAGATTCAGTCAGAGCATGAAGCAAACCGTCGAAATGTTGCAAGAAAGAAAATGAATCTTGTTTCCATCAAATGGTTTTTGAACTGATAAATTAGGCTATGCAAAGGGTGGTTTAAGCTACGTTACACATGGCTGGATCAGACGGTGAGAAGAAGACATCGTGAACCAGAAACAAAACCACGTCTGTCACCGCCCAATAAACCTCACAGAAGAAGGAACGAAACCAGTCAACTTGGCCATCTATAAGAGAAAAATGGACTTCTTCTCTTTGGGCAGAAACCAGCTGATCAGTCACGCTGAGTTAAATGTTCGTTCCGTCAGAACTTATTTGGAAAAGGTGTTTCCATCTCTCACTAAGTGCATTAACTCTTTTTGTAAGAAGGTCAAAAACCACCCCAAGCAAGCGTAAAAACTGTTTGCAAGATTGATGAAGTTTTTTCAAATTTTGCTGCTTCCACCAACCTTTCCTCGTGTGATACCTCAAAATGTGCATCAAAACGTTGACAGAAACATGGCTAATGAGGCAGAAGAAGCACATCTTTATTCCTTCTCAAACTAACCATGTGAAGATGAGGGTGACCACCCAGAAAGTTTCCTCCCAGCTGGGGCCGGGAACCACCTGAGCACAGAGAGGCAGCATGTGGTGGGGCAGCGTCACATTGAGGGTGAACGGGAAAGAGGTGCCGCGGGAAGTCACCAGCGTGAGGTCCCGGATCACCCAGGATGAGGTGAAGTCTGGGGTGAACCTGAGGACGCAGGCAGGCAGGCAGAGACAGTGAGGGACAAGGACATGGACATGGAGGGCAGAGAGGAGTGAACAGGAACAGAAAGATAAAAAAGGAAGAGGGAGGTACACATTGCATAAAGATGTGAAAGAGGAAGAAAGTCCATCTTAATTCTAATATGCAGCACTGAAGTGTTGAATAAAAGAAATCCACTGGAAGTCGATACGACAGGCTGCAGTCCACTTACGCGATGGTGATCTCAGAGGAGCTGTTGTGATCGAGGCTGAAGGGGCGACACTGCAAAACCTCGAAGCCGAATCCCTGACACTTATATCCATTTATATTCATGGACATGACTGTCAGAGGAAGCTCTCCTGCATTCTCCACCTTGAAACTCTTTTTGATGGCGAAGAGCGGCTTGTTTGTGCGCAGGCCTACGAGGGACAGGCAGCGACGTTAAGTCGTTTGTTCGAAAGCGACGAGCGGCCACTGAACTTTACGAAGGTTAAACATTCATCTCACCATCCCGACACTCCATCAGAGTCGACTGAGGGACGTTGAAGCGCAGAGAGGCTGCGGGGCCAGGCAGTTTGCCTCCAACTCTTAGCAGCTCTTTGGCCCCGTGGCCCTGCACCGTCTTCATGTCAAACACTGTCAGGTTGTTTCTGAAACACAGAAGACAAAGACCATGTTTGACAGAACTCAGTCAACATGCTGGACACAAACACAAACACACATATTGAAAAGACAAACTCATCCACTAATATGACTCAGTACCTGATGACGAGAATGGTAGTGGTGGGCTTGTGGTCAGTGGGAGTGAAGACCACAGCGACTTCCCTGGCCTCCCAGGGCTGCAGCAGCAGACGCAGGACACCACCTCCTTTTACGTCCTCCACATTCTCACCCGCCTGCACACAAACACACAGGAGGAGGGGAAAAAGGTTGGGAGGGAAAGTGACATGAGCATTACTGAGGCACAACAATGGCGGTGTTGTCTGTGACTTCAATCAGTTAATTCTTTTATAGGAGCTGAAAAGTAATGAGTAAATACGAAAAGATTATTTCTGAGGAGCACTCTCAGGATTTACCTTTGGGGGAGAAGCCAACAGAGAAAACTCTGTAGTGCTGATGTTGACAGAGAGGGGGCTGATATTAAACCTGCCAATCAAAATAGAGAAAACAGTCTGACAAAGCAACGAGAGGGATGCGCTGGAGCAACGCGGTGCAATGCTCCAAACAGCCAAGCCACAGAACAGCTGAATCGGTATCAAATGTATGATCTCAGCAGGGTACCATTTGGTTAGGAGGTCCAGGGCCTCCAGGGGGGCAGGGTACAGCGAGAGGATTCGAATCTCCACAGAAACCACTGAAGAGGAAGGATTCTTCACCGTGAACGTCTTCACCTGAAACACATGAAAGCTAATGTTTTCTTTGTGCTGCAGACAAATGTCACAGATTATAGAATATATGCATCATTTTTAGTGGAAAATCATTAAGTTCTGCCCACCTTGCTCTCGTTGACGGGAGTAGCACCAAAGTCCAGAGGAAAGGACGTCTCTACGGGGAGTCTGGGCCACCTGAGAAGACCAAAGGATTTACATGGTTAATGACATTACTGTAGTGGTGCATTACAAGAAGAACAAAGGTATGAAAGAGACAGCTGTGTGCTGCTTTGAAGGCTGACCTGCAGGGCAGCTTGTCTTTGTGGCTCTGCCATCGAGAGCAGAGCTCAGCAGCCAGTTTGCTGTCCACAGCCCAAGACGACGAGGAAAAGTCTGGGAGGAGGGAACGCTGCCACTCTGAACGACCTGATGGGAGACCAGAGAGAACATTAATACACGAACAATAAAAAACTCTCTTTTATCACAACCTTTGGTGCGATGCCTCACCTGTTTCAGACAGTCTGAGTGGGCAAGGTCGTCCACACTCTCGCTCTGCCTCAAACATTGCTTCCCCCTGCTGGCAGACACATCATCTGTTACCACACCCGATCCCATGCACTGATGCCCAACCCAACACACTAAGTGGCCACTACAGCTGCCATGTTACCTTGAAAGGAGTTGAGTGAAAGTAAAGGGGGATATGCAGGGCTGTGCCCAGGCTGGTGTCCAGACTCAGAGTGGACAGCTGGTTGACAGGCAGGGCCCTGCTGAGCAGCTGGAGGGACAGGATACGCCAGCAGCCCTGAGGAACTGTGAGTGGGCCGCTGAAGTTCATCACCTGACAGACAGGGGGCAGCAGAGGCGTTACTGTCAAATCCTGATCATATGAGAACAGGGTGTCCTTTGCTCATGTCAGAATTCATTTGACATAAACTAAGAAAGTGTTTGTTGTACTCAGATCTGCTTCCTGTCATTTCATCAGGCGGTGGTGAATACCTTCATTACTCCCTGCAGCTTCTGTGAGAGACTGGCGTTCATCACAGTGAGGGGCAGCAGGAGAGAATGTGTCAGCCACAGATCCACTTTGTCTGCATCTCTTTGCTTCACCTGGAACAGGCTGAACAAATCCCCCTCGGTCCGTCTGCAGGCAGCAATGACAAAAGGATTACTGCATGTTAATGACACTTTCTAAGCACTAAGGACAGTAAATATGTGTACTTCCAGGTGCTCGCCACGAGCTACAACCAGTGTTTTCATCTTGTGTGTCACTTAAGCTTTATTTCTAATGGTTTGTGAGGACAACACGAGCGTGAAATGGCAAAAGGTCTCAACATCACCTGTGTGTGATATGTAGTCCAGGGAAGCTGTGGGTCGTCCGGTTTCCCAGAATCGTTAAACTGATATGACTTGTGCATTTCCTTCTGTGACCTGGCAATGAACCTGATACAAGAAGCAAAATTGTCGCTGGTAAAATATTCCAAGACACTGGGGTTGAATGCAATTGCACTTCGAAGAAATGATATGAAGTGAAATGAGTTTTCACCTCTGCAGGCAAGTGCAGCCACTTCAGTGAAGTTTTTTGCTTCTGGTGTCAGCAGAACCTGATTAAATTCCAGGCTGGCCTCCACTTTTGATAGGACCTGCATGTCCTGGGGATATGAATCATCTTGTCAGAGTCTATAAATTGCTTCCTATAATATCCATCATATAGCAAAACAAAGACCTCACCTTTACATCAAGCTTCTTGCTTCCAGAATTTAACATATAAACTCCTATTTTTGGCTCGCCTGTAAAAAAAAAAACCAAAACACATAGATATATATATCAGACAAGTAACACCAGTGCACATACATGTACAGTATAACATACTAAAATGATTGATATCTGTACACAGTTCTATGTGATCCTCGTGTATGTACAAATCTACATTTTCAGCTGTGGAGAGGTCCCACTTGCGTTCTTTAGACAACATGCTGAAACCTGCTTGCTGAGGCAAAGACAGATTTCTTGAACAAAGCTTTGATAGAAATGATAAAAAGTGAAAATGAAAAATGACCACCATGTTCACAAACAAGTTAGAACAAGACTGTGAGCCAAGTCACGACCTGCTGCCGGCAGAAATCGTCTTTATGTAAAAACTGTGACATGTTTGGTGTGCTGATGTGGTCAACAGCAAAGATCGTGAGCAGTCATAACCAAAGTGTCTGCAGTGACTGTACACCAATGCAAACACTGCAGCTGATTTCTTTTGATCTCCAGGCTCTGTGTTACTCTGTCAGGATTTGTTTTCACAGGATGGGGAAGGCACAACCCACCCTACTCTGCCTCTGATTGGCTTATCCTGATATTCATGACTGTCCATCCTTCCTGACACCCAGCAGAGCAGAAGTAGTGTCTTCTTATATTTCTCTCAAAACAGTAGTAAAATATTAACGCTCTCTTCTGCCCTCCTGTCAGGAAGTTTTAGATGTAGATTCAGGAGACCTTCATTAAGTCTACCTCTTGTCTCAAAATCTAAACACTATTTTACCCTTTTGGACTTTTGCACTGATAGTGGTCAACCACAGAAACAGCTCAAGAAGATAAAATATGTTTTGTGGTTATTTGAGCAGAGGCTGAAGAAACAGCAAAACACTCATGTGAAACTAGATCTTTCACTGTTTTACTGCGTTACTCATGTTTAACATCCTGTTATTACATCCATGCAATATCTTGTCCAATAGTACTTTTTTTTTCCCTTAATGGGCCGTCTGTGTTACATATTTTTCTCCACTGTACTTAATTATCCATATCTGTGCAATTTCACAAATTTTCCATTTTCAATATTTTTTTCTCACTCCTTTTGTGTACAATATACATATATACAGTTGCTTTCTTGTATCTGTATTTTCATTCTCCATCTCCTTTTTATTCCTGCTGCTATTGCTTGTTGTCTGTAATGCAGGGATTAATAAAGTTATGTGTTATCTTACGTTTCTCTTTCCACACTGAAGTATCATTTATGAGGACAAATCAGTCCTTTAATGACGCTGTGCAGTCACATGCCGATTTGCATCCAGACAGTGGGTCACATTGGTCAAACAAACCCACCTACTGCAGCCTGTCCAGCAGCAGGGGCCACCAGCAGCACCAAAATGTGCTCAATGACGTAAGGCTTGAGCTTGTCCAGGTCAGCGGGCCGGTCACCACGCGCAGACAGATTAATCTGCAGACTGAGGCGCTCCTCACTCTGGAGGCAGGACCCCTGGGATGGGACAGGAAAGGCATACCAGTCACGCACCAAGCAGAAGGAGAAGCATGTGAACAATGAGGAGTAATTCGAGAATTAAGGAATTTAGGACATTAAAATGGAAACTAAAATAAAGCAACAAAAAAGAAGTTCAATTTGGATCTTTAAGGCAAAAAAATGTGAACAGGGAAAGCAAATGGGGATGGAAGTGTGACTTATTTTCTTTGCCATGACAGACAGATGCATGCTGTACTTTGACAGACAGACACAAGCAGGCGGTAACCTCCCACCCCACCCTGTGACTAACACCCCACTGGAGCTGACACATCAGTACTGGAAGAGTGCAAATCTCACTGCAGACTGGGGCTCATCTCAGGGTGAATCAGCGCTTGACGACCTGCAGACAGATGCCCTGGCTTGGTGCCACTGGGGCTCAAGGATGCAATAGCAGACTTAATCCCTTGAGACCCAGGCTACTGCTAACTTCCTGTAAGGCTCAATTAATCTGCGAGCAGCGCAGACGCTCACCAAAGGCCACTTCTCCATTTTGTTAGCGACACTTGAAAAAGAGCTGAAGAGCAGGTGTCGATCTTGGGTGCGAGCCAAAGGTCGCAGCTGGAACACTCGTGCAACAGAACGTCAGGATGATTTCAGTCTGCATAATTATGACGACACAGTCAGGTTGTCTACAGACACCTCTTGCATCATGTGTGTTGCTCCACACGAGCGCTGGGAGCCACGCTTCAATTATAGAGTCTCTTGAGAAAGCAATTAAAAGTCTGGCAAGAGATCTCACCCTCCTCAGGGGTTCTGGAGAAAACAGAAGGCGCTCAGATGACAAGCCCGGCTGTCTGTCTGAGCAGAGGGCAGCCACTCTAAAACTCAGCGACAAGACGGGTGAAAACACTGCAAACTATGAACAAACTAAAAATGGTGTGTTTTTCCTCAAAGTCTGCCCTCTGCCCTCCCTTGTCATGCTCGGACTGCTTGCAAATTCAGGAATGTTTTAATTAGCAAGTGCAACTCAGTGTAATGTCACAATTTGTGTTGTTACAAGAGGGCCGAGTGTCTGGTTAAAGCAGGTTCAGAGTCTCCTCTGTAAAACAACTGCATTTGAGTTCTCAGTTCTGATGTCATTCATCCTTTGTGGTGTGAAGACATGACGGGTCAGAACTGACAGCAAGGGCTGATGAACTTATATGCAATTATATCAGTTCCATTCCCCTCCACTCACTCTGTGTCTCGGATGTTTGAGCTTCACTGTGCAGAGAGATGCCTTTGCAAAGTTTGACGCTTGAAGCCTGTTTTCACTTTCATCAGCTGGAGGAGGAAAGTTTCTCTGTGTGCAAGTTCAAGCAATTTACCAACAGGGATGACTTTATGAAATCTCGACTAGTCTGTAAGTCAGTCGTGGTCCAATATGCAGCTTGCACAAGTGTGATGCGGAAACTGGAAACCTCCATTGCATAAACACTGAGAACTGACTTACATTAAAGTAGGAGACATCTTGGGTGAAGCAGTTCAACTTATGAAAGAAAAATATTTGCTTTTTCCTACACTGTGGATTTATTCTTGAGGGAGATGGAGTAGATGGTATTTTTAAGAACTTTCAGTTGGATCATTGAACTTTTATATGTCAGACACAAATTACTGGCTCAAGCACAGCACAGTTTTGATGTGTCTTAGAACGTGTGTGGAGGGGATCTTTATGTAAATGGAAGATAAATTAGTACCTGGGGATTGTTGAACAAACTCTTCGGTAAGCTGCACTCCAGGAGTAGACCCAGTATTGTGATGTTGGAGGCATCTTCCTGCAGGAGAAACAGCATGAAAAGCAGAGGGTTTAAAAACATCATGTCAGCATTATATATGCAAAATACAGAAACATCAGCAAGGAGTCGCATGCTCAGCAGTTTTCTTTTATTTATGTCTCACTGATCAGTGGCTACTGCAACGCCACACTTGACTGAGCTCTAGTGGTGCTAGCCATGCACTGCACATGATAGAAACAGAGCAATTCTGCTCTCTTATTGAGCCAATTAAAAGGAGCAGTACAATGACTCCACTCACAGATCTGCAAACACAGACCACTGAACACGATGGCTGTAAACTCCTGCAATCTTTAAACGTGGTTTACATGTTGTTCAGGTAATCAGTAGCTCTCATGTTGATTATGATGGACCTTGCAAAGGAGAGTTTATTGAACCAACATAATGCACCTGCATCTAAACCTGCATGTGACAGGCTGTCAGTTAAAACACGAAACTCTACACTTTATGACACCATCTATTGATCCTGGCCCCATCTTAAAGTGTTTACTGCAACAGAGGTTGTTTTCCTCTTTGCACAGAAAATCCAGTAATTGTGTCCACTTGAACCTGAAAAATGTATATTTCCTGTCACGAAACTGTGTGTCAGAGTTCAGAATGCTTTTTTAATTTGCAAAGGGATGTGTTACAGCACAACCGAGGTGTGAAGTCGCTCTTTAAGTTTCCACACACCACAAAGTGAAATCAGCCTGACAGACAGCCCGTCTGTAAACATGCACGTCTTTGCCCCACCACCACTACTATCTCAGGACACGTTCATGCACATCCATCGATCGAATCTCCTAACAGCCAAAGCCTTGTGGCACAAAATGGCAGTTTGTGCAATATGAAGCAGACATGCAGAGAAGACAGAAAAAAAAGAAACACAACGAAAATTTGGCTGTAACTGGATGATGAAACGTCATGAGAGAGTATACTGTGTGTGTGGAGGATGTTTTCTGTTAACCATCTGTTGAAACACAGCAGCTTGCTGAGAGAGAAAAGGCTGCATTCAGCACAAGCGGCAGTCTGAGTGATTATGAGAGCTCAAGTCTCTGTGCACTTGGCCAAGCTGACATTTTGCAACTGCTACTCCACTTCCTGTTGTGGAGGCGAGAACCCCTTTCAAATAGCTTCTCGCATACTTTCAATGCTTTGGCTTGCTTCTAAAACCGAACACTAATTTGTCATTGGTTTTTGGTTGTTTCGCATGGCTTTGAAATGTGTGTACAAATGAATGATTGCACAAAGCTTGTATCACTTTAAAAGGAGTGTTTTCGGTTATAGTCCGCAAGCAAACATTTACACTTTTATGCAAGAAAGAAAAGTGATTGTTTTATGATATCCTTCATGCTGACTGGACACACGTTCAGTAACTTTATGGCAGCAAGAGCCTGTCTGCCTTACAAAGCCTCTGTGTGTACGTATGCAGCCGTCTGTTTATCAGGGCTGGCAGGAAAGGGGAAATCAGCTGTTTTCAATGATGAGCTCTTACTCACTACTATGCATGGCCTGCACAAACCAACACACAGACATTTAAATACATACCTGAGTTTGGGTCAGCTTAATGCTCTGGATGTGAGGGAATATTAGCAGACTATCCTTTCTCTGGACAGACTTTAATGAACCCTGGTGAACTCCCACACCAAATACCTGGAAAAGGAACAGTTAACAATTAGAAAAGGGTTTCTCAATACACCACATGCATTATATTAAGGCCAGGCAGTGAACAAGCAAACAAAGGAGTCGTGTCATTTAGTGGACCTGAACTAAACCTCTGCAGCAGTTTGTAACAGTGCATGCTACATGGACCTGGAGGGAATAACAGCTTGAGACTGAAAACAAACTACTGACTAAACAAAGCCAGTGAAGGTGTGGGATCCATACATGGGAAATATTAGAAAAAAACTATTATTACCACCTCGTGGTTGTAAACTTCCACCAACCAGTCAAGCTGCAGTTTACATCCATGTGTGTCCAGACTCACACAAGATACTGTATGTAGTAGCGACTTTGGCAGAGTTTAATAAAAAGATATTAAGTGTCTTTTTTACTGCACTGTCTGCTGTCTTCACTTAGAGACTATGTTTCCAGAGGACTGATAGAGAGCTTTATCACATGGCACAACAACAATCACCTGAAGCTCAATATCAGCAGAACCAATCAGCTTGTGGTTGGACTACAATGCTTCAAATATGGATGTTGCTGCAAAGATGCTATAAAATCTTCAATGTGGCAGCTCAGCAGATATAAACAATCTATACAATCAGCACAGCTTCAAGGTGGACACCAAAGATTAATGTCACCAAATCAGTATCCGACCAAATGTGAAATATGGTCACAATCTGCCCTTCTGTTCCTCAGTTATGGTGTTGAATAACGGCCAGAAAAGAGTTTCTGCAGAACATTATGATGTCACAGTGACGTTGACCTTTGACCTTTTGGTTATGCAATGTCATCACTTCAACATTTGTGTGAAAGTTTGTCAGAATTAGAGTATGAATTCTTGAGTTATGACTGAAAACATGTTTTGTGTGTGGTAACCTTTGACCTTTGACCATCAAACTCTACTCAGTTCATCCTTGAGTCCAAGTGAGTGTTTCAAATTCCTTCAAGGCATTCCTGATATATCGAGTTCACGAGAATGGGACGTACCACCACACGGACGGATGGACAAGGCGCAAACATAACACCACCAAGAAGCTTAAATATTGAGTCAAACTGAGCTTTGCCCAACAAATACTAGCCTGTAACAGCACGGTGACGAAGAACAAATCAAGCGTAATCAAGATATTAAGTGGCCCTGTATTTAAGCTGAACATACTGCAGCGTGCAGGTCACACATTAAGCCCTGAAGATTAATGCGTGTGATTCACTTCATGGTGGTTCACCTTAACACAGTCAGTCACACCTGTGCCAACGTGGCACAACACATCATTTTAGCTTTAACAGCACAGGTTTAAGGCACCATTACTGCAATGACGGAGACTGTACAAAGAGTCAACACGTGAAAAGTTTGAGAAAACTGTACATCAAAGATTGGAGTTCGGCTCATTGGAAACATAAAAAGCGAGCGACTGAAACATTTCAATTTGTCTGAAGCTCATGAAGGGAGTGGCACCGCTCAGTCCAAGTGTCTGCGTGTTTGGGTGTGTTTGTTTTCCATTAATAAGCGGCATGGGAGAAACACTGCGGTGCAGGATTAATGTGAGGGAGGCGAAGTGTACCACGACAACATAATACACATTTCTAATGCATTTGGAGTTAATCTCTTCAGGTAATTCCAGTTTTCCAAGACCAAACATTTTAACTGCTCCTTGTGAACGTGCAATAAAACATGTGACGAGGTGAAATTTAAAAGTTACAGTTACCAAAGCCTGCTAAATTTAAGAAAACTGAGGTAAGACAAACCCTAAAGTGGTAATATATCACGTTGGGATGGAATAACAAGACAGACTGAGGGACCGGAGTGCAAATAAGCCCAGAGGATACAGCAGTTTGAAGCATGTGAATGCACGTTTCCAGACTGTATTCCTATTAATGTAACGACAACTAGAACATTGAGTTCACGAGTCTGCTGAGGTGAAGTGAAAGCATAAACGTTTAAGATGTCATGATAAAAGCTGGACTGGTTGGAGTGTTTTTACTGAAGCACTGAATACGTTTACTTTCACTGGAAACAACACCACCGCTTTATTTCAACAGCGACCTACTATTGTCACCTTTCAAGTCCTAATCCTGGATTTTGAGGTCAAAGGTTTTAAAAAGTTCACCTGAAACAAGAGTCCAACATGATTTCCTATGAGCATTAACAATGAGTTATTCCACTTCCTTTGTTTATGAGCATGTGCATGCCAGATTAAACGTGAAAACAAACATGGATGCCAGCTACAGCTGAGCAGTAGTTTGGTCTGATGCTGTTTGGGATGACAAGTTTTTGACTGATATGACTCCAGTTTGATTTGTGACAACAAAACCAATCTGCAGGTTAATGCTGACGGAGAGGAAAGGCCACATGCATCACGATGCAGCGTTTCCCCACGAGCCCAACAGGTCGTGGTCTGAGGCTACACATCAGGAGGTGTATTAATGGAACTGACCTGGTATGACAGCAGCCCATGGGCCGATGTGTTTATAAATAATGTGTTTTCTACATTGCCCTCCTCGGACGGGAGGAAAACTAGTTTAAAAGATGCCTTCCCTCTGGGTGGGATCACCTAGGACACAGAGGACACATGAGAAGTTATTTCAGACAATTCTGCAAAGAACGACACACAAAGGAGGACAGAACCAACACTTAACACCATGACTTGTGAATATATTGTGCAGCTGACGGCGTTAACACGTTGACACTTACTCTTCTGTGAAAGAAAGGTATGTAAAAATGCCTGCTGGATGTAAACATTGACAGCAGTGTCACAGGAACTTCCTGGCTGGGGTTGTGTATATATATGGTTTCAGCTCTTGCCAGCCCCAGCGGCCTGTAAAGACAAGACACAACAGCATCATAAATACGAAGCTCTGCACTAAACCTTCACCCGGGCAGCACCGCTGCCAGCTGAGAAACTTCATGCCCAAATTTTACAAGCACCAAACTGTGGACACAGTCGTCCATAAGTGAGTTTATTCATGAGGCCTCAAAGGAGCCTTTTATTAAATTAGATCCTTCTGCTGCTCACTTAACCCATTTGGATCGCAGCGGTTATGGTGGTTAAATTCACACATTTTTCTTTGTATAAAAGGTTAGATGAAACTTTAATCCACCATGTGTCAGTGTTTACAGGTCAGAGATTAGCCTGGTCATTCAGTCAGTGCAATGACTCATCGAATAACCAGTGTTTTGCATTCTGTCAACATAGAGCAGCTTTAAAATGAAAATCATCCATTTGCCTCTCAGTCAACAAGTATGAGCTCGTCATGTTTCATCTCCAGAAAGGCCCCAGTGTCAGACGACAAACCACATATACAAATAAGGAGATGAGGAAGGCTATAAAGAGCCTTTGGGTTACATCAGCATAAAGATTAGCTCTCTGGGTTTGGCCATTTCTGCTATAATCTATGAGAGTGACACTCAACATTCAGTGCTTACACCCAAACTAGGTCAATCAAATCAACACTGCTTCCCTGTCCCACTCCAAAAGCACCTCAAGTTAATTTAATTCACAAATTAATTAGATTTCCAATTCAATTCAAATACAAAGCTCTGTTTAGGACTGAACAGTCTAACTACCTAACAAGGGGAGGATAATAACAAAGCCATTTAAACGTGTGCCAGTACTTAGAAAGGGTGTTTCATTAAGCGTGTGGCTGACTGAGGTGGGATTCAGCGGGCTTCCATGTGGGCTAAATCAACAGCTGACTGGGCCTTAGAGATAATCTTGCATAATTCAAAGTGTACATACGGGTTAATATGATTGTACTTTCACTGCAGGCAGCAACATTAACATTTAAGAGGTTACCTCTGTAAGAAATACTGCAATCCAATCCTGCAGCCCTGCAACAAATACTACCACTGTGAGCTTTCTATTTTTCAGTGTTGGTTGAGTGTGTGCCAGAGGTTCTGGGTCATCTTTACATGTGTTGATGCCAGTTTATGTTGATGCATTGCATTACATTGTACTGTAGTTGTTACTGGTTCTGTTTGTGTTCACACTCAGTTCATAACCTTTAAAAGTGGAATGTACACACATTGTTTATTGTATATGAGGAAACAAATTATTTGACATTATCATGCTTTAATGTCTTGTCATTGAACAAATGATGACAACACAGAAACTTCACACTGCAGACAGAGTTACTCATCCATCAGCCATCGGTGTAATCTGCCCTTGTAGTCTACGACAGGTCTGGCAGGTAAATATTGACCAATCACTTGCATATAGGAGTGTGCTAGGTTTGGTTAACACTTGGTTGGTTGTTGGTTATCCTAATGTGACAGCAAATGTTTGGTTAGCATATAGTAGCATCTGATCTGAAAACCTTCAGATATTTAAGAAAAATAATAGCTTTTTGACATGTTAGTGCAACGTATCTCCTCTTGTGAGACTCATGCATCAAATGCTAAGCTATCACTGGACAGTTCTGACCCTGACTCTCTGTTGCAGATATTACAACCTCTGTGCATAACAGAGTCTCCCCTTCTCTATTGGACCAATGCAGAGAAGCTATGCATGAGCAAGATGAGATCTGTTGTGCTTAAACAGATGTGGACAGAGTGAGTCAAGTCAATGCTGGTCTGCATGTGTATGAATGCTTCTCTCCGCAAAGCCCAGAACACAAGGGCAGCATTTTCACTGCTGCACTTCATCTGGGGAATGCAGTAGTGTACTATAAATCAATATTTTTTACAGTTTAACTTGATTTTTTTTTTAAAGTTTCTGAAAAGAATCTCATTACTCTGCAGACTGAATGCAAAACAGCAGCAGTTTGTTCAGCATTTGTAGGCTGTGAGTTGGTTCCATTCCATATCGAATTATCCATGATTAAGGGCACGGTGGAGTAGGATCATATGACATGAAGGTACAGAAATATCTAAAATGTATGCATCTTGAGTTCAAAAATGAATATTCAGACTAAGTGCTAATTTCAGTTTTAGTTTGATTACTTTAGTTTTGAGTACAAAATAATTGAGCACAAATGTGATTTAAGAGGCCAATTTCAAAACAAAAAACTTCTCCCTGCACTGTACATGTCAGTCTACAACATGTCAGCACTACATTCTCGACATCTGAGATGTTCAGTCAAGCCTCAACTGAAGCAACTTTCACTTCCTGTTTCCTTGTGAGAGTTTGACTTTACTTTCACTTTACGCAAATGTCATGCACGTTCAGCAAAGTTTAAATCAGGAGGCACGGGGGTCTCATTAGAGAGCGTCTGCTTTTCCTTTCCAGCTGTCCACCTGGTCAAGTGTCACACTGTAACACAGATAAACTGCTGTGTCTGGTCACTTGCAGTTCAGCGCAGGTTTATTTCTGTCTTCTTTGGTTACATGCTTCAGCTAAATCATTGTACATCTTTTAACATCCATTCAGTTTAATTATGACTGTCCCCACAGTTCTCACAGGAGAAAAAGGAAAACACTGGCTCATGTGTGGGACTGTGGGCTCAAATTCCTGTTTTGATCTCAACTATAAATTTCCTGAAGTGGTATTTCAGTGTCCAAACATTTACCCAATACTATTAGAGGATTTTGGTCATTTGCCTGCTATCCAGATTCCTGACGTGATATAAAATACTGCAAAATACATGTTGTTTGTGAGTGTTTGCGTTGAGCAGGAGCAATGCTGACTGCGGTCCAAGCACAGCATTACATCTGATATTCTGGCCGTTTTGGGACGATGGAGGCAAACAGTGAAGTTCTTAACCTTTTAACTGGGGTCAACCCTCTCCAGTGTGCGTCTGGATGCTGGGAAAAGGAGCTTACTGCCATACTTGGATATCCTGTCTGTTCGTTTGGGCTGAAGGGGCCCCTGCTTTATGAAATCTTCCCTTTCAGTAGCTTTTGTGACGGCATTAATTCAGTGAAGTTTTCCACATCGCTCCAGATTAAGATATGACCAAATGAAGTACACTCTGTAGCTGGGTGTGTATTAAAGAGTTTCATCATTTGAATGACGCCGATGCTTGTTAAGGCACGTCAAACGAAAGCAGGATGTGAGAGCAGTACTTACTGCGTCCCGAACTCCAACACTGGGGGCTGAAAATGCAAAGGCCTCCCATTCTCCCGTGTATATGGAGAGGAGCTGTTGGGAAGAAAATCACAGAGGAAAAAACATCAGACCAAAGTGCAGTACTTGAATTTCATCAGTTTCATTGAGGACTTACAAAACAAGAAGAAAAACTTCTATATTTTACAAACACGTGAAGACAAGAACATTCTGTTCAAACAGAGTTCACAGAGATTAACTTATAGTCAAAAATATTACTGCCCCCCGGCCGCTTCACAAACCACATATTTCCCTGCCAAGGAAGGGGACTCTGATTGCGCACAGAAGTTAGATAACCTTGCACAAAGAGAGGTGGGGGAGCAATGGATGCCATGGATCACATTTTAACTGAAGCTTTTTGCATATGAAAATAATTTCACAGTACGCTGATGACTGAAACTTGAAAACACATGGCTTAATTGTGTTAGATCACGCTTCATTTCACACATTGACTTATACTGAGCCAAACATCACAAAAATATGATACAACAACATTACACAGCACTCCATGTAATTTGGGTATTTTGGAAAAAGCTGTGCACTTCCTGAACAACCATTCAAGACTTCCAACAACTACATCAATAATCTGTAATTTCATGAAATTCCTAAACTTCCTGGACACAACTAAAAATATCCTCAGCACCAAACTGCACAGTTGCCATCAATTAAGTTAAAAAAGGCTTTAATCATTATGGCCCAAAACATCTCCCAAAAAACATCTCCAGAGTTAAAACATACGCACGTAAAGACAGGATACGTTTATTCTCACAAGTCCAGTATTGTACGAGTGCAGTACTTGTACTGGTGACTCTCCTACAGTGACTCAGAGGAAAATCAGTATTGCTTCATCAATGATTTGCCCACTTCAAGCACTGTATGACAGCACTGTGACCACTCTACAGAAAGCCATGCAGCTTGAAAAAAATGGCCTCCTTTTAATCTCTTTTGAGTTATCGTCATTGCTTTAATGTGCTTCTCCCTCAACAGGTTGATATCGGTGTCAACAGCGGTGTCATGAAGCGGGGAAAGAGCGGCTAATTTGGGATTTTGCAAGTATGAAAACAGGACTGAACCCAGCTGACAGAAGACAGATGTTTAACAACTTGAACAAGCAAGTGGAAGGACTACAGTTCAAGCCCCCATCTTAAAGGAAGTCACTTTTCTAATGTCTTCATGCTGTAAGAGATTCAAGAGTCTTTTGTGAACTATTAAACTCTACGACTTTGAGGGCAGGGACTCGGCTTAGTCACAGTCAACACATCAGTGTCACATCCAGACTTTAAAGTGATCAGGGCTCCAGTCGGCATTCAATTCAAGGGCTGGATTTAATTACAGTACTATATTACTTCTAAGCAGTATTTCGTAATCAGGCTCAGTTTATCTGCACTAACTAAAACACAGACTCAGTA
Organism: Chaetodon auriga; assembly: GCF_051107435.1. Lineage (NCBI taxonomy): Eukaryota > Metazoa > Chordata > Actinopteri > Chaetodontiformes > Chaetodontidae > Chaetodon > Chaetodon auriga. The sequence continues at coordinate 17,981,799 of NC_135077.1, forward strand.
ACAAATTATACGTGAAGTGCAAAATGTTTCTTTCTTCTGACTTTCTGAATATTGTGTTTAAATACAACATAAAACATGTGCATTTGGCGACAGAAATACACAATGTGCAGGCTTAGTCTTGCAAGTTTGCATAGAATTTCTAAACATCTAAACATCAGTAATGAAGACTTCATGTTTCTACACAACCACCTTCATTAAGTCTTCATTCTTCCTGATATTAACCCTGTCCTGACATACACGTCTGGAGCTAAGCACCTAAGAACTTCACTGTGTTGTACATGTGACAATAAAACTTAATGATGATTTGAAGTTGAAAACTAATGCGTCTCATGAAAAACTAAATGTTGTTATTATTATTGTGGGACAGTAGTGAGATACTGTCACTACAAATGATTGCTAATACATTCTGCCACTGCTGGGACGTGTCTCAAAGCAGCTCCTAAAAACTGGAAGGCAGCAGCAGAGGGATTTCCATGACTCTAAACGTGAAACAACTTATCTGTTACTGAACCAGGCAAAAAAACAAAAAAACAACTCCACTGCCTTTCAGCTTCAACATCTCATTCTAAAAAAGGTACGAGGACTAGAAGCGTGTTTTCCAACAAAGATGGTAATTTATGGTTGTTTACCACTGCTGAAATACTCTTTGGAAGGAAATGTCGAATAACATCAACGCCAAAGCAGCCTGCTCTCTGCAGGGATTCGTAAACTGAGCTTCATGTCCAAAACAGTCACACTATTTTACATGGCAGCGCTGTATAAACTCCCATGATGAACACACATGTACAACATGGAAAAGTACACACACAACGTTATATAATGAACTCAAATGTAAGGAAATGTTCTGAGTGGATTGTTTCCTGTTAAGGCAGCAATCTTATTTCCCATCTCGTTTTAAATATCTGTTATGGCACTCCACCCTTTTGCCTATAACAAACATACATATAATAACCTGTATGTCTAAACTCCATTATGGACTATAGCTTGATAACAGTCAACACAAATGTAGCTTTAAACGTGGTTATAACTTGACAAAAAATACTCTAAAGTCAAGAGCGATTTGAGGCCAGCACAGTGTGAAGTTACAGGGCCATGTTTCAGTCTACTGCCGGGACACAAAATTACCAACTTGTCATGTATTTCCCATGAATTACCTGGACTGTGGCCTGTTACCAATGAACAACAGCAAACAGTTATCATTTATAGTTAACATTAATTCAACAGCAGCTATGATAGGTGATGCTTTTGGTCAAAAAAGGTCTATTTTTGGCTAAAGGCTTAAATTCTTCTGTCATATAGCTGAACAGGGAAATGATAATGTGCCATCCTCATCCAGTATATACAGTTCAACATTTCTCTTCATTTCTGTGATGACTCAAATGTATGATCTAATTGATTTTTGTACTGAGTGTGTTACTGTGTTAGCCTCCAGCTCTTTTACTGTGCTTTTTGGGTGTGACTTTTTTGCCACACCCTCACCATTTTGTATCTATGCAACCAGCATTTGTATGATTGAATTGTTTAACTACGAAATTGTTTGCTAGAGCACAAAGTTCTTGAGCTGCATGTGGAGGCTGTCCTGTTCAAAGAGTAGTGCAGCATTGTACTACATCTGGCGAACACTGTGAGTTAAGAGAACATATTAACTTCTGGTGATGTAGATTTCAGAGAAGACTCATTTCTGCAGAGGAAAGCTAAAAATGGGAAGTTGGCTGGTGGTATTTTATTTTACCTTCAGTTTCCATAGTTAACTCGTCACCTGTGCCACAGCTCTGCTGAACTAGATCACTGCCTGTGCAGCAGCTTAGTCTATGAAGTTAGATGTAAAGGAAGCAACAAAGAAAAGGGGTCAATGCTGAGACAACAGAAACAAAAAGAGCACCGACAGACTGGCAACCCCCACGCAACACTTTATCTTCCTTCCGCTGTGGCCAATCAAACTTGCCTCTGTGCCCCAACAAGCATCAAGATAGGAATGGAAAAAAGGGAAGACCTGCTCAGTCATCAAATAAAACGTTTTACTTCAGGCTAAACTGAATTGGAATAACCATCCACAATGGTTAACAGACAACAATGCACACATAAAGATATCCACTGCACTGCAAGTGCCATTTGCAGATACTGATATGATGGTGACATGAGTGAAATGGGCAATGAAATAGGTAATGGAAAAACTCAGATGCAACACGGAAGAATAGAAATGGAAGGAAGTGTGAAAATATGCACCCCCAGCTCCAAAAGAAACCTAATTTCAGAGTAAGCATAACCTAATTAACACAGCTAGATCACAAAAGCACGTGTGCTGTAGCAGCAAACGTGCTTTTATTTGCCTCGCTGAGAGGGAAGCTCTTCTTTCCACAGTTAGCTCTTTCACTGGCATCGCACCTAAACCCCACCTGCAGCTGCCAGCAGGTCCTCACACAACAATGACTGATCTGAACCACTGTGGTTTGCGCGTGAGCATGCTAACGTGAAGCATGGCATGATGGACTCTTGATGTCACATTAGCCCTCTTCATTCAGGAACTTCCTATTTGCTTAAACCCACACGGCTGTCAAACAGTTAAATTCCGCCTTTCACTATTCACACATACCTCTTCTTTCAACCAGCTCTTCATCCACCTGCTCTGAAGGACTGAACTGTCATACTGCTTCAAGCTTAACCACCTGTGAAATTACGGTATTTCACTTCCTTTCTCCCTGATGTATATTCCAACCATGACAACAAAAGCACAACTTCAGCACAAAGAACAACAAATAAGCTGGACGAGAGATTGACTTGATGAGAGGGACGCTGTCTCCTCTGTTACATAACAAGTGCTTCTTCTCCCCCTCGTGTGGTTTTAATTGTTGGTTAATTCATAACTTGTCAAACAGTATAACTTCAAACAGTGTTAGTCAGAGTGGAAGTACAGTGTGTGTGTGTGTGTGTGTGTGTGTGTGTGTGTGTGTGTTAGTGTTGTCACGATACCAACATTTTGGTATCGATACCGGTACCAAAATGTATTTCGATACTTTTCGATACTTTTGAAAACACAATAAACGTCATTATTGACTTTATTTTATTGGAAAATCTAACTATGCATCAGTAAATAAAATAAAATACCACAAAGACATGCTTTTCTAATGCAATACAATTTTTTATCCGCGTTTAGACGAGCGTTCTCAGCAGGAATTGTTTGTTTATACGAAGACGCAAAAGTGGGCGAATTCGATTGGATATGCATGCCAGGCCGCTAGGTGGTACTGTGATAGAGCGCCTACGACGTGTTGGGGAATCCAAAATTTGACACATGAAATTGTATACACATCTCTGTTCGCCTATAGTATCCGTATACATTCTATACAATTGTTGAAATGACTCTTGTATGTTGACTACAGCTGCTAGCACAGCTTGAACATCGGTGGGATCCACGTAGTCAAACATATTGTTTGTTGTTGTTTTACCGGCTTGGCGCGTTGAGTGTGACGTAAGGTGTAGTTGCTATGCGACGTGACGTGACGCGACGTGGTTTGCGCTTCTTGCCGTTTAGACGGAGACGCAACCCGAGTCGTCTTCAAAACTCTGCACTCTGGAAGGCGTCTTCAAATTTTTGCGGTTTCAGACCTCGACGGCGCCGTCGCCGTGTAAACGAAAGGCACTTCCGATAAAATATTTTGTCGTTTTCATTCGCAATGGTCTTCGTATAAACGGGGTCTCAATCTCTCTCTGTCTTCAGACTCCTGCTCCGTTTGCAGCTTCACGCTGCTCACTCGGTCGCTCGCTCACTCGCCGGATCGCTAGCCTCAGCTGAAATTACAATGCGGTGACGTCACGCGGCGACGTAAAAAAAAAAAAAAAAGGTACCGGTCCCATCCAAGCGCAGTATAGTACCGTTTTAAATGCCTCAGTACCCCGGTACCAATTTAGTACCGGTATACCAAACAAGCCTAGTGTGTGTGTGTGAGCATGAGGGATCGATTGTGAAGGTGAAATGAGGACATCTTCACAGAAGTCTTGTGTGATGGCAGACAGCTGATACAGATCTAGCACTGGTGTCTGGAATCTAAGGTCAGCAGTTTCAACAGAGATTTTTCTATTGAATTAAAAGCACACTACAGCTGTTAAAGACGACGTTTAGGAAAGCATTCCCTAATTAAAATGTAGATAATGCTGATTAAAGCAGGTGCAAAACTAATTTGTTTCAACTTGAAAAGCTTCAGTGTTAAAATGAGAAGTGGTAAACGCGCTGCGCTCTTTGTTCTCATGTAGTGTCAGATTACTATGAACTTCTTTAAAGGCAGATGAGGGCATTTACTTTATCACATGTATTAGTAACTTAGTATTCACTCTGAATTCAACAGCTGCTGCTCTTAAAGAAAAACTCAACAAGCGTACCACTGAGCTGTAGTCCATGGGTTCTGTCCACTGCCACAGTACAAAAATAACAAGTTATGTTTGGCGCTATTTGATCCCCTGGATCTAACTCAAATAAAGTCAGCGTTAGCAGTGACTTCAGCCATGCTCCAGGGGAGAGGTTAGGACCAGCAGAGAGCTAGATCACAGGTGTTTGCAGAAGAAGGGGAAACAATGAGCATAACAGTGAAATTAAAACCACATGGCACAGTGATAGCTGACTAAGGCTGCGGTGGAAGTAAAAAGATCTGAAAAGACAAGGGAAGAGCATTTTGGCACAAGACTGGACTCACAGAGAGATATCATTAACCTCTGTATCTGCAGCCTGCTTTGCTCTTCAGGCTGGGGGAGAGTGATGGCAGGCCTGCTAAGTGCCTGATAACCCAGGCACGAGAGGCCTCGCAGCCCACAGCTCTGCAGGTCCTCAGGGTCATTTGCCTGTCACCTCCATGGACTTAAAAACAGCCATATTCCCACACTGTTCAGGAATTAGATTAACTTTATATGAAGACTGAAAGCACGCCTCTTTAAAGCAGAACTCCAGCCATTTAGTCCTGTATTGTTATTGTTATTCTTTTATTATTTACTGTTGCGGGCAGCTCTCACACACAGTTTACCTTGTCAGACAGCTGGATGGAGCTGAGAATCCATCTTGCTGAGCTTCCTGTTAACAACTGAACTCCTGGGAGCTACAGGCACGGTGTAGGTGTGACGACAGCAAAGGAAGCTAAACAACATGATAGCTCCCAAAGAGGTTAGCGTAGATGCTGCGACAGCACCATTTATATCAGAACTGGAAAGTATTTCTGCATCGAAAGAGGAGCAAAAACGGCATCGCTTTTCTCCCGATTGGCTTCAGCTAGAGTCCTGATACATCACACTGTTTGTTGTTCTGATTGACTGAGGTCAGCTTGTGATAGACAGGGAGCTCATCACTCTCAGAGGTGAAACACATCGGATGCAAGTTTGTTGAAGTTTGTTTGTGGCTGTATGTGTGGAGTCAGATATTCAGATGAAAGAAATACATTTTTGCTAGGCTGCATTAGCCAAACTCGACTGAATGTGCACCTCCAACTAATTTCATATTGTTGACAGAACTGTGTAGCACTGTCATGTTGGGTTATATACAGTAATATTATGGCATTGCAATAACTCAGAGGTACAGTACCATTAAAAGTATGCAGAGAATTACAAAAATCTTGCAGAAACAAGTCAGTCAGACTGTATGTAATTCGCTCAAAGAACAAACTTCTGAGCAAGGAAGACATGAGTGTGTGGAACATGCTCAGCCAGTTTAGGTATATGAAGGGTTGGGCTCTTTACATTACTGGCATTGCTTCTGTGGAAAGATAAACAAGGAGCTGAAACAAGCACAAGCACTAGAGAGACTGAGAAATCTATATACTCAACATCAGATCGAGGGAAGACTAAAAACTGTTGTTTCGGAGCAAGCTATTACTGAATAAAACCATGACTAGTTGATATTTTGCTGCTAATTCGTATTTTCCAAACAATTTTCTGCAGGAACAAAAACAGCTGGGAAAGACGGGCCTCCCCTCCTTTTTCTTTCAAGGAGTTCTAAAATTAGTCAGGAATTTGGTTCTGCGCCTGCCTAACACACGCCCCCAAACCTCTCCGTCACACACCCCCTCACTCACCAACATAAACAACATAGCCTGCGTGAGGGACTGGACATTTAAAAGCTTTAGAAACTCTCAGTCCCATAACACCGAAACCACAAGACATCATTTGTCCGTGTGAATACAAAAACATGTCACCCTACAGCTGCAGTCAAATTCGGCATATTAAATAAACCATTTAACACCGCTCTGCTCTCAGCTAGAGTTTGCTGAATATGTTCACATTAACTTGGAGAATTTCCTTTTATAAAACACGCTGTTTTTCCATTGGGCTCTTCACAAACCAAACCCACGCCACAGCCCTGCTTTCATCCTGTGTCTTACAGTATAATTCTAGTCTGCTCTGTACAGGAGAAAACACTTCAGTATGATGCAATCTGTATGCTGGTCTGGGGTTTGTTGGTAATTATGTGGCTTGGTGGAAAGTCTCCACATATTCCCAAGTGGCACTCATTAACAGGTGGAAACCTTTAACAACTCCATACAGCTGGGATAATCTTCTAAATTTGCTGAAAGTATGTTTGACTTCCCCTGATGTTTTACACCTTCTCAGCAGGTGTTTGAGAAAACCCATGGAAGACTTTCATTTCAGAAGGTAAACAAAAAAAGCTCACCTGTCCTCCAATGGAAGACCATCTTTTCGTCGTTCCTTCTCCACCTGAAAGTGAAAGAAAAACACATTTCAGTCAACGTGGCGAAAACACTTAACTCCATCCCATTAATTCTACATTCACACTGTGGCCTGGAAATAACCACATCAGGAGGCTCAGTGGGATGTAAATCTACTGGCACGCCAAACAGCCTTCTGGCTACCACGATGATTTTCATAAACAGCAGTTTGAAGCACGCGGATATGCCACCGACTGCCCTGACGCGTTTCACTATGCATCTGTATTCTATTTCTTGAAATGTCAAAGGTTTTACTTTGCATGAAATATGATTTCACTGTAAATAAACCAGGAAATCCAAGCAGAAAACTGGAACAGCTTTGGGAAACTAAAACTGGCATTACATCTTTTCCACCCCGACTCCGAGGGTTAGGCAGCAGGCAGCAGTTTCTGCCAGCGTTGGCAGAGCATAATGCACTTCTCAGAATGAAACAATGACCGTCCAGTTTGTTGTTATCTGCATGTTCTCACACTGTGCGTTTGGATTACTGAATGAATACAGCATTTCTGAATATTGGAGACCAAACAAAAAAAAATGGTGCTATTGGTGATCAGGCGACAGTTTGATGCAGCGCCAGATAATGTTGACATCACTGTTGAAATTGGGTTTTTCCTGGTCTTAGAGATTTTGACACTGTTCACAGTATCTTGTACATACTTAAGTCCTTCTTATTCATTAGATAATTACTTGAGGGGAAAGCCCACCAGGAGTTCACTTGGTAGGTCATTGACAACTGACTGATCAGTGTCACAGCAACGTGGCTTGGATCAAACCCCCATTTGCGTGACAATGGCGCGTAATTTTCCCTGCATTTTCATTAAGTTCGCAAAATGAGGCTCAGTTTGACAATGACCTGAGGAAATCCTTTTAAACACGGCAGAACATTTCAGGGCTCACACGCCAGCAGCACCACATGAAAACCAGAAACAATGAACGTACACGGGGTGTGTGTATTTTACTGAATGTGGCTTTCCATATAAGTGACTGAAAATGACAACGTAGCAGTACCAACAGAGTTAACTTCACTGTAGTAGGTTACGTGCATGGTGCGTGGTCTCCAGAGATAAGCTTTGGTGTCTTCAAACGTAGAACATACAGTTTCCATAGAAATAATCTGGGGCCTGAGGGTGACATGATGGCTTCATGATCACGCCATAAAATGACACCAATGGAGGACATAACACAGGGACCGTCTGAAACACTGAATCCTGATCTGTCAGACATATTATCTCCTCTCCCATCTCTCCACCTGCCCTCTACTGCAAGGTAGCTTAACTAAGGACAATCACACAAACATAAGATAGAGCTACAATGTCATCTTTAAAAGCACGACATCCAATGCTATATTGTCTGTACTGTAGTCTGAGCAAAGGTTGGGATGCATGACACAATGTGAGATGACAAAGACTTGTCAGCCAGTAAAGATTATGCCATATTGTTTGTACAAATGTAGAAATATATCCTTTAAATGTCTTTGCTAGCAACACAGCAAATCAAAGAGGAGGACTGGTTTATGGCAGTACAGGAGATTTTTAATTGGATTTTTTTCTTTATTGCGGACGGTATCAATTTATCAGACAATTTATCATTTAATTAGCTGGATATGCAAAAAACATTTCTATCTATATTTGCGATCTTTTAATGGTTTTTTGACTACATATACACACATATACTGTGATATAAAATCTAATACACTAATTCTGGGTGCAGCTTGAAAGGTTAATTTGTTTTTTTCTGTTTTATGTCCTACAATGCCCCCAGCACATTTTGGCAAGTTAATGGCTTAAGTGAAGGAAAAACAGATTTTCCAGCTGATTAAGCACAACAATGACATATTCTGCCTCTGCTTGTTGCAGCAGGTGAGCCATTAAAGCATGAGGAATATTCATTTGTAAATGAGCTGGATTCTAGCTGAAGGGATTTTAAGATGAATGTAGGGATTTAAAACATTTATGACAAGAGTCTGTTTACACAACACAACTCTCAAATAGGCAGATGAAAGAGATGGAAACCTGAACTAATCTAAAAATCACTAGGAGACTGGAAGCTACCTATATTCAGCTTGCAGCCAATCCAACCACACAATCCTTTGTCAAATCCAAAACACAAGTCAGTGTTTCCAAAATAACCAAGTGAGAGGCATGGGATGAAGACGTCAGCAATTACAAGCTCTAGTTATGCACACAATACGTGCTCAGTTATGATCTCTGCTGCACAAAACCTGATTCGGTTTGCACACCGCATCAAAGACAAACGACACCGAATCTCCTGCATCACCACTTCAACATGCCCAAAGCAACATACAGCGTGCTACCTAACCAGCTGACCACCAGCAGCAGTGGAATATAGCAGAAAGACACCCATGTCATACTCTGTTTCACACAGCCCATGTAACTGAGACAGCCACTCCATTCACTGCCGCCTATCTAAACATGACACCTAACAATGTCAACAATTCTGCCATCTGCCAACTGGTCTGCAAGGTAGGGATGAGTGGCAAAAAAACATCCAAACAATGACACACACCCCCTTTCTCTAAACCCTCTTTTTTTTTTTTTCTCTAAGAGTTTTCTTCAGTGTTGAAATCACCTCCAAGAAGTATTTTAAAAACTTTGCGCAACATAGCTGCAAATCAAATGAGTATTTTTGTGGGTGGCAACACTGCTACTATACGCATGAAATAAAAAAAAAAAAAAAAAAAAAAAAAGCCAACCATTCATCCTTGAAAAACGAACACAGGCTTTGATGAACATTTCAAAACTGCTTTGGTGTAACATGCGCTATCATGTCACTTACCTGAACCAAATTATCTATGCTATTCACATCTGTTAACAGAGACCTGTGGAAAATGCCACACCCCCCTCAGGTAACATGACAGTCAGCTGGTGACCTCCTGAGAGGTTATCAGTAAACACTTCACTCCTGCTGCTGCATGTGCTGTTTTTGCCCCATCATTACATAATCATCACACAGGCCTACTTGACAATGTTTAGGAAATCTGTAACTGAGATCCTGAAAGAAAAACGTTTAATCTACATAAGCAGGAAATAATTGCAGAGCCTTGTGCAGGAAGGGGCTGCACAGCACAGTATCATTCACACTGCCTCGTTCCTAACATGCTTTCCAGTGTGTACTACTGACTGAACTCCACAATGGACACTATGTACAAAAGAAAATAAGGAGGAGCCACATGGCAGGTGGCCTCCCGCTCTGGTTTCATTTCAGTATTGGAACTTTGTGCAAAACTACAACATTTACACAGCAGTATGGCCACAAGGTCGTATATGGTCCTTGATATTTCCTCGCATGAGCAAACGAAAATGCACAGCTCGACTTGTTGCGTAGTGGAACACAATAGAAATGCACCAAACCACACACGTGCTCATCCATCTGGCTGCATTTGCAAGAGGTTGCTGGGTGATTATGTGTTTTGCATATAGATACTCTCAATTCCTCCTTCATACAAACACAACCAAGGAAGAACTTATGATTACCTGAAGTGGGACTAATGGGTCTGCGTCCTCTGGTTGCCAGACTTCGACCACGCTGGTGGACATCTGACTCAGAGCTTTGTGGGAGCGAGAAATAAAAATAACAGTGAGATGTTAGGTCGGAAAATGGGCAACACGGAAAGACAGGCGATTGGAAATATGCCAGATAGAAACAGTCAATATAATTAAACTACAAGCTACCAACCCCTGTTATTATAATCGGTAATAACAAATGAATCAACTGAAACGGCGTGGCTGATAATCATATAGACAAGTGAGGAAATGACTTGGCTTCGACAGGCTGACAAAGGCTGTTTGCTAGCTGCTTGATTAGCACAAAGGTTAGCTCGGTGGCTAACCAACTTGGAAAACATCTCTCCTGCCGCTGCAGTAACGCACACACGACTGTTTAGCTGTATTGAATTAATTTTCCACATTTTACAGGGTTATTACAGGGGCAACAGTGACGATTAAATGCCCGTTTTACGTCCCGATAATAGGCTAACGTTACTTCCCTGCCTGCACAAGTTAACCTAACAGCACAGGGAACTGGCAGCTAGCATGAACTAGCAGGGTGACAAATCATTAGCTACAACCCTGTTAGTAAAAAAACAAAATATATCTAAGTCGCTGCTTGACTTATTTTTTTTTTAATTTTGCCCAATTTGATTTTAAATTGTTTGGGCAATTTAGCTTCGCAACCATTTCCCAGTATAACGTCTGCTGTCAAGTCCTGTCCAGCTAACTTCACATTTTTGCAACGGTCGTTTACACCTCCGAAGCGGAAATTAAAAGGTGAGTACAAACCTTGCAGCTGTGCCCCTCCGTGCTGTACGCAGGGTAAAAGTAATTGTAGTATTCCTAGTAGTATATTGATCCACGTTTTCCTGTGACAGTGGCTGCCTTGTTGGAAGTCCTGTAGCCCCGCCATGCTGCCCTCTCAGCTAGCAGCCTGCCTTGTGTTTCGCTGCGTTGCTCTCTCTTTCTCTCGGCGAGCGGCAGCGGCAGCAGCGGCAGCGGCTCCCTCCCTCAGTCCATCCCCGCCCCCTGAACCGCACCGCGCCGCGCGGACAGACACCAGTGTCACTTCCAAAAAGGCTGTTTACGTGTCTGTTGCTGAAGGTAAACCAAACCAAAACCCTACAGCGGTGGAAAGAAACTAAATACATTTTCTCAAGCACTGCACTTAAGCACAAATTAGAGGTACCTATACTTAACTTGAGTATTTTCACTTCGTGCCACTGTATACTTGTACTCCACTCCACAGTTATGTGAAAGCTGTAGTTACTGGTTACTTTTCATATTAAGATTTTACACACAAAACACGGTCAGTTTATAAACTATGATGCACCATTACAATACATATTAAACAATTAGTTATCGCCACCTCAGCCAAGTACAGTATAAAAAGATGCACACGAATGCATCAGCATGGAGTAGTCTAACACTTGTACTTTTACTTTTGATACTTCAAGAACATTTTCCTCACAATACATGCACAGTTTGCTTGAGTTTCACTGTTTTTATTTTTCAATATTTGTACTTTTATTGAGTAAAGGATCTGAATAATACACCAGAACCTTACACACCTGCACATATTACTCAGTGGTGTACAGTAGCTTTGCTCAAGTACTGTACTTGTACATTTTGCTATTTAATACTATTCTGCTACATTTCAAGGAAGATAATTGGACTTTTTACCCCAGTATATATATATCTGCCAGTTATAGTTAAGAGCTACACTACAGATAAACATTTGACTTAAAATTATCCCATATTTAAAAAATACAGCTGAATCCCAACTTGATTATGAGAACTATGAGCAACTGAGGAACTGCTCTAAACTACCAAACTGTATATAAAGTAGTTAAAACCAGCTCCATCAGTACAATGCTACTTGTGCGCTGTTTTAACAGTCCAAAAATGTAATTTATAATCAGTCAGTGTCTATTTTTCTACAAAACCAGCACCTTTACTTCTGATACATTCAGTCCATTTTACTGATAACAGTACCTGAGTACAAGACTTTTAAAATTAAATTAGCTAAAATCTGTGTTTATCCTACTTGATGGAACCTTTACATGCAATAAAAGTGATCTATGCATCAGTTTTGTGATGTATAATCTTATGTCCCTCTTTTGGCCTGTACTTTAGGTTAAGTGAAAGTCTAAAGTCAGCATAATTATTGCATCGCTGACGTCTTTGACCATGTTTAACCTAAGACGCTGCAGCTAACAGTAGTCTTTAAGTGAGCGACAGTGAGGTAAAACTATGCACAGCCTTCGAGAAGAGCTTTGACATGCAGCGAGTCAGACTCGTGAATCATTGTTGGGACAGGTTGGGCAGGTACACACATGAACGTACACTCAGGCTACTCTTCTGTGGGTGTGTCAGCTCCAACAAACAAGAGTACAGCTACGAATACAGGCATTTTTTTTCTGGATCAGTGTCACTACAGTGTACTTCTAATTAGGAGCTTTAGGATAGCTGCAATTTATATCCAACATGTAAGAGCACTGTTATTTGTATCTGCACATGGTCTTGTAGAAGATTATCCTCATTAGTGTAAATAACTGAACTTATGGTCTTCGAAGCATTAGGAAGTAAGGACACATATCGTTCACATAAAATCTGCCTCTTAACACTTCCTCTTTAATGGCTTACAGATAATTAGCTGCATTAAGAAAATACAAATAAAAAGCAAGCAATGACTGGACAGGGAGCTAACAGTGTTTACATATTATCAATCAACTGGAAAGAAAGCTAACTGATGAGGAAGACAAGCATGGAAGCACATTTGAAATTTAAATCAACCAAGCCAGACACATTGGCAACTAGGTCAGTGAGTTAATGCAGAACACACAACTACCTGTTTTGCATCTGGTTTGACAGAAAAAGGGAGGAAAATAAGCAGGACAACAGTCATTCTAGACATGTCTTGACAGTGTTCCCTTTTTTTGTTCATACAGAAAGTGAGTGTGCAACTCTGGGGAAGAAAATCCAGTGCTTTTGTGACAGATTTTAAAATATTCCAGTGGCAGTTTCTAAAGAAATGAAAGCACAGACGATAGGAGACCCTGAGTGAGTGCATTCGTATGCTGCACCCAAAGTTTTGGAAGGAATGCAACTGCATAAAATGGCTCGTAAAACTCAGAGGGACATTTTATTTGCAACACGAGAAAAGAGGTCGTGCAAAACGTAAATGTTCTTTAAATATTTACAGCACGTGTAGACATAACATATCCTAAACATATCCTCTGTAATTTAATTCTCCTGTCAGTCCCAGTGCACTTGGTGAATGAAGAACAAGAACAGCCCCACCAAGCAAAAATAAAACCGGGAAAACTTAGGAAAAAAGTGCACCGGCATTTGATTCCAAACCATCTGTTTAAACCATATAAATTAGATCATTGGCTGCACAGATGTGTTAAGTGTTGATTCCTGTCCATCATCAACTTGGGGCTCTCAGTTTTCATGCAAACAGGTGTCCCAAAAGTCAGGCAGCTAGGTTGTGTCACCCCTCGCAGCCACTAATGGTCGGTGCCTCTCTTCTCTGGTTGCATGAAAGCAACCTATCCTCTGATGAAGTACGTCCGCTACTGAGAGCTTACTGAGAGCCATCCTCATTCAAATGCCACCGCAAATGTCAATCCTGGAACATTTGCTTTAACTCTAATACACAGAACATAAGCTGGGACTGCTGAGGCCAGGTATACTGCCTTCAAACTGAAGCTCAAACCTCACTGTTACCATGAACTCAGTCCATGTAGTCAAAGTCATCGGGGATCCCAAAGGCTTTATTAATGCGGCTGTCATCAAAGGCGAACTTCTTCTTTGTCCATGACTTGATGGAGAAAATATTGTCTGAAAACACATCAAAATCTTTGTTTAATGAATCAAAATACACTGACGCACTCGCCCCTCCGGTGTTATTGTGGTATCATGGATAGCACAGTCAGTCTGGGATTATGAGAATATTCTTGGACTTGAGAATAACAGTGGAGTCCAAGGACAAACCATCTGTCTCACTGCTCTCAAGCACTTGTTCGATGCTGCTTTGGCAAAAGTTTAGTTATTGTGGCTGAAGATTGGATTACTACTTCCTGAACACAGAACGTTTCCCACCAGTGACCATTTCCCACACCTGGGCATGATTTGTACAATTAGGGTGAATGTGTTGGGTCATTACGGGCCTTGATGAGGTTGGTGGTTGGATTAGATACCAAATCTGTCAGGTGGAGCTGTGTGAGATTGAATTTTAACAAGTGTCTGGAAATGTTCCTGATTGAGACTTAATTGTGTTTTAATTTTGTTTGTTTATTAATTTTTATTTGCATTTTTGGCACTTTCCCCTCAATCAAGAGGAGGTGGAGTATTTGCAAAACTGACTAATTCATTAGCTTCACATTAGCTCCTCTGCAAATTCTTTGATTCAATTAATAATGCATGATGCACATAATCAGCTCAGTCTATTTCCATTTTACTGCACTCTGTTGACTGCAGTATAAACTGCTATCAAAGCAGATCATTTATAATCATTTAAAGCTTAATGTATGCAGCAGCTTTCCAAAACAAGGTCTCCAAAATGCTTTGCAGGGTAGAAACAGCAAACAGCAGAATCATGAAGGTGTCAGTAATGAAAGCAATAAGAACAACAAAAGAAAAACAAGATGAGACTTCAATGAAGAAATGGGCATCTTCCAATGACAACAAATGTAGCTATGGGTCAGATGGTTTCAGGCTTAAAAGTGATAAGCAAAATTTTAAAATCAACACTAAAACTAACAGGCAGCCAGGTGAAGGTTGGAAGGACAGGTGTAATTTCTGGCACCTGTTTAAATCCTGGCGGCTGCATTTTGGATTAACTGTGCAGACGAGAGAGTTTTTACTGCAGACAGAGAAAAGGGAGATGCAGTCAAGCTGCGATGAACTAAAAGCATAAAGGCCTGTTTTACAGTTTTTGGTGGACAGAAAAGTCTTAATCTTAGAAACACACAGATGGCAGATTAGATCTGGCTGTTCAAAGTGAGGCTGCCGTCAATTAAAACACTGAGGTTTCTGTCGAGTAATAAAATAGAAGCATGAACTCTGCATGTTTGTGATTCATATTTAAAAATGTTTTATTTCAAATAAAACATGTCGTGAATGCGATGATGTGTGATGGTGAACAAATCTTCTCTAATGTCAGAAGACCTTTTTGTGTCATTTTGTTTAATCTGACTGTATGTCATTTACCAATCAGCTTAGAGACACACAAGCAGCCTCCACTTGGCTGTAATCAGAGAGGATAATTCTATTATTATATATCATATAATTCATGTTCTCTATTGCAGTTTACTCTACAATCTAAAACGAGTTCCTATGAACTGAAGGTAAGTAACTTTTACACTTAGGTGACTTAAGAGACAAAGTGAAAGTAAATCAAACAGCTTCCTGTAGACTATCGCCTGTTTTATCGGGTTTAAGTCAATAAACTGTGAATCATGCTGTTAGTAAAGCCCTCCACCTGAGGTGTGACAATATGCTGCTGAAGTGCATTGATTAACTGTGTCAGGGCATGTGTGTGTGTGTGTGTGTGTGTGTGTGTGTGTGTGTCTTTATGTGTGGGTGTGTTTCAGGGCTGCTGGTTAAAGCCACACAACACTGACCGGACTAGACGCTGAAATAACGCCAGCAATAATAGAATGAAGGCGCACAAAGATGCAGGAACTGGACTGGAAAATCTGGTTTTGCTGTGTTGATTTTAGTGTTTGGTCAAAATGCAACAGAGCAACACATTCCTTAAAAACTCCTGATCGAGAGAACCGACAAAACCGTGCTGTTAGTCACAGCAGGATAGCTGAAAGCATCACAGCTTGTAGTAAAACCTGCACTGTGCTTGTCCTACAGCAGCAGTTCTACAGTCCTGTGAGGAAACACGCTGATGCTGATTGCTGGCTCGTGTGTATTTGTTTAGCAGTGTCCACCCCAGAGTGAAGTTCAAGTCCTGGAACAGGCAGATATGACTCACAGCTTCTTAAAATGAATATAATTTTAAGGAAGTAAAGAAAAAATGCGCCAACTAAAACTGACAACTTGACTTTGTTGACCCAGAGAGTGAAAACACCAGCCGGGCCGGCTGGCTGCCATGATCCCCAGAGGTCAGCTGTCTCCAGGGTTACTGTGTAGGTCAACCATTGCACACACTGTGTTAACTGTTGACTCCTGGGAGGTGACATGTCAACACAAAGTGCCCTTACAGCCTGGACTTTGTGAATTTGAGAGCGTTAAAGTGGAGTGAATGGAGTAAGGTCTGCTTTTTGAGCAGGATATTCAGCAGCTTTCTGAGGTAACCGTGCTGTTGACTCCATATTAAGGCAGCGACTAACGATGAGCTGCAAGGATTATTAATCAATCAGCCGATGTATCTGATGGGTTTGTATCTTTGGGTTTTGGACAGTTGGTTGAATAAAACAAACAATGTGAAAACCTCATGTTGTAATCTATAATGCAAATAACGATTAGTTTCAGCCCTGAGTTCAATTCTTATTTCTTCTTTTATCTGAACAAAACCCCCCAAAAATTCAATTTACTATAATGTAAGACAAATAAAACAAGCAAAGTCTCACATCTGAGAAGCATCAAATGTTTGCATTTTGGCTTGAGAAATGACGTAAACATTAATAAATTATTACATTGTTGCCAACAGTCGATCAACTATTTGAGCTTGACTCCAGATAAAAGAGGAGATGACTCACCTGTCCACCTGGAAACAGCGTCTTTTGCTACAGCGTTCGACTTTCCTGCAAAACAAAATATGAGCTTTATGCATTATTTCTGCAACGTGCGCTAAGAGTGAATTATTATTCGCTGCATTATTTACACCAGAGGAAGGACAAGATGACTTGCAATCAATTAAAGTCAGTTTTGCATTATTGCTCAAAACGAGGCAGCAGCCTGTGATTAAAACTCACTGACGCCTGCTGAACAAGCAGCAAAGCCATTTGTAAAGATTACCGGTGACATGATGAGTTACACTTCATTAGACTGTGTATTCATGTTACACATGAGATAAACATCATCATCCACTTTCTGTTGCATATACAAACAGAGTGTGTGTGTGTGTGTGTGTGTGTGTGTGTGTGTGTGTGTTTTGTGACTCAGCAGCAAACAATATTCTTTATGGAGGAAAGTATGGGCAGTGATGTGGTGATTGGACAGCTCCAGCCACACTGTATGAACAGGTGGTGATTTACTACTAAATTACAGTGGACAGTTTGGCCTGCACCCCCCCACCCCCACCCCCCACTCCCCACAGTGCTAGTTCTACAAACCTGAAGCAGAGCTGAACAACATGCTCGAACAGCATGGCTCGTGTTTTAAGTGACATGTTTGGTGACCCAGAAAACTGAATCCTCAAACAACAGCAGGTAACATCGATGCATTTCTATCCACCTGGAATAATCACTTTACCTTTTACCAGTGGACACATATAACCTTTGGTTGCACCCGTATTAACCATCAACAGACACTTATTTGCCAGCTTTGCTGGGGAGCAACATCCTAAGATCAGCTAATATGAGCCATTTTATTGATAATAACACTGTGGAAACAAAAGATATCCACCAAAATAAACAGAAGCTGCAGGTGGGAGGAACATCTGAATTTGGATGCCGAAAGAAACACAGCTGAAGGGTACATGAACGCACCAACATCACATCCACTACCAGTCAGACCAGCAGCGGTGACGGCCCGCTGAGCTTTGACTTGAGGTTTACCTGCTGGAGCTGTAAATGCGTCTAAGTTGGACCCATGTTTAATCAGTTGTCCCTGTCTAGATGTTAAAAGGGCACCCTGAACATGAATAAAACAATATATCTTACTGTTAGCATTGTTACTGCCTAAGAAAGTATCATTTACTCATCTGAGACAATCTTGTCTCATGCTTGTCTTGTCTATGACCCTAAAGAAACATAATCATGAAAAAAGTTCCTTTTGTAAGCAAGTCATGTAAGAATTTAAAATAATTTTAAAATCATGAATAAATCTGTGAGCTTGTCAAGGTTCCCTTCAATATGGCTGTAAATTTATTCTGGTCTGATCTGATGAGACGAGTCGCACTTCCACACCGACCCCGATCGAGTGTTTACGTTTTAGTTTCAGTTGGAATCGTCATGTTTGAGGTTTTAATCCCACCTGTGTGAACACAGCAGCTTATTGTTGGTCCATGGGTGCGGCGACCACAGTCAAACATGCTCAGGGCAAAAGCCGTCTCAAAGAAATCCAATACGCAATCATTTGTACATAAAAACTGGTGGCGTGTGTCTGTTGTCATGAGAGCAGAGGACAAGTAAACAAAGCTTAGCTTACGTTTGAGTCTGAATGACCCTTTGGCACTGACACACTTTTTACAGTAAAGCCCTTATTCACTCACTGAAAGTGTGCTTCTGTTATTGTTGACTCATTTTTATTATTCATATTCCACAAAAACCTTCAAAATAAAAAGGCACTAATGGTTCAAAATGTTCAAATGTGCATTAATAATATTTTTTTTTTTTTACTGCTGGGTAAATTACCCAAAGTGTTGTACTGCAACTGTGGATGTCATTTGCACATCATTTTGTACAATTACCAATAAATTCATGACAGTTTAAGGTGAAACGATGAGTCAAAATGACCCTTTGGAACCAGATAAGGTCAACCCAATACTGCATTGGTGCTATATTGATCTAAACCAGGTCAATTTTGACCCAGTGATGTTCATTTAAAATCATTAAGTAAACTTTTAGACCAATAATTAACACAAACTGAACTCATGAGTTTCCCACGTCTAAATTATTACATATCATAGTATTGGACTATTATTCTTGATGCACAGACATGCAACTAGGATTTCATTGTTTTAGGGTTTTAACTGAATAAAAGTACTTAGTTACATTCCTCCACACAAAACATCTGCTTTAAAGATGCTGTCTGATCCACAGCTGCACGAACAGATCTGAGCCCAGTCTGCAAGTTCAATCCAAGCACCTCAGCAGTAGACATAACATCATGCTAGACACTCTGAGCACAATTCAGCTTTCACTGAGGGGAAACTGCAACAAGCCTCTGTGTGTGTGTGTGTGTGCGTGCGTGTGTGTGTGCGTGTGTGCGGTGTCTTTAAAAGAGAAGGAAGTCCTGCAGGCAAGTGGAGACAGCGATATCGAAAACAAAAGTCAGTGAAAGTGAGAGGAAGCTTCTCCTTCCTTGGGTCTATCCACTGAATCTGCATTATGGGTCATCTTCATCACATTATAGAACGTCCACTGTCCATCACACACACGCACGCACGCACGCACGCACGCACGCACGCACGCACGCACGCACACACACACACACACACACACAGGCAGAACATAGATCAGCCCAAATTACTGCCACAAGACAGAGAGCAACTCCACAGAGTGAACATAAGAGTTCACACAGATGTCAGTTAATAGATAGGATGTTCCTGGATTCCTCGTATATCCCCCGAGAACAAAGATAAACCTCTAATATCTCTGTTTGACTTCCAAACAAGATCAGATGACTATTATGGATTAGCATTTAATGCTTCGGTGCAATCTGCTCGACTGTTTTGTTAAATTTGTCAGTATTTCTAGAGGGAAAAAAACCTTTTCAGTCTCTGTTCAGATAGCTGTAAAAAAAGCTTTCCTGGTGTTTGGATTGGGAATCCAACAGCTGTTACAGAGATTAAAGCTTGGCAATAAGTTTATCACAGCCGCAGCAGAGGCTGAGTTTCTGCTTCATCGTGACGTTATTTCTCAGGGATCCAAATAAAAATGTTGAAGGACTTTTTGGATTTTCGCTTGGCACCGAGCTGAAAGTACAATTCATTATATTTTTTTGTTCTGTCTACCAATCAGAGCAGAGGATATTTAGCTTGCACACTATGTGGCAGCTGCTTGCCGTTCAAGTTCACTTTCCGTTTACACTTCTACACTTCAGGCCAAATTAAGAGCCCTTATGGCTAATTCCATAGGAAATCTGGCCTCTATTATATAGATGGACTGTGTCAAATACTCAATATCCTGAAAATTTATCCTAAACAATAAGTCCAGCTGCCTTTGACACAGTAATTATTTACAGATATCACCTACACGACAGCTTTCATGGACGTGTTTGGCCTTGACTGAATGTAATTTCCTTCATGGTAAGAGTTATCTTACCAGAGCCCCAAAATTTACTTCATTTCAGATACTTTCAAAACACCAAATGTCTCATTTAGATTCAGATTAGTCAGGCAGAGTTATCTGCCTGCATGTGGTTATTAGTGCTCTTGACAATATTGTCACATTGGAGTGGAAAATGCCAGCAGAACTGTGTGCAGACCGGCTGCATGCTTGGAGAAGCACTGGGAGGTGCAGGCAAACAGACCAGATTTTTATGACACCACACATGTGTCCATAAAATAACACACACCCTTTACCACAGGTCAGCTGTAACATGAACAGAAGGCAGGTGAGGATTTTTGTAATACCATTAATAGCTGTGAGCATTGTGAGGAGATGTGCAAGAGCCGGTGAATGAGTCACGGACAGTGCTTTGAAAAGCTTTTAACACCAAACCCTTCGGGCTGAGATCAGAGGTTACGAGACTCATTTAGACCACAATTAAAACTGACGAGCAAGTCTTGAGATCTGAGCAGAGACACCTCGGCTTCAGCAGGGAGGTTCACACTGTTTGTTG
This sequence comes from Chaetodon auriga, assembly GCF_051107435.1. Taxonomy (NCBI): domain Eukaryota; kingdom Metazoa; phylum Chordata; class Actinopteri; order Chaetodontiformes; family Chaetodontidae; genus Chaetodon; species Chaetodon auriga. Next base: position 18,002,701 of record NC_135077.1, read on the forward strand.
ATCAAGCTGACCTAAGAGTGCATCTTAAACGCACGTTGAGTGACCACTTGTCATCAATCTTCACTTCCTTGTTCACACTTTCGTTTGACTGTGAGAAACTGCAACCCTGCTGCTACAGGCAAAATATGTTTGATCTTCACAGTACAATTCGAGATGCGGACCCCCGTGACAAGCGCCTCAAAGTAATGTTTTGTGGCACAGGCACACAGACTGTATCCCACTGTCTTTGGGTGGACTGTTGTTCTATAAACACACTGTAAAGCTGATGTGGCAGTCCTTCAATGCAGCCAGGCCAGACTTTGCATTCATACATCTGCACCGCATGTGAACGCAGTCACGTGTTCCTGCTCACCACTGATTCTGGATAAATCTCTTTAATGTATCTGGATGCATTCACACCTTATTTTGAGCTGTCTGAACATCCAAGATAGCGTTCAGTGAAATGTGAGAGGAGGGAAATTGAGGGTGTAAAGTATGTTTTTCCATGTCCTGTTTGGGGTTTTTTTTTAGCACAGTGAGTGGGTGATTTTGACTGGTGGCCAAGTTCATCGCAGAACTGGTGATTTGGATGTTTCTCCTGATATCATTTCCATCACTGTGCCCATCTCTGCACTGAATGTGTGATGTGCTGAGCAGCTAAAACACAGGTGAGAACGTTCATCTAATATCTGACAATTTGTGGGAGGCTGCAGTGAAATAATTCAGCTCCCAATGCACCATTTTTGATCATCTGGTGTGAAACCAGACCACCACCTCAAATGGTTTGTTTCTTGGACGTTGCCCAGCTCCCGGCACCATCTGCCTTGATGAGCCTCCTGATGTTGGAGTCCATCTTATTCTCTGGTGAGTCAAATTAACTTTTTAGAACAAAAATCACTCAGACAGTGGCTAACTACAAGCTCACTGCATGAAATACATGTAAGAGAACACATGAATTAGTTGTACTTGCTGTTTGACTACACTGTCAATGACATGACATATGAGACACACTCAGACCAGCATTTTACAGGAGGCTCGATTCGTCTGATCAGTGATCGTAGGTGACCTGATTGAAGCTAAGATGTGTCACGTCGCACTCGTACTCACTCATCTCCTCGATGACTTCCGGGTCACACTCCCTGTATTTCTCCAACTCGGCCTGCAGATGAGCTCGCTCCTCTCTGAGAGCCTTCAGCTCCTTCAGCAGGGAGCTCCTCTCATTCTGCACAAACAGAGATCATATGGGAGATTTTCAAGTCTTAACAGAAAAAAAAGAAGAAGAAGAAAAGATTTTTCTGAACAAGGTGCATCTGAAAATATTCTTACTGTATCTTGACGTCCCACTTTGGCTTTTTCCACTGATTTTTCGAGAGATTCTTTCCGCTGCTTTGCTTCAGATTTCTTGAGAGTAAAGGAGTTTAACATTTAGTTTATGTGACACCAAACTGCCACCAAGGAAAAGAGATTCTCCTGTATTCTGCCATAAAGTCGTTTAGTGAAAGATAAGACTTTATTGATCCCACGCTGAGGAAATGTACGAGGTACAGTAACAGAATAAAAAGGAGAGGCAGGAAAAGAACAAAGAACAAACAGGCAATAAAGAAGATTTTAAAAAGTTAGTGAGACCAACTAAAATCAGCACTGGTCACTTTGCCTTTGCAGCTTTTCACTGGTTTGCATTCACTCTTAAAATCTTGGCAGTAAAGGGTGATGTTTACTAGCATGAATCGCTCATTACAGTGCTGTAAACTGTGCGGCTAAAGCTGCCCTACAACTGATTTGGCTGAAAGAAAAGAAGCGGCGTTGAAATTTGTTTATAAATCCCAACTTTTTCCATTCATACTCTACACAGCCGACAGTCGAAACGTCAAGCACGTGAATATACACTGCTGTGTTAGATAGATGACGCGATTTTAACCGTCCCGTTCCACATCAGGACTCTACAGTAAATCTAAACTGCTGTGGCATCTCATCCATGCCCGCACTACTGTAGTGCTTACAGTACAGTCACACGTCATTATTCTGTGACAGATTGCTGCTCTACAGCATCAAACTTCTGTCCCAGAAATCTGGTGGCCAACATTCTCCATGGAGTCACCTCCCTCACACCATCTGTCCGCCACGCAACAGGAGAGGGAAGTGGGACACAACAGGCAGCGAGACGTTCAAAGACGAGCGGCAGCGACAGTTTCTGTGACAACAAATCTCGCACAAAAGCCACCAAATGTAACATGAGAGATTCTCGGTTTGAAGTTATAAATACTGCCCTTTTCTTGTTCCTGTTTATTTTGAATATTAAGAATAAGAAGATGAAAAAAAAAAGTTAACTCAGAGGAACTTGCCCGTAATCTGCAGCTCGTTTGCATTTTCTTCCCATTCTTCGTTTTGTTTTCTATTTCTGAAAGTGTTTCTGTGCTGTGCTTATTATTAACAGGATGACTTCATTTGCTGTGAGCTACAGTGAGCAACGTCTTCTAACAGGAAACACAACATCCTTTGACTAAAATCTGTTTAAATTCATCTTCTCCTTTCATAAAATATATTTTGTTTGTGGAAACCTCTGCCGGGATACTGTCCATCACAGCCTCTATGATGTATAGAGCAAGTTGTTCTGCATTCATCTTACTTTGTTTTGTAAAATCTGCAGCTTTTGAGACGTAAACTAACCGTTTCCAGACTTAAGCTGAATTCCCTCACCTGTTTCTGCAGCTCCTCCAGTTTGTGCTTGCGAGCATGCAGGGCCTTGCTGGGAAAGGCCCAGTAGTAGTTGGATGTGCCCACTCTTTCACAGTCCACCATGTTGTCATCCACCAGGCTCTGCAGCACATCCTTCACCGACATGGGAGCTGTAAGCAGCACAGAGAAGAGAGCACAGCTTCCATGTTAAAAAGGTCCACAATCCTCCATGTTCAGTCATTCCTTTGCCTTCCCAGCAGAGTTGATAATACAACCCTGACCCCAAAAAAAGTGTGTAAAAGATAGTAAAGATGGTAAAGATGTAAAAGATTGATGCAGCAACACATTACAAACAAGTTGGGACAGGAGCAACTAAAGACTAGAAAAGATGTGGAATGCTCCAAAAACACCTGTTTGGATCATTCCACAGGTAAACAGGTTGATTGGTAACAGGTGATAGTGTCATGATTGGGTATGAAAGGGGCATCCTGGAAAGGCTCAGTCGATCGCAAGCGAGGACGGAGCGAGGTTCAGATTGAACATAAACAGTTAATGTGGAAATGACTGCATTCTGTTTTTATTTACGTTTTACACAGCATCCAAGCTTTTTAGGAATCAGGGTTGTTTTCATGTTCTGCTGCTTTGATTTGTGAACAACTCGTTTATGTTCGGTGTGTCACTGTTACAAGCTTCGAAGCCTTCAGGCAGTATCGTCTGATGTTAGATATAATAATTCACTCCACTGAGGGTTTAAAAAACACAAGTCAGCAGCAGCTCTCATTTTTACTGCTGGCAAGGCTTAACACTCAAATGTTCACAAAACTAAACCCACACATCAGCAGCCTATCTGGCCCCTTTATACTTATCTGAGAGAACAGTGCATGAGAGGATGTACGAGAGCAGGAGTTCCATCTTGACGAGTGTCAGCGGTGAAATGTGATACTCCCACACGTTAGCTCAGCCGGTCCACTGTGAAACTGAGAGAGCTTATCTGCTATGTTAAGAGCTGAGCTGCGCTGAGTCCTGAGAGGATGTCGAACAGCAGCAAAAATAAAAACGAAAATGGGTCGGAAATGGAAAATACTAGGAGGGATCAACCAAACTGTGTATGTGCATGAGTTCAGAACTGTCTTTTCCAGTCCTTCGTCTCCCATTCAAATACCTTTTTGCCTTTTTCAACAACAATGCCTTTTAAGGGCCACCAGTATGTTATTACCACTCTTTTTTCAATCTAGTTGAGATCACTCTTTTGGCCCCTTTTCTCACATTTCCTCCCCTTTTACAGGAACACATGCCCACAATACAGATCTCTTGTTGCCCCCTTCCCCCATCACCCAGTCACTACATCTTGCCCAAGTAAGGGGGTCAAAAACATGTGCTTTCAATCACGGCAGCACGATCCGGTTTCTCCAGATTAATGTCCACTTTAAGACAAAAATCCCTCCTCGCTTCATCCAAACATCAGCCTCACAGGGTGCAGCACTTAAAAATCCACTTTTTTTAAATACATTTCCCCTTCAGTGTTTACAGTGTCAGGCTCCATGTTGACACTGAGGGAATATGTTTTATTTAAGAACCAAAAGCTTTCAACAGCTCTCTGTGCTGTGAGATTACTGCCGCTGATAGACCCCGATCTAAATACGGCTAAATTGGCATCAGCTAGTTCTGGTAGTCATGGTGATCCTGCAAGCCTGTCACCACAGCGTTTTCAAGAATGCATGAGGGTGCAGCGCCTGTCGACACTGACTGCATGGTCTGAAATAAACTGATGGTTATTTCCTTAAAATACCTTTGTTTGTATTCATGCATGTTTTATCTCACTGATTACTCTTCAAGCATCTAAACCAAAGCATGGTTCTTGTATCTTTGAATATTTGCCTGTCTTTGTCTGACATTCAGTGAGTTGACAGTTGTTAGATTACACCAAGAGTAATGCAACAATAGCTCTGACTAAAGCTGCAATGATCAGCCGAGTAATCAATTGAGAGAAGCAAATCTTTTTCAGCTGTTTTGATAATCGATTCAGTCATTTTTGGAGCAAAAGTGTCAAATATTTGCTGGTTCCAGCTTCTTAAATGTCAGGATTTGCTGCTTTCCTTTGTCATTTATGATCAGTCTAGTAAAGATTTGGACTGTTGGCTGGACAAAAGAAACAATTTGAAGATGCCACTGTGGGGCTCTGGGAAATTGTGACAAGCATTTTTCAGGATTTTTGACACAATACAGACTAAATGATTGGGTGTGAAAATAATTGGCAGATTAATCAATAATAAACTAATCGTCTGCTGAGTAAAAGTGTTGACTTTAATTTACTTAGTTAGAAACCAGTAGAGGAAACACACAAAAGAGAGACTGTATATATTTTGCTAAACAGGCAGCCAACCTGAACACTTTAGAAAATGACAATAAAAATAAAAAATCATTATTAATAACACTCGTTTGCTAAACCTGTTGATCATTACTCACTTATGCCCTTTGTCTTCGGGGCGATCTTCTCGATGTCTTTCAGCTGAAACACATCTTTCTACAAAGAGGATGAGAAAACACATTCAAGGAAATAGAAAACAGCACTATTTATCATCTGTCTCAGTACATTTTGGCTGCACTATGTTTGGGCTTTCTAGAAACGGATATATTTAAGAATTTATATTCATCATTGTTTTAAAATACACAGTAACAAGTCCAGGTATTTTTATTCATTGTCTACCTATTTTAAGTAGCCTAAACATGTTTCATTTTCTGTACTATTAATTTCCTGATTCTATTTGCAGTGATCTCATTTTAACATGGTTAATCTGACTTTGCAGTTTGGTTGTGAAAAGTATTTGTGTGTATGACTATCAATGACAGAGAAACCCACAAAGTGGTGCATTTCTTCTAAGATCATCCTGCTCTGTGTTGCAGGTTTTTAAAATTAGGACACCACCACCTTTATGCTTTTTTACATGAGCTGGGAGGCCTTGTGTTGTATTGATACTCACCGTTTCAAAGAAAATCTCCATCATGCGAGTTCTCTTCTCCTCCAAACTTAGTCCTTTCTTCTTTGACTGTAACAGACGTAACATAAGGCCTGGATCATCCCAGTAACAGCAGCTAATATGCTTCCATATTAGACAGCAATACAATGATATGTAAGTGGCAGTAAACACTGTACGAGGGCTTGGTCACATTTCCATGCAAAGTCTTGCTTGTACTTAGCACACAATAAACTAATGGACATAAAACATGGAAATGTAACACTATATGTCCCCCATTTGCAGCAATGTGAACTATGCATGTTTAATAGGCTGTCACTGCTGCCTGTGGTGGCTCTTTATTACCACGGAGTCTACATGGGTACTGTTGTTGTAATACCGCCTCCGGCCGCTACGCGCAGCACTGAGCTACTCCCACCTCCGCGAGGAAGAAATTACCTACGACCAACTTTAACTAATGAAAATTACCCAAACTCTGTTGGAGTTTGTCGAGTTTTTAGTATTTTTATTCCACCTGACAGTCAACAGAGAAGCCCACCTTTCCTCTAACGTTAATATGTCACTGTATTTATTCGTCCTCCGGTAAGGAACACGGTGTGCGCTGATGACATGAACTGGTGGTCACTAGTATAACACAGGAGAGATATAACTGGTCACAGTCTGAATTAAGTCGAACATTGGTCCTCTAACGCTGAAATAGTTAGCACTGCTAAGTGTGTAACTCTAAAGACCTTTTGTATGAACTATAGCGAGGTGACGTTACTGCCGTTTGGTAGCTAACGATAAAGCAGAAGTTAACGTTAGCTTGGAGCTAGCTCGATAATGCTAGCCTGATCGACGCGTCTCCGAAGCAAATCAGCTGCAGATAAAGATGAACACCTGCTTACCATTTTGTTGTGTTGGCTGGTCCAGTAACCCCCACTAACGTTAATGTGTCAGGGACTTGCGTTTTGTGGTGTTATGCAGCGTTGTTATGTTTGTAATCCAAACAAGCAAGCTATTCTGAATTTCCCGCGGAAGGCTGAAGTCCTGCTGCTTTCAATGCTCCTCCGTAACTCCCCCCTCTCTGTCCCGTGCTAAGTGACGCTATGGGGGATGTCTTAAATTGAACACACGGTTAATGTTGATTATATAAATGTAACTCATTTAATAAAATCCGGTGTATGTAGGTTATTTGTGCTGCAACACAATAATGAGTTCTATAATAAATTCATTTTAAAACAATGGCTCATCGTTCTAACATCCTGATAATCACTGAGACACTTATAGCTTTATGTTTTGATAATGTTATGGGACATTGTTGAACCTAGCATATCGCCGCAAAACTCACATTTACCACCCGTAGGTATCTGTATTAGCTACAATTTTGCGCCATTCGTGTTTGTTCGCAGCATTTTTGATTATTTCCGACCGCAAGGGAAGGCAGCATTGAAGTTGTTTGACTTCAACTTGTGATTTTCTGGCGCCCCCTGCTGTCTAAAGCAACGCACTCTTCAAGTGAAGACTGGTGAAGACCGGGCAACTGTTTTGTCAAACACGTTAAATTCTGGAGGTCTGTTGTGCTACTAGGTGACATTTAAATGAAAAGGACATCAGTTACAATGTGCTGTGCAGACTTGCAGTTTTTTGTTATCTCCAATCATGTTGAAAACATTGATTAATCACCACTGTAGGGAGAAATACTATACATGTGATCCTTAACAGACTCGTAGAATCATGAACATGCAAAGGACATTTGACATGATGTCAGTCTGCAAACTAGTAGCTGCTACACTAATTAAATAACACAACTTAATATCATTGTAACACTGTTTTATCAGCTGTGGAGTTAACATTAAATGCATCTTACAACATGTAGTTTGTACAAGACAACTTCAAATACAAACACCATATTCTTTCCTATGGGCACTTTAATTCCATTTGGCATAACAAATAAAAACAAGACAATGGAAAACAATTTAACAGGATTGTGTAGAAAATGGATGACCAAATTCAGGATTACATGTAATGAAAACTGTGTGCTTGAAGACAAACAGATTTTGACTAAGGCTTTCTATCAGGAGCACAGTGCATTATTACAACATACACCTCCACTGTTGAACTACGCTCTTACGCATCTTTTCTGGAGGACAGACAAACTGTTTTACTAAAACACAACTTGTTAGTAGTTCTACAGATTTTTTGAAGGACATAAGAGCACATGGGAAGGAGTGAAGGTGATCACAGTTCTGCAGCTCTGTCATATTAGACTGATGAGCACACCCTTTCAGTGAGGACTTCCACACCCCACTCACCCCATTTTTAGCTGTATTCTCAACCCCTGCAGCAAATTTTAAGATGTTTGAACATAATCACAGTAGATCGTAAGTCAAAATGACAAGAGGCTTCATACACGACACACCCAAACACACACGCGCCCACACACAGCAGATTGTAATTCAACATATCAAGTAGCTTTTGCTTGGTACCTTAACTGATCACGACACTCTCACACTCGCCTTGCACACACAAACACACTGTGCGTTTTTGTAAAACCAATTAAGCAGAAGTCATCGGCATATTTTTAGTAAACACCTGTGTTAATTTTAAGTGATGACATTAAACATCGACTAGTCACTTTCACATGTAGGTAGAAGTATTACTGAAATAGTGCTTCGATTTAAAGTTTCTTTTGGTGATGTATTTAAGTATCTGCCTGATATCAATTTCTATATAGTGCACAGTAGCTTTTCTGGTGTTTATTAGTAAAAACAGCATGCACAGAGATGCTTAATCATGCTCTAAAATACCCTGCTGCCCACAGTAGGTGGAAGATTGTTCTTTTATAGGGAACAGGCAAAATGTGACTCTTGAGAGCGTTTAACAGGAAGCTGCAGTTACTGGAACTATAAAGAGAATTCCCATTATTTTTCAGGTGACTAATGTACTTATTTACTTTACACAGTGTCCAACCATTATTTTGAGGAACAAGTGCAATTGAATTATTTTCCATTTTACCTGAATGTCACAACAAATCAAAGGTCTAATATACAATACTTATCTTTCAAATAAGAGTATTGATGATGGAATGTGAACAAGGTTATGAGTGACTCCTCACAGAACCAATCAGCAGCAGCTGTCTGTGAATATCATAGATCCTCACACTTCATTCAGAGCACAAATAACTGTCACTCTGTTGTTCCCACGGCGCCACAGGTGACGCCACAGACATACAACGGTCAAACAGATGGCACGACGACGGCACGATTCGAGGATGAACGGGTGAGCGGATGAGTGCAAATCTGCCAGCGGCTCCATAGTGATGAGTGCATGTGAGAGTTTCTATATATACACTGTACAGTTTGTGCAGAGGGAGAAGAGACACTACTGCAGGTAGCGGTAGATTTTGAAGCAGTGGTTTCCTGAATCTGCAACCACAACGTGTCCGTCAGAGGTGAGCGCCAGTCCCTGCGGGCCGTACAGCGGGTCTGCTGACGTGTTGATGTAGGACAGGAACGAACCGCTTCCATCAAACACCTGAGAGAGAGAGAAATGTAAAATCAAGACCCTCTTTATTGGGATAAAACCAGCAGATGTTCTGTCTCCCACTTCATTTGCAGTTTATATTAATAACAATATACAATTAGGTCATTAAATCACTGAGTATAGTGTGGGAAGTTTGGAATCTGATGTGAAACCAGCTTTTCCTGTACAGGCAAAAATCAGGTGCTGTTAAAATGAGATTATCATATTTACACATTTGGCTGATGTACAGATGAAGTACATCGTTTGTATATGGGTCCGAAAATGGCACAGTATTGCATTCAAAATCTAAAGTCTAGTTTGTATGACACTGGGTCTGGTGATAAATGAATTTGCCATAAAGACAGACTTTATGCAACACTTGTTTTTTCTTAAGACTTGTTAAGGTGACACTTTGCACTGACCTGTATCCTGCTGTTGCCCCAGTCTGCCACTATGATGTTTCCATTGATATCCACCGCCACCCCCGTGGGCGCGTTGAACTGGCCGTTTCCCTCGCCGTTAGAGCCAAACTTCAGCAAGAACTCTCCTTCTGTGTTGAACACCTATATATATATTTTTTTTTTTTTTGGGGGGGGGGGGGGTTAACAGCATGGAGACAATAATGTAAAATGTAAAATGACTTAAAAAAATAAAACGTGTGTCGACGCAGTAAGCAAAATTTAATCAATACATATTATATTATCAGACACTTGGAGGGAAAACTACTAAGGAAGAGAATCAATAAAAGACAAAAGTCTACCATGAAGCCTCCGTTTTAGTACTAAAATCTGCCTGATATTGTACTTACCTTGACTGAGTGGTTGTGGAAATCTGTCACGATGATTTCATTGTTGTTGTTGACAGCAGCGAAGTGAGGACCTTAATGATAAAGAAACAACAACAACAAGGTCTCAGATAAGAGCTGCTGGTCAAAATCAGACAGAAGCAATTCAGTTTAGAGAACAACTTCATGGCAGGTGGTTTGGAGGACATGCAAGTTAAAAAGTAGACGAGTGCATTTAATGAGAACGAAAACAGGAAAAAACAACAAAGTTTGTCCTGAAATATTCATACCATAACAGGTGGTTCCTACTACATGCTGTTTTAGGACCATTTAATCAACAATAAAAAAACGAAATTTGTATTTTGTCATAATGTTTTAAAGGTCCAGTGTGCAGGATTTAGTGGCATCTAGTGGTAAGAAGGCAGATTGCAACTAACTGAACAGCCCTTGCCTCGCCCTCCTCTACGGTGACTGCTCAAAACCCAAAAACAAGGAAGGCGCTCTCTGGTGTCAGTGTTTGGTTTGTCCGCTCTGGGCTTCTGTAGAAACATGATAGTGCAACATGGCGGACTCTGTGGAAGAGGAGCTGCTTCTTCTGTAGGTATGAAAAGCTCAATCTAAGGTAATTGAAACACAGTGATTCTATTTTCAGGCGTTTACTCTAATGAAAACATAATTCTGAACATTAGATACCATTTCCATCAATAGATCTCTCTAAATCCTACAGACTGGACCTTAAAACGGACATGATAAAAGTCTGCGTCTGCGGTCTTTGTCTTATCTATGATTCTGAAAAACCTCTGAAGTCAAAGGATGATGGGATCTTTATGGTTCCTGGTCTGGCATACGTCTTCATTCCGCATGCAGATGTGAGCTGGTCGGAGAGAGGCTGTAAGGGGCAGTGCACATATTACCATTGAGTGTACCTGCAAACTGCCTGTCACCGTTGCCGCGATTACCGAACTTGGTGACCAGCTTGCCGTTGAGCTGAAAGATGAAGACGCAGCAGGACTTGTTGTCGACCACGATCACGTGGCCGTTTCTGTCCACTGACACGCCTTTAGGGCCCATCAGCTTCCCTGAGCCAATCTTATTCTGGGGAAGAATAAAACATAATTATGAATATTAGATGCACATAATATAATATTCAGAATACATAATATTACATATAACAGAATTGTAACAGTGTTGGAAGAGTAATACCAGAGCAAATGTTACTGCATAATGGTACATGCATACCTGACACGTACACAGAATCCCTTTAAAATGTTCTATCTCGTCTTGTATGTGACTTACGCTTAACCAGTACACACACACACACACACACACACACACACACACACTACAGACATAAATACTGTATAAATAGCTGTGTGACAGTGTTTGAGAGAAGGCCAGCCTTCAGCGAATGAGCTGCAGGCTGCTCTCTGTTAAAAACATGGGTGTATCAACATATGGCAATGGTTACAACTCTGCTCTGACTGTAAGCAAGAAAGCAACAAGACATTTTCACTTTAAAATGTGCACTTTTCTTTCAGAATTCAGCATCCACACAGAAATAGATTGAAGAGGGAAGTGGAAAATCTGTGCAGCTCTGCAGAAATGTGCAAATGAGGTGGGAAAGTTGCAAATGAGGCGGGGCGGGGCTTACAGCGCACCTGTTCTGCTGTTTGAATCACTGATACAGTAACACTGAAATGATGACGTCATATTACTTTGCCCCACAGACAGCCTATATATGAATTAAGGCAGAGCTCGACTCACCTTAAACTTGCCCTCACTTGAAAAGATGCTGACCCATTTGTTGTCATAGTCCGCAATGATGATGTCACCGTTGGGGTGGACGGCCACACCTGTTGGCCGCTGCAGCTGACCCGGAGTCCTGCCCCGGACACCGAAGCGGCTTTTGAACTGACCATCGTTTGAGAAAATCTGCAGTGCAATACACATTTAAAAAAACACAGCATTAAGCTCAAAGGAGATGGCAAAGGTCACTGAGCAGTGATGAGTTATGGCGCTCCAGCAAACCTCTTCAGTGTTATTTTTACCTGGACACACTGGTTGTTGCTGTCTGCTATCAGCACCTTTCCCAGAGAGGAGGCCGCCACTCCCTGCAGATTAGTGAACTCCCCTTTGTTTCTTCCTTTTGTGCCTGAAAAACACAAAATATAACCGTACACATATTAGTAGAGTGTTGTTGTGACTAAGCTGGTGAAGAACTGATATTTGAATGGAGTTTTATCAAGTTAACTGCACCATGCTGCGTAACAAACGATCCTTAGGACATCTGCTCTCTCACCGATTCTGAAGATGAGGTCGTCCTCGATGGGGTTCTCTTTCCTCCTCCCTGTGCTGTACATACTGGCCGGCCTCTTGATGGCCTTCTGCTTGATGTGACCGCTGCCTGGAGACTTCAGCCTCTTCTTCACGCCGTCTGAAGTTGGTGACACATCTATGGACTTGGTGGCCTTTATCTTAAAGGGGCTTCCTTTGATGTGCTGGTCGTACAGACGCAGCGATAAATTAAAAGTCCCCTCTTTAGGAGCTGTGAACAGGTACTCGTAGGTGCCGTTCTTGTTGTCCAGTATCTCTCCTTCACCTTTGCTGCCATCAGGTGAGGAGAGTTCTGCAGTGATGACTGCGTTACCCATCTTGCACAGCTCTCTGTCTTTGTCTTTAGTGGTTATGGTGATGGAGGTGGGAACCCCCACCACACAGTGCCGCAGCCCTTCACCAGTAGCCACAGTCTCAGAGGCCACAGCGTTAGTCGTCACAATAGTACCCAGGTTGTGGATGGACTTCTTCAGTCCGTCCGTCTCCACGAGAAAGTCCAGCTGGTCGTTCTCTCCGGGCTGCAGAGGAAGCTCCTGGCTGGCGAGCTCGACGAGACGCTCGCTCATCTGTTTCTTCACCAGCAGCACCTCGGCCTCGGTGCCGTGACTCAGCGCCTGCTCTGTGAAGTTACAGCTGCTGTTGATGCCCTCCTGGCCCTGCAGCAGCGTGTCCAGCTGGGCTTGGAGCACCTACACAAAGACACACCAGGGGGCAGCGGGGTTAGATAGACCAGCAGTCTTGGCTTGGGAGCCCTTTTGGCATCCCCTCATCACATGTCTACATGCTGTGAGCAGGTCAACCAAAGAGTGGGTTTTCCTTCTTATAGTAAATTATAGATAGAAAGATAATTTATAGATAAATTACAGACAATAAATTCAACATTTTATCCCAGAGTTGTTGTGATTCTTAACACGCAAACCAACCAAAGTCCTCACACGCAGCTGCAGAGACTGTTCATGAAAACAGATGAAGACTCATCCTGCAGCGACATGCAGAAATCTCTCTGTGAATTTACTGTTCCAGTTACTGTCACAACCAAACAGTCAGCAGAAACGGTCTCTCGTACTGTATCGAGTCAGATGATATATATCTGTGCAGCATAAGAGAGCCTCCATCCTCAGACCCTCCATTCAGATCAGGAAGAATAATGTCAGGGTTCATCAACTGACAGCTGGGAGGTGTCTTCATCCTCTTCTGTGCTACACATCATATCTTTCAACAGCAACAACAAAAATCAGTTCAAAGAGCCCACATGTCTCCTCTTAGCTCTGATAAAAGGGGTCTCATATTCCCTTTTCCATGTAACTTGGTAACTAATTTGATTTAACTGGATTTGGTCACGTCTAACTTCATGCACGATGAAGAAGAGGAATTCAAGATATGTGACATCATACATTAATAGTCATGCGTTAGTTATGCCTTACTTATGCATGTGTTTTGTAACATTAGGAAGTGTTACCATTTTAGCTAATAACAAGCTAATACAAGTCACGTTCAGATCATGACATCTCTCAGTGTGCTTTACTTCAAGTGTTATAAAGAGGACGTTCTTTGCACTTTAAGATTAGTGGGACATCACTGCACCCTGATGAAAGCACCAAAACACACTCACCCCCATCTGACCATCACACTCCTCTTCTTCTCCAACAAGAGAGGCCATTGAACCTGATATCTCTGACTAGAGTCTCCAAACACCTTCTGCTATCTCTTTCTCTTCATATGAATTCACACTGTGAAGCTCTGGAGACACACATACTGTAAGACTAGCGATCAAGCTGCAGAGGAAGAGGCTGAAGTGTTTCCAGCATGAAGAGCGAAGCCGCAGTGTGTTCTCTCACTGCACATGACACACCCAAATCAACCCAAGTGTGCATACAGTACACTGGCTCCATCTAGCTACAAGCACCAACACAGCTGAAAGTCACATATCCGACGCTCCCTTTGGCTCCAGTGTTTTTGCTGCGCACCAGCCAGCGGATTGTAAATCATTAACAACCCATGTGATGGGAGCTCCTTGAGGGGGCGGCAGCAGGCTCCTCACCAGGCTGGGTGATTGGTTGTCAGGACTGGGGTGGTGCACCAGCTCCACAGCCTCCCCCTCTTCCTGCCTGTTAATCGCCTATCAGGCCAGCTGAGCCCCTGACACACAGATCAGCAAAAAGCCAGATGAGGAGCCTGTGATAGGTTGAATGCTTTCCAAAAATAGACTGTAATTAGGTCAATGTTGTGTTCATGTTAATTATTTCTTTCTGTATTATTTCCTCTTGTCATAATCTCCCAAAAACTCACGCTTTGCGCTGATTAAAAAACTCAAACTTATTATTGTGGCAACAGCCGGAAAGCACAACACTGCAGCGACACTCTGCACGTGTCAGCTAAATTAAAGTGTTCAAACCGTGGTACTTCACCTTCTGCTTGAGACCGTAGTTGACCTCCAGCTCCATGAGTAAAACGCTCTTGCGGACATTCAGTGTCTTCTGCAGCTCGTCAAAGGTGGCGTGGATGTCATCCTCAATGGAGCTCTTCTGATTGGTCAGCTGCTGTAGGATCTCTGACAGCGTCTGCAGGGCTGTGTCGATCTCTGGCAGCCTGGGAGCGACAGAGGGACCGGAGGAATGAGTGGAGTTTTCACTTAGCCAGGGGCATGTCCAGGGGGCGGTCAGGGGTGGCTCCGGCCACTCTGGAAATCTGATTAGTTATTATCCCGAAGTAAGATTGGCTATCTGTCCAGTGAGAGGCTGGACCTTAGATCGAACTACCTGTGTGATGAGTGTTTTTGAATGTGCAATGTTGCATTCAGGTTCAGCTCAGGCTAGGTTATGATCAGGCAAGTCGTGGTTGTGGTTAATGTAAGTGTACAAGAAATGAGTGGAAGACAATGTCCCCAAATGTGACGGAGACACGACTTCATGCGTAAGTCAGGGCCACCCCAGTCAAAGAGGTCCGGACATGCCCCTGCACGTAGTGAGTAAACAGTCATATGACGGAGCGAGCCCATAAAGGAGGTTTGTTTCATTCATGCCATCATGGCTGCTACAACTACGGAGTAATGTGCATGAAGTCTGTACTGCAGTATAATGACGTTTACATAATGCTGCTGTTGTACCTCTTCTTAACAGCGTCTAGCTGGTCCTGTAACGAGGCCTTGTGTTGTTCCACTACGTCTTTTAGAGGCACAGTTGGATGTTCTCCATGTTCGCCACTGGTACACTCCTGACACATGGCCGTCTCACAAGGCGGACAGTAAAACTCCATGACCTGCAGAAGAGGAAAAACCAGAGGTTAGACTTAAATATGGGGTTGTGGTTTAGTCCAAAATGTTTTTAGCCACATTTGGAACGTGGCTAATGGCAGCACTGATTGGTGCACCGCTTTGGTTCAGACTGAAATATCTTAACTATTGGATGGATTACTGTGAAGTACAGACATTTATGTCCCCCAGATGCTGATGCCTACAGACTCTAATGACTCTTCCTCTAGCACCACCAGCATGTTGACATTTTTGGTTCACAGGAAATTTGGTTCTATTCACTTTTCATCTTGCTTCTGGTCAAATTTAAAGTTTGTCCAATACTTCCCACCAGCATCAGCTGTCCTTAGTGCTAATTAGCAAATGTTAACATGCCAACACACAAAACTAAGATGGTGAACATGGTAACCATTATATCTGCTGAACATTGGCATGTTAGCATTGTCCTTGTGAGCATGTTAGCATGCAGTCTAGCATTTAGCTCAAACCCCATGCCAACATACAGCCTCATACAGCCGTTGCAGGCTGTAGTCGACTATTAGTCTTTTCTATCTATAATTTCTACTAATATTTTTGTGGATACTTTATCTTCCAAAATAGTGAACTTTAGTCTGACAGTGACCCTTAAAAAGAATGACCAAAACCTGAACGTGTGACCTATGAACTTGCCTTATTACCTCTCAGTTACACATATACAGATGCATTGTGCCACATTTGTTTGTAGAAAAATGTTTTATGTGTGAAATGAATAGGCAGAACCCTTACGTTGCCTCCATGGTTGGGGCAGGAGAGCAGCTGGCCTGTAGCCACAGTGGTGATGTTGTTGAGAGCGGCGGCCTCCTGGCTGCAGCTGTCGGGCGCCCGCTGCAGCACGTCCATCAGGTTGGTGATGAAGAAGTTATTCTGCAATGCCGCCACACCCTTCTCCGGCAGGATCGAGGTCTGGCGGCACACGGGGCACGACAGTGTGAGGCTGTGGGCCGGGATGTAGTTCTGCAGGCACCTGGAGGAGGAGGGCAGGGGGAGTGTTGTATCAAAGAGAGTGTGGAGAAAGGTGTAGGTGGTGTGAGAGAAGAGAGAAGACATAGGAAACATTATGCAACTGAGAAGTCTCTTGAGATCCAGTTTTATTCTTTCTGTTTTCGTGACTGCCTATAAATTAAAAATAATTAAACAAAAACATTCAAAACTGTAATCTCTGCAAACCCATTCATAATCAGTTCTTTGACCTGTAAACTGGATGAAGACAGCTAAAAATCCTGCCTTTAATTCCATCCAGTGGCTGAAATACTTACAGCCCAGAAGTGATTTCCAGTAGCAGAACAAACTGAGTTACTGTCTCTCCCAGTTTATTATCTACACCTGCACAGTGTAGTGCAATCAAATACAACAGCTCTGACATAATCCAATAAATTCAGCCACTGTGAATCTTATAATGTTCCGTTTTGTTGACACCATGTCTGAGAAGGTGTTTATTAAATTCTTCTGAGTGGTGTTTGCTGTCATGTAAAGCGACCCTCCCACCTGAGCAGATCTAATCGGCAACATGAGCACCTTTGAGGGTCTGTGGAGCAGACACTCACAATCTTTAATAAGGATTTAAGTTATTGTGTAACTTTCTGATCACGGAGACTAGCCTCTAAAGATCATATATGATCATGCATTTAAAGTTTGCATTGGTCCTTTTGATCATTTCAGTAAATTTGCTAAGGTTAAACCCACATATGGCTCAATAACCAGGCTCCTCGGGTGCCGGTGGTTCCTCTGGTGTGAGGATATTTAGGCTCTGAATGCAATAAACACTAAAATGAAAAAATAAACTTCACCAATCTATTGCCTGGCTCTTGTGATCGATTGCACTGAACTGTACATGTGCATCTAATAAAGAGCACCATTACATCACTGATGAGTGCGGTCACTCCACTCAGCATCATGTTGGATGTGGTCAGAAATACATTAGAGTAAAGGAGGCTTTCAACCTGTGTGCACATCAGTGCTGTAATGTCTTTCTACCACAGAGAATTTAGCTTCATAACACACTTTAAAAATGCACTTAGGTTTTACAAGCATAAATTATGTTGAAATATTGTTGGATCTGGCTGATAAATTGAAGCTCAGGACACACAAAAAAAGTTGAAACTATAACTTCACAACAACTTGGATTTGATCATATCAAGAGCAAATACCACCACACACACGGACGTTGGAGAAACGAATATATTATATAAGAGAAAACAATTGTCTTAATGACTCTCCAGAAGCGACCAGAGGAAGGGACGGACAGGCACAGTCCACAGTTTCTCTTTTGTGTCAGAAACAAAGGCTGGCTCTCAGAGAGGATGGCACCGATACAACAAAAACCACACAGTACTGATTACAAATACAGACAGTACTGCTGCATATCCCACTTTCTGTCATGCTGTAATGAAAACATAGAAATCCTACATCTGAATTTGCTTTTTCCACTCATTTGCACATTTAAACCTCAAGACACACACACACACACACACACACACACACACTGGTCCGGTACACACAGTCCACAGGATTAAAACATGAATCACTGCGTTACAGCATCACTCACCTCTCACAGAAGGTGTGCAGGCAGGGCAGTACTTTGGGGTTTTCGTAGCGGTCCAGACATATGCTGCAGATCAAGAACTGCTTGTCAATCTGGCGGACCACGGGGCTGGGAATAGTGGAGCCTTCACTGGCCATCCTAAAACTCTGACATAGGAGTCCCTCTTCCTCTTACCCTGCACCCTGCCGAGCGAAACAGAGGGAGGATGAGATGTGAGGACGTAGCAAAAAGACACCACGTAGTATGATCAAACACACAGCGATGACCGGCGGAGGTGGGCCGTAAAGATCAAAGATTACAGCAGAATGCCCTCTTCCTGCCATCCCCTCAGTGAGAGAGGAAGTGTCAAAAGCACAAACAGACACACCAATCAGCGCCTGTGGCTACAGGCTTTAAGTCAAACCTGTAAATAGAGGTATTAAGATTAGAAACAGTGACTGAAAACATCCCCTCAATCAGCAGGCGATCGAGATAAAACCAGCTGCTTCATGTCTTTCCTTTAGGTCAGTGGGTAAACTCATTTACATATAATTCATTTTTCATCCTGGGAGCAGATACAACACCTGAGAGGCTGTGAAGAGGCCGAAAGGTCGAACTGAGGTTTTAACTTCAAATGTTTGCAAAGCATGTGTGGATCAAAACATTTGCAGTTTCGTGGACTCACGTCATCCTTGACCTTCAGAGACAGCAGTTGACAAAATAATCACACCTTAAGGTCTTTTTAGTAGCTGTTCTGGAGCTTTTGATCAAATCTAGCCAATGTGTCCCTGTGGTCATTCATGGTACTGCAACAATAAAAAACCCCCTGCACCAAAAACAGTTTTCCATAGACCACCATTACATAAGAGGCCTCCTACTGTAAAGAAGGCCAGCTATTACTCGTTTGATTGTGATTTTTTTCACATTTGTGAAACTTTCCCAAAGCAAAGAAAAATAATTTAGATTTGTGTGACATCATTGGCCGAGTGGGAATGCATGGGCGGAGCCGAGAGGAGAAACATTAACGCAGAGAGCCGCACAACGCAGAGGCTAGAAAACCTTTTAGCTGATGTGCTCGGTCAGTGCTATTCATTCAAGTGAACTCATGAACGCTCACGAACACACCAAAGTCAGGACAACTTTCAAACTCATGAAATGGAACCATCTGAGGTGCACGTGAATGCAGCAGTAATGCAGGCCACAGGTGGTTTGTGTCCAGGCGGTGCGAGCAGTTCAACCAAAGCCAAAGCTGGATCACCAACCAAACAAGGCAGACAACTGACCAGGAGCACCAGACCCCCAGGGGCATCAAAGCACTGCAGTCATGCCTCAGTTTGTTTTTAATAACTCATTTAATTGCACATCTGTTATCAATTTACACATTTTTGCCCTGAGGACACCAAACAGTTTCATCCAGGCCTTGAACAAAGAGTGATGCCGCCTTCTCAGTTTGGTTGATTTGAATGGCTTCAGAACCACCTGCACTGACCTCATTAAGCGGATCAGCTATCTGCCAGATGTGACTGATTAAGACAGTTGTTTTGAAAATATTCAGATTTGCAGATCATTTGAGGGATCAGAACTGATATTGGGTTACCTACTATCCCACACATAGACTCAGCAGAATTTATCCTGCGACCTCTCTGAGGGTCTCAACCCGCATGTTGGAAACCGCAGCAGCAGCAGTCAGTGAATGTGAGCTGCTGGCTGGCTGTTTGTCTTAAAAGGCACTTTGAGCGATAAATATTTGATTATGAAGTGAGAGCAAAAAACTCTGTTCAGCACTCATAAGTGAAAGACCTATAAAAATAAACTACAGCACCATACTCGTCCTGATTCTTCTTAATCGTGAAGTCAAACATGTTCTCCAGTTTTATCTGAATCACCCTTTTGCTGCATCCTTCAGTTTAATGGCCGGCGTTTCTGTAATGCTGTCTGGCAGCTAACTTAGACACAGAAAGTGTGTCAGTGCTTTTATTGTCTCTTCTCATTGAAGACAGGCACAGAAACAGGCCACCTCTGCTGCTGAGAGGAAACCCTCCGGGACTGGACTTCTTTCTACGGTGCATGCTCTCTTTCTCCTCTTCTCTCTTCCATTTGCTCTTAATCTTTATCTCTCTGTCATACAATCCTGCTCCTCTCTGTCCTTTCTCTGAAAGCAGATCCTGTTACTGCGATGTGGTGATTTGGTAAGCCTGAAAATGGAGAGCGGTGGATAAAATGATTGTCATAATGAAGCTGTCATGCTGTCAGTGGGTTATTATTACCAAAATGTACAACATGTTACATGACTGGTGTGTCATGTGTTTGCTGTCAGTGGTTAAATAGTTATGTGTTGCAGCTCAGTTCAATTTTACAAAGCAAGTTACAGACTTCAACAAGCTGCTCACAATCCAACATTTGACCCTCTCGTAAACCAAAAGTAGCTTTAGAGGCTTCAGCCTTCATTCATACACATAAAAAGGAAAGAAATCTTTTGCATCTGCAAGATATGAATGGCACAAACACTCTACTCCAGCACAGGCATGCACAAACACAAAAGCTCTATATTTTAATAACTTACCAGCCCCACGGACCGGATTAAGCAGATAAACAGAGCATCAAAATATGGCACCGATTATAAAACTGCAATTCCTAAATCCTGCAGACAGCCACAACAGGACAGCAGAAGCAGCCCAGTGCTGACGGTGCACAAGGTCGCAGCAGCCACACAAACGCTTCCCTCTTACATAATCAGATCCGCACCAGCTAAGCGGAATAATTCCTGCTGGATTGAGCCATCATCTAATACGCAGCGGAGGGTACACATGAAAAAGGGAGATATTTTAGCGTCTTCTTCGCATGCTGTGACTCCAAGAGAGGACAGTTAAAATCCTACAAAAACATGAGCTTGAAACAACAACACCAGCTAATCCAAAGGGCTCATTATTTCCTTCATAATGTGATGAATAGGAAGACTTACAGTGCTGCATCTATGGGATCAACAGGCGGCATCCACTCCTGCGCACAGACCGAAACGCTGGCTCCATGTGAGCCAAACGAGCAGAACGTGTGCACCCTCACCCTGCCTTCACCTCATGTCCGCTCTCACATGCAGTGATGCCTCCCTCCAGGTAGCAGCGAGGAACCAAACAGGAGACGAGAGGATGTGTGCGAGCCAGATAGCTCCTCTGTGTGTTTGTGGGTGCCGAGTTGAGGGGGGCGTTTCAGGCAGAATGCATTTCAGTTTTTACCTCATCTCTTCCCATCTCTCTCTCCTTTACTCTGCCTCACCACTTCCTCTCCTCCCGTCACTTGCGTTCTTGGCTCAGTCTGCCTCATCCATTCATCTCCCTCCTCCACCTCCTCCTCCCCCCTCTCTCTCTCTCTCTGTCTGTCTCTCTCTCTCTCAAGTAAATGCTGGCTCACTGCAGCAGTGAGCGTGTGCAGCATCAGGAGTATGTGAGTGAGTACTGGCTGACGGCTTGTGATCTCAGATCAAGAGGGACAGCAGTTATGGGTCCCCTCCATGGCCAACAGAGTTTAAGCCAAAGGGAGCTTTCTCAATGTATGTATGTGTGTGGGGGGTGGTGGGCGTGTGCATGCTGCTGAGTCACTGTGCATGCAGAGACAGAGCAAGTAAAGAAGAGACAAAAGATGAAAGAGAATCATGATTATCAACTAAAAACAGACACTCTTGTATGCGCATGCACACATTCCTTCATGCACACACACTTCACAATCACTATGATGCATGGTATAGCACAGGTAGACTAGTTCTTGCAATATGTTGTTATTCCTTCATAATTTGCTGACATAACTCTGAGGTGAAACTTGTGAAACTCCTTTTTGAGAAAAGATGAGGGCTCGTGTGATTTCAGAGGCCGGGGTCTCAGTCGCTGCACTGCACTGCTGTGTGAGTGAAAACACAGACCCTCTGAATGAAGCTCAAGCTGCGCATTTTTGCATCATAATTGCACATGAATGACTTCAATAGTTGGAGGAAGAATATTTCAAAAATGTCCCTTTATTGGGAATGTCTTCAAATAACATTATGTCATTTGGAGTCAGTTCAAGATCAATGTGCTCCAAATCAAAATGGATCTACTGGAGGAAAGACAATAAAAACATGAAGAGGGGAATTTCCACTGAAAACACCAAAAAACAGCAACACGCATTGTAATCTAATCAGCAATAGGAATTTTGCCCATATTTCACAAGACTATAGCCTGATTTGAATGATCTTATCTTTGAAATTTGAAATTTCTGCCAGCCAATAAAAAAAAAATAATACAAGGGGATTTCTTCAGTTCCTTTGTAGCTTTTCTACCTTTCAATTTGAACAACACAAGCTGCTCTTGACGGAGCTTTTTCACACGTTTCGTTATGCCTGGCAGCTCCGAGGCTGTTCCAGTGATCTCATCTGAGCCTCTGCCAAAGTCAGCGAGCTCTGAGTCAGTCAGTGAGTGGGACACAGAACAAGAGGAACCAACGCAGCTCCGGAGGACAGATGAAAACACAAGGGCTGGACAGTCACTTCTGTGTGTGCAGTTGAGCGAATACAACAAGCAGTTTCCAAACCTGGATTCAAAGGCTGACAGTGTAGAGACAGATGAACAAACATATTGTTGGTCTTTTCATGGGCTTCATCAACAATCAGAAAGATACAGTGCATTATGATCTTTATGTTTTAAAGGTACTTTTATAAACAAAACACAAAAACATTGCTCCACAGCCCTACCTAGTGGTGAAAACCTCCACAGGATACCTAAAGGATTAATGATTGGTTATAGGCTGCCTTCAATTTGGATCTGCAGACTCTGTTTAACACATCACACCCTCACAGCCATCAGCTTCTATAACCAACACACCTCCTCATCACTTTGATTTGTCAAAATGCAGAGGCTGCAATCCGGATGGAAACTGAAGTGTCAGCCTTGCCACTGGAACCTGCTTTCAAATGGACCGACAGGCCTTTTAATGCTAACATTAGCAACAGCTAAATCAAAGTTATTAGTGTTTTCTGATGCTGTTGTTGGTTTTATTACATGAACATGAAAAGAGGCCGTCAAACTCTTATTTATATAAATATATTTCAACAATACTAAGAGTTTCAGTAATGCTAATGGCTGCACTGAGGCACAGTGGTGCTTTGAGCTAAATGCTAATGCAATAAAAATGAAAACAATGCAGGTACAACGTTCGCCATCTGATTTTAGCATGCTAGCATGCTAACATTTGCTAAATATCTAATGGGAATGTCATTAGTTTTGTTGGTGATGGTGCTAAATGAAGTTAATGGAGCACCAAAGTTATCACAATTTATTCTGGCACTCAAAATCACAAATGTCAACCTCCTGGGGGAAAAGTCACCCTCTGAGGACCATGAATGTTTGAAAAATGTGGAGATATTTCAGTCAGGACTTAGGTGGTGGATCAACAAACCCACAGACTGACATTCATTCCCTTTCAAAGAATCCAGGAGGACCGTCACATCTCTAGAAGGCCGGTAGAGACGCTCATAGCTCTGGGGCACAAACACATAACACACACATCCAAATAATGAGGAGAAAACACGTCACTTAACCTGTTTTTGTTGTTTCACTGTTCACACCCACATGACCACCCCTGATGCATTAAGACACTCAAGACTACTGTGAAGCAAAAAACAACACCTACTCCTCCCCTAACCAATCCTCATTGAAGAAAAGGCAACTTTAAGCAATATTAAGCTTTAACTGTTGCATGTGGAGAATCTGGGGCAAGCTGTCATTTTAAACCAGCTCATTTCCACTCACCAGCACGAAGAGGAAGCCGTTTTCAAACAGTTCTTTTAGGTATATTTTAGGTTTTGGTTGACATTGTGGCCGCAGCGGCTTGTATGTAACTCTGGGTCTTCCTCTGGTGTCCATCCCACAGCTCTTTCCAGAGCACTGACCTCAGCTGTTTTTACCATCTCCCTGTTTCTAAACACACAAAATTGCCAGGTCACCCTGCACAATAACGACACTGCCCAGTCTGAATGACCGCTTTCAAAGTGTAAACAACCAGAGTGGAGACAAACAGGTGGGTCTGTGGGTAAACTGGCTGGCTTGTCTCACTCCACCTGCACATTACTTTCATACTGTTTGATGATGTAAGACTGAGTCATTTGTCAGGTCAGAAGTCCAAGAGTCACATGAAGGTTCACTGTTACGCTCTCATGTTGAGATCAGATGAGAGGAGAGTAACAGGACACGTGGAGCAACCGCATTTTACATCATCAGATTTTATTATCTTGAGATTGTTTTTTAATTGTTCTGCACTTCTATAAATACTGTCATAGTCTGCACACCTTTCCACAGTGAATAACATTTTGTTCTTGTTTGCACAAGTGTTTTTAATGAATGTAAACTTTCTCAAGACTCTTAAAAAGAGGATTGTTTTTTGATTGGAGAGATTAGTCACAATTCATACAAGGTTACAGGGAGGGAAACTGCACACGCCATGCATTTGTGAAATTCTTTTCTCCCCATTTATCCCATCCCAGCAAGTCCTTCCTCCGCGGCAGACCAGGAGCGGCGGGCTGCCAGCCGACAGGACCCAGTTCCCTTTTGTCACAATTGGTCAGGTGGTGATCTTCTTGCATGCAGGATGATACCCCTGGTGAACACGGGGAGAACATGCAAACTCCACACAGAAAGGCCCCTTTTTCCTCGAGCAGCAGGCACCGAAGGCATGGTGGAGGACACGCCCCCGGCGCCCACAGCAGGAATCGAACCCAGGACCTTCTAGCTGTGAGCTGACAGTGTTACCACCGTGCCACCAAATAGTTTCCATTGAGCGCTCGGTCCAGCCCATGCAGCTGTATAATACGTGTACACAAATGTCACAAACGAGCTTGTGCTAAGGCTAATTAGGCTACTAGGTTTGCCGTGTTAGCTGCAAGCTCTCATACCACAACATACTGGAGGCAAAGACTGATACACTTAAAGGAATATTTAAGTTTAGAAAATCCATACCGCTTTCATGTCTGTGCATGAAGTGCAAGAGTTGGGGAGCGATTAGCCTAGCATAACAGAAAGACTGGATGGTTGCAGGTTTAAAGCACCTCCACAGTGTCTTCACTGTTCAGACCTGGCATCTCCGTCTACTAACACACAGTCTGTGGTTCAAATTTACGCTTACTATCACCTCGAAGCTCAACTATTAACATCTTATTTGTTTAATCTGTAGGCAAACAGTAATGCAAGACTAAGAGCCAAAGCACTGCTGTGGGCTGTTGGCACAGCTGAGGCTGATGGGAGGCTAGCATGAATAAAAAAAAACAATTGTGCTACTACTACTATAACCACTACTACAGCTGGTGCTACTACTGCTTCTTGGTTTCAGGGGAAGTTGCTTCGAGTCTGTATGCTAAGCTAGGCTAACTCCACCCTTGCGATACACTATATCATCTCTACAACTGATTTTTATGTGAGTTCTGACAGTTGCAGTTTGTTTTCGGCATTTATTGTGCTTTCAATCTTAAAGCCAGATGGTCTGATTATAAGCTTCATGTCCATCGTGATCCTCTAATCGTACCGTTTCATCAGCGCTGCAACAATTTCACAATAAAACACTTAAATTCTGAGACTGTCAATCTCCAGACGCTGTAATTATTCAGCAGCAGCTCCAGAACATTACCACAAAATAATCAAACCACTCCTTTATTTTCTCTTTTCTTCTTGCTTTGAATTTCAGAGAAATGGAGGCTTTACATGCCTCCAGTGCTGGAAAGGGTGACATAAGCCCAACCCTTGAATTTAAAAACACTCTCATGCTAATCTAAAGCATCCACTGGGGGCGGGATGATGAGAGATTACAGCAGCAGAGCACGACTGCGGCCGCAACATCCTCGTTCAATAAACTCCACCTCCACTCCTCCTCTCTGAAGACGAGCAGCAGCATCTGATGAAAGTGGTCAATGGGGGTTTAAACCTCAAAATAAATTTGAAACAATTTCCTGAGCAGCATTTTAAGGTCGTGAACACATTTTTGCAATTAATAAATGCTAAAACCTTTGATTTCATCTGAGAGTTGTGTAATATTCCTGTTGAGAGACCGAATTCACTGCCAGTCTTTAAGGTCTGTGGGGTCAAATGTATGTTTGAGAGAAAAGGGCTGCACTCTGAGTGAATGAGGAAACCTCATGTCAATGCGTCACTGGGCCACATATCTGTCCAACTGTGTATTCTGGTGACACAAGATAAGACAATGCTCTGTCTGAGTGCGTTAGTGCCTGCAAGTTGACAACTAACCTCTAATTAAGGCCTACACATGTGCAAGCATAGAGCCATTGGAAACTGTCCACGCTGCACATCTGTCAAGCAGAATTCATTGTGGCTCAATGTCCAGACAAACTGCATAAGCAGAAAACGGTTTTAGTCCTCCTACATGGCACTGATCATAGTCATACTAAAGGTGACAGATTGTTTTTAATGAAGATTTATTCTATAGATTAACTTCGCTTCTGTTGAAAATTCAAGATAATGATTTATTAGAATAATGTGTTGTAATAAATGATTGTATGAAATGTCCTTAATTTTGTTTGTTTTTCTGTTTTTGCACATTGCCTGTAGCATTAGCAGTCTGTGTGATTATTTACTTATTTACTTAATCTAACCGCATCCAGAAAATAGCTGTAATGCGGTAACTAATTAACAGTAAATGAGTAACCGTCATTACAGCATTTAATCATTACTGCCAACATAGTTGAATGTCATATTTCATCAGAGTCAGCTGCTGACTCTGCTTTTCTATTGTTGTTGATTTCATCCTGCACGCTGATAAACAACAGACTTACAACTACTTTGGATGATATGCGATGAATCAAATAAGTGTTTTTAACCAAATCATTGGTCTACAGAAGGAGGAGGTCACATGTTGCCCAGACTGTAAAGCCCTGGGAGACAGTACTTCTTCTCAGCACACAGAGTATGGACATGCACAGTGCACCTGCTTGGTTTCAAGACAGCTGAGCCGAGGCCCCTGAACATGATAAACAGGAAAAGGAAATGAGAGTCAAGCAAATATTTTCTTGCCAGCATACAGTACGTATTCACCTGCCACTGGAAACACATCTGCTGAGCGAAAGCGAAATGTATTTCTCATTGTGAACACCTGAGAGCTCATAAACTGAAGCTGGAACCTGTATTTCAAGTATGAGCTCACAAGACTTGCAGGGTAATAACCAGAAATTACAGAGGCATCTTTAGAGGCATAATTACCTTTTCCTGTTACAGAAGCACATCAACATTGCACCCTGCTTAAGGACATTTCCAAAACACCACCACAGGTTCCCCTATAATCATAAATCTTTCCTTTTTTTCCCCTCCCCTCATGTCATTTTTCCAGCTATTACTCACTCTTTCCAATCCTCCTCTCCATCTGTAAATCCCAAACATCCCACTTACTTCAACTCCATGGCTGCTCTCCTCTCCTCTCTCCTCTCTGGGGTGAAAACAAACGCTGCTGTCTGTCACCTAATCCGTCTCATCTCTGATATGCTGCCGTTTGTGCAGTGGGCAGAGAGGGGTGTGCATGTGGGAAGCCTGAGCTGTTACAATAATCCAAACAGACTGACAGGGCGAGCGAGACAGAGGGGGGAGGGCCGGTCGGTGGTGTAGAGGGAAACCACAGACCAATCAGAGGGTTTGGTGAGGCTGCGGGAGGTTGGGCTTAAAGCTTGTGCTGCTCTTTAACCCCCAGTGAGGGCAAGAGTCCCAGAGGCATGACTAAAGAAACAGATAAGGAGTGACAGAGGACGGGCCTCTGACAGAGAGAAACCAAACATCCAACAGGAGTCACATTATTTCATTAGTTCAAGTGCTGGCCTGTCTTTGTATTACATGCTGCATCTTGTTTGTTTCTTTTTGTCAAGTTTAACCCCGACTCCATGCGCGCAATTGTATCTCCATTTCCAAGAAAATGTACACATGCTCTATTTCCCCCTTTAAGGTGCCTGAGTTTTCGACTGCAGAGCGTAAAACAAATGTACTTTCTCATTGCCGTTCCTGAAAAATCGATGACGTGAGGGTTGAAGACTTGGCCAAAGTCACAGTAATTGAAACAAGATGGCCCACAAATGGTCACAGTAAGCCACAATAACCATAACAGGCCTGATTCCTGAATGATCACAGTGCAGTCACACACAGAACATGATAGCGCCGAGGGGGAAACTGCAGATATTCACCAGCTAAACGAGCATGTTGCTAAATGTCCCGTTAGCCTCGGGGGACTCCCTGCACCGACACAAAGCTGGTAAACAAGACAGAGGTGATGCAACAGAACTACAGAAGACGACAACTCAGGAGGGACAAGATGACTGCCTCACCCAGAAATCACCAGGATAAACACACACATCCAATAATAATAAACACAAATCATCAACTATCAGATGGATTGCCATGAAATCTTGTACATTCAGACATTCAGTGTCTCCAGATGATCCATTGGCTTTTCATCTTGAGCCACTGAGAGGCTGGAATTTGTGTTTTTTAGCAACATATCATGACACTAAATTAAATGTGATGAATTCTCTGGATCAATTTTAAGGATTTTCATCATCAGGAAAATTGAACAACTGAGCATTTTGCTGATGAAGATAATGTGAAATGCTCAAAAGCTCCAGAACTGCTACAAAATGGACCCCGTCATAAGAACGATACTACAAATCTAACTCTGTTGACATATTTTAGTTGGTACCACAAATGTACTGAAGTTTGATAGCTGGGACTTTTTGCTGTATATAGTGTTTATATTAGTATCTCATTATTAGTAGTACTTCATTCCAATGTCCAGAAACATGATAGCAATATAAGCATCCTGTTCTGAGGGCAGCCTTCCCCTTATTGTTACCACAGTTTTCATACTTCCGTCTTGGCAGAGAAACACTGGTGGTTCCACAACAACAAAATCATTCACGCTGGCTGTACACATACAGACACACACAGACACACACAGACACACACACACACACACAGACACACACACACACACACAGACACAATCACGCACTTTCCTACAGACAGGAACACACAAACGCCTCATAACACAGACATATATGCCCCTCGAGAGTTTCTCCATTTCTTGAAAGCTTTAATCTTATTGGCAGGCCACAAACAGCATTTGCAGTAATTATCCAAATGCATCTGTTTTCCCTCTGTACATTCACTCCCACTTAACTGGATTACTTACAGCACAGAAAATGGCTCTGAACGGACACAGGAATACCATGATGCAATCCATTTTCAACTTATCTAAACATGACAGGGGAAAGGGAAGGGAAACCAGCTTCATTGTGTCTCTTAAAGATCCACAATTTGAGCTCCAACAACATACTGTACGCACAATTTACAACACAGCTGTCAACTAGACTAATGATGCCACTTTGATCCCTGTGAGAGTGTAAGTGGGCATGAACAGGCAGTCAAAAATAAGAAACACAAAAACAACTAAATGCATATCCAGGGTGAGGGTTAATTGCCAGTCTGAGTCAAACGATAACTGAGGGGAGTCCAATAATTAACTGCAGCCCACTGTGTAGAAAATGAGACATTGGACCAAGAAAGAATAGAATAATAATAGAATACCAGACTGTGGGTTAATGCTTCTCTCGTTCCCTTAAATGAAGAAATTACTCAATCTACATGCAAAAGTGCAGCCAGTGAGACCCTGCAGATGAATCAGTCTGAATGACACTGAGAGGTGAGCTCAAGTAACCAATTAGCTGAAACGAGTCATCAAGAAGGGTCAGATTTATGGACCGCGGTACTGTATACCACACTACATATTCCTTTCATTCACATAGGACTTACTGGAATGGTTTGGGCTTGCACTGCCAACTCATGACCAGGCACATTTTAAGAAGAACCATCAGTCTACTCTCATGCCTGTGGTGATTATTTGGGAGGGTCATGCTCCTTTTGTGCAACGCTGGTAGCCCCTGCTGGCTGGAGCATGACACAAACATCACATTATACCTTGACATTATGAGCAGTGAGCACACCGAGTGTTGGCAGCTTCAGGAGAAGGAAGTCTGAAGGTTGTTTCACCTTAGAGCTGATTTATCAGAACTCTCATTATCCCAGCCTCAGTTCCAGACACTATAAAGTTGGATTTTATGTTGTGTATTGAAATAAAGAGTCAGTTAATCAATCAATCATGGGACACACTCACTGAATCAATCTGATTAAAGCTCCTCTCAGCACTCTTTGTGCATGACGGTATAAACTGTGCTTGACTGACAGCTTCTTGACTCTTTGGTGACCTCGTGTAACTCCCATCATAGCTGCGCCCAACATCATCCTCTGCAGAGGTCCAACCAGCCAGAATAATTGAAAGCACCTGTGTAGGCGTGCAGCACCCTTCAGTCATCAGGCAGAAATGCCAAACATTTGCTGCTTCGAGCTTAAATGTGAGGATTAAATGCTTTTCTCTGTTTTATAGAACTGAATGTTGAATATTTTTTGGTTTTGTGCTGATGGAAGATGCTACTGTAGGCTCTGGCAACAGATGGACATTGGAAGATGAAGAAGAAAACAAAGAAGAAGAAGACACTTATTTGATACAGTACTGAGCTGGAGCTTGGAGACAGTTAGCTTAGCTTAGCATAAAGACTGGAAACACGGTGAAGAGCTAGCCTGCAGCTTTAACATAATCAATAAGATCAACACCTCTGATCGGCCGTGAGGGAAGCTGCCATGTTTAATTATAAAGTGTCATTCTTCTTCTACTGTTTTTGAACACGCAGCACAGAGACAGCTACCACGTACTGGACATGAATACCTACACAGGGATAATTTGTCTTCAGTATGTTGTTGCAGACAGTGTGTGAAAACACACCTATGTACCAATTACCAGGAGTGTCAGTGACCAACAAAGGTACAAGTAGCTATCAACAACAACCTGTTTGTAGATCTAAATGCAGATATATGAAATTGATATACTGCATGTCTTTGTTGAAATCTGCCATTTTCAAAGGCATCCATTTTGTGCATCATGAGCAGTTCTTTGTCGCATCGTCATTGAGCCCACCAAGAAGAGGTGGAGCAGTAGCTGCAAGGTTGAGACCTTCCTGGTCATGGAAAGAGCAGTCCCATCTGTGAGCCTGTTGACCTACCTGGAATACAACAACTGTCCCCCGGAAGAAGACCAGGCAAAGGTACGGAAGCTGAGTGCCCTTTTCAGCCGTGAGTTTTTGTCCGCTATCACACCATCAGCTTTTCCATTTGGTCCAAACCAAAACAAATAATTTACATTTGGCTGTAAACCCAGAGGAGCAGTCCACCTTAAAGGAGATGCAGCAGCACCCCTGGTTCAAATAAAAAATATAAAAATTCAGCTTAATTATGATTTGTGACAACTGCAAAGAAATATTAATTTTTTTGGTTATTACACAAGGTCAAAAGGAACACAAGAACAACACAAAATAAGTAATCAGCAGAGAAAAAGAGGGGAAATACATACAGGAAAAAACATTTTCCTGATGTAACCCAAGTCTCATTGTCACATCAAAGAGGGCAATACAGGATAAAAGGCAGATGAAGATTCATATACATATCAACACATCTGTACACACACATATACACACAATGTTAATAACAACCTGTATCATTGTACTCACTTCAGCATCAGAGCTTTTATAAACTTCTACACGCACAGTAAGCTGGTGGAGTTAGTTTTGCAGTATATGTTGTTATGACCCTTAACACACAAACACACTGTCACTTCTCCAAATCCTTCACACTCAGACGCTCAGAGCTACTACTCGGTTAAGAGTCACTAAGCTGGCTGACGTCCAGCGCTAATCAATTAGCTTTACGTAGACAGACGTCGCTGCAGAGCCGCAGCAGAGCTCACAGCAGTGAGCCCATTGATCCTGGGAGGTTAAAGTGTCACAGGGCGACAGTTCAGCCTGCAGGGCCTTCAGTCACCGAAGGAAATCATCAATACCAACACCAGTCAGCGTTTGCAATGGAAAAAGTGTTTATCTGGATAATGAAACGCTCATGGCCACCTTACTACTCAACAAAACATCTACTGAATTCCAGAAGATTAAAATACGAGGTACCAAATCAAAACTTTTTAATACCTTACTTTCAGAAACATAAACTTGATTTTCAATGTTTCTTTCAATTTTTTTTTTAAATTCCCTCAAGAAGCCAAAGTCCTCCAACACTCAGTTTTGTCTGTGCAAAAACAGCCACAAAAGGTTGGTATTTAAATGAAAAATCAAAGTATGAAGGAGTGAAACGGAGTTCTGAGTCCATACTCTGCAGCTTTTGATGCTCAGTTTTCACAACAATTTATCTGCACCAAGAAAGTGGGGTCTTGATTTTTGAGACCTCAGTTGGTGGTGATGTTACAGTGTAGTGGACTGGAGTACATATATATGGTGCGTAATCAATTAGCAGAGTAGAAGTAAAAGCAGTTTGCCTTCACTTCCCTGAGCAGCCTTGATGTGTAACTTGTCATGCATTGTGACAAATCAGCCAATTATTGTCTGAAACAGTGACGTAAGTGTGCATTTTGATCACAGGAGTCCCACGGTTTCAGCGCTGCAGCTGCAGCACAGTGTACTGCAGCGGTGGGAGAGTTATGCAGCCTTGACTGCATCACTCTCTACGTCCTGTTCCCAGAATCACGCACTGCATTCAAGCACCTCTAATGTCACAGTGACTGAAAAAACAGCTGCCATAGAAAAACTACAGATCAAAGGAACACACACACACACACACACACACACACACACACACACACACACACACACAGGGGTAGACAGAGCGCAGGCAAACGTAATGAGACTTTAATCCACTTAGTTTATCTATGAGGATGAATGGAGCCAACTAATGACATGAATATGGCTTTGTGATGTGCTGCTGGAACAATGTTATATGAAGACGGGTGGTGATAATAGGAATAGAACTAAACACCATTTTCATTGATTGATGTGCAAAGAATTGTTCCAATCAATTAGTCACAGGGATGCAATGATTATCTCATCCAAAAATGTAGTTTACTAAACTGGTGGTAAAGGCATATTTTGACATAATGGGAAATGTGCTAATTCACTCTCTGACTGAAAGTTCGATGAGAAGCTACCACTCTCACACAGGACAGAAGGTGATTAGCCTGGCATGAAGCTTAGCATAAAGCCTGAAAGGAGTGGAAAACAGCACTGAAACGGCTTTTTAAAGCAGCGGTTCCCAAATCCAAGATGAAAAGACTTCATTTGTCTTGGGAATAGATCTGCTGTTGGTGTAAATGGATTGCTGACACAGGCCTGTCTGGATGCTTTCACTTCTTGAGATTGGATGCATATCTAAAATGAATCCTGAAAAAGTCTGGGCACCCCAAGAGATTTGAGCTCCCATAACTTTTACCAAAGTCTCAGACCTTAATTAGCTTCTCACGACTATGGCTTGTTCACAGTTGTGATTCATCAGCAAATTTCAAAGCTTTACAAATAACGTGACTCATCAAACATTATCCCAACAATCAGCAGCCACGGACTCCTCCAATCAGCTCCCTAGCTCTCTGAAAATTAAGATAACTGATGCCCACAAAGCAGGAGAAGACTGTAAGAGGACAGCAAAGTGTTTTCAGGTTGCTGTTTCCTCAGTGTGTAATGTTTTTGGGAAATGGCAGGAAATTAGGGGATTACTAGAAAGACAAATCAAACCCTCCCATTTGACTGCAAAAGACCCTCAGGAAGATTGGAGTGATGGTTTGCAAAGGAACAACTCAACAAGCCTGATGCGATTTTGAAGTAAAAATAGTACATTCTGGCAGCAATGAACAAAAGTATGTTTGGAGGCAAAACAAGTGCAGAATATCCAGAAAAGCAGACCTCTGTACTGTACGGCACACCAAGCTGAAGATGAAAATGGCTTCTACAACAGGGTAATGATCCTAAACACAAAAAAATCTACAGTGAACACCTCAAGAGGCACAAGCTGAGGGTTTTGCCACTGTCCCCCTGACCTACACATGGATGAAAATTTGTGGATAGACCTCAGAGGAGCAGAGCATGAAAGGCGCCTTTTGCAGGAAGAATGGGTGAAAATCCCCCAAACAAGACCTGGAGCCTTTACAAGCTGTGATACACGCCGAGGAGGGTCAAACTTTTTCATGCCAGTGTATATTGAGAACAACAGAGGGTCAAGAGCGGACCCTTGAGGGACACAATGGTGAGAATTAGCAACAGAGGAACTGTCATTTGCTAAAACTGAAAGGGTGCTGCAACCAATCAGGTTTCTAGATGGTGCAGGAGGACAAATTATTGATAAGAGTCAAACAGGGTGTTTCGCATAAAATAAATGAACTGGGATGAAATGACTTTCTGCAGCCCCTGAGATAAAAAGATCATTTAGATATTGCTCTGTAATTATTGAGATTTGTTTTCTTTTTTCCAGAAGCAGGTGAATAATTGCATGTTTGAAACAATCTGGAAAGACGTCACAGGGCTGTTAATCCAGAAAATAAAGCACCGACAGTGAGAGAAACCGTTTGTAAAAACTTGGCGGAGGGTTTCATTTGCTAAATGGATTCACTGAGCGCTGAGATGCGAACTGGGTGAGGGACGCAGGATTACTGTTGACGGTGGGCAGATGCACTGGATGAGGTGAAATGTTACACCGAAAGCGTTTTATCTTTGCACCCAAACGAGCAGCAAACATCTCTGTCCGGTCGTTTCCAGGATGAACGCGTGAATCTAAAAGTCTCACTGTGAATAAACGGGGACGAACACGAACTTTCATTCAATCTCAGTTGTTTTCTCAAGAAAAACACGCAGGAAGTTACGCATCACTCACCTAAACGCTTCTGCAGGTGTGCAAACGACAGTGACGCACGCGGATGCGTCAGGTGAGCTGGTACCGGCTGCACGTTCCGCTGCGTTCACGCCTGCGGTTGTTTCTCCTCTTCGCGCTCCGTCCTGTCTGCTGCTGCTCCGCATGGAAAAAGAGCCAAAGCTGAACTGAGAGCTCACTTCCACCTCACTTATTAAAGGACCCGCCGACAATAAAAGGGAAAGGCAACCGCAGCCGGATGCAGTTGGATCTGATCCAGTCCGGCAAAAAAGAAAAAAAAAAAAAGCTTCATCAATATTACATCCACGTGTAAAAATAGCCTCGGTTTGCACGCTTTGCTTCTGTTTGTCCCCGCAGAGGTTGTTTTGTGGCATATTATGTGTGCTGTGTTAAAGAAAAAACAATACTGAATTATGTTAGCTTGTTTTAGGATCTCCTACAGTCCATAAAGGACTTCTTTTGACCTTCAACGTGATGTGAAATTCTTATGTTAAATGTTTCTTTTAAGCAAAACACGTTGTCTGTATCTGTATAAGTTCTTAAGAGAAGAGAAAATGAATTCAATTGTACGTCTTGACCTCTAAACGACTGTTAATGATGCAGATTATGGACATTTCTGCAGCTGTGTGGGAATAATCTGGTGAGGAAACTGATTTATAATTGATGCCTGTTACACAGGAGCTTAGTGAGAGAGCTGCAGTCAGATACAACCACTGACGTGTCTTCATTGTTGCTAGTTTGGTAGAATTTGGTGATTTTCTTTAATTTACATGATTAAATTCAGTGAACTGTGAACCAATTTGTTTATATTTCCTTACATGATCATGTCACGTCATCATCAAGTTATGATCGAGTTGTTTTTTTTTACATGATTTTGTGCACATACGACCTCTGTCTGCTGAGCTTTACCTCCCACCTCTTGAGCCAGGTGAGCCATTTCCTCCTGCCTCCACACTTTGTGCTGAGCAGAGCTAACCTACTGCTGGCTGAGGCCTAAAGTTTATGACATAAACGTCCAGAGAACAAACTAAGTGCTTCTGAAAATGTCAAACTTTTGGATTCAGTAAATGCACCTCACTACATTTGACCTCTGCGAACAGATGCAAAGAACTGGAAACTCGACATTCTAGCAGCTAGTCCTGATGGGACATCCCAGCACCAGTAGTAACTGTGGCTTCCAGTCAAGCCCCTCCCCTCTTATGAGGGAGGCTGTTGCCATGACAACCCTACATTATGCAGCAGCCCATGAAAGACTCTTTTCAGATAAAAAAAAAAGAATAGAAAAGAAAGAAAGGCAGAAACAAGTTATTTGCATTCCTTTTCCATTAAAGATTTTGTGCGATAGAAAACGGGCCGTGTGAGGTTTATTGTCTGGTGTATCGCAGGAGGGGCAGGAGGGCGGGGGGGGGCCAATCCTGATGCATCTGAAGGCCTCACGACTATTTTAGAGAACTAATGCGCTGTGTGTGCAGCAGTCAAAGGGCACCTGCTTAACATGCAGTGCACAATCACACACTCTGTGCAAAGATTTCTGTTTGTTTCGGCATCCCACCTTAAAAATACCTAAAGAGGTGCAGCAGCAGCTTAAAACTCACACTTCAGCCAAACAGCACATCAGACAGATCCGACTCCAGCGATCGCGTGAAGAATCCAGCAGATTCTTCCTCAGAGCTTATAAACCACGCCGAGCTTATTCTTCCCACAGTTCTCGGGGTAGAATCAGGATATTCAGAGCAGCTTTACCATGATTTCATCCCGCTCTGGTCCCAGCTCTCTGCACCTGCCGCTGTCATTAGTCCAGCAGAGCATGGTGGGATTAGCAGAGTCCTGTGAATGGCTGCTGAATAATTGACCAACTTCTTCTGTCTCATGCATGCTGTGTTGATTGGACATGTGTTGAGCGCTGAATTGCAATAAAAGTTTGACGTGGAAATGATGATTAGGGGGATTTTGAAATTACTGTTAAATGTGCAGTGTCGTCTAAGTCAAGCTTCTTCATACAGTGACCAGGAGATTCACTGACATTTAGAGGGTGAGAGCAGGGTTATGGGAACATTTGTGGTAAGACACCAGTGACGTAGGGTTTGTGATCTGATGGTAGTTTGTAGAAGCAGCAGGAAAGAAAGCAGGGAACCTGGCAGGACCCCCCCCCCCCATCTGTAGCTATAAAGAGCTCGTTTTTAGCCAAATATACCTCATTTTCAGCTAATTATACACTGATGAAAACATATCTATGAATATTGCGTTAATTTTCTGCTAGTAGATTTCCCTTAATCCTACAAACTGGACCTTAAATTAAGATTCTGAATGCAGGACTAACTTCTAACAGTATTTTAGTATTAGGCCTCTTCCAATTGTGCTATCCTACCATTAAAATAAAACTCAAAGGTCTGACATTGAAAAGCAGCAAACTTTTTCAAATTAGTCAAGCAGGAAATAGATCGTTTTGGTCATTTTTGCTTGAAAAATGACCAAAACGATTATTCAATTATCAAAATAGTTATCTAATCTGTTAAAACGACAATGGCGTCAGCTCTACTCAATAAATTAATAACTAAAAGAGATTTCAGCACCGTTCTGTGACCTAACATGTAAAAAGCAGCGTCCAAACAGGAAAAGGAAGCAGTTTATCACGTTAACGCAGAGTGCGTCTCACCCCATGTCTGCTTCCTCCGGTTCTGTCTCCCGTCTCGTCTCTCGGCGTCTGCGAGGTCAGATCAGCGGCTCAACTTTCACCTTCGTACAATCTGAAGAGAGAGGAAGAAGTGGACGTCAGCATCTCTTCACACTGACAAATACTGATCTGTTTCGCCCTTGAATCCTCATGAAAAGACACCCTGAGTGTGTGGAAGTGCATGTTTTTCCTGGATGATTTTTGGCCATACAGTCTGGAGACAAAGAGGCAGTTGTATTTAGGTTGGCTGTTAATCTCAGTGGTCGTCTGTTGATGTCACACTGATAATCCCCTGTGGCCGTAGTAGAACTGGTCTGTGTTGTGTGCTGCAGAGGCACATACATGTCTGTGGATCCACGGCATTTGTTAAAGTTTAAAGTGAGACGCATTATCAGCGACGTCCTTTAAAGTGATGGGCAGCGAGAGTAAACCATCTCTGAGGAATGACCTCACATGACCTCAAGACTTAATAAAGACTTAAAAAAAAAGGCCACAGCCTTGTTTTTGGAGCTTATTTTCATTTTACAACCATTTCCTTGCGTTCAGTTCTTGATGCCCGACAAAATTGGCCGCGAACATGCGAACATTCAGTGTGGGAAGATTCTAAATCCACCAGAAGAAAATGTGCTTCTCATTTCTGACTCCCAGAATTCACTGCTGTGCTAAATGTGCACTGCAAATGGCTCATAAAACAGGCGTTGTGACTCACTCTTTCTAGGAATGGCGTTGCTGAGACCTCCTTCCTGTCCAGGCTGTGGTCTGATCCATATTAAAGCAGGAGAACATCCCTCAGCTTCTCTTACATCCATCAAAATGAATCCCAAACTAAGAGACCTTAGTCTCCTCACCAGCTGTGGATGACAGGCTACAATGAGACGGCCCGTCTCCACCTCCACCTCCGCCTGCAGCAGTAGGAGAGTGAAAGGAAAGATCCTACTCTTCAGGTGTTAGGTTGAGCTGCAGGATAAGGAGGGATTGAGAGGAGCATAATCCCTCGCACATGGCTACAGCAACTTTGATCTAGAGATAAACGTGCCAAGTCACGAGCCACTTGACATCTCATGCCAGACAAAACTGAGTCTGTCAGTGCAGAACTAAGCCGTACCTGTGTGAGTCCTCCTCCCATTAAACCTGGTATGTTGAATGTTATGCTGATAATTTGTTTCTAACAGATCCAAATGTTTGCAGCAGGAGGAACAGTGTTTTTTGCTGTCATTGATCCCACTTGTGAACCAGCCCCTTGGTTGAGAAGTGAAATGTTTTTAAGTGTTTAAGCCGAGTCCAGGTGCTCTAGATTCAGCCCTCCTTGAATAACCCTGACCTGGAGACTCTTCAGACGGTCGCTTTTACGCTGACAGCCTCTCAGGAGGCCCTCAGACTGTGCAGCTGTGCTCAGCTTTCTGTCCTGAATGCTAAAATGTTCATCGCTGTGGACAAATGTGAACATGAAACCATTGTTTACATTATGTGTAATATATATTTTCTCCAAGCATCTATTGCACGATCCTCTCTGGGCAGCTTTAGTTTTGCATCTGGAGAGAAAAAGGCCTTTACAGATTCAAAATCATTGAAACTGATGTGTATATACAGGAGCTACACCTCTGCATAAACCCACAAACAGACTGGATGAGGACGGACGTCACGAACAGGACGGCAGACACTCGAGATCCTCTGCTGCACTCTGGTGGTTAGAGGCTGAACTCTTAAAGTCTGCAGGTTCACCAAGAAAAGACGTTTTGCGCTGTTTTGCTGCCAGGAGGTCAAATTAGCTCCCATCCCAATCAATCAAATCATTTACACAACTGACAATAACGTAAATGAGAAACTTCACTTTTCCTAAAAACTGTAATTCAAGTACATAACTTACTTCATTTGAAACATTCATTTAAGTTTAAACAGTACAGATGACTTGTGATCTGTGGGCATTACAGTTTGATTTGGCAGTGATAAGCAGTTCCCACATTATGCAATAAACCAGCTGTTTTAAACTAGCCAAAGTTCAGGAGCCTTTCAACCAAACTGTGTAAAGAAACACCAACATCACAGTTTACACAGCAACATGTGATTTTATTTATTTCTCAGATGTCATCATCAGAAATATAAACTGCAGCGGAGTAACGTCACAATTTGCAGCCCTGCGGTCTAGTGATCAGAGATGATCGTTTGCTCAACTTTGTGTGATCAGTCTTTTCTTTTTCAGTGTGAGACTTCAGATTGTGAAGGAGCGGGCGGAGCGGTGGAGCTCCTCTCGGCCTCAGGTGTGAAAACTACAGCAGACACGGCAAGATTTTCATCACAGAGTAAAAAAAAAAAATACACCAAAACAACAGTCGTCATTGGTTTCCAGTGTACAAAAGACACGCTGAGGGAATTAACGCCACAACAGGACACATTTAATCATTTGGTGAGAGATAAAGAACAAGAGAATCAGCAGATCTGCATTGAATTAAAAAAGCCACAAAAGATTCACTCTAAATAATATAAAGTCACGTGATGTAAGCAGGTCTGGTGACATGAAACAATACCAGTTCAGGCTTTTCTAGAGCTCGTAATGTGACAAAAATCTGTCGACGGCGTTGACCTTTTAGGTTTACAGGCCTTTTAGTAAGTAATGGTAATTTATGTTGGCCTGTTGCTAAGGTAGCCCCTCGCTAACAAGGAAGTTGTGGTAAAAAGGGTGAGCAAGTATTCAAATTCCACAGCGGCTCTTCTGCAGCAGGCAGATGTAATGTAAAGGGCAGCCATTGTGATGCTCGGGGCTGTTAAAAAGGTGGCAGCAGGGGGCATTGTGGGAGACACAAAGGAGGACAGATAGAGCGCGGGAGGCCGGGACCTGATGTGTAAAACTGAGTTCAGGTTGGGAGAAAAGCATCAACAAAAGCTGATCCCACAATTAAACCTCCCAGCAGTCGAACCGAGAGACAAATTTAGTGCGTTTTGCCCTGAAGACACATTTTTCTGGGGGTTGTTTGCTTAAAGGAGGAAACACTTTAATAGATCTCAAATGGTTTGACCAAATGAAGGAGATCTTCATTTCAGGCTGGATGGAGGTGAAGTTTCTGGAGCTGGAGTTTTCCCAGGCTTAAAGTCATTACTTTCCAAATGAATTTATTCAATATTTGATTCATCGATCAATCTGTATATTTGCACTTGGTCATCACCTCATTTTCACCATCTTCTGACTTTTTAATGGACCTTGATGATTAACAAAGGAAATATTCGTCATTAGCTGCAGCCCTCCATGACTTGAGTCAGTGCTGAACTTCAGGCTTCATGCAGGCCACACACACGGTGGTATGTCACACTGGGCCTTTTGTGTCATCGGTTCATCAACCTCATTTGCATTACAAGGAACAGGAAGACACCCACAGCATGTCAACACGCTGCCAGCGCTCTCAACACAGAAGATACGGATGCTGCTGCTTGGACCACTTGAAAATATCTGCGCGCTCACACACTTCGCTCTCTTCACCTTCATTTCTTAATGCTATGTAAACATATTGATATTCAGAAAAATACTATGTCTTTACATTATGTACAAAGTGAATCACTAACCAGCGGAGTCACTGTTTCAGCTCGGCGTGATGGAATGTAGGAAAAGTTTCTAGTCTCCTTCAACAGAAGAGGAGTTTCTACTGGTGATCGGCTACATTAAGCTTTAAGGCAATGCACAGTTGTGAGTGTTGTTGCCATCAAGGCAATGGCACAATGCAGTCTGAAAGGCAAGTGGTGCGAAATGGTCAACAGGGCTGAATTTAGTCTGTTTGTGCCTCTCATGGATTACCGTTACACTCGAGTCTCAGAGCTAAATGTTTTGTTTTGTTTTGTTTTTTTGAGAAAGAAATAACTTGTGATCTTTGAAAAGCCAGAAATGTGTTTAATCAGACTCCTCAAACCATCTGGATGAAGAAAGATTCAATTGGCTTAATGATAAAAAAGATTTTAGGAAATAATTTTAGTCTATTGCTCTTTTTGAACGACACAAGGAACCAAATACAAACAATACAACATCAATGAGGACAAAATCTAACTAATAAAACGTTTTAATTCTGTTTCACATTGTGCAAACTGAGCTGGGAAATATTGAATTTCTGGCTGCCATCTTTGAATTAAACATTGGCACGAGTTGAAGAAACAGATTAAAAATCTTTCCTTTATTGTAAAAGGCAGCACACACACACACACACGGCGACGGAGACGCCACGCAAGGGTGGAGCTTAGGGCACGTGTGGACGGGACGAGTCGGGGTTGGACCGACGTTCCTAAGGTCCGACTTTCTGAGGTTTATGGTTTCAACGTGAACGTGACTGAAGGGTCAACGTGTGTTTAGAGAAAACTGAACTGAGGAGCCACAGCCGCTGCACAGATATATAAATGTGTAACCTTTGTTTGTTATTTTTGTCATATTGATGTACAGTAATACCTATTTTGTATATTGTGTCATACAAAATCAGCAAGGACTTGTACTTTGCAGCTCCCTGCATAGGACGGAATACAACTTCATGACTCAAATGTAATGGCAATAAATGAGAGACACAAACTGGAGTCAGGCTGAATTATGACCAGTTAGAGGAGTTGTTGCTATTTAACCTTGTCATGAAAGGTGCAGGCCTGCAGAAAATGACATGACTACATTCACAGTAGAAAAATTAGACCAGACTGTCAAAACAATCACGTGACTGATGATCATTTCTGTGTTGTTTCAGATGCGTTCAGTGCTTTTCTCTCAAAGCATTAGCATCAATCGTGCATTAGCCTACAGCGTACAGGAAACATCTCCTACGTGCACGTCTGCTCCATGACGATATGGAGGAGTTCTAACACATTTACAAACTACTGACACAAACATACACAAGGTACACAAGTACCACAGTTGGTTTACACTGTCTTATAATCTGTGACTTTATATATTGTCGTAATATTAAGATACCAGGAATTTGTAAAAAGTGACATTGCAGTTTAAACCAAAGTATCTGATTTCATCATGCAGAGCCAAATGAACATAATCTACTTCTTCTGCTGGTACAAGGCCACTGCGATCTCTCTGAGGTATCAAGCAAAGGAACCAAAAAACAAACAGAGCGACACTCTACAGGAGGATGCAACAAAACTAAAAGACACCGTAACAGCAGCAGGTAAGGTACAAACAACTCGTGACCCTGAATGAAAAAGACACTGAAACTCAGTCTCAAATTGTCAGAGCTAATTAGCAGCATCATATAGTCAGTAGTGTTGAACATCATCACAGACAGTAGCAGCTAGGACAGCTAAGCAGGCAAAGAGGCTCCTGTGGGCAAACACCCATTTGCCGTTTGTCAGTTTAGTTAATGACCCCCCCCCCCCCCCCCAAAGGATGAAAACAACATTTTTTTTATATGAATGAAACAGGAGCACGTGGAGCAGTTCATTGCATCTTGCTCTTTGCGATTCATAAACCTGATACAGAGTCAGCTACTGGAGGAGCCTTACAAGGTGAGAGAACTTCTTTTTTCAGATTCCTGTCTGTTGCATGATGTGAAAGCACGAGTCAATTTACATCAAACCCGGGCAGGAGGTCTCTGTTTTGTTTCATTTCCAGCTTGGTTTTGCGCTTCTGCTGGACGTCACCGAGTCTCTAGATGGGA
Source organism: Chaetodon auriga (assembly GCF_051107435.1). Lineage (NCBI taxonomy): Eukaryota > Metazoa > Chordata > Actinopteri > Chaetodontiformes > Chaetodontidae > Chaetodon > Chaetodon auriga. The sequence goes on from NC_135077.1 coordinate 18,045,872, forward strand.
CAGACTTTTCAGAAAAGCTATTAGTCTTACGGATATCTTCTCGCGATGCAGGCGGTGGCGGGGTCTCGCTGCGGTAGGCGCTGCGACTGGCCGCTTTCACACTTTGCACCCGTCGCAGGTTTGTCCCCTGTGGTCGCTCCTCGGCGGCTTGAATTGTGGGTGACAACCTGCTCTGCTTCACCGGGGTTTGTCGACCTAAGAGCGAGGGGCTGCGAGACGGGGTGGAGGGGACCGACGGGGGGCCCAGCTCCTTCTTGGTCCTGGAAGACGAAGATACGGTGTTGCGGGCAAAGCTGGGGACGTCTGAGGTGTTTTTTGTGGTGAGTGTGTGCGAGCTGCTGTTCTCAGAGGAGGCTGCAGCCTGAGCCTGAGCTTGGGCCTGTGCCAGGGCTCTCATGGTGGAGCGGCACATCTTCTCCTCTGGTGCGGGCTTGGGGATGTTCCTCAGGGGTTTGGCGCTCGGCTTGTGGATGGAGGCCTTTCTCGGGGTCGAATCACGAGCCCATCTGGAAACGCCGCCTGTGAGGCTATTTCCCCTCTGAGCTTTTGACTCGTCAGGAGGCAGACTGGAGTGTCGGAGGGGCCTCGTGGTCTTCTCAGTCCTTCCTCTGGCCGGGGTGCTCTGGTCTCGAAGAGGCCGACGTGACTCTCCGCTGTCATGCACCTCTGCTCTCTTGCTGCTCCCCGTCCTTGTCAGTTTGCTAATGGGCACGACTTTGCGCATGCCCTGGCTCTCGCTGCTGGTCAGCGTTCGCACGCTCCGACCTCCGCTGGACTTCGCCGCTTTGTTAGCTTTGCTCTTTGTGTGCGTAGGCTTCCTGCTGCTTCTCTGCACGTCTTTCTCTGCACCTTGTTTCCCCTCAGCGGTGTCACAGCTCTCTGTGTCCCACTCCTCTGTGGTTGCAGACGGAGTCATGGACGATGCGTCCACAGATTTTGGTGCTGAAAGCTCACTGGTTGAAACAGACTGTTCGTTGGGAGACATGGACTCCAAATTAGAGGATAGAGAGCTCGGATCTTGTTGGCTCTCCTGATCTTTGCTGCAGTCCGTCGTTCTGAAAAGTCCCTCTTTGGTTAGAGATGAGCTTTCAACCTCAGAGTAATCCAAGGTGACGGAGCAGTCTGTTTCTGTGCAGTCTAGTATATAAAACATTGGTTTCTTACTGGACACAGAGGTGTCGAGTGGGAGGGGAGTATCACAGGTTGTTGATGAAACTGTACTGTTGTCCTCTTCTTCTTTCTCTCTCTCAGGAGAGACCCCAGCCTCTGTGGGAGGGTCTAATTTCCCTTCCCAGGCTGCCTTGGGATCTGCTCCTCTTTCCACAACTCTAAGGTTGTCCAGACTTGTGGGAGGTGAGCGTCTCTCCTTTTCCTGATCAGTCACCACCACGTCCCCCTGGTTGACGAAGTGCATATGATTGCTGTTATTGTTTGGGCTTGGTAGGTCAAAAGCTTGAGGACCTCGAACTAAAGTGTGCGTCTCCACACTGACATTCATTTGGCCAGTGATTGTTGGGCTGGGAAGAAGGGCGGGTTTCTGAAAGACACAGAAGGAACGAGGCAGAGCGCTGCCCTCTGACACAGGTGAGTAAACGCTGTTGTTGTTGTTGTATGGATCATTATCATTTAGCCCAGAGGACGAGAACCTGGCCAGTGGGCTGATGGGCTCAGTTTCTGCATGTGGAGACGTCACCTGTCTGTCGCAGCCCAGCTCACGGTTGTCGTCCTGGGCTAAGATCCAGGGAGTCGTCTTCCGCTGCACGGTGCGGCCCGACCGAGGTAGGCTGTTAAACTTGGAATAGTCGGTGGGATTCCCAGTCCCCCCAAACAGCTCCAGGTATCCTCGGAGTTCTCGGTCCGCTATGGAGGTCATGGTGTGCCGGTGGCGGCGGGCGCTGGCAGAGCGTCCCAGCGGGCTGTGTGGACTCTGAGATCTCTGCTGGAAGAAGTCCAGCAGGCCTTCCTTGGTGAGCGTCTCCACGTCGTTCTCGCTGCTGCTGCGACCGAATACGCCACTCTGATCTGCACCCGACCAAGCGAAACGCTTTTCCTCCAGCTCTCTCAGGCGACGCTGTCTGGCTGCTTCCTTCAGCTCACGGTCCACGTTGTCCTGAGAAAAAGAGGAAGGTGGAGAAACGTTTAGAGCGAAGACATGGATGCAAACAAATTATGGTGATATCAACACATAAGCTACAATTAGACACTTAAGCCAACATCCCAACCACGTCATTTGAAATTAAACCTGTGTGCTTTTAGTTGGCAATTTGCAATTAAGTTAAAGCTGAAGTTGAAAGCTGCAGCTGGAGTTCTGTTTGCTGTGATGGATGGTTACAACAAACAGTTTAATTTAGTGTGTAATCGTCTCCTCGTGTTTGCCGTCCAGTCTGACTTTCTTTTGAAAAAGTTTTCTCAGATCTCAGCAATTAGCAAGAGTGCAATGTTATTATTACCCATGAGAATGAGGCCCAAAACTATGCAAAGCAGTAATGAACCAGGATGAAACTGACCTTGACAGCTTTCTTGAACTTGATGCAGAAGTCCTGAAAGATGCGGAAGCACTCGTCCAGCTTAAAGGTGTCTTTGTCTTCACAAAAGAAGTCAATGAGAGCGTTCCCCTCTTTACGCAGATCCAGCCTGCGTCTCTTCAGGTCCTGAAGCGTCCGTGCTGAACTCTGACACACACACATTTTATATATGAAACATTATACACTTTTATGAGTGTCATTATCTATAGCAATTGAGTCAGCAGCGCCTGAAATGTACAGCGGCCTGGATCCAACTTTCTGTGCGTGTGCCTGTGTATATACTGCATTACGTAACCACTGCTGCTGCTGCTGCTGCTGCTGCTTCACCTGCAGAAAGGGCTCCAGCTGCTGCAGTAGCTCCTGATCTCCTTGAACCTTCTCCTCCAGGGTTTTAATCCGGACATACAAGGAGGAAAACTCCACCTCGATGTTTTCCACTGAGATTCTGCATGAAAACAGCAGCAGGAACACAATGTGCTTAGAGACAGTTTTGGTGGTTGCATTGAAAATAGTCACATTAGAAACTGGAAATTGTCATCATAACACTGCTTAGAGTGACAATATTTGACAGGATTTTGCTGAATGCAGCGTCAGACTGTCATCCGTTAAAGATGAAGATACCACTGTGAGAAAATGCATTCACATATCCTGAGGAGGGGAGGGAGGGAGGGAGGGAGGAGTAATCTCAGCTCTGTGGTGCAGGAGCTGTACTGACTCCACACAGAGATGACCTTGTGAGGCTGACAGAGCCTGACAGCCACCAGCATCACGCTGTGCTCTCAAAAGGACTCTCAAAGTCCTGCACTTAAGGCAGACGTCAGCTTGGGTAATGAGGCTGGATGTGGTTGTCAATTCAGCGGTAAATTAATATGTTAAAACCACAGTTTGGATCAAATGGATTTTATGGAATATTTATGATGAGAAAAACATTAAAAGGAGTCTGAACTTGTGGATTTTGGAGTGATTATAGTTGTTGAGGCATGAAGATGGAAGAGTGCAGTGATGAATACAGGGCCAGTGGTTAAGCCAGCCAATCACAGCTTTTAAACACTGCTACAATCCACCTGTTTCCAGTTTTAACCACTCACCTTCTGTTAAAAAAGGCCCCAAGTTTGCTTCACAGACACAAAGCTGATGCATTGTTCTCTTTGAGGGAAAACTGGTTCAGGTTTATCTAAAAATGCCAGGGACACTTTACCTGGCTGCACTCTGCACGTCCTGAAGATTCTCTGGAAACTTGAGCAGCTTCTCGTCTTTTTTCTTTGCCTCCTGTGAAGAGATGCATCATATAATCAAAAAGTTTGTCGCTGTTTACAATACAGTGTCACCATTGCAGTGTGAAGGACGACTCTTAGTTGGGTTATGTAAGCGCTTGGCCCGCCTCTCTTGGCTCTTTTCTGCATCCTGTCACCATCTGCTGTCCACCAGCCCTCCTGCAGGACGAGGATTTGGATGCTGTTTGCTCACTGCTGTGAAAGATTTCTATAAAACTCTTTGTGGCTGACAAATGAAATGTGTGTCCCACTTTATTTAGAGTTTATCTTTTTATTTGAAGTTTGGTGTGATTTACCAGACTTTCTAATATGACATATGATGCAATCAGTGTCTAGTTGTCTCCAAAAGACTTTCCATAGTACAGTACATTGCTTCATGTCAGTGTATCTCACAGTTAAAGTATGTATTTAGTACATTAACGTCTTCACAGGTGAAAACAATCCCAAAATATACATATTAATGGCTTCAAAACATAGATTTTTATTAGACAGCAGTGTATATAGTTGAGGTTTGACTTGATGCAACCCCGCAACAAAGCCGTATGAAGCTTTCAGCATCAAATTTTATGCTGACATCCTGTCAGAAAAGTGCTGATTTAACTCCACTGTAATTCCTCAAGCCCCACTTTGCTGTGTAGTATTGGATTACATAAGAAAGTACAGGCCTTCATGGTGCTGTGTGCATCATCCTGTATCACTGAGGCGTTCACTGACCATGGCGACAAAGTGCAGCAGGTTCATCCCCGGCTTGTTGGCCTTGGTGTCGGCCAGTGAGAGCAGGGACGACAGCTTGAAGCCCACAGCGTTGCCTGCGTAGCCGCCCTGAGAGTGAGAAAGGGACCAATGAAAAACCTCACAAAAACATGTCAAAATGTTGAAGGATAAACTCGGTGATCTGTATTATTAACAACAAATCCTATGAAAAGACTGAAACCACTAATGAACTGATCCTTCCAACAAGTTTAGCCTATGTAGCCGGGAGTTAAATAAGAAGATCGATAACAGCCTTTTGTCTGTCCACCAAGTATGAAGCTAGAGCAAGTAGCCAATTAGCTTAGTTTAGCATGGAGACTGCAGGCAGGGGGCAACAGCTAGCCTGGCTCTGTCTAGTCAGAAACCCAGCACACCTCAGCAAAATAAAGAAACTGGATAGCATTTTCGTTACTGGGTACTTAATGAAGGAAGGAGAAAGCCTCCTGGAGCTCTTTCTCTTTGGCTTGACAGCTAACCGTTAGCATACAGACAGGTCTGACCACAACCACAACGCTTACGTCTCATTGACACATTGATTGATTAACACATGTATAGACAAATCAGTGCTGAATTCAGTCACGTGATGCATTGTTTACGTTGTTATACTGGGTAACATTTTAGAGTTTTTCAGATACTGTCTCGGGACTCAGGACATCCAGCTTGAAACTGGGACAATCCTGGATGAACCACGATGTCTGCTCATCGTATGGCAAGCAATTTTCTTACCTTTAGACGAAGCCAGGCTAGCTGTTTCCCAATGCTTCCATTCTTTACACTAAGCTAAGCTAAGATAAGCTAAACTAAGATAAGATAAGCTAAATGTCTCAACCAAATGCTTTTGAAGACTTTTGTCCTCAGTAGGAATAAATGGGCTTTGGTGCCACAGACAGAACAGGGAAGCCAGAGAGTATTGCAGTGTTAGTTTTGGTCTTTTCATGGTATCTTTTAATACAGGTCCAATAATGGCAGCCTAACCCTTTAACTCAGACATATAATAGTGATGTTAATGTATTAAGTGAACATGACTGTGGACTTAGCCTACAGCGTTCATGATGTTTCCGGCCTGCAGCACCAGGTGCAGAATGGCATGAAGCTCCTCGCAGCTCATCAGCTCTATAGGACGAGATCAATAGAAACTCAGTTAGAGAATCCAGAGCAGATACCATCAGTGCATTAAGCACCACTTCACCTTCATTTACCACCACTGCCCAGAACAATCAGCAGAAACAATTACAGCAGATTCATAGGAAGTGACTGAAATGTATTTTTGCATTTTGAGTGTCTTCTTGGTACTAACAGTGAGGGTAAATATGAAATACTGTTGGAAGTATTCATTTCACGGTGTCATTAGAAGTTCTACTTAACTTGTCCTACACAGTGTCTAACTGATAGCTCTGCAATGCAGTGGAAAGGTCACAGTGTTGTAGGAGAAGGTTTAAAGGAATCCAATAAAGCACAGAGAGGCAAGTGTGACTCAGCTAAAATGACACAGGCTCAAGTGAAGGTTGCAAAAAAGCTCAGTTTATAATATTTTCACAGTTGCTCAGTCAGTGCCTGCACTCCTGTGTGTTGTTTTACAGCAGCACAACACATTTTTAGCCATGTTAGCATGTTAGCAGTATAGCTTAAGGGATGGAGGTGTTGCTCAGTCAGTTGGTCGGTCCTTTGCTCCAGACTGAAACTACTGGATGGATTTCCTCGAAATTTGGTGGAGAAACTCACATCCTCCTGTGTGTGAGTTGTAACAACTTTGGTCAAGGCCTAAGTGCCATCATCAGGTCCATTTCTTTGGTTTGTCAAACATCTGCCAACATTCCCATCAGCCTCAGCTGTACTCTGTGTTTATTTCTAATTATGCTTGCATGCTAAAATGCTGAACTAATGATTAACATAGTGCAACATATCTCTGGTAAATACAAGGATGTTGTTAGCATGTTAGCATGCTAATCTTAGCATTTAGCTCAAGACACCACTGGACTGCAGTGTTGTTAGCATGGCTGTTGTTAGGATATGTTTAATGTAAATCTTACAGGAAAACAAGAAAACTTTCTGTTGCTCTTACTCTGTAGCAGCTCAGCATGATAATTAACAAAAATGATGCCAATTTTTCCAAACTTTTATAGTAAATATCATAATTTTTTTAAAAAAAGATCATTTACATATAGCCTTAGCTTTTCACTCTGTCCTCACATCACTGTTCCTCAGGTGACACATTCCTACTTTGTTCAGAACCGCTGACAGCTCAAATATCTGGGTCACCTGTCTGAGCATGTGTGTTTGTGTGTGTGTGTGTGTGTGTGTGTGTGTATGTGTGTGTATCTAGCAGAGCCCTTGTGTTATTACCTTTAGTGGCGACACGGACGGTATCGATCTCGTGGCTCATGACAGCACAGGAAGGGAAGAACTCTTCTCGGAGGACGATGGCCTCGATCCGAACCTCAAATCTGCCAGAGATGAAGAGATCGGTTAAATCTGCGATCTCAATCTCATTGTGTAGGTTGTGATGAGAGGGATTCCTTGAAGGGTCTCGTTAAAGGTCTGCAGAGAAGCCTAAACATTATTTTCACTGTTGAACGTTCAGGATGATGGGCGAGGAGGAGTGATAATTATACATACATGCAAAACTTTATATATCTTTATTTTGGCAGTGAGAGCTGATGGATGCACCTCTGGACACTCATGACTCATTTAAAAAGCAAAGTTACTTCATTTAATACTCTCTGGGAGTAGTGTTTTTCATACCAATCACTACATTACTTCTCTGTTCTATAGCTAGTTATGATTGCATCCCTTTCATTACGCAAATACTACTTTAATGTTTTTATGAAGATTTTAACTCTTTGGCAACAGACTGGCACGTTACATTTTAAACTGCTGATTAACTGTCCCAGGGAAGTAAATACATACAAATTCAGCACAGTCTGTTGGAAAATCCTCACAAGATGCAAATTTATCCTCACAAAACTATAAAACTCTGGACAGAACAAACCCTTTCTTCTTTCACTGACTGTCAAACAAGTGACTTCACATTTCCCTTTGACTCAAAGTACACCGTGTAAACACCCCTGAAATCTACTTACCGAGGCACCTGGATCAAGAGGTACATAAAGGAGTCGACCAGTGTCAGCTTGTCTGGGTCTCCTTTGAAGGCCTGAAGTTTCTTGATCTGTTTGGAAAATAGAGGAAGAGGAAGCTGAGCAGGCTCTATTGTTTTCAATCTACATTCAGTTTCTTTCATCATCAGTTCTGGTGAAAGCCACGCAGACATTCATAAATACGGACCTCCTCTGCGTCGGGCAGGAGCTTCAGCAGGTCTTTGAGCAGCTCTGCTCCATAAATTTTTCCCTCTCCGTGCCGTATGTCTTCAACAATAGAGCGGTTGGACCTGGAAGACAAACAGTTTATTTCAATTAAGTCTGCTGAAAAATGGCACAGGTGCTCTCTCTTAATGCTTGCTCCCCCGTGCTTACAAAGGCACTAAATGCAGCTGTTGCTCACAGAGCCGGACGTCCCTGTCTGGCTTCATTAATGGGCCAAACGAATCAAAAATACTGACAATGACAACATAAGCCAAATTAAAAACATCCTCTCCAGCTGAGCTCACCATGCATTCTCGATCATGTCTTATTATCAGACTGTGTAACATCATGTAATGTCGCACTGTGTTGATGCTGGTTTTTCCCAATTCTACATCATAAACCTACTGGTTTCTTTGCACTACTGTTATTAATGCTGATATATGCTCATATTATCCATTTCATCTCGTGCAATTCAACGTTTCTTCCTATGCAACCGTATTTCTCAAGTGCAATACAACATATGACATTGGTAGTTTTGGCATAAGAATACTGGCAATAGTATTTTTACGCGCAGTAGTATTTTTATGGCATTTAGTATTTTTATAATCTGTACATAAGGTACATATACATAGCTGATTTTTTATCTTATATCCTGTATACTTTTTATCTTGACCCCTCTCTGCCACTGTTTTTGCTTTTTTAATTTCCCCGGGGTGGGATCAATTACTTACCTTATCTTATCTTATCTTATCTTATCTTATCTTATCTCTGGTGACATTCATCTATTACATACCAAAGTCTGTAGTGCTGCACCACATTTCCCAGTTACATCACCGCTATAAAAGACCACTACTAGAATAGGACAATACTCAGTAAGCTGACACCTACAATATGATGCAGCCCAGTACAGTAGTTCTGTAATCAATACCACTTTTATGAGGCTTATGTTATTCACTGACTGAATCAGATACGTTTTTATTCAGCTCTCGAGGCCACAGTTTGATCTGCGAATTGGATCGAATTATATTGTGCAGCATTCTGTCCATATCACTGCAGGGTGAGATCATGGTCGTCACAGTGAAACAGGATTTCTGGACACTACAGAGTTGCAAACCGGCGCAGCATGAAAGCTGAAAAAGAAGAAACTGAAAATAACGAATGAAGTTGTGTTCAGTCATTCACAAGCGAGGATGGAGTGAGGTTCACCGCTTTGTGAACACATGATTGGATGAAGGAGATGAATACAAGAGCTCAGGAACACTTTGTAAAACTGTTGTCGGTAAACATATCACAGATGATTTTACAGACATCCCAACTAACAACACCAACACAGTGACATCAGATAAACCTTCGACATACCAAATGGATAAAAAGTGATTTATCAGGAACATATCAGCAGCAGGAGGCTCATGTGAAAAAAATGAACTGGGAATTTAAAGAAGCAAAAGACTCAAAAAGTATAATCAGCAGCTTCTCCCACTTCACACATCTACATCTGTGTATTGATTTTGCTGCTGCTTCACTGCCACAGATTGAATGCTACACGGTGAGCTCTGCACTTTGAAATGCTACTGTGAAAACTGAATCAAAGCATCTGTACACCTGTGCAGGAGAGGACAGAGGACAATATATGGGACAGAAGGTGAATACGTATTAAAGTTGAAGTCGAATGAAGAACACACAGAGGTAAACACTATCTGTGATGAGGTCAGTGCATACTCAGTCCTGGCTGAATACACTATGGCTGACAGTCAAATGTCATTAAAATACAGTGGGCAGCAATGCAAATACACCGTCATGCAAAACAGACACTAACACACTTTCTGTACATCTGCACCAGACGACTTATGTAACACGATGCTGAGTCTGCTGGAACACACCTCGAGATTTCCTGAACCAATTAAGTCTAAACAATAGAGGGCTAAAGAAGCCTATTGGAGTAACTGACACAGATTTTGACCCTAATCTCCCCCAGTTATGAAGGGTTTTAATGGATTCCTCCTCAATGAAAAACTGAAAATGTTTTCAAGATCAGTGCTGAGTCTGAAGTGTCCCTGAGCTCATGTATTAATCTCCTTTATCCAATCATGTGTTCACAAAGTGGTGAACCTCGCTCCATCCTCGCTTGTGAACAACTGAGCCTTTCCAGGATGCCCCTTTCATACCCGATCATGACACTATCACTTTTACCAATCAACCTGTTTACCTGTGGAATGATCACATTCTGGTTCTTTTGTGTTTTACACAGCGTCCAAGCTTTTTTGGAACTTTGTGATTAATGTTGCTTCATGACCATCATTGCAACTCAGCTGTTCTATTCGAGGTCCCACAGCAGCAGTGTAAGCAGCGGGAAACAGAGTTGTGGTGCAGCACGCTGACAAATTGATAACATATATTGACTTTATCACCAACATCCTGGTGCTGTGACCTTCATCAGGTAAAATCTAAGTGATGTGCTGGTGTTTTTGGTTCCTTCACAGTCTGAGTTTATGACCTTTAAGACATCTGGAGTGCTAGAACTCTGTTTCCCATCATCGACATGTCTCAACTCAGCATCAAAGCTCCTCAGATTAGCACAACCAGACAACTGTGCCTTGAATACTCTCTCTGTCTGCATGAAGAGTCTGCTGTCGACTACAGTCATCAACTGACATACTGCAAATGACATGAAGCTATGCGAGGGGATCTTTCCTCCACCACCACCATCAAAACCCCAAATGAAGGAGTAACAAGTCTTACTAGACTCTGGAGACTTGGATGATCTCTGCTAATGAGCACCAAAGTTGTTCTGGAGGCTCAAAAAGATCATTTATCTTGTTTTCTTCCTTTCACCCATCTGCAGACTCCACTGAGCTTTAGGCAAGCAGCTCTTCCCTGAGGCAGTGCAGCAGGTGGAGGACTTACCTCTTGAACTGCTTCAGGAAAATGCCCACATTCATCCCCCTCTTGGAGTCGAGGATGCTGATCTGAAAACAAACGACAGACACCATAAGTGATGCACGACTTCACGTTAGTTTTTGGTTAAACACACAATAAAACACACATACACTTCCCATCTTCTCACTTTTGCTGGTTGTTGTTGCTTGAGTTACTTACCAACCCCCTCCACCCCCTCACCACCACCCTCAGTCACACTATGGAACACTGAAATTCCACCGGGCGACACCTCCCTCATTAACAATGGCTTGTACATCCTTCCGCAACAGGTGACTGTACAGTATGTACATTTTAAAAAAAGGCTCCCTCATAAGACCTAATTACAGCTTTTAAACAGCAATTAGACACTTGTGTGGAAGACCATGAGAACAGGTGAGGTGGAGGAAGACCAGATATGCTGCAGGTAAGACAGTGCTGCATAGACAGAAAGTGAATGGGTCATTTATCAAAGAAAAATGCCAATATTTTCTGTCTCCAGCCTCTCTGGTGTGAATATTTGCTGCTTTCCTCAGTTGAATATCTTTGGCTTGTTTGTCTGACAAAACAGGTCGTTTGAGGACATCCCCCTGGACTCTAAGGACTTGTGATGAGCGTTTGTCACATTTTCAAGACCAAACAATCCATAAATAAAACATTAAGATTCAAGATAAGCAGATATTTACAAAAATCAATGAAGCTGATAAGGTCAAACATTAAACATATTGTCTTTGGGCTGTTTTCAATAGACTGTATGTCAACAAATCATCACATTCTGTTTTATTTATGTTTTACACAGCGTCCACATTTTTCTGAGAATCAGGGTTGTATAATGAAAACATGTCCTTTACAGAAATTCCCTTGTGACCATGATAAAAACAGAAGGTTTAGAACAACATACTTCACATCTAACACATAATACACAGTGTAGCAACCAGAGATGTAGCATGTTCCTTGTGCACAAACGGTGGCATTATTTCAAACTCCCACCGGAGTGTTTGGTAGCATCTGCCCCCTGCTCACACTTCGAGGCTTGGCCAGCTGCAGTCAGCTCATTGTGGGGACACACAGGTGAGTTATTCTGTGACATGCGTCTCCCAGCGCCTCATGCAGGTATTGATTTACAGTTCACGTTGCTTTCCAGGAGTCCACAATGATGCAAGCATGCTTTTGTTCTGTTTATGAATACAAATCATTTTCATACTCAAAGAAAAGCTGTAACTGAGCTCTGTTACCTAACTTGTCCCTGCAGGGATGCCTTAGAGAGGGTCGAACCACCTACTTTAGTGCTGTATGGTTATGACTCTGGGACTTCCTAATCCCGTAATGTGGTGCGTTCAGGACCTGATGTAACATGTTTGCAAACAATGGCAGTGGATGTCAGAGTTTACAGGCATCAGGACTCCATATTTCCACTAATCAAGCTTGTGTATTTTCTGAATCTGAGCTTTGTAACGACAGCAAACAGAACGTAATCACAATAATAAAGCAAATTGAGAGAATTAGCTCAGTCTTTGGAGATTTGTCCTCAGAGAAAAAATGCACTGCATCACTATGGTCCTCACTTGCAACAAGAAGAGAACTATATGCTATAATTTTTGTTTTATAAATGTCTCCCACTAAGCTGCTTCACTGTCTCTCGTCTCCTCTCAAATGTAAAATGACTGTTCATCAGATCAGAACTGGACAAATCTTACAACCTGGAACATCTCATTCCATTAGATGAATTTAAACTTTGAATTTTGGACCTTTTTACAGATGTCTCTTTGTTGCTGATGCTTTTTTGTATGCGTGTTGTATGACTGGCTGTGTTTCCAGTGTGTCTTCTATATATACCCATTTCCTCTGCTGATCACTCTTGCTGAAGAGATCTTGATCTCAATGAGATTATCTGATTGAATCAAGGTTATATAATACTTTACATTGTCAAAAGTGGTTGCCGTGGCAAGTCCTGTGTGTTGAATATAATGACTTTGCACACAAAGAGTGATTTTAGTCTTAAGAGGACTGATGTATGATCACTGTCAGCACTCTAAACCCCGCTGACGTCTTTGTTGGCTGTCAGCGCAAATCTTCCAGTGTTGCTGGTGTCACTGTTACAGCAGACTCATGACAACCACTCACCTCATCCTTGCTGCTCTCCTTGAAGGAGCGGGACCTGGAGACCCGAGCCGAGGTTCCAGCGGACAACGTCGACCCACGTATGCCCATCGCCGCCTCCTCCTGCTGCCCGAACAGCTCCTCCACAGAGCGAACGTCGATCTGGTACTGCTGCTGCCGCACCGCCAGCGTCCAGATGTTGGGCTTCCCGCGCACCTTCTCCTCCGGTATCGGCTTCCAGAAGAAGCTGCGGACGCGGCGCTTCTTCCTCGCGTTGTGGTTGGCGGATGTGGTCGCTGGGGGAGGAGGGGGCGGGGGTGCTCCTGGAGGTGGTGGCGGCAGGGGAGGAGGTGGGGGAGCTTCATGCTTAGAGGCGTGAGGGGCATCGCTCAGGGAAGGCAAGGTGGCGTGAGTGTGTCCAGACATAGAGGATGGGTCCGAGGTGGTGATGGAGGAAGTGGTGCAGCTGCTTCCTTCGCTGCTGCAGCTCTCCGGCTCATTGGTTGTGGATGGACAACTCATAACAAGCATCACAGGGATAAGCAGTCAGCATATGAGGTCTATGCTGAGGGAGGAACTGAATATATATGATGAGTATTTCCTCTTATTCAAAATGATTTCCAAAGACCTAGTTTGTTTACTTTCAGGTGCATCAATTCACTCATGTGCAGCGTACGTCCCCTCACTGCTGGAAGAAGGTAGGTGCCCCTTCATCTAGTCACAATGAAGGGAGCATGTCCTTTGATTCTGTCCGTCTCCATCACTCAGCTGTTCATCCGTCGTGCTGAGCAGAGACTTTGAAGGTTACCTCCCATGGGGAGAGGGTGGGGGGCGGCGATGGCCATGGGGCTGCAAGAGCAACAAAAACAACATAGGACAGGATTATACAGAGGTAGTCATGCATGTTGTCATGGCCAATCTGAAACTAGGGGGAAATTAAGGGGTGCGACAGATCAAAAGAGAAGGGGTACCCAGTCAAAGGGGCTCACAATGAGGGAAATGGCAAATCCTATTTTTTTCTAGTTTTGAAGGGCTTTGAAGTCAGGCTCTGGGGTGTATAATGGTCAGAGACATTACACCCACAGCTTAGCTTCTGTTACACAGTTCGGTATCATTTTCATTCTTGAGAAGTTCTCATGTAGCGCGGCACTCAGAAAGATAACCAGTAAGTCCCAGTTAAAGCATTAACAGTCTCATTTAGCAGGTTCAACAGTGCAGTGACTCTCTGCTGCTCTTGGATGAGATTGACACTCATCTGGCTAAAAGGTAAAGTGAAATAAATAGTTCACTTTAAATGAATTACTGCTTTGTGTCTAATAATGATCAGCTCAGTTATTTATGGCATATCATTCATTTATAGTAACAGTTTAAGCCGACAGCAACTACTACTATCCAATTAGACAGATCTCCTGATTTAAATCAGAGTAACACATACTGGTGGCCAATCAGCATCGAGTAATGGCTGTAGCTTAATGGAAAACAACTGCGGTCTCTCATGTACTCAGCTCAACATCATCTGTTGCCAGAAGGCAGAGCCTGTCGCAGAGCAACACCATTGACAAAGACAACACAGTGCACCCAAAAAAGAGCTGAGATTAGCAAATCCAACAGAGGACAGTGAAGAAGATGTTATGTTACTATATGTCAGCAGGCCCACAGACAGACATACTCACAACTGCATGTCTGCAACTGTTGTTCTGCTGAGTAGAAAATCTTAATGTGTGAGCTTCAGTTCACTCAGATACAGCTCTACAACCTCCAGCTGCATTACAACGCCTGCAAACCTCAACTGCTGCTCAGCTGGGCACGCATGAGCTAACAGGCACCTCAGACAAGGATAATCTATAACCAGGAAAACCACGAGACCACAAAGAGCTGCAACCATTAGTTGATTGATCAATTAGTCAACTGACAAAAAAATAACTGATTGATTGTTAAAATGAATCCTTAGTCACAGCCTTAAAAACATACTGTAATTAAATGATCTAAAAATTAAAATGAATTTAAAATTGGCACCACAAATGACATCAGATTACATGTAAGAAGAAAACACAGCTTGCATCTTAACATGGTTAAATCACATGCACATTATTTCACCATTTAAAGCACCACAGGTAAGAGAGTACCCATCAATGTAAACGGCTGCACTGTGGCTCTCAGTTGGAGGGAAACTGGTTCTGTTTCAGGACAATACATCAGTCACTGCCACAGTTGACATGGCTACAGTGATCTGATACTCTTCTTGGCCCAAACAAAGAAACGAAAGGTGCTTCTGACAAAAAGAAAAACAGGAGATAAATCAGAGGCACGGTGGTGATACGTCGCTTCCAGCACCTTAACAGAAAGAATCTGGTTTCAGGGCAAACCAGATCAATCAGGCTGTTAAAGAGTAATAAATACATGATATCAAATATTGTATAAGTGGGCACTGTCAGGGGATTTCTAGAAACTCTCTTATATAACTTAGACAACATCTTAGTGGTAATCCCCCGTTAGTTCTCAGCCTCATCCACCTGAAACCCACAGATTATTAATAATTGATAAAGCAGACGTCACCACTGGCCTCATGTTGCCAACATCAGCCTGCGTGCTCAGCTGTCCCGTCCCGTCCTCTGAGCTGGACCACAGCGTCACTCATGTCTAATTCATCAGACTGAGAGAGCGTCTGACCTCACACCGAGTCATCTCCTTCTGTGGTGCTGAAAACATGGCTTCTCTTCTTCTGACAGATGCTGTGGACGAAACACCAGTTTGCTGCCTCACTTGTTGCTTTTGCCTCTTGTTATTCTGTTCACAGCCATCACATGCCTTTTCTCAAGCTAACTTTTCCTCTTTGCTTCTTCCAATGTCGGGCTGAGGTGCAGAGCTAACAGGGCAGCACTTTTTACAGATTGTCCGTGAACACATCAAAGATGCGGCAATGGCATGAAATGGAAGACATTTCCTGTCTGCTAAGTGGGTGCAGTCGCCTTCCTCATTCCCAGTGGGCATGTTTAACCTCAGGCATTACTGAGGGACTATTGCTTGTCCATGTAAAAACAATACAACACAACACTCATATTTATCTGCTAGCTTAATATGCTCGCTCCAGATCTCATGAGAATGTGTTGCTAAGCCAGAGAGAAGTCTTGAACAAAGTTAATTTTCTAATTATCTCATTAAAAATGTCATTATGTCCACAAGATATCCAGCTTGTGAAAAATGGGAGCAATATTTACCTTGTAAAGTGAATATTTACCAATATTTACTTAAGCTAACTGCCTGCTAGCTCTAGGTTGCTATCTCAGATATGAGAGTGTCAACTTCAGAGTGTCTAACTTTCTGCAAAGAAAGTGAATAAGCATCTTTCCCAAATGTCCAACTATTCCTTTAAATATGAAACTATAGCCAGGAGACAGCTTAGCATAAAGACACGAAATAAGGGGAAACAGCTAGCCTGGTAGAGAAGTAGTCCAGGAACGATTGAATCAGCAAATTCATTTTCCCACCATAAACCATATTCATTCAGCTTAGTTTCACTCCATATTGTTTCCCTGGTCATCCACACCCCCGCTGCCGTGGCTCCATGCCCCCACCCCCTGATTATTAACTGTATATTTCAAACTGCATGAAGGAACAACAACCAACCAAAAGGGCTGTAACCGACATCCTTTGCCCAACATGATTTACAGAGGAGGAAACACACTGTCAGTAACACTATACAGAGAAGCCCTGAGGGAGGGAAAGAACCCTGTTAGACGGCTTCCAGATTCCTCACAGTCACCTGCTGCTGTGAATGAACACAGGCAGCTTGTGGGGGCTTCATCTAAAGGTCCACCTGTTGTCGACCCTGAGGCATTCCTGCTCCTATCAGTCTTCATTAGTGACAAGAAATACCCCACCCACTGTCATTAGCCTTTGATCGCCAACACAGCCCACAACAATAGAGGTCAAAGTTAACATGAATATATAAATGGTCTTCTAGAGTCCTGGGGTTGGGACCTCTCCCAAGGGGTCTCAAGACAAATGTGAGGCAGAGCATCTGGCGGGTCCACTTGGGTCTCAATAACTGAGACCTACCCAGGACCCGAGTCGAACCAGGACAAAATTATATCCAGACTAGCTCTGTGTTGGTAGGGTTCCCTTCTATTATCGTGGGTCTGAGGACTGCAACTACCAATAATCTTCATTATTGATTTATCTACTGATTATGTTCTTGGGTGAGCAATTCAGTGTAGTTTTTAACTTTAATTTGTCACCCATCTTCAGTTACGTAATAAGACCTCTGGCTGCATGCGGGATTTTAACCGGAGGTAACTGTCAACAAGCGCCCAGGGAGCCACCAAGTCCAAAACAAATAAAATCCGCTCTCACTCACAAACGCGTAATGCTGAAGGTCAAGGCACCATTGCCTGTTATAACAATCCCCTGCTGCTAACTTCCAGTTCAATTTCCTGACGGTCAGTGAACACCCCACAGAGTCGAGGTCTTTCACTCACACCGTAGGGGCAAAGGGGTGCGTTCGCAAGGAATTTGGCGAGTCCTGCTCCATCATCATTACCATGGGAACGCTCGTTAGTGGAGAGAAGTTTTGCGTAGGGCTCAGTGGGACACTGCTGTCAGACCTGTTTGTTCCTTTCGACCACCTTGAGCTCCACTTGTCCAAATGGTGGTGAGGGGGCGGCCAGTGACAGGATTTTAGTGGCACTGAGATTTTTTTTATGCACTCGGTGACAATAATATGACATTTTACAATGTTGGGCTGCAACAAAGGATCATTTTCATTCTTAATTCATCTTCATCATTTTCTTTTCTGATCATTTCAGTCATCACTTCATCACATCTACAAAATGACATGAAATAGTGAAAAACGGCCATCGCAAGTTCCCTGAGACCAATGTGAGATTCAGATTGTTTGGTCCAACAAACCATCCAAACCTCAAACCAAATACCTACTACCAACATACTAGCATTAGCATTATGAACATGCTAATGTTAGTATTTGGCTTGAAGTGCTAAGCTGAAGTACAGCCTCATCGTAACTGTAGACTCTTCATCTTGTTACTTGCTAAATGAGTTGAACAGTTATCAGTTGCTGATTAATTTTCAGCTAATCGACTGTCTAATGCAGCTTTTAGCCCAAGTTCAAGCAAGGAACAACCTTTCTAATTGTAATTGAATCAAAAGGGCCTTCACCTCTTGGGATTTGTTTGTGGGCTGTGCTGCCAGCCAATGATGATCGTCGCTGAGAGATATTTAAAGTGCCTGTTTGTCTCTCTCCTGTCATTAGAGTCTGTACCACTTCACCTCTCCTCTACCTCACCACCACGGATGTCGAGGCCCTGTTTATGGCGCCCATGGGGGATCCCCATTTAGAGGGTTTTACACAGATAATGGATTGAATGGATTAAAGTATAACTGTACTATAACTGTACAAGCAAATATGAACACACTGTTTGTGATTCACCACTTGGATTGTGGGTTTCTGTATCCTATGAAAGAGCTGTATCAAATCAAATCAAACTTTATTTGTATCGCACTTTTCATACATAATGCAACACAAAGTGCTTTACAAGAGTTAAAAACAATATAAATAAAAACAGAACAACACCAAAAACCCAACCCTCCCACCCTCCATATGTACTAACACGCACCCTCAACTAACTACATGCATACACACACACACACACACACACACACACACACACACACACACACACACACACACACACAAACACACACACACTCTCACCACAGACAGTAGCAGGAGTAACAGGACATGGCAAGGCACTGAGGATTGAGGAGAATGCCACCTTCGCTCCTGATGAGCAGGTTGACACGTTGCATTGCAGCCTCTGCCATCAGTGTATGAAAGTGTGAATGCTGACGTGTTGTAAAACATTTTGAGTGGTCGGCATACTAGAAAAGCAATGCAGTCCATTTCCTATCGTACAGCAGGACAGTGTGTTTTCTGGGCCTGTGGATGAAAAGGACTTCAGGTCCACTTGAGAACTCTTCACAGCGCTGCCTTATTTCTCTGATTTCCATGTATTGTTTACAATGGAGAGGACACACAATAGACTGAGAGTTGAGCATATTCCACACACACACACACACACACACACACACACACACACACACACACACACACACACACACACACACACACTGCCCCAGCTACTACTGCCCAGATACCAAAGACAAAGGGACTGTGTTGCCAAAAATTCCCTTTCACACACACAGAGGATATGAAATGACACCTTTTAGGTGATGTAGCAAACAGTGACCATGTTTACAGTACAGCAGCTCTTGGCAGGTGCTGAGTGTCTGCTGTTTGTCATTCAGATGAAGCAGAAGGTGACAGACTGCAGCAGGATCACTAATGTATTCAAGCCATAGAAATCTGGTCTGACATAAATCACCTTCAGCCTCATCCTCAAACAAAATGCACCTCAGTCAAACAAAGTTTATGTCACTTACAAGTAAAGAAACACTTATATATAACTTCCTTGTCTCATAGCCTGTGTTATCCAGACAAAATGTGCTTAAATTACAAACCAAATATCAAATATCTGATGAACTGCAGGCCATTCATCACCTTGTGTCACTGGTTGTGTAATGCACCGCAACACTCGACCAGAACGCAGCAGAAAAAGGAGTCTAATTAGGAAACACTGTTGACAATGGGCCTATTATTTAGGAAATCCTGGATTTATCAAATGTTTTCAAAGATTGAGTGCTTGGTACCGTTATGTCTGTATTTTCTGACTGAACCCTGGCAGAACCTTACAGAGTGAATTATTCATGTGCCCATGAATAAAGTAACCCCTCTTCCAACCCAACTGCTGATGTCCTGAGCGGAGACTCACTCCGTGGTGCTGACCCAGAGGCAAGTCACCTGTGCAAATTTATGGCGTAATGAAATATTCATAACGCAGTGAGCAACATGTTCTTGAAGGCCAAAAGAAATGTGACTTATATCTAGAAAATTGACAGGTTTTACGCTATGTTAGGGTTTCTACAGGGTTCACCAAGTTAAAAAAGACTTAGGTGAAGGATCTTCAATCAATTTCTAACCTGTTTCACAGTCATACCAGTATAATAGATACCAATGAAAACCAGTAGGGGTGAAATGACTGAGAATGATCTACCATGAGCAAGAATTCATTGACATTTATATGACATTTTCCTCAGTACTTCCCAGCAGTTTTCTTTCATAATAATATCATTAATTAATCATTAAACATGTATGAGTGACAGAAAATGGGAGGATGAATGGATGGATTCACCAATTGAAACAATAACTAATTAACTTAAGGCCCACATATGAAAGTCCGGAACATCAGCACTCAGAATTTTTGCTAAATTTAAGACTTTTTAATACCTTTCAGCCCCTTTTGAGTAAATTGAAACAATGCTTTTTGGGACTTTTCAAGGCCTGCAGATCCCCTCTATGTGGGAGCAAAATTAGCTCATCACTTTTGAAGGATCAATGAGTTAAAACACTCCAGCTTTCAGCTCTACTCCCTGAACACAAAGCGATCAAGATTTGGCTCTGGATGAGCGAATACATCAATGAACATGTCAGTACTCTGTCCACAAGCTGTCAAATCTGATAATCCTCATCATGGGAGTTTTCTTTACTTCCTCTTCTCGTTCCAACCTGTCTGCTCATCTTTTAACTTTTCTTCCAAGGCTGTCCCAGGCCTTTTCTCCCCTTAAACATCCATAATTCAATCCACGATAAAAGCCAGAAGCTGTCATTCAGGACCACCTCTGATTAAAACAGCACTGTATGTGACAGGTAACTTCAAAGTAATGCTGCAGAATGAGTTTCAGGCTGAGTTTAGGCTTACCAATGTGCTGCATGTACAGGCCAACGACCTCCAAACCAAACAGCCATGTGTGACACAGAAGGCTTTGCATGGAGGATTAACATGGCTCCAACAAAACTCAACAGTTCACTCTCAAATCTGTAAAATCGGTTTTCAGGAGATTATGACATGGTGTTATTTGTCTAGAGTGAGGAATATAATCCCTAATGAGGCCAAGGTACAGTTCACGGCTCCTCAAGCCATTTGAAACTCAACCTGCCATACTGTTGAACATGGATCTTTCCATCGTGTTTATCTGCTGAAACTCAGCTGAGGATCCTCTTTGTCTTGTTTGTCTCCAATAGTTCTCATTTTACCGACTTTGCTGATGTGAAGAAGCAGGAAACAGGAATAATATGCCTTAAAAAATGAGACGTCAGCACCTTTTCAAAGCCTGCAGTGCACTGTCCTCTAAAATCGATTAAACAGCAACTGAAGTCCTGCTCGATCCTCAGCATGCCAATTAAATCTACCTAAAAACTGTCCCCAATGTTCCTCTGCCTTGACTCAAAACTGGCCCACAATTCACAAACGTTACTATAAATAGACGGCAATCTCCCTTCCATCTCTCCCTGCATCACAGTCCCATTCAGCGTGAGAGGAAAGCTGTCAGCTGGAGGTGACAGAAGTGTCTTTTTAATTCAGAAAGTTTTATAAGCAGCTCCATTATTAACCTCACAACCCCAATTATCTTGTTTTTTGCTGCATGTGTCACATTTTCACTCCATGAAGTGATTAAAATACGACCTATAGGTTTTATTTTCATGGATAACTGGACAACAATGAGCATTTTCTAATCAAGTTGGTAAAGTTGGTTCTTACTGCTGCAATGTGGGTTTCTGGGTTATGTGGTTCAGTCCAGAAAGTACAAAACACTTGCTGGGCTATTTAGGACACTTAAGGTTCGGATTAATGATCAAATAATCATGGTATTGTGTTCTGCTGCTACACTTTGAGTCCTGTTTAATGAGTCATGAAGCTGCATGCGACTGGATCGTCTACTGAAAAAACATGCTACCAGTAATATGTTTGTTGTTTGCTAAAACTGGCATTAATATGCATTTAACACTCAATTTTGGAGAGGAATGATGATGCTACAGTAGAGATTAGTGGAGGAACACCATCATTTTATTCTTTAAAGGATAAGTTCTCAATATTTCGAGATGCTGTTGAAGTCTCAGTAGCTTCAGAACGGCGCAGAACGAAGACGGTGGATTTTGTCCCCAATCACTTCCAATGTAAACACATTAGAGCAGGATCTTTAAAAACTGTTAATGTTGTTAACATTAGCTAACATTAGCCTACATAACCTAATGTCTCTAAGAGTACTGAATTGAGAAAGTGTCTTTTATGGCCTCTTCTGACTGATACTTTATTTTACCAACAGCCACAGTTAAAGCTGGGGTTGGTCACGTTGGTCAAACAATAAACATGTATGCGTTAGTACTCACAGCTGTTGAGCTAGCATGTTAGCTTTGGGACATTTCAGCTGCACTTTCTCTGCCATTTTTGTACAACTAGCTTGCTATAGCTTTGGCAACACATCTGCCGAGCCTTGTGGGAGACTCAAGTCGTATGCAATGAGTGCACGAGCAGGCAGGTATGTCGATAGGCAGGCAGGTAGGTCATCCAATCATTTCTTTTCGCCTGAATGAAATGATTGGATTGGCTAATTAAGGTCTGCATAAGCCACAGATACCAGGTGTTTTTTTGTTAGAGCATTTGATTTATTGACTGCTGTCGGGATATCAAGAAAATTTCATCCAAGAACTTCGTCTAGACTCGTTAACACATTGATCTCAAGCAGATCGATGATGGTAATCTATAGAAAAAAAACATCATAGCCCATTGAAACCCTCTTTTTTAATTAGATTTGTTGCACAGAGAGACAGCCTGCAGAATGCTGAGGCAGAAATTATGTCTAACTGGTCGTTTCTTAAGAGAAGAAGGCTGTGCAAGTGTAGCATTTAATTTCTGTTGGCAGTATGAGGAAATAATTAATAATAAAGGACATTTTGAAAATAAGAGTTAGAGATCGCCAAAACACAACGATTACCAACACTGTCATAAATCATTTTAGTGCTTATATCAGCTCTAAATCCGAGGCAGAATGTAGCATCATGTGACAAATACTAATAATTCTTCTGTGCTGAGGTGCCTGGAGCACAGTCTAATGGAGATGCATATTCAGAAAAATTAAAACGGCCTCGTATCTGCAGTCACTTCAGGGTGTCCTCTACTGTCACACAAACAGCTGCAGAGTCAGGGAACGCAGGATTGTGTAAAGACTGTGTGCAGATACGGGAGCCCCAACACAACACATCCCCAAAGCTTAGCACAAATCTGGTAATAACAGCCCGCGTCTCAAACGAGGTGTTCAGATTTTGAAGATTAAAGATGCAGGTTTGCAGAGCATGCACGCCAGCTCTGTCAATGACTGTTTAAACAGGCTTCAGACGGGTTCAGCTAAGACTAATGACTATCTCACCTGTGACACAGGTTATATCACGCCTGTCAGCTGACCTGCAACTGAAGAGGGAATTCATCTAATCATATAACCAACAGCAAAACCTTTTAAATCTGGTTCAAACAAACAAGGATCTGTGCTTATCCTCTTAACAACTGACCAAGCAGAAAAATGTTTTGAACGTCTCACTCATTAGAAGTTTGTTGGTAAGCAGCTCATAATTTTAGAATTTGTTCCCATGTGTAATACTGAAAGGTGTTTCTAATATTTCGTCCACACCATTTCCATCAGTGAGGGTAGACTAAATATAAAACACTTGCGGTATAATGCAAAACAAACATCCACCAGAAAGATCATAAAGCTGAATCAACCCCTCTCTGCGACAGTTTAAACAAGAGCTGAACACCATAACCTTCATGATGAGAGCATTTATTACAGGACACAGACTGCATCTGTATCAGCTCAGTGTACCTAATAAACCGGCAACAGAGTGTTTACCTTTAAAGCCGCACCGACAAACCGGCTGGACGCCACATATCAAACGACAGACAGACACAATTTGCTACTAGCTGGTGATAACAGTGAAGCATTCAGGTGTTAAAGATTCTCATCATGAGTTAAAGGAGAGTGAACGACTTTTCATAGATATGAACCACTTTTAACAAGAGCAACTGATTCGTTTTCCACTATTTAATTAATCCGCAACTATTTTGATAATAGATTGATCATTTTGAGTAATTTTTTAAGAAAAAAAAAAATTCTCTGATTCCAGCTTCTTAAATGTGAATATTTTCTGGTTTCTTCACTCCTCTATGACAGTAAACTGAATATCATTGGATTGTGGGCAAAACAGGAAATTTGAGGGCGTCATCTTCGGCTTTGAGAAACACCAATTGACGTTTTTCACCATTTTCTGACATTTTAACCACATGGTGACACAGCAGTTTCAAAGGTACTCCAGAGAGGATTTTCCAGGAGTAAATGACACATCAGGTCACAACACACACACTGAACTCCTAATAAAAAATACAAAGGTATTACAGCGCCCAGAGAAAAAGTAAACCAGGTGAAACAAAACCCACTCCGGCGAGGTAATGACCAGGAGGCGGGACGACATGAGCCGGAGCAAACCATCTGCGGTGCGACGGATCAAAAACAGAGCTTTGAGTCTTCCTCTGTTTGTTCTTTTGTTAACAGGTGATCAGTGTCTGGCCTGCAGCAGACCACTGCGCCTCCGTCACCTCTGGCTCTGCTCTGCAATTGTTGCTTCAGCAATCTGAGCCCAGTGCCAAGATAAGCTTTAGGCAAATCTCGCTGTCCCTCTTGGCTTTCGCAGTCATGTGCAGCATCGAACCAACTTCGGCTGCAGAAGCTTGCAGACTGATCAACGACAGGCTCGGACCAACAGATCCTGAGGAAGGCGCATGTTTTAGAAAGCAGGTGTTCAGGTCACCATAGAGACAACAGCAGGGAAACATGGAGGGAATGCAAACATGTTTACGTGGCAGTGGGGAAAAGTGTTTGCCCAAGGGTCCAGAGAAACAGGCTTCATTAGAACACACTTCAGTACCTGTGAACGGTACTTACAAACAACGCACGGACACGATCACATTACAGACTGTGGAGAAGTAACAAAATCCATCAGCACAGCATTATGAGACGTTTTATGGCTGATAGACTGTGGTGCTGACAGGGGGTTTCTCCCTCTGTTCTTTCTTCTTCTGTTTTTTACTTTTTAACCGTTTGTCACTGCAGACTAAAACTGATTTTCAGGCAATAAAGACCACTCGAGTTGACCCAAGTTGGCGACAGCTATTCAGCCCCTCCGTGCTCCCACAGAAATAAATCAAGCCCCCCAAACATCTTCCTCCTCGGGATGACGTCAGAGAATTGAGTTTTCCATGTTACCCTCTGCTTCCACAGCAACCGGGGGGGTGACACCGCCCTCTCCCTTGACCTGACCCGGGGAGAAGCTCTTTTTTTCCACAGGGGCATTGTTCCCAACACTTGAATGGATTGCCCTCTAATTCATCTCAGTGCGTATAATAGTGCAGAGAAGCCGAGGAAGCCGAGGTCTGAGGTGCAGAACAAAACCGACAGGGGCAGAGTTATAAAGCCACGCATGATGAGCTAAAAGGGTCGGGGGTGGGGGGTCAGTTCTGTTAGTGGATCCACAACAACCAGTAAAATACCCATCAAATACATGTGGGGCGATCTGCAGCATCACAAGCTTCACAAGCTGTGAAGTATTACAAACATCTGGTCAGATCTGTAGTTTTGTTTACCCATTAATCAAATCAAATAGTTCCTGAAGTCATCAAAGTTTTGCCAGTTTCAAGTTGTTTTATGCAAAGTTCTTGTATGACTGTGAATAGACATTGTAAATGTAAGAACTTCAGCTACTTTTGTTAAATAAATCAATGATTTTGTATAAAAACATGGTTATACCAAGTACCAGGAAAAGTTACTGAGCGCTGAAACAGCACTAATATCTCAGATTTCAAAGTAAAACACAATACTCAGGGATTGTGCAAGTAGATAAGCAGAACTTCTACTTCTAATAACAACTAACAGTGTCTGTGGAAAGTACTCCAGTATTCTCCTTAAAAGGTCTTTTTCTGTTCATCAGTGTCACTAAAGCAACGTTAAATGTTTCATTTAATGTTAAAAAATCATAAAACATGAAGAAATCCAAAGAGGGTTCATTCTATGAACAGGCTGTATGTATATTAACATTTCAATGTTATTTCTTGAATGAGAATCAAAAGATTTTTTTTAAAAAAAACAAAAAACATCTATTTTGCACATCTGGATCCAAAAGAATGTTCATTTCTTGTGTAATAAGTTGTATTTTGAGCTCTTCAGCAGCAACATTCAACGGATATGATCAAGTTCTTGGAGACGCTCATGTTAACATTGCCGCCACACAGCAGAGCAACAGATTCAGGCCTCAAACTACAATAAATCTTCATAATGATGTAATTTTGGACCTCAGCTGCATTGCAGGACACCTTCTGCTGTCACCTCACAGGCTCAGAGACAGACCAAACAGCAGCAGGGAGGGTAACCGCTGCCCGCTGTGCTCACACGGACCCGCAGCCTCCTCTCTCACGGTACCGTGACTTTCCACAGCAGAGTTGCGGCCGCTCGGTACATATTTCACATCCGCGCACAGCTTGACGCGGCGGCGGCACCGTCCCGCTTCACTTACCGGAGGGATGAGAGGGCTCGTCGGGACTCGTGAAACGCTCCGGCTCCGTTGGAGTTAGCGCTCGATACTTTTCAGAGGAGAAAATCTGCGCCGTGCTTCGGGTTATCTGCCGGTCAGGTGAGCTGCTGGCGTCCCGGCCGAGCTGCAGCACGGACAGTGCGGAGACGCAGCGGCGGCAGACCGCGGTGTTGTGAGCTTCCTCGTACGTGATTGGGCCAGGTGGGGTGGGCGCGTTCACGTGGGCCTGGCGCGCGCCGCACGCAGCTTGTGACCACTGGTGCAATCACAAGGCTGCAAGCAGTGATGGAGACTCAGGTGGGTCCGTTAAACTGGGTCCATTTAAGCAGATTTGAGCGGCGGCGGAAAGAAGCAACAACATTTACTCAAGTGCTGTAATTAAGTACACATTTCAGGTACTTGTACTTCATGATAATACTTTAGCTTCGGCACAATTCTGAATGCAGGATTTTTAACTTGAAACAGTGTATTTACAGGGTCTGAGTACTTCTTCCACCACTGCTTTTGAGATACCAGTACTTGTCTTCAAATGAAATCTGAAGGACTTATACTCATACTTCAGTACTTTTACAGTGTGGTATTACTGCATTGCAGCTACCTTCTACTGTACAAGTTGAACTGTTCTTCCACAACTTGTTAATGAAAAGTATTTTCAGAGATAAACTGACAGCTGACATCAGTGAAAAGGAAGTATGATTTCTAAGAATAATGCACATATTAGTTATTTTCTTCTACACTTGTGGTAAAATTACACTGATCACTGCTCGACTGACATAAATTACACACCAATAATACTACGCTTTGATGGGCTTGAACAGAGGGGGTTTGCAAGTTTGCCCACTCCTCTAAATGTTCTAATCAAGACAACAGACAAACACACATGATTAAAAAGCACAGCAGAACATTTCTTTTCTTTTTCATTTGCAGAATTCGGTGCACTGTGTTGAAGAGAGACAAACTTCAGGTGGATGAGACCTGCAGTACTATTCCTCAGTGATATGAAAATGCTGGCTCATTCCTCCAGGTTTTACACAAATCTCTGAGCTTTTAAAATCATTTTAAAAGATAATTGAAAAGTGTGTGGGATCAATAAAGTTTATCTTATCTTAGCAGTGAAGAGCTGTTGACTGTTTTGTGGAAAACTTTCAGCTACATTATTAACAGTATAACTTCTCTTAAGTGCATTTTTAAATGACCTTAAATTCTTTTGAAAGGATTTCTTGTATAGGAGCCACTCTGATCCTGATCCTGCAGGGATGAACTGAGCTCCGCCTTTGACTTGATGTCTTAGAGCTGCAGTGCTCCCTTTCTTTCCTCTGAATAACATGAAGCTGCTGCTCTGAGTAGCGTTAAAGCTAATCTGTTTGCGTAGCGTGGCATTCGGAGGAGCCACGGAGATAAAACACAACAGGGAGGCTGTGATCAACATCCTCCAGGCTTTTCTGGGGATTAACCAGATCCTGTCAAATGTATACCTGTGGGTGTGGTGGGCTGTGATTATGAAAATCTAAAGGGGAATCTAAAAGCACCTGGACTTGAGTAAACACACGTCCATTTGAATCCAGATGTCAACAGAATATAAACCACTGCTGTGTATCAGGTTGACAAAACAACAGAGTGCAGGACTTGAAGTATAATGGTTTTCAAAGGGCATATCAGAAGCTTTCTTTGCTTGTTTGGATGTTTTTTCTGTGGCTCTCTGCTCAGCAGTTGTACTATCAGGCTTTACCTCACTTTGTATGACTTTGTTGGCCCCTGGTGGTGACTTTTCATACGAGCAGCAACATCAAACCCTCAACAGAACGACAAAGATGCTTAAAGAAAAGAAACCTTTATTTTCCCCAAAGAGGTTACACAACATTCAGAATCCTTCCTCAACTCAACACTTGTTAATGTTTCATTATTATAAAGGTCAGGATCCACTAGCACATCATTCTGTAGGTCTCCAGGAAAAGGAAATAAACAAAAACAAAGCCAAATGGCAGCATTGGTCATAGACTACATACTCAAGGTAAAATAGAGAAAATTACAAATATATATCCATCTATTTCAGGGAAACAATATATTGTTGTACAAGATTCACACCCTCAAACTGCTATGGTGAACCATAGGAAAAGTACAAATCAATAAAGTGAGGACGCGGCAGCTGGTTATCAATCCCAGCGCACAATACGTCCTCTTTGAAAAATACAGTTTTATGTAGCCCAATGAAAGAAACTGTTAGCAGCTCAGGCAAAAGATGCTGGTCTTTCAGTTTTACAGAAGACACAAAGTTTCTCAAGTTAATCGCATTTTGGTTTTCACCTTACCGTTTTTTTTTTGTAATTAGTCTCAAATGCATAAATGTGCATATGTGCAATATGGATAAATATCTTTGACAAGTCTTAAAATGTCTTCTTTTTTTTTTCTTTTTAAACACAGCTATCATGTTGTGTTGTGTGGAGTGTTTTAACATGTGAAGTTGTACAGGCTCTAACTGTACATCCTCAGAGAGTGTGTGTGTGTGTGTGTGTGTGTGTTTGGTCCATTCTCTTCCTTAAAGAGTTGGTCCCGTAAACTGGTAGTGCCTGTTTTCAGCAACAGGCCCAGAAATCACGACGCGGAGGGGAAGAGAGGAACGAATTCAAGACATCAAGGCACGTTTAGTCACATAAGGCTGGTCCTTCATTTTCTCTGGAATTGAAGAGAATCAACACTTTTACCCCTTCAGTCATATGCCATGAATGTAGACAAAATAGGAAAATGTTAAAAAAAAAACTGAGGGTAATGTTGATTAAAAGTAGCATTGTGCCAACAATGTCACATCACAACGTGCAGGACTCGTCATGACTTTTAAACATCAATTTAAAGGAATAGTTTGACACTTTGGGAGATTTGTTTTCTTGCAGAGATCCGAATAAGAAGATCGACACCACCACTCTACCGCTTTTACATTAAGCTCCAGCCTGCAGCTGGTTATCGTAGCTTAGCGTGAAGACTGGAATCAGGTGGAATCAGCTGGCCTGACTATCCTGAGGCTCGCTGCCTGCTGTCCAACCAGCTTGATTTTTTACATTTTGGTTTTTATATTAGTAATGCACAGAGCCATGCTACCTGCTTCCAGTCTTTATCTTAAGCTAAGCTAACTGGCTGCTGATTGCTATATTGAACAGACAAGCGTAAGAGTGATGTTGATCTTGTCAGCAGACTCTCAGCGAGAGAGCGAGAAAGCTTATTTCCCAAAACATCAAACAATTAATGTCATCAGTTTGCTGGTAAAAGTGACCAGTTTGCATGATCCAGAATTCTGAATGCTGTTTTTCCATTTATCACAGTGAGTGCAAATCACGAGAGAATTCATGTTCAGAGTCTCCTGAAGCTTCCTGATTACACTTTCACGAAGCACTGACCCGTCAGCTGATAACGTAAATAATGTGCGTACAGTGGCAGTTGTTTTGATCTCATAGCTGCCCTTACAGAGCCAATATGTCCGCCGTGCTGAGATACAACATTCATATGCTGGAATACAAAAGGCCATTTACAGTTTCCAAACATATTCACTGCAGCAACTTCTGTTCAACAGATTTGTCAAACGGTATAAAAGTGCATTTCCTATGATTTGAAAGAACAAACGGAAAAGGACGATGTAACATCAACAGTCAAACAGATTCTGGGAGGTTTTTTTATGTATCGAGTTAAAAGATTTACAAATGTGAAGTTTGAAAGGCAGTGACAGTAGAGTTGAAAGGAGGAGGGGTAGGGGGGAGGGGGCTTCCTGTAGTTTCTGTCGAATCTGACATTTCCCGTCAAACTGATTAGTGCTCTTCCAGCCAGGATGGACTGTCCCCACCTGGCGCTTTCAACTTGATGTGGAACTGCTTGAGTGTCTGTTCCAGCTGCTGTTGGTTTCCAGCGTAGTACGCAGCTATGGCGTTGTGGAACAGGATGAGCTGGTTATGCAACACCTTCACCTGTTTGGGGGCAGGAAAAGGACATAAAGAGGAAGTGAGCATACTGAAAGCCAGCGTGCTGGTGCAGGCACGTAGAGCAGGACTAGCCTCTCGCCCACCTTGTTCTCCTCCAGGAACTTCAGCTTGATGGAGACGTCGTTTCGCATCCTCTCGTACTTCTCGCGGTGGATCTGGAACTGCTGCTGGGACAGCTCGATCTTGGGCATGGTGGTGGCGTCACGCGGGCCCAGATTCAGCTCCTCCAAGTCTGTACGGTACGCGTCATACTCAACCCTGGAAGAGTGTTATTATTTAAACTGCGTCAGAAATATGTAACGTGTGTGTCGACATTACGATATGTGAAATAAATTCATTACATTAACACAGGAGCACGATCCCTGCACACCATGTCCAATCTGCCACGTTTAAGCATCAGATCAGTCGACTGTTTGACCTCTATAGAGCAGTTTTTCTCTGAGTGCAAGCAGGTGATATCATTAACAGTCCAGATATGCAGAAACGCAGGAAAGAAGAAGACTGCCGGCTTTGCAAATGTTAACCTAACTTTAATTTAAAAGAAAACTCAACAGGGAATCTTTAATATGCTTCTAATATTTTGGCACAGGTTGCATTAATGTGCGTGCATGTTAGCTTGTGTTGGGAGTACACGGGTGCTCCTATCATGAAGAAAGTTCTGTTTCCCCTAGCGTGTAGTAAACATGACTGCAATAATTAAGATGCAGGACCTACCTGGCAAATTCATACTGTTTGATATTTAGCATGGTGTCCTCGATTGTTTTGTCCACCAGTGTGTTCACACTGGAGATGAAAAAGTTGATTGCTCCCAGCAGCGTCTCTCCATTTTTGGACAAAAGCCTTTGGGTGTCAGCGTTGTAACCGAACTCCTCCTAAAGAACAGATTGAACAAATTTGAATTATCTCGCTGCTTTTTGGTTATTTGGCACTGCTGTTCAGTACATTTTACAAGCACATACACAAGAGTAACAGTGACTGTAAAACAATGAATTCTGTTTCCATCTGCATCAATTCAACAGAACACGTTAACACATCCGGAGGCCAATTCCTCAGAAGTATTTTCAAAAACTACCTGAATACGCAGAGGACGTAATTAATCAGCAATTACAACAATAAATCTACTGCACAACATTCCCAAAAGAACATGTGAACATGCACTCAGCTGTAAACATGTAAAACAGAATGTATGGGTGTTTGAAACATGGAGGGATATCAATCAATCCTGTAACGCAATTAGAGGACTCAGAGGAAGTAGAGGAGGACCTATTTTTTAATTATGCATGACTCTCTATTGCCTTTTAAGCCATTAACATCTTGGTTTGGAGTGTTCCCTGTGGTGTGGTGCTGCAATAAAATAAAAATAAACAATAACAATAAACAGCAATTTAAAGGGATCGCTTGCCGTGCAGGTGACCCAGAAGTCGACACATATTCTTATTATTATCATCTTTTCTGTGACACTAAAGGAGGATAACACAACATGTATCTGTATATCTGGACTCACATGGAGCTCTGGTGACTTGAGGCTGAGGTCGGCGAAAGCGTCGCCCAGCTGCCTCTGCGTCTGCATCATCTGGGACAGCTGATTGGCCAGCGTCTGAGCCAGCTTGATTACATGCTGGTACTTTCTCTTGTTGTCCCGCAGGACTTCGATTTGAGCCTCCAGCTCCATGTCCACGGTCCTGGAGCCCCGGCCCAGCTTCTCTGACAGGATCTGCCTGGTACACTGCAGAGGAGAGCAGGCTTATTAACGCTCAACTGACGGGAGTTTAAGTCCATTTTAAAATCTGACTTCTGCGAGTGAGAAGAGAGACTGGAAAAGAGACGATCTGAGGGACGAAGTGGAGCCAAAATACAAAGTCTAAAGAGACGGTATCAATCATCTGTGTGTGTATAGTTCACTTTTCTGCCAACATCCTCATAACTGAGAGGAAATAAAAAGAGGAACTGAGGTGAGATAAGAGGTATAAGAGGGACAGACAAATAAACCGAGGACAGAGAGGATTACTTTATATGTGTTGATGCTCCACTTTCTCACAAGGTCCAGTTTTTCCATGGCCGGGTTCTTTAAGTCATCCGAAAGGACCACCGCTCCACTCTTTGGCTGTGCTCTCATCGGGCCTGGACAATTAAAAGTCATTCACTTAGTGATTAAGTTACTGGATTTGCAGGCTAGAGAGCTGTGGTGAAAATTAGTCAAGCGCTGTAATTATCAAACAGTGGAATGAGATTGTCATGTTAACGCTGACACCTCAACACAGACCACATACTGAAATTAAAGGCATTGGACGACGCCGATGAGGTTTGTGATTATCCAAATCAAAATGAACATTAAACACAATTAGTCACTCTGATAAGGCTAACAGTCACAGTGAACGTGGTGAAAAGCACTTTATTGTGGTTTCAGCACAGAAGGGAAGTGGTGAAAGATACTGAGCCCCGACACTGACGTGAAGGCGTAGTTAAAGATCATCAGACAAGTAAAAATACAGATAAAGACATCAGTAAATAATGTTACTCGTTAAATAATCAAAATTGAGTTTAAAAAGAAACAAAGCATTTCACTTTCAGCCAACAAGCTAACACTACTGAAGCTAGCTAACGAACGCTTCATCTTCGAGTGCATGTCTCTTAATGTTCACTCTTTGTTAAAGAGCCGCTCTGGAAAGAAGTCATGGACTGTCAAGGCTTAAGCCTCATCAGCTACACTAGTTTATATATTACCAGAGTTTATACAGGGCTGCTACAACACCACGCAGCATCCAGACGATTCAGATGTCGTCCACTGAATGCTGTAGTTGTAAGACTGTTCTTAGTGAAAAGTACACAGTTTCTGCCACTAGGGGTCTTTAAGTTTAACTTTAAGTTTAAGCTTCAAGTTTATTTTATCAACTGATTCATGGAACATAAAAAAATGCACATTTTTCCTCCACCGACTGCATGTATGTGAAAACTTTTACTTCTTTTAATGCTCCATTTTAATTATTTAACTTAAAAAGTATCTACTGATGTATTCATTTCTATTTTTGACTTGTCGGACAACCTTTTACTCCATTTTGTCTGTTTCAAGGCTCTGCAGAGAGAAACTATGGGTGTCAACTTTTGCAAGGACAAAGGCTGCAAGCAGGAAAACCCACTGCGAACACACGTGAAAGCAGTTTTCTTTCCGAGCCAAGCAAATGCTTCAGGCATCAAGAGGATGCATCAGATCTAGAAATCACGAGACCAAGATCTTAGGAAAGTGACTCTAAGCAGTATGGATCATTAGCCACTGCAAAGCAGGAAACTACTTCAATTAGCCCAGACTTATTGAAAGGTTAAGTTTGGAGAGCCAATACACTAGAAAGGAGGAGAAGAAAGGTTTGATTGTGAATGGAGCACAGCCTGTGGGAACCAGGAGCAGGTAAGAAACCAAGGAGGGCACAAAAAGACTGCGGTTAATTAAGTGTGCACAGGGTGACGACTCGGCGTCATCTGATTCATGCTCCATCGCTGCGGGTACCTTTCTCAGCCTGACTATCGCTGGAAGAGCGAGCCAGGCGGCTAGCAACAGCCGTGCTGGGAGCTACAGGTGCCACGGGAGACGTGGGCAGGCTTGCTGACCCTGGGAGATATTCAGAGTTATGATTCGTTAGTATGCCAACACAAGTGTAAGGGGCAATTTCTCACTGATGTTGGTTTCCTCTGCGTTTGTTTAAATTACGGCGGCTCTGTCCGTGCCGCAGGATGAATGTCTCACTGAACAAAGGCCTTCTTCATCCTGTGTACATAACATGGAAAATAGCCATGGCAACATTGTGGTAAACGGGCTGCAACAGCTCGCTCCTCTATGGGGAGATTTTATTTGCATTTGCAACAAGGGTGTGCTGATGAAAAGGAAAGGAGGCTCACAACCTGGAGATCAGAGGAAACTCATTAAATTCAATTGGATGTCCACCTTTACAAATTCAAATGTTGGCCTTTAAAATTTCACAGATTATAAGCCAGAAGTGGAGCACTGGGAATACATGGACGGAAACACTGTTTGTTAACACAGAATGCTGCAGAGCAATCAAATAATGGAACAAGCTGACACGGCCTAACAAGTTTTAGATGAGCTGCTCCGTCACAAAGTACTACCGGGCGAGGAAGCGGTGCGCAGACAACACAAGGAGAGGCACGGTGACATGTTTACCTTTGTATGGTCCTGATTCAATGATGCCCTCTGTTGTTGAAGCAAAGTTGCTGGCGGTGACACAGGACTCTGAAAGGTTTAGGGCCCCAGGGCCACTGGGGTAAGAGTCCTGTTGGAAAAAATCAAACTGGGATTAACTTCACAGGTTTAGTGGTTCCTCCTGTATGTGCGTTTGACTCTACACTGAACCAGCTGACCTGTGTAAAAGTGATCCACTTGGAAAAACAGGAAAATATTTTTTAAAAAAGGAGATTTAGATCAACTTCAAAATAAAAGCTATAATAATTTCTCTGAATATATTTTACAGTAAATCAAGTTTATTCAATTTAACATAAATATGCTCCCCACACCTGCTTCCTGCTAACTTCTCCCATTATTCAGCAGCACTCGGGGATGTTTGTGCAGTCCCCTGAAACATCAATGTGTTTTTAAAGTGAAAGTTTTGTTGAGTATAAAACATCAGAGGAGAGGACTCAGACATACAGATCAGCACGAGACTGGGAGCTTTTTTGCCATCACTTGAAAGTGCAGGAAAGGAGGGAAGAGCGCGGGGGTGACATGCGGCAGAGGGCTCCGGGCTGGAATCGAACCCGGGCTGCTGTGATGAACAAGCTGCGTCCAGGTGAACCATCAGGGCGCCACTTAAATGTGACAAAGTTGAACCCACTGCACCATAGGTTTGGTGTATGTGCTGCTACTGTATCACTGTACAGTAAGTCCCTCGGGCTATTTATCAGTCCTCATCCTGCCTGAACCAGTTTTTGAGCATTGAGCTGTTTCGAGCTGCACTCACGCTTGTGGCTGTGGCGTCTTCCCTGCCACGGACCATCGGTGTGGTTGTGAGTTATGATCAGATCAGAGCTCACCTCGTCCGTCTAAAGAGGTCATCGCTCCACAGGATGAAACGATTTACTGAGTTTTCCTTTAACTGGTCGACAAAAGTGAATCTGCAACTATTTGGAGTAATTGTGTACATTCAACTTTTGTTTTCATTTGCTGGTTGGAACTTCTGAAATGTGAAGATTTTATGCTTTTCTTCGCCTAAATACGACAGTAAACTGACTAGATTTTTAGTTTTGGACCGTTGATTTTAATCTCCACATGCAACGGGAGTCAAAACTTTTTTCTGATATTTCACGGACATAACAATTTAACCAATTAATCAATGGCGTTTAAATCAATAATGTAAATAACTCAGTTGCAGCGCTCCCCTTTGGCATACATTGCACTGTTACTTTTCAAGCAGGAGTATATTTTTTACTGTTTTATGCTGAGCCAATTAAATGAAATATACTATTTTACAGCACAGTTAAAGGCGCCATCTTTCAACCAGAGGACTTTGAACACCTCTTAAAGGTTTTGTTTGGGAAGCCGGTGGACAATGATGAGAGATGCTGCGCTCAGAAGCTTCCAGACAAACCCTTACCCTCTGGAATACTGTCTCTGGGCTCTGATCCAGGTCTCCGTTGCTGGTGACCGGGATCTCAGCGGCTGAGCTTCTGTGGGACTCCTCAGCCATTGTGCTTTCCTGTAATGAGGCGGGTGAAATGAAAAGGTTATTCTCCAAAGCGCTCCCAAACAACTTCAAAGAGAGAGAAGGTCCATTAAGAACAGAGGACTCGGGATCCACTAGTGGGACACAAGAGTTGTGGGCTGCCATCTTGTGGATGCAGCCATAGTGGAAAAGTGGAAAAAGTGGTCTGGTGATGAAAGGACAGCGTGATATCAGGGTGAACAAAGTTGATAATAATTTCAATGAAAACCATTTTGATTGTTCCACATTAGAATAACTCAAACATCGTAAAATACACCGGAGAGATAAAACAAAAAAGATGATGATGGCACTGATTTCAGCCAAATCTTTCCACCACAGCAAATGTGTGCTATAAATACGCCCGCGCTCCGGTCAGTTCGCCCTCTTTCAGTGACTTCTTTCATTAATTTCCAGGACAGGGCGGAGAGCTTAGCGAGCTTTAAGTCAGTTATGTTGCAGCATTATAGCATTAGCCAGGATACCAGGAAGCTCTGACGCAACAACTGACATCAATTTTCAACACTCGCCAATTTTACAACACAGCAGGATGGAATATGTGAGTAAGATCATTACGCCATCTTCACTCTTTACATACATGTGCTCTTTGGTCGGTCGAGTATTGTAAACACGGTTTCTGATCATAAATGGGTCATAAAGGTTTAGTGCATGATGTGTCCATAGCGATGCTTCAGATGGACACTATCTGGTGCCAGGTTCATGTCAGTGTTTCCCAGCAAACACAAGCATTTGTGTTTTACAGAGGCATCAGTTATTTCAGACCACATTAAACCCTGTGTCTCACAGTTTATAACTGCTCATTTTGTGGTCCAACTCGGAAAGTCGTGTGATGCAGGAACACATGTAACAAATTTCTCCTTGGCCTTGAATATAATTAACGACCACGTGGACAGACCTGTCATAATCTTTATGATAACGTGAATAACGGGCTCTCTTAATCGTGCCTGTGTGGATTAAAATGACACAGTGACACACTGGCTTGCTCAGCTGCATATTTGCTTGTTGGCTCAGAGCAAACCACAGGGTGGAGACAACAGTTTATGGCAGTTTCAGTTGTGTTTAGGCTGTAACACACTGGCCGCCCGGTGCTGCAGGCTGAAGATACAGCTATGTTATTTTTAGTGAATTTTTTGTGGCCTAATCACTGTGGAACTGGGACACTAACCTAACTGCTATGAAGCTTTGCAGAGTGCAACAGTGTAAAGCTCGTTAACGTTGCTTGGTGGCAAATGGGGAAGGTACCACTGGAAAAACATTATAATCAATAAATCGTTATGTGCACAATCTTCAAACAAGATCCTTCGACTACAGGTGGACCTTGACCAGTCTAAATAATGCAAATAGCTACCAGATCACCAGGTAACAAGATCTGGGTCCAGTCAAAACAGACGGACTGGTTTCACCGTGTGAGCAAAAAGAGTGAGTTTAAATCATGAGTTCACACCAAGAGCACATTTCAGGTCAGAGCTAGCGTGTTCACTGTCGATGTTATTTCTTAAATGATATCTTTCCTGACGACCACATACAATTCCCTCCGATGCTAAATATATTTAATTCGAGGTCAGACAATAACTATGAATGAAAGAGTGCAAGTACACTGAAACTGCACACACACAAAAAAGCAGATTTAAATGTGAGGTTTCCTCCTTTCAAAATAAAGTTTTATGTGACCATAAGACGAAAGGCAGTGCCAAGCCTGTAAGCGGATTGAGTGACCTTAGAGACTGTCCCATTCATAGGAGAGAAAAAAAGATAAAATACACAAAACGATCAGGTGATTCAGTATAAATAACCTGACAGCTTCTTTAAAACTAGTGTTAAATAAGTTCCTAAAATCATCAGTGATCATAATGTGTCATCTGATGCTGTGCGAGTCTTTATGCAGAGTTAAAACTGGTGTCTGAGAGGAAAACTTCAGGTAAAGAATCTGCCACGTTGGGATATTTTACTCTCTGGAATCATCTTTTTTTTTTTTTCTTTTTTTTTAAGGCCAGAACCCGACGACTTCTGATTCGCTCATCCAGAATATAACACACTAAATAGACCGAAGTGAAGCACTTAAACATGCTTTCATGTTGGCATGTGCGACAAAGACTTAACTGAGTGTTGTGTCATGTGACAGACACATAAATACTTAAAGGTCATATGACGCCTGCATGCAGGCAGGCAGGCAGGCAGGCAGCAAAGACGTGGACTGTGAGACTTGTCTAACCACCTTCTGCAGATAAGACAGACTCCTGCCTGATAATCCTCTCTGACATCAAGTTAAAATAGACTGTCTGGTCGAGGCACGTCTCTGATTACACGCTTTTCAATAAAGTTTTTTTGTAATAGCTGCAGTCATAGCAGAACTATCCATGGATATTGATTTAAGAGTCTTCTTTTATTGTGAAACCTGATGGCTACAGTTCAGCTGTGGATCCAGGGATGATCCGGGCTCTCAGAGCCAAAATGATTCAATCCACCATCTGCAAACATTCTGCAAGGAAGCTTGCTAATAGTGTCAGCCTGCTGGAGCACTGAGAGCAGCAAAGCGGCTGCAAATCATTCAGGCATATGAAGGGGCAAGGTGTGGCATGTCATTCAGTGCTGTTCCCTGCAGTTCAGTATCCTGGATACAAGCTGACATGGCATGGGAGGGGGGGAGAGAGGGGTAACAACAATGAGCTAATTGTCCAATTAGCTGCGTCAGCTGAAGAGGACAGAATCATGTCTTGCCTCTCAAACTGTGGAAGAACATTACACAGCCACGCTGCACAATGTCGGCTTTAAGGTATAAAAACGACAGAAAATTTGCCTTAAAGTGAGACCAGAAATAATGTGCTACATTTGGGGTTGCTAAATGAAGTGGGTTTACAAAAAAAGACGAGTTTTGATTTTTAATTCCTGCGATCTGATGTGGAGACCTGGCACTGAGCCCCGAAACAGAACGTGGATCAAGAGCCTGAGGAGTCACACATTCCAGCAGCACAAGAAATGTGGGACTGCCTGAGAATGTGCAGTCAGGAGCCCAAATCCTTTTCACTTACCCAACCATGTGACTGACAGCATGTAGAGCTCTACGTACACCCAGCTTACAAACACGGAAACACTGTGAGGAAATGGTTATCACTGGTACATCACATACATGTTCACACACAGAGTCAGTGTCAAACAAAAGAAGGCAGGAATGTAGAGAAGTGCATGCTTACGCTTGAGAATAACACGCATGTATATTGCACAGTAATGAACCCTTCTCGACAGTCACCTTGAGATAAGCCAGCACTGATCCAAAGCAGAGGAAAGATATGAAGCCTTAATCATCCCCAAACACAGAAGAGGTCACACACAAGTAAAAGAGGGAAAGCCACTAACTGCATCATCAACACAGCAACAGCTACACCCGCTACATATTTCCAAAACCTCCCGCAAAGCAGAATGAAATCTGAAGCACATCTACCGACATAGAAGCGAGAGACAAATACAATCACTTCACAGCGATAACTCAGGTTCATGTTGTTGATTGTATCAGATAAAGCCTCACAATAAAGTTCAATCTCATGATAATTTGATCATATAGGAAAGAGACGACCACCACCACCACCACCACCATCACAGCAAATAAAGGCCGAAACAGCAACATGAACAAGAGCACAGTGAGTAAGCGCTGGGAGAGGTGGATCGTTCAAAGTGAAGGTAATTATCACCTTTGTTTCCACGTCCGAATCTCCGCTTTCCTGTGGCGTTTCAGCTGCCTCACCATGATGATTTGTCTTGTGTCTCTCATTGTCTACACTGTCAGACACGTGTGCGGCATCACCGTCACTGTGAGTCACCACGCTCTCACTCTGAACCTCCTCAGCCTCCTCCTGAACATCCTTGTCACTGTTTCCTGCATTTTCTTCAGCGCTGTCGATATCAATGTCGTACAGCACTTCATCTCTGCCATCTCCTCCCTTACTGTTGTCTACACTCTCCTGTTTTTCATCCTCACTCAAACTCTCCCCTGCTTTCTTAGCCTCCTCCTCACAATCCATCTGAGGGTCCTCGGCTGAGGTCTTCCCCGATTCAGCCTCAAGACTAACTTCAGACATACCTGAAAACAGACAGATAGCAGGGTATGAATGGGTCCTGTCAAGCTAGCTGTTTGCAGTGCACTAATAGTGTACAATACAGCAGTGTGCTGCTAACCTTTTCCCAGTGTGTGCCTGTATGTGAATGCATGTCAATAAAGTTTTTCTGAAAGGTAAATCCCTGACAATATTTGTTCAGCAACAATTATAGCTGTTTAGAGGGCATTTCCACAATCCTCAAATAAAAATATTCTACTACTGCTTGTTAAAAATAGATTCACCCCCCCCAAGGTCTG
This sequence comes from Chaetodon auriga, assembly GCF_051107435.1. Classification (NCBI taxonomy): domain Eukaryota; kingdom Metazoa; phylum Chordata; class Actinopteri; order Chaetodontiformes; family Chaetodontidae; genus Chaetodon; species Chaetodon auriga. The sequence continues at coordinate 18,086,324 of NC_135077.1, forward strand.
ACAGTAGCTGCATATTTTGTACAAGACAAGAAATATATAAATACATTATTGTGAATGAAAGTCTAAATCGCTGACAATAAGACTGATATGGAGAATTATAACAGATAATACACTTGTAGATGGAGAAACTTTATTGTCCCCAAGCTGGATATTCATACTGCCTATATGAGATGTGGATGCATCTATACAGTGTATACACCCAAATAAAACCTCCACACACATACCTAACAAACCAAAATAGCTTTAATGCAGATGCAGATTTAATTTTGGTTTGTTTCATGTCCTACAATCAGAGTAAATAATCTCCAACTAGCACCTCTGATGCCTTCAACTTGCTTTTTTATGAGCTAGTGCTTTATGAATACACTACAACTGTCCAACCACCTGATGATCTCAGGTGTTCATCAGTAAAATATATCAGTAGTAGTAAATATCAGCAGCCACTCGACACACTAAATCAATCACCGGACAGGATACAGGTGGTGTGCACTGCTGGCAAGGTAATGTTAAGGTGAGCATTTCCAGATTATCAGGCGGTGCAAGAAAATATGACCCAGTGACATCGAGTCAAACATTACAGCCACAAGGTTTCATCCTCTCCTCTGTAACATCACACACCGGAACTGGCTCTTAGGCTCGGCAAGGTTAGGTAAATTCATACCTGTTGCAGCACAATCACGTGACTAGCGAGGGCGTTCAAAAGTGATTAAACACGTACTTAATGCCAGTAAGGACACATCGTCTGCTTAAGGCTAAGATGACGTGATGTATTTGAAAACCAAGCATTCAACAAACCTTTCTGTAGTTTTTCCGCCCGGTCAGTTAGCTTCAAGCTGCCCACTAATTTGCGTTGACGTGAATGTATCAAAGCCGTTGACGTGTTAGCTAGCGTTAACGTTGCTATACAGCAGATGACGAACTTGTGAATAACTTCAGTAAAAGCACTTTAAGCGGTTAACGTTATTTTACTTTTTTGGTACATATGCAACTCAACACCATAAATGAATGGCGATGGTCAAAACTTTAGTTAACGTTACCTGTCTGTGGTCGTGGCTAACTATTTAGCTGTGAACTGTTAGCCCTTGTAGTAGTTCACTGAAAGCCTTGGTACCGCGCCGCGCTGGACGTTTCTTTGAAAAGCGGTGCGCCTGCTGTTAATGCAAACGTTGCATATATATACACTACCAAATATTCATCGGTGGTCCTCTCCCCTACTCAAGCACACTTGACTCGGTGTTTGAACCCCGGAAAGACTGATCCACTGTGTGGGCCCTCGGCTGTCATCAGAGGCACACCACATCATTTGCTGCATGCGCTCTCCCCCTGCTGTTAAAATACGCTTTTTGCAGTTTGTGTCCAAGGTCTGACATAAGTTACTTTACTATCTTTTAGAAATGGGTAAATATATTTATACACATTTAATGTCAAAATACGACAATGAGTACACTTGTGTGCTGGTCAAGCCTTAATGTTTATCTCAGCAAAAGCTACAACTTTCTTCATATAGCTTGCTACAATGTGATATTAGACAACAAACTCAATTTCCCATAAGCCCCGGGACGGGCGTCGCACAGTTGCGTTGCAACGCAAGCTGAAGCCTGGTTGAGGCAGTCCAGCTAGAGGCCATATTGGAATCTATGAAGTCGGCTTGCACTTTGATGGGACTGAGTGTTTATCGTTTTGGGAGTCTCTAAATCGCTATCCCGGATTTATACCTGAGTGATTGCGCCCGGCATTCCACTTGAGACCCTGCCAAGTCTGGACGGCAAGTTGTCTCGTTTCTTTTGTGGAAAAAATGAGTCCAACCGATGCTAAACGAGGGGCTAAACGCAGGAAGAACAAGCGGGGCGGTGGCAGTAGCTGCAGTGCTGTCTGCAATACCAGCGGTGGCAAGGCCGGGGTTGCCTCGGCCCTAGGCTGTGCGGGAACAGCAACACCTGCCTCTGTCGTCAGCTTTTTAACACCTGGCAGCACAGGCAACGGGAATATAGGGTCCATCACGGGCATAAACGGAGAGGTAAGAGGGTGACACAATGTGAACCGGTGGATGTCAAAACGGGGGCGACTAGCTTGTAGCGTTATCAACGACACAAATCTGATTTGGGCCCGACACTGGTGCAAGGAAGGTAGCTAGCTAACTAACCTATACAACGTAGCTAGAAATTAACAGTCTTAATTACTGTCAGTGCTGGGTGTTATGCTTTGTGGAATACCGTACCAGCTCGCTGGTCGTGTAACCTGTGTACTTAAACTGGCCTTGTGAGGTTGTAGAAAACTGCCGTAAACATGAACAGATAGTCTTCTTGTGCCCTGGCCAAACGCTTTGACTACCGTCGTTAGCTTAAGTTAAGAGATCGTAGCTGAACCGACAACAACTTAAACACCACGAAGCAGTATTTTGAGCTAGTACTTCCCATGTAGGTGGGTGTTTACATTGGTCAAGCAAAGATTATTCGGGAGTACTATGAGGTTCAACACAGTTGGCCATATGCTGCTATTACATAGATAAACATTCACGCTAGCTAATGCTAACAGCTAATAGTAACGTTATGAACAACTTCAGCCCCGTTGGGCCTCGATGTGTTTTTACAAGCTGACCTTCCAGTTTTCTTGTTTATAAAAAGGTTTATCCGAGTTTAACTTCTAACTATTTTCCAGAGGATAGGCTGAATCCTCCAGCTAACTCCAGTTATCCAAAGTAGCTTAGTTATACACCTGAAGTTAGCACTAAAACAGTGACTTACACAGACACCGTAAGCTGTTAAGGTAGTTTCTTACTACTGACTTTGTCTCATAGTTTAACTCAGATGTTGGTTGAAAAGCTCTTAGGATCAATAATGACGTATTTTTGCACGGCAGTGAAATTGGTCTACTTTGTTTTTTGTGTATATTTAATCTGCTTTAAACTATAAACGTAATCAAAGTCTTAAACTCAGCCAGTGTGGGTATGTTTATGATGCCTGCACTAACAGGTAGACTCCTAACAAATTAATGACCTCCTGCTGTGGATGTTGGGACCTCTCCATTCAGAGAAACCTTTTAAATCATGAGAATTACTTCCTCTGCTCATTGCAAGGAAATCATATACCCAGAGAAGTGCTGCATGATCAGATGTTTAAAAATTTGTTGTGGTCATAGTGCTTGTCCACTTACAGTACATATGTGTCTAATAAGGCGACAAGGCTTTCCTTTGCTGTAATTTTAATATTGCTGCCTGCCTAGTTAAGTTGTATGTAAATCTTGGGCCAAATGATTTCCAATTAATCTGTCAGTTTTATACAAATTGTCAAAAGAGCAAACAAAACCTAAACTAGAGTCGACTAAGGCGCAAGTTAGAAAAATGTTTTATCGTAATTTGGGTGAACTGACCCTTAAATGTGCAGACACGAGTCATGGGCTTAATATGTTTATATAGTCGTCGACCTGTCCAGCCTGGGCAGGCCTGACATTACTGCCAGGCAGTTGTCTTCCTTGAATTTGCACCACACACACACACACACACACACACACACACACACACACACACACACACACACACACACGTACAAAGCTCTGAAAATACAGATCTCTCCTTCACACTATAAGGATTGAAATGCAATGTTATAAGTCACCCACTCACTGAACCAATCAGCCAGAGGTCCCAAAATGATCAATGTAGACAAGAGGCAATTCACTCTTGACAGTGTTAATTTAAGTTTGACGAACTGTTATTAATCAAGTTCATAAATGGTTAGTGGTCAGTTCTATGTATACACAGAGTTGTTTGTTTCCCTTAGGTCAAAGTGAACAACAGTGTTACACCACAGTTTACGGAAGGACCAGTGAATGCTGACTTCTCCGGAGTCCTTCAGGTAAATTTACATCAGGTGTAAATCAGAAATTCAAAGTTTTTTTTTTTTTTCTCTCCGAAGGCATGTCCCATTTGCCAAACATAATTTACACATTCATGCCAGAGCTTAAGGCTCAGTGAAGGGGAAGCATGCTGCAAGATGCCTTAATTTATCGTCTTCTCTCACTCAAGTTCAGAGTGACAGCTATCACAAATATTGATCATGTTTGGTTCTGATGTGACATGCTTTAAATACAGTGTGCTCTGCGACAGATGCTCCAACGCCTGCATTCAGTCTCATTGTGTGCCCATCCTAGTTTTATAGTACTGCTAAGTTGTGTAGCTTTCTGCCAGTATTCAGCCATATTTCAAGTTACTGTCATCAAAATATTTTCTTGAGGGGAAAATGTGGCCTCAAAAAAACTTTATATTGTGCTTTTACAATGATGTACAGATAATAAACCAGTTAAACTGGATATTGTAGCATCAGGGCAATTAATGACATATCCAAATGAGTTTTATTTGAATGTATCCCTTCCTACATTAAAACTCATTTGAATAATTGTGCAGAGCTGTGCTCATACAGCAATAAAATCTCTTTAGATCTTGTCAAAATGTTCTTTCCCATTTAAATCAGTCTGACTGACAGTTACAAAAGTATTAACATGTCCATTATTGAACATGTTCAAATATGTTGTCCACACACGTTGCGTGAAATAATCCACGCCCACCCTTGTTCAAACTATGTGTTGTGGCTCGCGACCTGGGCTACCTCACGTTTTTGTCACCACATCTGGTTGTTTTTGTTGTCTTATAGCCTTTTTATGAAGAAATGGTTCAGGCAAAACTCAACTGTTTGACTGCAAAATCTCTAATATAATACTATTTACAAAACAAAATATGCTGGCAAACAATTGGGAAAAAACCACTGGTTTGCAGCGCTGCTTAGTCAGAAAACACCGCTGCCTGGAGTGGGTGAAGTTGAGTAACCCAGAGCACCCACAGATTCATAGTCGCCTGTAAACTCCCAGTTCACCTTTAAAATGTTGCTGAAATAGATGTGAAGTAACCTTTTTGAAATCCCCAAAACAGTTTTGCTCAGTGACAAAAACTGCCAATGTGGACGTGATGGACTGAAACTTCTGGATGCTAATTCTGTGTTTGTACCACTCTGTGGTTCACTCACTAACAAGGCTGTCCATAAGGTCCCAGTGTTTTAATTAAGTCCGGTGGGCCGGTTTGGACAGCTGGTGTACCCAGAGTGCAATGGGCTACAAAGGAATCGTGTGACCTGGCTTAATGTGTTGCAGATATACAGTACAGCAGACTGGTTAAACTTGAAGAGTGGGAAAAGACTAAATTTTCCTCACAAACGAGTCGACTCAAATAAAAGGTCTAGTTTGATCCCGACAAGCGACCCCCCATACCCATTTACGAATATTCAGTTTTTCATTTAAAGTAGCCGTTTGGTTTAACAGTAATCACAGTAATTTAATGCAAATGTTTAAGTGGCTGTGTACCTTACAGTATATTTTCTCTCTCGACAGACTCCATTTACATTCGGCCTGAACCAGCGGGCTCCCTACACAGCCGGCGATCGCTGTCTCTTATGCCGATGTGAGCGTAAAGACAGTGCCGTGCCTTCAGAGGTAGGAATCACAGGCCAGAACGGTACGTCACAGCCCAACAAGACGCCCAGTGCCCTCCAGCTGCCTCTGTGGGTGTGCTCTGACTGCAGGCGCACAGTGGAGAAGGAGGACCGACACACTGCTCTGGAGCAGTCGTTGGGGGTAAGTCACCTGTGTATGAACCAGCTATTGGTGTTTAAAAAAAGAAAGAAAGACATATAGTCATTTATAGGTGAAGTCAGTGATTCTGGAAAAGATTGTTGATATTAAGACTCAACAGGCAAACAAGTGCACCACTTCAGTTCACTTCCATGTCTGTGGAAAATCTGACCTATTGGGTCTGTGAAACAGCAAAACTAACGTTACCCACCTGTCGAGCAGAAATGGCAGTCTCTGCATCCGCCTTCTTGCCTTTTAACTCTCTGAGGTCACTTGCCTGATCATAGCGCGTCATTTTCAGCTGTACTGAAAAGAAGTGTGTACTGGACTGGAATCACTGACTTCGCCTTTAATGTTTTGACTTGGGTCACTTTGAAGTACAGCTACAAATTAGTGTCTGCGTCAAAAAATACGCAACCTCTGTCAAGTTTTTAAAACAAGACAGTGAAGTGGTTGAAACGTGTCCGCTTCTATGTTCTGTAACTTCATACACGATGAGTACGTTTGTTTCAGTGTACTATTTGTTGTTGTGTGTGTGTGTGTGCGTGTGCGTGTGCGCGCGCGCGCGCGCCATGATATGTAAGACTAACACCTCTTCATACAAAGAGCGTCTTTATTTTATGTGGCCTGGCTAAGTGCTGAGCTGAGCCAACTTAAAAGTGGAGAAATCTTGTGATTCAATGCAGCAATTTTTCACTCAAGTCCAAAGTTACTTGACTTCCTCTGGGTTGTGTGATTATTGGTTTTAAGTAATACGGCTGTTAACAACTCTTTACCATACACTGAATTTATAAGAAACACTGGTGACATGTCTGAATTATGGGAAAATCACTGAATCATTACTCAAACATTGAATTTGGAAATGAAAACAGAAAATTAAAATGCTAACCTGTAACACATACTTTGTGCTGGTACACTTATCGACAGCATTTTAGGCTGAAGTATGACATATGGTCATGACCTCAGTCATTTTTGCTGACCTCGATATTGCCCGTTGTCGTCACATACATGTTTGTTTACATTAAGGATGTCACCAACATTTTAGACACTCAATGAATGAATCTTCTGAAGAATTGAAAGTTTGTTACTCTTTGAAAGGGCGTGTTTAATAATTATGCTATCATATTATTCCCTTCTGCGCCACTGATTTTCCTTTTTCTAATACTTGCTGGCTGTAACGACTTAATTTCCCCGGTGTGGGATCAATACTTGTAGAGATGCTAGTGAGTACTTAATACTAACTCAGAACCTTCTTCGTGTAGTTGTAGCTGTTACACTGTCGAGCTGATTCATGTGCTGCTGATAGGGCTTTAATTAAGGGCACGTCTCGGGGTTTGGGTTTCCTCAGTTGTGGGTGTGTTTGCCTCGGTTGTTTGGCTTGGGTTTGGTTTCCTCATGAATGTATCGTTCCATTGCATCCTCACAGCACTGCTGACTCACGGTATCTGTCGAAAACCGAACCAAACCACTGGAAAGCTTTTACCGTGAAGTGGCTATAGAAAGTCTGCCTGAACAGAAGTTTAACACTTAATTATAGCTCCAATAGCTCAGCAAAGGTTAGATCAGAAACCAGCGAGGCTCCCATCTTAGTCACAGAGTTAAGGACCAACCGCTAACCTAAAATCTCCAACATGTGATTTAAGTAAGAATACGCTTATCCCACGCCGTCCCTGTTGTGTGGATACATGGTTTGATTTATGTTCGTTTAACGTGTTCTTAAGCAGGTGCAAGACTTGCTTTTTGCATTGACTGATCCTGGACTTCCTCTGTTGGTGGTTCATAGCGCGTCTTGTTTCTTTGCCTGACAAGGAACCTGGGCTTCTGGCTTTCCAAAGATACTATTCTTTCTTGGCAAGCCATTGCTGAGGTGATTGGCTCTTCAGATGAAGATTCAGTTGAAATAACATAAAATACTTGATCCGCATTCACATTATAGGCTTTTTTTAATGCTTACTAGGCGCTTCACGGTAGGCGGTTCCCGTTGTCATGCCCATTGTGTGCTAGTCATATGATGTGCTGTTGTAGCCTGTTTTGGACTTTAAACATTAACATCAATATTTGTTGATCAACAGACGGCACAATAAGTGCTTTGTTTCTCGTAAACCTCGCTCAGCTGCATCTCGAAGGAGGTTTAAAAGTTGTTGTGTCTCAGTCTGCTGTTTTTCATATTTCCCACAGAGCCAGGACTTCCTTTTGCACATGCCTGTGGGTAACGGAAACCTGGGCCAGGAGGCAGCCACAGGGGACAGACTCACCACTGCTGTGCCTACACTACCCATGCTCCCTGCCCCGGACCTTACCGCACCATTGCCTGCTGATACAGTGTGCAGCTGTGAAGCCTGCAATGAGAGACGGTCAGTCCGGAGTGATTACTACTCAAGTCGATCTCATTTCAATTTACTGTTGGAACATCGTGTTTAAAGTTGACGTGATCTTGATGAATAACAGGGAGATCTCTGCTGAGTCAGAGAGGGAGTCGCAGCAGCTGCAGAACCACTGGTCGGAGGTTCGCTACCTGGTGCGCTGCATCTACCGCCAGACCGGAACACCACTAGCAGATGACCATGATCAACCCCTAGAGAGAGACAAGGAGAGCATGAAGGAGCTGGTCGATAGGTACAGCTGCTGTCTTATTGCTCTCTTTTAGGGTGTTTGTCCACTAGGGGTCTCTGCTGCACTGCAAAAGCCCCTGTGGATGCAGGAAAACAGCCAGAGAGCCTTTGAAAACAATGATGTCAACAAGCTGAAACTGCTGCGGTCTCTGCTCTAATTGGGCAGGTTAAAAGCGGCATTAAGAAGGCGTCTTTATTTTCTTGATATGATGTATTTCCTGCTGAAACAGGATCTTCGGCTTTGCCGTGACTCACTGAGGGAAGATTTTAAAGTGCTGACAAAGGGCAGATTAAGGAGAGAAAACCAGTTTTATTAGTAGTAGACAAGAGGCATTTCCTCTCCTTATGCACACTTGTCCTGTCTCAGTCTTCTTTAAGATGAATCTTTTTCCCCCTCCTGTAGGCTCTGTGAGAAGGACCCGTACCAGCTGTATCAGCGGTTGGAGCAGCAGGCTCGTGAATACGTCTTGGAAATGAAGGTGCGGCTACTGAAGCACCTGTCGACAGGTCCCAAGACTACAGGACCAGCAGGGGCCGTGGCTGCAGCACAGGGTCCTCCTCAGGCCTATCAGTTCATCTCCCTGCTGCTGGAGGAGTACAGCGCCCTCTGTCAAGCTGCACGCACCATCAGCAGCTTCCTGCTCACCCTGGTCAGTTCAGCCTTTGTGTAGCCAGAGCCACCGACAGATACGGTGTTAGCTGTCCCGAAGGTGGCATCAAAGGCAATTAGTAGTTTGTTTTACTGTATTTGCTTTAATCAAGATTCTTACGCTTTGATTTCTCAGGAGAATGAGCACCTCCAGAAATTCCAGGTGACGTGGGAGCTGCACAACAAGCACCTTTTTGAGAATCTGGTGTTCTCTGAACCGATCTTGCACAGCAGTTTACCTGCACTTGTTGCACAGCTGAAGTAAGATTTAGTTTAGTCATCCATCACTATCGCTTAATCTGCTATACTAGTTTAAAAAAAAAACATTCAACACGGTGAACACAAATTCTACAAATCTTTCTGAAGCCGTACAAGTGTCTCAAATGCCTGGTGTCTTATTCTGCGTCCTTTTTTTAGACACGGCACCGTCTCCCATGATTCATACAATGAAGATATGTACAGGACCTTGTTAGAAAGCTACCAGCAGCTGCAGCAGGAGATGGCTTCAGTGGCTGCTGAGTGGCAGGAGTGTGAGAAGAGGATTGATGACTATGTAGATGAACAGGTATACACATCCAAGACCAAACATGAAGTCATTCAATCCAGAAAATAACAGTACTAATACAAAAAGGTGGTACTTGTTAAAGATGTAGTAATGATAGCTGTAAGGTTGTGACTCTTTCGCAGCTGCTTTTTAAGGTGGAGGGTCAGAGTCTCACCAACCAAAGAACGGAGCCACACAAGTCCTTGATTAGCAAAAATGTAAGAGACGTGATAATTACATCAGAATTAAGTCTATTTTTTATCTGCTAAATGTTTTGAGGTTCATGTTCTCATTATCTGCCCATTTCCAGACTTTGAAGACTAAGCAGCGAATGCTAAAGGAGGACTGGGAGTTCTTTAAGCAGAGAAGATTTATAGAAGAACAGGTACACTTCAAAAATATGAAGCCGTCATGGCAGATTAAAATACACGTTTCTGTTCCTCAGAGCAGTCTCTGTTAAAAATGTTCTTCTCTTTGACAGCTACCTAACAGTAAGAAGTCCTCCACCGGAGATAACAACTTCACAGACACTATGAGAATGCTCTCATCTCGTCTGAGTATTCCAGACTGTCCAAACTGTAATTATCGAAGACGGTGAGTTAACAGGATTCACTGGTGTCTCGTTTTCCAGCCTGGGACGTGATGTCGCTCTCACTTTTGAAACGGGCTTTACTGACAAATCAAAAAAAATGTATTCTAGTACACCTGTTTAATCTATTCACAGATTTTCTCATGTCAGATGTTTTTCAGTGTTTAAAAGATTTCATTCTCAACTTTGATCCCTCCGGAAATATTATATTCATGCCTCAGATAGTCAGTGAGCTAAAGTTTGACAACACGTTGAAGCTTGTGTTTGTGCGTATTGGTTGCATCTGTAATTCTTATTGAAAGGATTATTCAAAGGCCAAGATGAGCCCGAGTTTTGACTCTGCCCCTGTCAGTCCTGCCCTCATTCTGTGGGATTTGGCAATAATCCATCATTATTATTTTCTCTTCATATAATTGTATTATGACAGAATATCATTTTGAGGTATTGTTGTTCTCAGTATCTGTCATTGACCATGAGATCTGAAATATGTTTTAAGATTTTGAATAACAAAACAAAACATTTATCTCCAGGAGATGAAAATGAGTTTAACTTCTGACTTTTTCCCGTCTCACTTTGAAGACTTAGATAATGCTGTGATGGCTTGCAATAAGGATTTTGTGCGTATTGTCCACCCCTACCTGCAGGTGCACATGTGACGACTGTAGTCTCTCCCACATCCTGACTTGTGGCATCATGGACTCTCCCATCGCTGAGGACCTCCACATCAAGCTGCCCCTGCAAGGGGAACCTCCCCGTGACTACCTGGCTGAGGTCCACCCTCCCAGCCTTTCCTCCGGCAGTTCAGCGTCTGGCTCCAACTCCAGCTCTCCCATCACCATTCAGCAGCATCCGAGGCTCATTCTGCCTGAGGGGGACACCAACACTTTGTAAGCCAGCCAGACACTTTCAGGCTCTATTTCCACACATTAAGGCTTGTCCGCTTGTTAAAGATCATGACCCGCCCCCAAAAAATATGTGTCTTCAGGTTATGCAACTCATTTCTCAGCTATTCAGTTAAATGAATACATTCAGAATACCATCTTAAAATTGTGTTTGCAGACCTGGGGTCGCCTAGGAAAAGGTAATAAACAGGGAGATGACGGCTCCAATGTAAATAAAGAGTAATAGAATTCACTCAGAAATAATTCAAAATTAACTTTATGAATGCACCTCTGAGCGGCATTTTACAGAACGCTGTGTAGAAACTGACAAGTGACCGACAACAGTTCATTGGTATCACATTTCCCATTGTTAAACACAGTCTAAATGAATTTGAAAAGGATTTGTTGAAGTGAAAACATTACATATAACCACTTCAATAAAATTCATAGGTTTCATTTTTTCCACGTTGACACTGTTTAGATGCTTTCAGCTGTTTGAAGTCAAACAAACAAATGAAAAAGTCAATAATTGTAATTTTTACCAGGACAAGTGACCTTTGTGCCTGGAGAAGTGAAATGAAAACTTACTAGTCAGACAAACAAATGTCTCAGTAAGCTCACGTCTGGCTCTGATTTATTATTGTGTGTATCAGATGATCGCTCTTACACACCTCTTCCTATAAACATTTCCCCCCCTCTTTCACTTCCCTCTAACCTGTCTACTCATTTCTGTCTTCTAGTATTAGCGATGATGACGAAGTGCCTCCGTTGTCCAGCAAGTTCGGGGACATCTACCCCATGAGCGGTTACGAGGACAACAGCGTCGTGACCGCTGCTGTGAACGGCCTCCATAATGACCTCAACGGGGAAGGTGAAAACGTGGCGCTAAAGGCAGGGGTGAGTTCTGCGCTGTGCTGTGCCACTTCAAAAAAATTCCCAAGATTAGTTGTAAATTTCCCAGCTGGGTTTCTGGATGATGAGTCTGATGTTCATTTATGAGTGGGTTACCGGCAGCTCAGGAAATGTTTTGCTTACTGTTCCTTCACTATTTCCCAACTGAGTCTTCATTGTTCAATACGTTTGTGTTTCAGTCTCCTCACATTACCAGCAGCAGCAGCTCATCAGAGGGTGATGAGGAGGAAGCTGATGGTGAGGTTGGCGGGGAACCCCGGGGGCAGCAGGAGGAGCTTTCCTCAGGAAAGACCAACAGTCCTCCACCTTCTTACAACCACCAACAGGTGTTAAAATGCTTTTAATATACTTTCCTTGTTAAAACTGGTTGGAACCATAGTGAATGAGCTTGTTGCACATACACAGTTAGTGCTCTCATTCAAGTTCTGATGCTGCTTGTGTTTAGAAAGTGTAACATTTGAGAAGTTTGGTTCTTTTGTTAAATTGAAACAAAGTGTTGATAAAAAAAAAAAACAAAAACGTCTATATTAATGAAAATAGGGATCCAAAATAACTTAAGGTGTCATATTGATACTAGAATTGAAACCTTCAAAAAAACGCCTTGCCTAGTCTTTGACTCTAGGGCTCTAAGTTCCTCAAATTTTCATTATTGATTTATATTTTGTCTGTAAAGTGAAAAAAATGGCGATTATGATTTCTAAGGTGACGTCTGCAATTGTTTTGTATGTAAATTGTATATATTCTGAGTTGTAAAACAGTAGAAAAACAGAAAACCCTCACCGTGGAGAAGCTGGTGTTTCTGCTTGAAAAATGACAAATGATTGATTTATTGATTAGAAAAGTTGTTATTAATTTCCTGTCAATCAACTAATCGTTTCAGCTCCACTTTACAGTAAATAATTAATAATTATCTTTTATTATATTATATTTAAGGGTAGAGGAACACACACTCCGGAGTAAAAGTAGACCTGTTTTGAATTTGTGTCGCTGCTCTCAGGTAGAACAGGTCCAGCATGCCTGCGAGTGCCACGTGTGCAACCAGGACCCCAGCTCCTCCACCCTGGGCCCTGCCACATGCCTGCCCCCCAGTCGGCTCCACGCCGCCCCTCCTCCCACTGTTGGACACCAGTTCTTCACAGACAGCAAGACTCCCCCCGCCCACCCTGCCCTCCACCTCTACCCCCACATCCACGGCCACCTGCCCCTACACAACTTCTCCCGGCCCCTGCTGCACCCCACACTCTACCCTCCCAGTCCTCCTCTCACACACAACAAGGTGAGGGTCACTCGTGAGCCCATACAGCCGTAAAAGCGAGACAGAAATTATTTTCTTCTTCTTCTTTTTACAGCGTGTAAGATGATGGCTATGAGTGTCTTTAAGGGAAAATTGATTCATTTCCTCATCACCGGGGTTTTTTAAGGTTCCAGGAACAATACTGAGTTTAGTTGTATTCTAGTTTCAGTTAGTTTCGCTGTAATTTTAATTGTCCTCCACAAGGGGTCAAAATGAACCAAATCTAGGAGAAAACAGTCAAAATTGTTTTGTATTCTGGCTCGGATCAGTTCGTGTCATCATGCCAAACTAATGGCCTGATCCGTTTTATAACGTCTGTCTTTCCTTCCTGAAGCCTTTGCCCCCAAACCCTACATCAAACCACTCGGCGGCCAAGCAGCCGGCCTTCAGCCCGTCGTTACCGGAGCACGTTTACCAGAACTGCTTTGGCAGTGCAGGTGGGGCAGGTGACTGGAACAGCTCGCTGCAGTGCCTCTCTCTCAAGTTTGAGAACCTGTGGGATGCAGCTGTGATGAAGAGCTGGAATCCGTCTATGCTGCTGCCCGAGTCCCTGCCAGGTGAGCCGCTCCTGTCCAGCAGAAAAGACCTTTAATTGAAAGAAATGTCACAAAGGCAAAGACAGTTAAAATCACGACTCTCATATTTATCAACAGGTGACATGCTTGGACCACCCCTCGCCGACGTTCCCCTCCCTCCAACATCATCTATCGGCCCTCAAGGGGAACACCCCTCACTGCCCACCCCCCTGCCCCCTTCCTCCTCCACTCCCTCATCACTTTCATCGTCGTCATCATCATCATCATCGTCGTCGTCATCATGCTCCTCTTCAGAAGCCAAAGAGCAGAAGAAGAGCGGCGCCAAGAAGAAGTGTCTCTACAATTTCCAGGATGCCTTCATGGAGACCAACCGAGTAGTGATGGCCACCTCCGCCTCCACATCCTCTGTGTCCTGCACTGCCACCACTGTCCAGTCAAGTAATAACCCACCCATCCACCTAGCATCTAAAAGACCCAACTCTTTAGGTAATATAGGAGGTAGGAGCAGTGGTTAGGTTTGTACTGATGATGGAGCTTTATGTTTACTTAAATGATGGACCACTTAGAAAATTATCACACCTCGACTTCACCCCTGATTCCAAAAAAGTTGACATGCTGTATGAAACATAAACAGAATTAGATCATTTGCTAACCCTTGTTGACTTAAACTCAATTGAAAACAGTACAAAGACAATATATTTAATGTTTAACCTTCATTGATTTTTGTAGAAATATGATTATTTTGAATTTGATGCAGCAAATCATTGAATTCTGTTATTATTGATGTCTTACACAACGTCCCAACTTTTCTGGAATCAGGCTTGTATTTCACGGGTGTGACATCCATTGATAAACCCCATCAAGGAAAATAATTTGCTTTTTAACTTTCTAAGTTGTCAGATTGACTTCTCATTCTCTCTGGGAGGATGAGGTCACGCTCGATGTTCATGAATAGAATCACTCCAACAAGATAATGATTCAGTGTCAAGTAGTTTTTAGGTGATTGTGAAGTATTAAGCACCTGGACGTTTGACTCCAAGAATAGATAGGATGTGGGAGGTATACGTGATGCCGTTTTCACATTCTGTAAAGACAGTTATATCAGGCGTGCTTGTGTGGCTTAGGAAAAGGAATTTCACTTGTCGGGCAGTTGCTGCACCAATAGGTCAAATGTTGCTACTGCATGTAGGTTTGAATGCAGGATTAAATTTTAGTTTCCGCTGTAGTGGTTGCAGATCTTCTTTGGATCCTCATTTTCTGGTATTTTTTTGTTAACTTGGGCGTACTTTTTATATGAAAGCTCAGTTAATCACTGCGTCTTTTAAAGAGTTTTTTTTTTTTTTTTTTGGACAAAGAGGAGCTAAACAATGTTCTCACCCACTGTACTGTTGTCTCCTCTAGACGATGTATTTCACAATCTAGGTAAAGAGGACCACAGACAACCCGCTCCAGCCACCTCTAGAAACGGCCCTACAGGACTGACCTCCCTCCCTCCGCTCTCGGGCCCCACCTTGCCCCCCGCACCCAGCACCCACCTCCCCACAATGGGATCCCAGCCCTTTCCAAAGATGGCCACTCCAGCCCCGGACTTCATGGAGGCCCACCAGGGTTTGTGCCTCCCGCCTGCCGAGCCTCCAGCCTCGTCAGCAGACGGTCCAATCAGCGCCCCACCCAGTGTCTGCAGGTAAGACCACCACCATGTCCTACGGGCTCAGAAAGATGGACACACAGTGACGAAATGTAATATCAGTGACAGACTGATTGAAAAGCTCATTTTTGTTATTTGGGATGAGAAAGTTTTTGTGTGGACGAGTTTTAAGCATCGTTCTTTTCAGCGATCCGGACTGTGAAGGCCATCGCTGTGAGGGGAACGGGGCGTACGACCAGCCGTATGATGGAGAGGAGAGTCAGGACGAGGACAGCTGCTCCGAGCACAGCTCTTCCACCTCCACCTCCACCAACCAGAAAGAAGGAAAGTACTGTGACTGCTGCTACTGCGAGTTCTTTGGGCATGGCGGGGTAAGGCACACACATTTATTTCTTTCTGGAATAGGCATGTTCACATTACAAGTAGGGCGCTACAAGTCAGACACAAAGTCGATTAATCACGCGAGATATGTTTTTTCACCCAATAACGATCAGTTCTCATCAGAAAGGTCTCAAGTACAACCAGTGAAGCGTTAACTAATGTAGCAGGGACCAATCAGGGGGTGGGTGAAATAGAGTCCTTGATGGCTCTGAAAGGCTGCTTACAAATGAGCTGCAATCTGATTGGATAAAACTCCCCCAGCATGCTTGACTGAGCTGAAGATGCTGTTTGATTACAGTTACAAGCTTTTTTTTCCAGGGATTGCGGAAATTTTCCTTTCTCTAAATACTTTAAATTCTGTTTTTTTAACATGGTATAATGAAGGAAATTATTTCTCACTCAAATCTATGTCTGCTCTGGTGAGGTATTTGCACCCTGTTGAGTGTCGTCTAGCTTTGGGATGTACAGCCATGTTTCTTAAAATCCCACAGGACAACTATGACTAGTCAGCAACTACCACAATGCTCCCAGCTGCATATCTGCTGTAGATACATTATCACTGCTTCATTACTGCACTGTGCTCAAACCACAGATGAACGATAGGTCTCCAATGATGCAAAGTGTTGACTAGTGGTTTTGATAGTTGACTTGTTGCCTATTCTGTGAAACCCCTTATTACATGTACTTCTCTGAATTTCAGTTCTGCATTCTGTGTATTTTAGGTTCAAATTTGAAAAAGTTGCAATAAATTGATATTAAATAGACTTTTGGTTCTTGAGCACCTGCACATAATGTTTTACATTATATTTCATTTCACGTCTAGTGATTGATTTATTAGCTTAATGTAAGAATTTATTGATAGTATCCCGACTGATTGCATCATTTCCTATCTTATTCCCAGCCCCCAGCTGCTCCTACCAGTCGAAACTATGCAGAGATGCGGGAGAAGCTGCGCTTGCGTCTGACAAAACGTAAGGAGGAGCAGCCTAAACGTGAGGAGCACCAACCGGTAATAGAACGAGATGGAGGGGTGGAGGACCACAGGCGGGTGGAGGACCTGTTGCAGTTCATCAACAGTGCCGACAGCAAACCTGCCTCCAGTTCTAAGGCAGCCAAACGGGCCAGGCATAAACAAAAGAAGGTAACTGTCCCTCCCAGTCTGTTCACAATAGCCTCCAGTGTAAATTCATCCAGTCTAAACCACATCCTGTGACTCTGTTAGCACGTAATGCACAGGTGTTCAGCTAGGAAATGCTGAAAGCGTATGTCTCTGTGTGCTTCAGATGGAGGAGAAGGCCCGTTTGGAGGCAGAGGCCCGTGAAAGGGAGGAGCAGCAGGTGTTGGAAGAGCAGCAACGGCGACAGCGGCAGGAAGAGGAAGAGGCAGCGCTTCAAAAGGAACTGCTCCGGCTGCAGGAGCTGCAGCAACACCGCGCTGCCAAGAAGAAAAAGAAAGAGAAAGCAAAGGAAAACACCGCTCCCCCTCAAAACAACCCACAGCCCCTCAAACAGACAGCTCAGAACGTCCTAGATAATTTACAGAACGGAAAGTCACAGCTGCTTCAAACCCTCATCCGCTTCCCTGACCAGAAAGAACCCAGATTTGACCCTGTACCCGACACACTGCACAGCCCAAAACACACCAGTGACAAGGGATTTTCTAGTGAGACCAACATCCCCAACTCTCCAGGTATCCTGCACAATGGCACGTCTGCATGTCAGCTTGAGGCCAGCAGCAAAGTGAAGGCCAAGCAGTCTGCTAAAGCAGCTCCTTGTGAGGTGGCTGTAAAGAAAGCCCCAGAGTTACCCAAGACCTCAGATGTGATGGTAAAGCTAGCTCACTGCACCGCCCCCACCCCCACCACTACACCAGACACCAAAGCAACACGGATCAGGCCTGCCGAGGCGCTGGCTCCTCTCCCGACCACTGAACCAAGGAGGGAGGACAGGAGTAATATCAGAAGCGCCAGTGGAAAACGGCAGCAGCAGCAACAACAACAACCGCTGACCCAAATAAAGGAAGACAGGAGAAGCCCACCTGTGTCAAACCCTTCCCCGTCTCCCCCTCCAGCCCCCCAGCCTGAGCAGACCCAGCAGAATGGCAAACCACCCAGTGCAGAGTCCCCACAGCCCAAAGGCAAGACCAAGAAGAACAAGAAGAAGAAGGGGGACAAGATGAACAGCTCAATAGGTTGGTATTACTATCATTCACAAGATTGACACACAAGATTCAGGTGTGTGTTAATCACAGAAGTCACTCCTGACCAGCTGTGCTGCTGACATTAAGTGGTGTGGCTCCACAGGCAACGTGCTCAGTGAGGGAAATGTGAACTGGGTCCTGAACAGACCCCTCTGACCAGGGACAGCCTCATCTATTTCCTCACTTGTCTCTTGGGTATTCTGTGGTATTATCAGCATGGTTAGTGAATGCTGCGCCGTGCAGATATCTGCTGTCATTTACTGCCATGAGCAGGTAGTATGTCGCTCACTATAGCTTTATGGGCGCTCTTGCAGTGTGGCTGTACGAAAACCTTTTCCACTGACGAGCATTTCCAAGCCCAAAACATGGTGACAGTCTGGCACTTTAAACGTGCTGAACTATAACCAGGAAATGGCGAGGGTAGGGGATAGTCAGCTTTCTGGTATATAACCTTATCAAATCTGGATCCTTTCAAACAACTGAAAAATGAATGTCTAGCCATCTCAAAATTTCTGGAAGATCAATGAATTTGATTAACACATTACACCATTTGTTACCAAATGAATCTTCTGCAGCAGGTGAGGCGAGGCTGCTATTAAATTCAGTTAACGCTCCTCCTTGTCAGCAGTGCTTGACCAGAAATGGTCATAACTTTTTTATTTTTCTTGTCATGTTTGAAATAGGAGCAGTTATCATGTTTGTTTGTTATTTTTTTTTTTAGATGATGTATTCTTGCCCAAAGACATCGACCTGGATAGCACTGAAATGGATGAAACAGAGAGGGAGGTGGAATATTTCAAAAGGTACGTAGATTAATTACATTTACCAACTTTACGGAAGATATTTCTGAAATGTCATCTCTTGGTGTTAATGTTAAAGGTGCCCCGTGGAGATTTTGAACAAAGGTGGCTCTATGGAGTACTGTTTTCATAAGTGGGCCCCCGTTTTGTTTGTATTACATGCACACACATAAAAATGCATGTGGAGAAGCACAGTTTCCAGTTTCACACTATACTACTGATTGAGATCTGCATTGCAGTGCGGTAGAGAGGCATCATTATGCCAGCAGAGACAATGATGAAGACGGCTGTAAACAATGTAGGCTTTAAAATTATCAAAGCTGTGGTCCTCCCCTCACATTTATAGGGAAAGAAATGCATTCAAAAACTGGAACCCTGAATGTAAACAGAACTGTTTGTTTACATGAAAACTCCACTGGGTACCTTTAACGTATAGAATAACTACAGTACGGCTCTCCAGAAGGCTCATGTTTTCTTGTTCCCTTGCAGGTTTTGCTTGGATTCTGCCCGGCAGACCCGCCAACGTCTTTCCATCAACTGGTCGAACTTTAGTTTGAAGAAAGCTACGTTTGCTGCACATTGAGGGTGTTAGTGAGTGACTGTCAGGACACAATCAGTACCTTAACAGCTACACCAACCCACACGGTCCCCCCCACCACCGCCACCACCACCACCCATCCCTTCACCCTCCACTCAGCTGTTGTCCTCCCAGAACTTCTCTCCTGCTGTGCCCAAATCACACCCACGCTGCCTTGCTTTGTTCTTGTCACTGTGTGGCTCCAACACAGACCCATCTGGACTCTGATCCACCTGCAGAACGAAAACAAAAATGAAATGAAATGACACAAAAAGAATCACAAAATGCTAGTTTACATCCGATTAATTTTCCTTGCGTGCTTGTGTGCTTTTAGTCTGAGTTGGGCATTTCTCTTGACTGGAAAAGCCATGGTCTGAAATTATTTTCTTATATTGGCTTACCTGTAGTCAAAAGATGCTTACTATGTCTGAATGGTTCACTTCCAAAAAAAAAGAAAAAAAAAAAAAGAGACAGAGGAAACTACAAAAAAAGAGAAATGTAATGAATTAAAAGCTGTATTTGAGATATTGTGGCTTACTATCCCATCGTTTCCCGTTCCTAGCACGGCATCTCATTCACATGATTGACAAGGGAATGGGCTTGGTCAGCTGGTCTCCACTCCCTGCCCCCACCCCTCCACCGCCACCACCTCCTCCACCCTATTTCACAGAAAGGAGGAAAGCGTAATACTTGACAATGTTCTTTTTTGGTTTTTAAGTACTGTTTAACAAACTGTTGAGTAAAAGTGTACCAGTTACAGTTTTTGTTTTCTTTCTTTTTGACCTGTAGCCAGCTTGTATCAGAATACTTTCAGAATGAAATTGAAAAAGAACAATACTCACACTATCAATCTGTTATAGAGTGTATATTGTATTAACACTGAAGCCAAACTGGCTACTTTTAACATATTGTTAAGTAATATTAAATCTTGTCTTTCTTTTTTGAAAGATGGAATACAGTAGTATGGCAGGATTACGTGTCTTGTGTCAAATCTTATTTCCTACATGCAGTAGAAATTGCCAATAAAGGACACTTACATGGACACTGAAGACCTCACACATACATGAAAAACATAGTTTGACATTTTGGGAAATAAGCTTGTTTGCTTGCCTACAGCTAGCAGCCAGCTGTAGCTTATCTTAGCTCAAATGTGTTTTTTTTTTTCTTTTAACACATCTGTCTTTTTTGATGCAGTAAACAAGATAAAGCTTGTGGGCTTTGGAAGTGCTGGGGGGCAGATTTGGGTATTGTAGGACAACAGTTTCCAGTCTTTGTGCTCGCTAAGCTAACCAGCTCATAGCTGCAGCTTCACATTTAACAGACAGACACAAGACGTTTTTTTGATGTTCTTGAATCAAATCAGCTTATTTCCCACAATACTGAATATAAGCTGGATTTGAATGCAAGTTATTTAAAGTTTAAGTGAGAAAATCAACTTCCCTTAAAGGTCATTTCACTTCAGTGTGATCATGCCCATATGGAACCGAAGACTAGCATGAACCGCTTCCACCAAAGCAGGAATTTGAAGCATTGTTGCTGCTCTGCACGTCTGCCGCTGCACAAGGTTGCGGGGTGAGTCACACCCTCAAATACGGGCTCCTTTTGGGAAATTGACAGTCATAATCAATGTCGAGGGCCACTGTAACTGAGTCATGTAGATCCTGAGGTTCAGTTTCAATTGTGAGTTATGTTAAACAAAAAAAGGTAGCTGCCATTGGGCTACTTCAGGCATTTACATGTAGCCCCATTTCATACATGCACATGAAACTGTAGGGAAAATTGATTTCAGGTAGTTATGAAATCAAGTACATTCCCTCAGGGTAAAGTGAGAGGGAAATGAGGTCATGCTTTGGCTTATCTAGATGTAGATGACTTAATACATACCTCTGAACAGCACTGATAGAACACAGAGTACAAAAGCTTTAGCTTGGTGTTTTTCTACCAATGTGAATTAAAAAGAGGCATAATGACATATTTGTAAGCAGCCAATGAGCACTTAGCTAATGTGTAATTCTTGAAGGGAAAGTTTAGAAAACTGCTGTTTAATTGTTTACATTCACAAATTTCCATCCTTAAAAAGAAAACAAGCTTGAAGTAGCTCTTGATTTTTTAATTTTTTTTCTTTTAAATACTGTGCTGTAAAAAGTACATAATGTCAAATGTGAAGAGGAAGTGAGTTAATGTTCACAGTGACTGTTTCCTCTTAACTTTTCCAAGAGTGACTGTTTCTTAAAACCTCGGATTTTACTATGAAAAATTACCTCTCTTACAAATTTGATGAATGACAGAACTGTGGTAAAGCGTACATCATAGAAGAACAAAAGGTTTTGGTTTGTGAGAGCCACCCGAGCAGATATGAATCATAATTTATTTCAGGTATGAATGGCTGCCGTGGCTGTGTGGAGAGTGTGCTCGCTCGCTCTCAGTCACCAGTGATGTAAGATCAGATCCACCACATTTAAGCAAATGCCCCACAAAACTACGCAATGTAGACGAGTCAAAAACACCGAGCTGAAAGTCTGAGACGAATGTGTGGTGTGATCTAAATAAAACACGAAAATGGCACAGATTTGTGTTTTTTGATATAAGGGCCTCAGTTAATAATAGATTTACGTGTCTATAACAGTCACTCAAAGTAAATTTCCATTATGTGCCTTTTGAAAATGTTTCCTTGATTTGACCTTTGATGTAAAAATGGTCTCGGCTGATGAAGGGAAACACAATGGTGCACTCAGAGCAGTCTGACAATGACAAGGGCGAGCGCCAATAGGATTATTAAAAGGGATCACAGCTGCCTTGTAGCTTGTAATCAGAATGCTGATCTTTTCATTGTCAGCTGCCTGGAGCACTTCAGGATCACATACACTTCTAAAGAGGGAATCCCCCCTGTGTCCTGGCTACAATTTGCCACTATACTGCCTTTAATGGCCAAAACCTTAGGCTTCCTTTCCAAAAAGCTGTAAAAAACAACAACAACATTAACACTGACTACCTCAAACAGCATTCATTAAACTAAAATGAGCTGCTCAAGTCGACGGCGCTCCATATTCAAATACACTCGTCTGCTTTTTTTTGGGAATTCCCTCATGATGGCGGGAAATTCCCATTCTTTTAGGATACACACAAGATTAAAGGCTGCAATCTATCCATTCTGTATTTGTCTGGTTAAGTGTCAGGCTGAAGTTTTCCTTCCTTTGTTAAAGTATATGACAGCTACATCAGAACATCCTGATGCTTTGAAACCTGCTTTTAAACAGGAACTGGCCGACCACTGTCACCTGACTTTTCTTATTAATTCTTTGCTTCTTAGAAAAGTTCCCAGACACTCAGGTGGGGATTTGTGACCCATTTTTTTCCACTCTCAGATTGGTGGGTAGAGTGTGTGTGTGGAGGTTCAGGCACTTATAGACCCTGTTGTATGTGTGGGTGTGTGCTGGCTAGGGACAATCCCCAGCAGACAGCTCGTGGCCTTTCTAGGGCCTGTGTGCATTTCTACCAGTCTGCATGTGGTTGCCGTATAGACGAGATACTGAAGTTGCCCTTTAAAGCCGAAATTGGAGCCAATCAGTCTGAGGCCACATGAATTGGAGCCAGACTGATCTGTTATGTAAATGACATAAATGTGTTGGAAATTAATTCTGCCACAAATATCTTCCCCAGTTAGCTGATGAGTAAGTTAGCATGTGATGCTGCTGGGTGTCATCTGAACGCTTGGGGCTAACTATCAATCATCTTCATTTTGTCAGAAGTAGTCTGTCAAGGCTATTTTAAGCATTTTTCTGAAATATAGCTTCATAACCTCAATTCTGCTTTAAATAGAAATATTTTAAGTTTACCAAAAAGCCAGATTTTTCCTCAAAAATGCAATACATTTTTGATTTTCAGTAAAAGAAGTGGTCTTCATTTTGGGAAAACATTATTCGCACTCAGACAAACAGTTACATGAGAAGATTGATACCACTGTCATGTCTAACTGTAAATATGAAGCTCCCGTGAGCAGCTGTAAGGTAGCTAAACAGCTAGCTCAGTTCAATCGCTAATTTATAACATATCTGTGTGTTTAATTAGTACAAAACCCAAAATGTTATAAAGGAACATATGTAATTCACAACTATTTCTGTCAATCCTTGTTTTTACACTTGCTATGAGGCTTTTGCAACAGCCGAACAGAACCCCATTTTCAGTCTTTGTGCAAGGCTAGCCTAGGGTAAGCTAACCAAATAGTCGCATTTGAGTGGTGCCCATCTTTTTCTCTGACCCTTGCATATCATTTTGTTGTCAGGAGTAGTCCAACAATACTTTAAGCATATTTCTTAAATTAAGCTTAACATTTGTCATTTGCTTTCAGGCGAAGAATTACATGAGAAGATTGATACCACTGTCAGTAATAGTAACATAAAGCTATCACAAGCAGCTAGTAAGCTAGCTAAACAGCTAGCTTGGTTCAATTGCTAATTAAGATGTGTTTAATATATACAAAAGAATGTTATAAAGCAATGCAAGTTCTTATTTTCACACTTGCTTTGAGGATTTTGGAACAGGACTACATTTCCAGTCTTTGTGCTAGGCTAGGCTAAGCTAAGCTAAGCTAACCAACTGCTCTCAAGAGAATGGCATCAATCTTGTCTGAACCTTGGTAAGCAAAGACATGCATTTCCCAAACTGTTGAACTTTTCCTTTAAAGGTTGGAGTGATGTGGGCCTAATGAGAAATCCAGAGTGAGTTTTAGCATGAAAACCCCCTGAGAGTATTGAATGACACAAGGGTACATTTTACTGCTTATGCATTCTACTCTTTATCTGTAAGAACATGCTGTCTTCTTTCAGTTTCAAGTGTTGTGCCTTCTCAAAGTTTCATAGTTTTGCTTTTAATTAGCTGTTAGGCTATCTGATCAAAAAACAATGCAAAAGAGGAATGTGTTCACTCGCACAAAATGCACACAGTTGTTTGGCTATGTCTTTCCTATGCACTGCAACTGCCTACTTCCTTTTAAACAGGGGATGTCCAGCTTCCTGTGCTTACTACACCAAACCCATGACAACTGATTCACCCACCAGCAC
Source organism: Chaetodon auriga (assembly GCF_051107435.1). Taxonomy (NCBI): domain Eukaryota; kingdom Metazoa; phylum Chordata; class Actinopteri; order Chaetodontiformes; family Chaetodontidae; genus Chaetodon; species Chaetodon auriga. Next base: position 18,110,622 of record NC_135077.1, read on the forward strand.
TGTCGGCCTGCTTGTGTCAAAATGATACTTCACAGTGACTGACTGCAAAATGTTTAGGTCACTGGCTGATCCGCGGGCGGTTGTTGGCTGTAACCTGAGCTATCGTCTTTCAGTGCTCTTCTCAGTACCCCTTTAGTGTTTGCCTCAGCCACACAACAGCTGGGAATATGGCTGTCACAGTACAGCGTGCCCATTCAGGCAACGCTGAGACGGGGTTTTCCACCGCGCACAAGCACATACACGTGACACAGATGGACACACACAAACACAAAAAAAGACATGCACACAGACTTAGATTAAGTAGCGCCAACATTTTCGTGGTTAGGCTATGATCTGTGGTTACAGCTCGAGGCTGCAGACTCAAGAAGCAAAATACACCGTGCAATAGTGAAACATATTTAAAGCTATATAAATCACCATAAGATAAAGTGTGGGTAAACAGTCTTTTATTACAAAAATAATGTGCCAGCTCAAGAAACACAGCACCAGATCTCCAAAAATAAGCATACTGTCAGTTGGGATGCAATCTTTAAATACAAAAGTGGATCTTGAACATTTTTCCAGTTCCAATTATCATTTCTGATCCCAAAAGTTTACCAGGAAAAAAGAAAAATATTTTAGGACTTTATGAGGAAAAGCCACTAAAACGATTAGCCTTTTCCAATTATTTATGCAAAGAGAATAAATATGAATATAATAGTTCTATATTTTAAATCTGTTATTAAGAATATATAATTTACACAACAGAAATATTTAAAGTTCAATCAAAAATAAACAACTAATAGCACCATGTCATCAACTACAAGTCTCGATCCAAAATAAGAAGCTTATGCATCATGAATCTCTTAATCGTACGAGCCTACGATTAATTTTTGCCTAAATGTCAAGAAAGTGCAATAGGTTTGTAATTTGACATGTTGAGGTATATGATATTTGATATATTGCATTGACATCCACTTCACCACCACATTAACCTCCTGCGTTGCCATGGGAGAACGCTAAGAACCAGGCATGGGATTTTTGAAACTATACAGACTCAGAGGAGAAGCCTGGTGAACTCATTTCTCTTGCAGCAGGGGAACTTTGGGTTGCACAGTTTTGCTTCACGATGTCCAAACATCTTAAGTCAGTCGTTTCATTTGTTGTCAAACCTCTCCGAACTGGAAACTCCACTCAGGTTATTTTTCTGCTGTGTAGTGCTGCTCTTGAGTGTTCAGTTACTGTCAGCGGGAGATATAACTGTCTTTTCCAAATGAATGTTGTTCCGTTTATAGTTTGGCGCACTCTTCACAATGGTTCAGGTACTCTGCAGCATCCCCGTCACTGAACGTGGCAAGGCACCGCGGGCACTGTAGCTCTGACAGGCCTGGGCATTCGTTCCAGGCAGGGTTTGGTGGCGTTGCTGCTGCTGCTGCAGCTGCAGGCGGCTGCATCTCAGCCGTGGTCCTCAATAGAGGCTCTGAAGTGTCCTTATGTCGCCTTGAGGAGATCCTGTGTCCTATGTGCACACGACACATGGGAACCACTTCTCGGTTCTCTCTGCTTGCCCCCTGCTGAAGTCACATGCATACACTGTTAGGATTGCACAAGCCTACGCATACCCCACTACCCAAGAAAAGCTATGTGTCTAAATATACACTCATCCACCTCTTTTATTGGCGGTTGTCTCACCTGTTTGTGCAGCTGGCGTTTTAACTGATAAACCTGCTCTTTCAGGTCTTCAATCTGGCCCTGTGCTCGTTCCCTGTCGGCACGCTCAGACTTAAAGTCCTCTGTGTAGATGAGGACCTGAGGGAGGAAAAGACAGAACCTTTAGTCTTCTTGTTTCCGCAGCAATCAGTTTTCAAACATATCAGACACCACAAGAGCTGCACACACTAAAATCATACGAATGCAATCTCAGATTCAACGTAGCCAAATACAGAGGTGCACTGACCTGCTGCTCCAGAGTCTGGATTCGCTCTTGGTCTTGCCTCCTTACGTTCTCCACATCTCTTTCCAGCCGGTCACACTCGCTCATCTTCTCCTCAAGTAAGCCGTTGAGCCTGGAAATCTCATGATGAAGCAACCCGGAGTTTACAGAGCCGAGCCCAGGAATCAGGCCCTGCCCAGAGGTCTCCTTCAGCCTCTGACATAAACCTCTGATATAATCCTCCCTGCTGGAGTCGTACTTCTGCCACTGAGAATTCAGACCCTGTACCTAAATGGAGCAAATAAAGCAAAAGTTAGACCTTTTGATCACGTGCTACATTCTGTATTACACTGTTGGTGAATAGATTATTCAGCTGAAGTTGATCCTAAGCACATTAGTATTGAACTGATTTCAGGGAAAAAATATTAAGATGGTTTCTAAGCATAATTTGCAAACATGTTCTCAGTGCAGACTTACATATGCCACCCGTTGCTTTAAGTGCTGATTCTCCTCCTGAAGTTTACGGATTTGGGTGTTCATACCACTCATGTCAGAGGACTCAGGCATCTGTAGGAAATGGTGGAAGAGAAGTTAAAACAGACCCCTCCTCAAAAACAAAACCCAGCAACAACACTGCAGTTAAAGGTCCAATGCACAACTAAAAATAAGGCACCGGTCACCCTCATGAAGCCTAAAGTACACATCCACGACAGCCCCAGCATCACACACCTCCTTAGCATTCTGCTGCTGAGCCACAACTTCCACTTCTTCTCCCCCATTCTTCTCTTTCTCCAGCCTGCTCAGCAACCCCTGGCACACCTTCACCGTCGCACCAAGCTGGCTGCGCAGCTGGTCCGCCTCCTCTGCCAGGGACGTGCAGAGCACAGCTCTGGTAGCCTCTGACCGCTCCCTCTCCTCCAGGGCGGACCGCAGCCTCTGGATCTCCTGGTCCTTCTCGTGGTCTGGCTGACACCTGATGCTCTCCAGCTCCAGCTCCTTCTCTCTGAGCTGAACGTTCAGCCTCTGGATCTCCTGGGAGGGGGACAGGGAGATGAAATGGACTTTCCTAATGCGTTTCTTGTGCTGCATCTTAAGTACTGAACATAGACACAAATGCATGCACACAAAAAATGTATTATTCTACCTATTACTACCAATACTTATTCGGTTTTGATTTTCTTTCAGTTATATAGACACGTCAGAGTATCTGCATGAACATTTTCAGAAAAGTATTTTAAATTAATGTGTAGAATGCAGTAACCTCTAGCAGGATTACACACAACAATACACAGATAAATACTGAAACGTGGATTTAAGGGTTTTTAAAGCTTGCCAATTCTTGCCAAGGCACTTGTGGGAAGTGTACCCACATGGGACAGACCTGTACGACTGGAGTAATCTTTCTCCATCAGCCTATTTCAGGCTCCACCGTCTCAAACCGTCATCTGCACAGAACAACATTCTTAGCATTGTCAACATATTTTACCTCTGCTTGTCGAGACGCCTTGAACTCCATGTCGTTCCTCTTCTGCTTCAGCTTGCATATCTCTTTGCACAGACTCTCCAGCAGAGACTTGGACGGCCCGATGACCACAGACTCGTTATCCCCCACCGTCATGTAGATCCTCTCGTATCTCCCCAGCCTCGCTTTCAAATCCGCGATGATACTGTCTTTGACATAAATCTGCTTGTTCAGGAGGTCGATTTCCTGCCGCGTCTCATGGTACAGAGAATTCAGCGTGTTGTAACTCCGCATCTTGTCTTTCAGCGCCTCGTTATCCGTGTTTAAACTGACGTTATCCATAGCAGGCTTCGTAAGACTCGACAGAAGGATTCGTCTTTTAATAATCCAGCATTTGACGCCTCTGCTCCCCGCCGTGTGTCTTCAGAAATGCACCGAGGAGGTCAATTGTGTCGGAGCTTGTGGCGCATCAATCTTCGGGGATTTCCTAGGGAACTTCCCCGCGGACTTTTTTGAGATTCGTCAAACTGAGCCCTGCCTGCTCTCAAAGATTCACCGTCGACCGTCATTGGGAGGTAGAAGGGGTTTTATAGCCTATTGGCAGAAAGTGTAAAGAAAACACAGAAACGCTAATCTTAAATACAGGCTAAAGAAAAGTTTAAGCTAGGCGCTGCCAACGGCTGAGAGAGCAGTAGTGGTGGTGCATTCACAATCATCTCGTAAAATCGGAGATTTTACAACGCGCCCGAGCGCATTTGTTAGCAATCGCAAACAAAGTCATAAAAGTCCTCTTTTTTTCTTTTGGTTTTATTTTTGCTTACTGAGCAACATAACCCGGGTATGAAGAGGAACAATGTCCCTATCGTGCAGCTCATTTGAAACAAAATTGCCCCTCAAAAAATTGTCATTGTCGGCCAGCATTACAACAGAAACTAGCTATTTTGAAGTCCCCTTGTCGCATTAGCTAATATTTTGCATGGGATGACAAACAATATTGAAAAGCATTAATTTTCCCAACGGTAGTTTACAGGGTTTCCACGCACCCTGCCCCCTAAACGTCACATCAATGCTGTTGGAGCGCCAGCAAATTCCCCATACACTTCAGCCCTGTTTCTTCATTTTCGCTCAAGGGGTGTCAGGTTTTCCCATAGCAGTGAAGGCATCATTAAATTGTCTTTTATAATGATGTAATTGAACTCTTGTATGAAGCAGTCTGGATTGCGCAGTTAGGGCCTCACCAGGGAGTGTGCGACTGTGCGGCGGCTGTTCAGGCTGATTCATGCAGTATGACTGACCCTTATATGGCTTTAAAATAATCCTGAGGGACATTTCTGCTTTCTGAAATTTGGGAAATAGAACTATATCTGTTACGATAACAAACTGGCCTACAGGGCCATTGTCACCTCATGATACCGGAATTTTATCTTTGTGAATGAAAAGCCTGGCATGCACAGTATTACATAAGTAAATGGGGATAGTGCAGGAGTATCATACATGATACACAATAATTAATACACAACCTGTTGTGGAAAACTCAGTGGACTGCTTGGACCTGAACCAGAACAGTGAGCATTGTTAGGTCAAAATGAAACTGCTGTCTAGACTGTAGGTGTACATTAAAAACTTCTCTGAGGAAGCCTCTTCAGTGAAATTTAAATCAGCTCCACTGGCCAGTGGGGAGTCCCAGGTATTTCTATGCCAATCACACCATAATGTCACATGAAGGCTGTAGAGGTGAGTCATTGAGGTCAGTGGCACGACAGTCATGTGACAGTTGTCAGGATCACATGAATCAAGGTGTGAAGTGTGTGACACGCATGTGGGAAGAGGTGTGGACATGATGGCATTCTGAATCAGTTGATCTTTTATGGCTACTGTTCAGAGGACACCGGCCAAGTGCCTGAATGTCATGACCCTTCCTCAGGGGATACTCTGAATGTAGGTAGCCTGAATATTTTAGGTTTTATCCCACAATGCCACCCTGGCACTCCTATGTTTTACCCGTTGGTGTAATGTTAGTCATCCAGGTAGTACATCACCTGAAAGACTGAGGTGAATTTTTATTGCATTACTTCACAACAACATTAGTGCATAGGTTAGACCTGTAAGTGGTGACACAATTCATTGATTAACTAAACAGAAAATTAATCACTCTGTTAAACAATAAAGGTCAGCTTTTGAATATTTTTGAATTTGAGGCTGTTGGTCACACAAAAATGTGCAATTTGAAGGAAATGCCTTTAATCATGGATACTAGCAGACACTTTTCACTGTTTTTACACAATTTATAAACTCAAATAATAAGTTATAATCATGATAAAATCCTTAGTTTGATGTTTTGAAATCGGTCATCGTGGGGGCCTTTTTAAAATGACCAGATTTTACCTTTGAATTCCACTAGATGGTGGTGTTTCATTAATGATGTGTGCTGTAGGCTTATTTTCCATCTTACAACTGGCCATTCAGATTATTTTTAAATGCTATTTGTGGGTATATTGATTTCCTGCCACACACACACACACACACACACACACACACACCCATGAGTCATTTCAAACATGTCGTTGGCAGCTTTTAATAGCTGAAAACTTAATACAAGAATAAAAGGCGGTATTTGATATTTACACAGTAATACTTTCAAAAAAATACTTTACATTGCATTCACACACACACGTGCGATTATTTGTGTTTAACAGGTTACTGCTCATCAAATCAACACTACCAACCAAAACTCAGATATTCATCGATAATACCTAAAAACAACTCGTTACTCATCAAACAACAGGATGAAGATGCAAACCAAAACTTGACATTAAAGTTTAAATGAAGTATGAAAGTCTGCAGTAGAAAAATATCAGGTTTTTAATCATACTGTGGTAGAAAAGTATGCAGTGGCTCAAGTACAAAAAGATTACCAAGAATATTAAAATGTTGATCAGGAAGAGAATATAGCCAGCTATCTCTCATTTTTGCTTGAGAAAACGGAAAGTTTAGAAAAACACAAACATTATTTTGCCTTTGAACGTCACACTCGGGGATCACAGCGTCACTCAAAATGCACCACACAATATGAATCCATTTTTAAAGTTGTTTCTGTGGCACAGAAAGGGGTTTTAAATGGATGAAAATTACATTATTTAGGACTTAAACTCCCTCAAAATATCTTATCATTGCTCTTTTTATTTAACTTGAGTACTTTCATCATGGAGTCCTGTCTCAAGCCGTCATGGCCTTTCACTCTTGTGGTGTAATTTGCTCATTATTAGAGTTCTGAATAGTCCCAAACAAGCAACTGCTGATGATTTAATATTGTTTGAGGAACGCCCCACTTAAAAAAAGTTTGCTTTTTAGGTTATGATGCAGATCACAGCAGAAAATGATCCAATAGTGAATACCAGAGGAGAAGAGGAAAATGTCTCAAACTCACCCCCAGTGCAGGATTTAGCAGGAGGCCACATCTGTCAGTGATTTTTAACAGTCATTTTTAATCCTGGATCCAAAGCTCTGCTAGTTTTTACTCTAACTGTGTAATCAGTGATTCCTTTACACCTGGGACACCAGCTGAGCGCAATTAAATGCAATTAATGAGGCAACAGCAAAGACACGCACCACTCTAAGACTGACCACTCGGGGGCGCCCAGTGTCCACTAAGTGCAAACTGACTGGGAGTCAAAGATGATCTCCACAAAATCTCTCACTGCTGTAATTTAGGGTGTTTTTCTCGATATGAAGACATAAATGTGTGCTCTGCTCAGAAGACATGGACAAGCTGTGTGGTGTAGCTACATAAAAATGTGCTTGTAAAAATGTTGTGGCCTCATTGATGAAGGTAGCTTGAGTGTGTTGGGGCATGGCACCCTTCAGAACATGAAAATCCATGACTATTGTTACTGTAGAGTCAAATAAATGCATTAGTCAGCTCCAGATGCACCTATTCTTTGAGATATTGTGCATTTTTAACCATAAACCACAGGGAAACAGATGTGTTTTGTATGGCTAAAGAAGCATATTTTCTGGAATCTAGAGAGGAATCTATGAACCATCATTGCAACTCGTGTGACAACCGGAAAGGGATAATTGGAAAGAGCTCAGCTAAACTTCAACAGTGGCACATTTCTCTTTTCCTTCCTAGCACTGCAGCTTGCGGATGCTGCGGGAAATCCTCTTAAACTCCCGCTGTCCCTTCTGCCAGCGCTTCAGCGAGGTGATGACCAGATGGCCGTCCATCTTCTGGCCCATGACCAGGTAGGCGGCGTTGATGTCGTTCATCTCCTCACAGATGCACTGCAGGCCGTCCTTCAGCCACAGCACCGTCTTCCTCAGGTCACGCTCCGTCACGCCGTTCAGCTTGTAAATGGTCTTGCTCTTGGTCTCGGGCACTATCTTGGTGTCACCGTTGATGTAGGAGATCTCCTTCACTTTGATCTTCAGAGCTTGATGCAGGAGAGAAAACAAGGAATAGAGACTGGTGCTCTTTTTTCAAAAAGTGCATAGAGATCACCTTGTTGACATGTTGCCCTAATGAAAACCATCTGAGAAGATACATTTACATATGATTAGGTACTAAACTGCATGCAGTGGGGGGCACGGTACAGTACACACTCTTTCTTTGGACTTTGTAGTGAATGAAGCACATTTAACAGTTTCTCCTCAGGCTGCCTGAAATCTCCGTTCATGACCTCTTGGGGCCCCTGAGCTTCACCTTGGGAACCACTGCTCTAATAAAAAAGGTGGGTGGACTTACCGAAGTCATTCTTACACAGGTTGTCAACAATTTCGTTGTCATTTTCATCTGTTTCCTTGCAAGCGTCGCACACTCTGGGCACTAAAACAGAAATTAGACATGGTAAATGTTCGCTAATCTGCCATAATTCAACACACAATGTTATGTTCTGTGCAAAGTAGGAAGAACGCGCACAGCCGGATACTGGTGCAGTTAATGGACAGATGAGTGGATATATTGAATAGAAAATCAAGGTGTTCACCTCTGCATTTTATTAAGGAGCAAAAGTCTGTGCATGAGCTGTGATTAATTATGTACCATTAAAAGAATTTGGCGTTTACGCACATGACTTAGGGGATGGAAATTTTACAGTTTAACGAAACCTTACCCTCTTTAGTGACTGGCGCGAAGTTGTCGATGCCTGCAGGTGGTATGCACAGGTCATTGTCGAGTGGGAAACGGTCGCAGTCCAACATCTTTGGCCAGGGAAAGCCGAACGCGGACATCACGGGCGCGCAGCCGTGCTTGACGCTTTCGCACAGAGACCTGCACGGCTGGATGGGCTCGTCCAGATCGTCCAGGCAGACGGGAGCGAAAAGGGAACAGAGAAACTTTCTGGTGTCGGGGTGACACTGCTTCTGAACCAGCGGGATCCAAGACGAAGCTTGCTGCAGAACCTCATTCATGGTTTCGTGTCCGAGCAGGTTCGGGAGGCGCATTTCTGTGTACTCTATATCGTGGCACAGGAGGAGATTGGCAGGAATTGGCTTGCAGTTATTCTTCTTGTAGAATAATTCATGCTGGCCAAAATTGTACAGTCCGTGGATGGCTTCCATGCAGGGTATCGTTATCAGCCACAACACCGCCACCGTCGAAATAAAGGCTTTCATTTTGTGTGCGCGTAAAACCTGCAAAATATAAACGCGTAATCAGGGGGTACTGAGCATCAGTCAGCGCGGATGGAGTGTCTGTCAGTGGCCAGCTCCTACTGTAACAAGAGGTTTTCTTCCAGGCATGTCTGGGAGGAGTCTGTATATTGTGCGTAAAGACCGCTTCTCCATTCACCAGTTTGCTTCCTCGTATCAGGTGAACCTAGTGGACGCGTTTGTCTCCTCGGTCAAAAAATGGCCCTAGTTCTCACTTGATGCAGCTCTGGGTCTGACAGGCATTTTTGATTTCTAATTATAGCTCATAGTATTTTATCGCCAGTCATTCTCTTAACAATTTCCCCTCTATTTCATCTCCTGCCCTTCGTGGAAATAATAACAAAACGTGTCTGACAGGTTTTCCTCATTACGCCCAAACCAACAGAAATATATCCTGAGTGATCCGTTAACTTGCTGTTTTTAGACCCGTGCTGTAAATAGTTTGGAAATGTTGTCAGTGGTGGCTTTTAGCTCAGTTCAGTGGAGCGTTAATTTTCCGTCATTAGGAGTTTTGTGGTGAAATCCTCTGGGCAGGTCTGCAGGTTCATACCACATGGTGAAATATTGTTTGCCCTGGTGTGAGAAGCAGACCTCCACTCAGCACACCCAGGGGTGAAACCAAATCTGCCTCCTCCTGCTCTGCAGCTCTGGCTCTTATCCGCGCGCAGACCCCCTTGAGCTACAGTCTCGGGTGCAGACAACAGTGTGGTTCTTCTCAGGCTTGACCCTCCTCTTGCTCCCCCGGAAGAAGCAGAAATGAGTGAACACTTAAATCTCGGATGTGATGTTGGTGGAATTTCAAGCTAAAAGGGTCAGTTCACACAAATTGCAGACGCATATTTTCCCACTTCCCCCTTGTGGCTTCTCGATATTCAAATATTTTTGGTTTTACTTACCCCAGTTCAAAGATACGTGTCACTGAGCCTTCTGCAGCTGCCACCCCAACACAGTGGAGATACATTTTATTGCGTTTGTGGTGCTGAAAAATTAACAGCAACATGTTTGTTTTTCCAGAAGCAATGAATTAACGAGCATGAATCTATTGTAAAAACCCATCTGGTGTGCACAGCACCACATGCTGGTCCCTGTATCCCTGTCACAATTCAGCCTCTCAGAACCTCCTACCCTCTGCTCTCAGCAGCTCCTTCAATCATTCAAAAAAGGTCATGAGTCACTTGTTTTAAGTGGTAGGAAAAAGAATTTGAATCGAAAACACAGTTGTAGTTTATTTGCTCTGAATTAAACCTGCCATTAAAGTTTATAGCGCTACTTGTGCCAATTTTTTTTTTTTAGCAGAACCGAACAAAGAGGATATTTTGGCAAGAGGTCCCACTTCACATGTTTTTCTTTCCGTATGAAAACAAGACCGAAGCTATAAACGATTTGGTGAACCTGACATGTATAAATAATGTTTTATGAATAAAGTGCTGCACCCTTAAATTATGTGTTAGATTGTTTTGCTACTGGAGATACAGTAAGTGTTTTCCCCCTCCAAAACAAAGGAGTCTGAATCAAATCAGGTGCCTCATTATCGTGTTGTGACATTCACAGTAAATATATAGAGCTCACTTCCAGAAGCTGATTACTACACTGGAGAGAAAAGCTATGAGGGTATTTTGTCTTTATATTTAAAGGGTTACTTCACCCAAATTCCCCAAAACATGTTATCTCATTTAGCAGTAGTCATATCTCGCAATGCAGACAGCTTTGGATTTATGTGTAGAGGTTATGAGCTATATGTCTTTGAAATTTCTGCCACCATCACTGTACAAGGTAAAGTTGGAGATTAATTTAATTTCACAGAAGGTGCTCAAAGTTTTGAAAAGTCACGTAAAAAAAAAAAAAAAAAAAAAAAAAAAATCTTCCTCAGGAGAAAGTGACTTCAATTTGTCCACAGGGATGTCTGCAAATTGGTTTCTGGTCACCTGAAGAGTGTAAGTGTAATTTTACTCCCTGTTAGCTCTGTTTTTGGTCTCTACCAACTCTTAATAAGAATATCTGAGTTTTTAGCAGCTATGTGCTCCGTTAGCTTCAACTGCTAGCTGTATCTGTCTGCTGTTTCACGCTTCTCAGGTAGTGCACAGTGGCTTTTTAGAGCTTTTTTTTTTTTTTTTTTTGGTGAAAACAAGTCTAAGAGAGAGGTGAAAGACAACCAAAAACATTGTGGGCTGGAAAACCAAAAACAATGAGCTGAAGATGCTAAAAAGCTTAGAAGAGCTGCAGAGCTGGCTGATTATTCTCTGTGGGCTCATCACTCCGTGTGACACTGTTCACATCAAACTGTCATTTGATGCTGTGTTATTATAAAAGTACTGGTTGTAGCTGCTTTAAAGAGTAAAAATGTCTTCCAAGCCTTGGATTAAGATGGCATTCAGAGCAAGAACAGCCCCGCTTTAAAATAATGCGAGGGTCTGTGTTGGTGGGGGTGTGTTGCTTCAGGTACCAGTGAGACATGAAATATGATCCAGGAAGTTCAGTTTGAATAACAAATCCATGAGTTTGAAGGATTATCAGATGCCAAAACACTGCACAGCGGTAAATAATACTCAGAGACAGAATTATACAACTCTGAAAGTTATCGTTAATTATCATCTGTCGTGATGATTACAAGGTAAACTGAAGAAATACACAGTAAAAAAAAAGGTAGTCTATCAGGAATGTGCGCTTGCATGTATTTGAATGGCCGCCACCCGTCCTGCGTTGTTTTGCCGTAGCCCTCTGTGTGGGCAACCGTGGTGCAGCACCAGACCGGCCTCATTCAAATGAATGAGAGGGTCACCACAGTTAGTCTGAATGTGGCCTAAGAGCACTAGAGCAGAGACCTAGCGGGTTCTCCAGTCTGCGTCAAAGGTTTAACTTGCTTTTACAGGGTTTATAGGGTAACTCTCCCCCTCTTATCCCCTTTCCTTCAAAGTGTGTTAATTCTATTCAGGTCTCTGTAGAAACACTTATACTGCCATTTAAGGGCTAGAGCCCCCTATTAACCTGCAACTGGATTCCCTTTAGCTGAGCAGTAGGTCAGCTGGCAAAGCTGTACCTGGGGAGTGACAGGTCACATGCTAACCTTTCTTGGGCGACTAAATGTGATCAGCTGATGCACTCTCGGGCTACATATGTAACTCTTATGGGGCATATGAGACATTAGATATATGTGCAAAAGATGATGGAGAAGCTAAGGTGAAACACCCTGGATGTCTCAGCTCATCTGAAAACAACAAGAAAAAAAAGCTATAAATGATGAAAAGGATCCAAAGGGGGATAAATGGACCGCAATTAAGATTGGATGAAACCATACCAAGCTTAGTTCTTCAAACACAGATAACATGCAGTCTCTATTAACAATACGGTTTCACAGACAGTTAAGGTCAGAGGCTTGGGATAGACGTAAACTGATCCAAGGCCTGTGCTTAAAGTCACCCCGGTGGGTTCTCATTACAGCTTTGTGTGAAAATGAGACACAGCTTGTCGGACCTTGTGGTCCATCTGTAGCCCAGTAACCCCTCTTTCTTTCTCTTCCACTACCCTCAACCCTTTACCTCTTTCCTTGATTTTTTTCGTAAAGAATTGAGGGCTAGTCTACTGTCAAAAACAATCACAGAGCATATTGTGCAGGTTCAAAAGAAAGCCAGCCCTCTGTGGAAATGCTGAAGGAATCAATTTATTTAATGTTCATGACGACTGATCTCTGAATGTGAGGAGCATCAAAGCCATCAGGACTGCTATAATGTAAACCAAGCCAGCCCTGCTTTATGCAGGCAGGCTACCCAGCTCCATGCAGGATTCGGGGATTTGGACAATCTGATCAGAACAGATTACAGGATTGGTCTGGTCATATTCTGTATTTGTCTTATTGTCAACAAATCCCACGAAAAGACCAAAACCAACAATGAAGTGATCCTTATAACAAGTCTGTCTGTCTGTCTCATCACATGCAGCTTATTCCTCTGACATACTGTAGACCACCACTGTTGACCAAAAACGATTAGAAACACATCAGTGAGCCACACTGTCACATCGAATGAAATGTTCCTTATTTTAATCAATCCCACATAAATCGTCCTCTGGATGTAAATAGTTGCAGATGAAATTGCAGATGAAAAAATGTCCCCAATAAAAACACTGTTTAGTCCTGTTTGAATAATAGTTGCTAAAAAACTACAGTGACCAGCTGTTTTAGGGAATTACTAAGCCTCTTTTAAAAATGACGCTACATTTCTGTGACTGATTATTAAAGATTTATGTCTTCAGAAGGCACAAACTGGCTTCTGGAAGTTAGGGAGAGACAGCCTTAATGTTGCTTTTGGTCTTCTAATGGGATTTACTGACAATAAGAGAAATTAAGGAAAATCATAGACTAACATGGACGTAGTCTCCGTGCAGCTCAGTGACAGTGGCTCCAGTTCCTGACTCTGCCAAACTGCCAGCCAATCCAAAAATGAGCAAAGAGGTGGAGCTGAGGCAGGCCGAATGAAGACCGGTCGCTGAAACTTTGTGGCTAGCTGTCACTCAAAATGGCCATGCCCATAATTATGAAAACAAGTGAGTTACATCAAAATTCACCCCTTGTACAATTCTAATGAACTACAGCTACAGAGATCAAAACTGGTTTTTACACCAGGCTGCAAACAGTTTCTGCTGTTAAGATGGGCATGTTAATGTGGAGGCCTATGGGGACTGAATGGCAGACACTTGTTATAAAAATACTTAAACTTTGTTTGGGCATTATGAAGATGATCTACAATTTGTCAGACCTTTACAAGAAGAGTTACCTGACGTTAACCTTCCTAAAATAAGGATTACACGGCAGTAATGAATAAGATCCACAGGGCTTCACTGTTAGGACCACTCATCTTTATATTTATCTTCCACGGCCTCTTGACTGCCAACTGAGAATCAACTATAGAGCTCTGAACATTGTCCTGAAGTTCACTAATGAGCTTGTTAACTTCAATCACTCTTTCTACATTGACATTTGGGAAGGAATTTATCCCCAACCAAGAGGAATTAATCTCATTAGAGCTCCAGAGTCATATAGATTGTGCCTGCTTGGCGTAATTGATGTTCCTATTGTACAGGTCTAATTGACTCAGTATGGGGTTTCAGAGCAGCTGTGGGACACGTCGACCACTCCGCCAGACTTTGGGATAACCAGATGCATAGTAGAGATGTGTGCACTGTAATAGCAGTGGACAAACATGCCGAGCGGGTACAAGGTTATTTGTATTTTCTGTTAGTGAAGTATTGAAATGTCATTAATAAGCGTTCAGCCAATTATGAGACATTTAGAGCAACAATTTGGAATATGCTCATTGCATTTTGCAGAGGGTTAAATGAGAAGACTGATCACAGGTGAGTGGAGAAACAGCTAGCATGGCTCCAAAGATAACAAAATGTGCCTGCCAGCAAATCTACAGCTCACAAATGAATTAATTAACATGCTATAGCTTGTTTGCTACAAAGACTATTTCTTGGCTTGAAGCAGTCGTTCCCTGACGTGACGAGACTTCAGGAAATTATTTGTCAGTTCGTATTGATTAACAAGATATCAAGTGTTAGTAAGTGAACTTTAGAGGTGCTGGTGGGCAGATTATTTAACCGTTGGTCAGAGCCAAGCTAGCTTGCAGTCTTTGTGCTAAGCTAAGCTAACTGGCTGTTGCTTGTAGCTTCATATTTGCTTTACAGACACGACGGTGTTGCCTTTCTCATCTATAAATGCATTTCCCAAAATGTCAGTATTTGAAGGCCTGTCAAAAGAACAGGCAGATTTGCGTTACAGGATCCAAAGCCAGTGTCATTGTACCATAAAACGCTGCGCTGAGCCGGGCAGGTTTGTGCCTGCAGGATGTCGATGCATCAGTGTGACAAGCAGATCTTTCTGTAGGGCCCTGCTCTTTGACCCCTGACCGATACTGAAGCTGGAAGTCTCACACTGTGACGGGCTCGATGGGGATATTTTACAGCTCAGACCAAAGTACAAGCAGCTCAGAGAAGTGTTTTCTGAATGACCCGTGCCTGATCTCAGCCCCATATGGAGAGGCACCCCGTAGTCCTGCCCCTCGCCGCCTTCACACATTCCTCACAAAAGGGATGTTACTGCTCTTAACTTGATTAGTAGATGAGCTTTTACTGAAGCTTTTTTGAATGAAAATCAGAGGGTTTAAACAATTTAAAATCTATTTCCAGTGACGGGAGTTTCCTGCTCTTTTAAGGAAGGAAAGTCCTGCTTTTATTTATGACGGACAAAAGTAAAACTTCTTCACTTCCTCAAGTTTAGTTCAGATCCTAAATGACTGCAGCCCAGAAACAGATCATCACACCTTCCGTGTAAATCATTGGTTATGATGAATAACACGTTATCTGAAGCAGTGTGTATAATTCAGAATTGGGTAGTTTCAGCCTTTCATTTGAACATGTGATGTTGCATCACTTTTTCTCCTCTTTTTTGAGGGCTGGAAACAACATGACTGCCTGCCCTGATCATGTTAGCAATCATTTCATTGTCTGCGCTGTGGAACTAAATTCTCCAGTTTGATTTGCTTTTTGTTCTTCTTTCATTTCATTTCATCTCTGTTTAGATGATTTATATGAAGCATGTGCTTGTTTTATTAAATCAGTGATGGCAGATGTGGGCCACGTCCTGCCCTCTGATGGGCTTTTGCTGCTCTGAGCAGACATGTGATTGTTTTCATTCTGTATTATCTCTTAAATTTCAGTTACTCTTCCAGTTTGCTGTAAGTCACTTAGTAAATGTGTGTTATTCTTTACACTCTGTAGAAAACCTTTTATTAAATAAAATGTATTATTTATTTACTAATTAATTATTTCAAAACTTTTTTAGTGCATTGTTAAGTTTATTTTTTAGGGAAATTTGATAAATGTGGACTCTGATTTTCAACCTGCAGTCTGCAATATTGCATTTTATGACAGCATGATGCTGTCGGACCTTGAGGCCGATTTGGTTTACTGACATGGAATCTACTTTTTAAAAATGTGATGATTTTTTGTTTGATTTCCTTTTATTTGTCGTTTTAGTTTTTTTTTTCTCTCCATTCAGTCAATTCCTCAAATGAATTTATTTCCTACATAGACAAGCTCTCCATCACATGAACAAATGACCACTGCATCAAAAGTCATGGATCATTTGCCTTTTGACAGTTTGTGTTGTGAAATATAATCGCACATACCTTCATCACAGGAATTTGGGGGTTAGAAAAAAGAAAAACCACCCATCTTAATTTTAGCGATGGAGGCAGCGGGTTAGCAAGTGACCCACAGTGACCCCTGGAATACCAGACACGGGCTCAAGTGCAAATAAAGGTTTGGCATTCATTCACAGTAGTGGCACCGCAACAAGGACACATTTTGTTTGGAGGTAGAGCTGAGAAGGGTGTGTGTGTGTCCCGTGAACAGAAACAGACTTTACACCAAGTTCAGCCCAAACTCTGAACAACCTCTGCTCACCGATTCAACCTCCAGACTTCAAAACAGCCACCCTGAACCATGAAACAAGATTTGACTTGTAGCTACTTTCTACAGTTTCAAGAATGGGACAAAGCCATCAAAAACCTGCACAGCACAGAAAACAGATCTCTCTAATCGTTTTCCAGATGTATGTATGTGATATGATTTTTTTCCCTGACGCCGTAAAACGTTGCAGTTTCTCCAAGCGTACTACGAGCAAGGCCGATAGCTCCATTCAGCTTAAGTAAATGCAATTACGGCTAATTTTATCCAGAGACCCCAGACTTGCCAAAAGCTACAGCCATGCATGAGTAAATAGAATATACACTTTATCATTTTCTAGGAAATTTGAACGTGCTCTGGAATGCAAGTCATCCAGATAAGAGCAGCAGCAAAACAGCACATGAAATTATATTTGCTGTGTTTCAAATGTTTATCTGATTTGTTAATACTTGAACTGTGTTTCGCTGGCTGATCTTGAAAAGCAAATATGGAGAGAAGAAGGTTCTGCACACTCGATAAAAGCTATTTTTTAAGACCATAAATCGATGCAATATCAAGATGTAAGTAACATCCACACACAGTTCAGGATGTGCCAAGAGAGTCTGGATAGTATAGAAAAATGAAGGGAATTCTCCAGTATGATGTTTTGTGTATCAACCCCCCCATGTCACTGGAATCCATTACATTCATTCATTTATATTTGTCCAGTATAATCCACTTCTTTGATGTCAGTCTGGTTGCTTAAACAATGTTAAAGATGCTGACTTTCTGAGCCAAAGTGTGTTTTCACCTTTTAAAAAGGCAGAAAATGGACATGACTGCATTGCTACTCTCAGCACAATCGTTTGTTAATAAGACTGAAAGAGCTTGGACCAGATTAACTTCATGAGCCTCAAAAAAGCTTCATTTGTTGATCTATTTATTCACTTTTTCAAATGTTCCCTCCACGTGATTTTTTCATGCAAGTTTTCCATTATAAAACGTCTGTCATTCTTATTTCACTACCCTACAAACTTTATTTTATAGCTAATTTCCAAAAGTAGGCATTTTCTCCTCCGTAGAAGTAAATGGTTTTGTGAAAGTGCCAACTATGAACATTAAGTAGGTCTAATGGACCCACCGACATGTCATCACTGCTTCCCTGTTGTTTTCATATGAAGAAGGCAACATTAAAACCCCACATGCTGAATTCTCCTCGGTGGTAACAGAGGAAAAGCATCCTGAATGCAGTCAGAGGGAATCACCGAACCCTTTATTATTCCCCAGTCCACTCCCAGAAGAGAGCATATGAACACTGACTTACACTAGTGGCACAGCATTGTGTGTGTGTGTGTGTGTGTGTGTGTGTGTGTGTGTGTGTGTGTGTGTTTCTGTCTAATGGTGTGCGGAGGCAGATGGAACGAGCCCGAGGCGGTGCACATTAAACCTGCAGAGTCCTGCTGAGAGACGGAGGAAAAGACCTTGAGTTATCCTGAACTCTTGTGGGGAGACACATCGCTGCGCACACACTTAAAATTTGGCCCTGCATTAACTAAATGATGGCTCCCCTTTAACGCCAAGGGCTTTTCCAGCCTCAGACATCCAACAAAACGACCTCCTCCAAACTGCTCTAATCTGTTGACGTTCTGCTTGCGTTTGTCGACGGGTGAAACAGAAGCCCTGTGAAAGTGTTTTAGAGCATCATCTCCGAAACGCAAGGCACATGATCAGAAAGTAAACATGGCTGTGCTTATCTTTCACTGTGGTGCTTAATTAAATATTCTGCCAGTCTTTGCTTGACAGCCCTGGCTGAATTATGGCGATGGCACAATATCGAGTTATGGCCTTCCAACCAAAACATCGCCCTGGTTCTGCCTCATAGTGCCAGAGGTTACGTATGCCCTATCAGATGACACATTCAGTGTATACAAGCTTAAATATGACCTTTATTCTAATCCATCCCATGCATGATGTCCGGGTTTTAAGGCTGCTATTACAGCTGAAATGGGAAGCAAGAAGTGACAAACTCGCTCAGTGTCAAGATGATGAGTCTGCTCTGTTTGCCTTCTTCTTTGAATAAAAACGTTTGTTACCGATGCTCTGCCAAAGGAGCATAATAATAAAATATCCCACAGCTTATAAGAGATATTAAAAACAAAAGCTGTATTGTATTCTGAAAAATCAAACTGGCATTCTGTTACTGCAGATGAAATAATATTCAAATTCATTTTAGGGTTGGTAGGGCATGTAAAATGCATAATGAATAATAAAGTCATTGTTCTTTGTAAAGACTCCCTTTAAGGTTCAGCGTTGGCGACCAACAACTTAGCTTGCTCCAAAATTCAGACTTTACAACACAACTGATATAATGAGACTGGATATTACACACAAGGTGAAGTGTGTTTAAAAACCTGAAATGTGACCTTCATGAACTACATATTGTATTGTCAACGAATGCGTTAGATGAGAAGAGTTAGATGAGAAGATTGATACCACTCTTGTGTCTACGCATTAATTTTGAAGCTAGAGTCTGAAGGTGGTAAGCTTAGCTTAGCATAAAGACTGGAAGCAGAGGGAAACAGCTAGCTAGGGAAGTCAGTGTGCCCACCATTAAATAGTAACCTTGTGTAACCCCCAGAAAAACCACACATGTAATTTTTATATAACTGTGTGCATCCAAATTAAATAAATAAGATACAATGTGTTAAGATTTAGATTTAAAGATTTAGCTGTCTACTGTAGCTTTAATAAAACTAAGAAATAAACATTTTGAAAGTTTTACAGACATGACATGAGACTACTATAGTTAAAGGGGCATTACAGTGGGAGAGTCACTGTTTTTGGAAATTTGTATTTTCCAGTGATCTTTGTTACCTCGTAGAACTGCACTTTACCCTCCACTGTGTATTTTTGCACTGCAAGACACTCTTGCACTTTTACATACATGGAGCCTGTATACATGTACTGTACTGTATAACTGCCCTCCTATAACAGCCGTATGTTTACTTGTCTGCTTGGCATTGCCTGTTTCTATACTTTCTGTTCAGCTCCAGCATATCTGTCTTTTTCTGTTTTTGCAGTGTATATAAGCACATTAAGAAACAAAGACAGAGTCACGATGGACATGCCAGTGAACTAAATAGTTCAAATGCACAGATGCTTTATGCTTCTACACTCTGCAGATTATCCTCAAAGTGAAGGGATAAAATTAGCTCCACATGGGACACTGTGCATAGTCCTGCATGACCACTTTCATAGGCCTGGGACAGACACACACACACACACACACACACACACACACACACACACACACACACACACACACACACAGAGCTTTTCCTGCTGGCTCCCACATCTGCATCTACGGCCCTAATTGTTTAATACCTCTCCCCTTCCAACCTCCCTGTGCAGCCGAGGCACTAATAGGCCCATCAAAAAGCTGCCGGGGCCTCTGATTCTTGTTACCCTGAGCTAACCAATAGATTTCACTGGTCAGTGGATGAACCCATGCTACTCACCACCTGTGTTTATTCCACAGGGTCTCTGTGGCTGGATTGTGTATATAAGTGTGTGGACAGGATGGTATAGCGGTTTCAAAAAAACTGTGGTCGTGGCTTCTTTAGGGGGCCGAGGAAAAGTAGGAGAAAGAAGTTTTTGATCTGTTTGTTTCAGTCTGTCTGCCCTTAATTTGTGCATGCTGTTCAAAAAATGCACATTTTTTTTTGCACTGTGCTTAACATCAGCTCTCCTTCGCTGAGCAGGGAAAGCACAAAGACTCAGAGCTGGCACCGAGACTGACACTGTGCCTCGTTTGACTGTTTAAAGTTTAAAAAGTTTATCTACATGACACACGCTGAGGGACACCCACTGAAAAGACGGAAGACGGTCAGGTTGAAAAAAAACTTAACCCTAAAGTAGTTTGATCCCCTTCATCCTCCCAATGTCCCCACAGACAAAAATGGATGGACTCCTTTTGGACGAGGAGGGAGGAAAGCTGTCATTACCACCTCGTCTACGCTGTGTCAGATGCAGCCATTTGAACCTGAGGTTGGGGCATAAATCTCCACCCTTGGGCCAGCCTTGACATTCTGTTCCCAGATGGTGCCTCCCCTGCTGTGGACTCTGCCCCAAAGGGGCCTGGCATCTCAGTCAGACCCATCCATCACAGGAGAACCAGGCCCCTATATACTGGGAACGGAGGCCCCTGTAGGGAGCACCTGCCCTCGTGTTTTCACCCTTGTGGCTAAAACAACCCCCAACCCCCTGAGTGCACTTCATCCTCTGCTGCTTTCCTGAGGGGTTAGAGGTCATTTGAGGGTGTGAGACAACTTTGCATGTCCAGAGACACTCTTTTAAGGTGACATTCACACTCAGGTCTGTGGTTAAATCTATTAGGCCTCATATTACAAGCAGGTCAGAGGTTGAGATATTGTTAATGCTAACAGAAGGCCACACAAGCTACACACAAAGCATGGAAATAATCCACACTGGAGACAAACTGATTGTATGCTGAGAGTGAAAACTACAAAACAACACTTCATAGAAATGTTACAGAATGAAAAAAGGAAAACTGCAGAGCAAAGATCAATCGCCTCAGAAAAGAAAAAGAAAGCTACTTTTTCTCTGCGAACAGCTTATATACAATAGAATTGTCCTCCTCCCATTTTTGGTGCATCTGTTTTATATATTGCAGCCAAAAAACATCACTGATTTGATTGGACCCAAATGTGATGCTCGAGGCTCCTTCATGCATCCAAAGCCTGTTTGACCCTCCTTCTCCTGCCCTCCACCAACAAAGCTCCTTTTCCCTCTCCACCGGTCTCATTCAAGGGGCTCCAGGCCTGAATATGTGTGTGTGTGTGTGTGTGTGTGTGTGTGTATGTGTGTGAGCTTATTAGGCTGCCAGCTGAATCCATACTGTGAGGAATATCAACAAAAAACTTGAAGTAGCAAACAACCTGTAGGCTTAGACAGTGGCTCTGAAAAGTGTATATCCAGCTTGAATACACACCAGTTACAAACAGTGACCCACTGACTCACATTTTCATCAAAATATGCAAAAGTACACAACTTTCAACTGATGCAAACACAATTTGCTGTTTGTTTGTAACCTTTTCTAATGCTGGTGGCATGTGATAGACATAAACAGTTAGCCACAGCTAGCCATGTTTTTGCATATTTCCTTTATGCAGGTATTGGAAAAGTAAAAACTAAACAATCCATCCAATAGTTGTTGCAACATTTTAAAACCACAAATGCCAACCTCATGGTGGCACTAGAGGTAAGTCAGAGGACGGATTCACATTTTATTTCTTGAGATATTTCAGTCTGGACCAAAGTGCTGGAACAACTGCCTTCCATTGAGCCACGTCACTGGGATGGCTAAAAAACAAGTATTTGCAGTGGTTTCTGGACTCGTCTGTACTTTCATGGTCATGATACTGGATCTTTGGTGAAACCTATTGTAACTCTTGAGGATTCAAAGCTAACTACAGCTGCCTTCCTCCATGAAGGAGCACTACAAAGAGCCACTGCTCAAGCCAAGAGGAAGTGACTTATACTCAACCACAGGTTTACAATGTAGTTTTCATTTACAGCTGTTTAAGTACTCGATTACAAGTTCAATTCTTGAATTCAAAATTATATTTAAGTTCAGAATTATTAGCAGGAAAATGTACTTAAAGTATTGAAAACATACATCAGATGCAGAAATGCCACTATGTCAGAGTTACTTTGTATCACTGATGCATTTAATATTGTAGTAGGTCATGATTGATCCTTTTAATCTATGAAACTATGTCATATTTAAATGTTTTGTGCCAAAAAATCTGCAAAATATTGATGACTGTTAAATAACTGTGAAGCAAAAAGTGCAGTATTTACAGCTGAATACTTAGATAAAGTCAATGTATCTTAAAATTGGACCAAAAAACAGTACTTCAGTGCTTGAATACCACTCGTTTCTGTGGTTCAATATAACTTATAGTATCTGGGTTTGATATATTTAAGTGGAATGGACATTTTGTTTTTCTAAAATCGATGTTCTGCGTGTTGTTTGGGAACGAAAGTCCACAGTTGCCTCGATAAGAGTCTGGAAGAAATCCACCAGTGTTACCATCCCCACTTTGAATCCTTGTTCCCAGCTCTGCTCAGCTCAGCTATCCCACATCATGTCTGCGTTAATTTCTATCAGGACCAGGCACAGAAACGCACTCTGGCATATATCGTCCCACACACTTGTCAAACATCTGAATAGAAGATAGACAGGATGCCCCACATGGTTCTGATAAAAATGGAGGTGAACTATGGTCAGCACAGTTTACTCCTTCCCAATCTGTCATTAATTCTTTATGTAAAGTGCCTTGTGATTCCTTTGTGAAGATTAATGACCGAGGGAAAACTGGCTGTAGTGTAAATAAATGTTAAAATCGGTCCCCATTATTAACAAATCAAGACTTAACACATTTCTTTCTTCTGCTGTCAAATGTGCCCCTTTTGTTTTGGGGAAAAAAAGGTGGAAGAGAGAGCAAACAGAAAACATTTGGACTGTTTCCATCATGCAAATGAAGCGTAGAGCGTGCTCTCAGTGTGACAATGTTTATGCAATCTTTCAGCAACGCAGCTTAGATTAACTTACAGATTTTTGGAAAAATATCAAGACTGTGCACATATGTTGATTTTCTGGAGTCAAAGGGCCCAGTGGTAATTTATGATACTGAAGATGATGTATGTTTTTTCCACAAACCTGCTGATAGACCGTAAACACACTGTGGCTCTCCTCTAAACTGAAAACCTCCCTGAATTCAGTCGAAGTTTCATCAGTGCAGATTGAACTCTAATGCAACAATTTACTCTACACCCATCAGACACAAAGCTGTGACCATGTTGAGCATTTTAGAAATAAAAAGTGGATGATCTCATTAGAGTTTGCCTTGGATTTAATCACTGAAAGTTAGAAAGTGGTCTGTGTTTCCAACAATTCGTTCTTATCAGTTATGTCAAAGTTGGTCAGTTTTTTCACTCAATAAGTTTCTGTTGTAATCTCAAATATCAAAATACCGAGA
Organism: Chaetodon auriga; assembly: GCF_051107435.1. Lineage (NCBI taxonomy): Eukaryota > Metazoa > Chordata > Actinopteri > Chaetodontiformes > Chaetodontidae > Chaetodon > Chaetodon auriga. Next base: position 18,134,152 of record NC_135077.1, read on the forward strand.
TCCCTAAGGAAGATCTGGGGTTGTGGAGTTAGAGAGCATCGAGTTTCCTCCTCATCTCTGCTAGAAGCAGCTCGAGGCTACATTAGCTGCAGGAATGAGTCCTCAAATCGAGAAATTAGTTAGCATTGTTGGACTTCCCTCGTCTTAAAGTCAATGAGGGTTTTTTTTTAATAGGTTTTTGGCTGGATGCGAAAATAATGTTTGCAGTTAACACAAGATTAAGAGATTTTCATGTTTTATTCTGACATAAAATCTGTGGATTTTGGAGCTTTTTGTGTCCTATATGTCTTTAACATATTTAGGTTCATTACATCTTCAGGCCTGCAGTGCATTATCAAAAATAAATCCTAGAAAAGTAAAAAGCAGATTGTCCTGTTTGGAAAAAGTTGAGGCTTGGAGACAAACTGAGAGACGTGCAGCTGAATAGAATATACATGCACTGAGAAAGACAAACTGAGAAAGTATAATGCTAAAAAACGATTAAAATGGAGACAAAAAGCTGGTTGCTCACACAGGAATGAGCACCTTATGCTGTTTTTATAAGTTCAGTAAGTTCAGCCTATAGTAATCTGTACCATCTTTCATGTAAGGGAACTTCAGAGGAGTTCCTAGATGCTCTCGTTATAACTTTACTTACAACAGGTGGAATCTGTAATGAAAATCTCATGCTACAAATGTGCATTACATACACAAGGTTTTTACCGTTAGTGAGGTAAAAGTCTAACAACACAACACCGTACCTCTGGAACCAAACAGAACAAACCAGGATCAGACCGCTGCAATTACATTTAATTAGATTTCACATTTGTCAGCGTTAAAATATGTGTATATGTGAGGTCACATGCCATAAACACAAAAAATATGTCTACCACATTCTGTATATCATCTTCTAGTCCATCAAATCATATTTTTAGCCATGAGGAAAATGGAGCTATCCATCAAAACCTCTAAGATTGGGTATCAAAACAGTTTCAAAACAATTTATTATGAAATCAGCTGTCGCACTGCCTGCACTTTCTCCACTTCACAACGGTTTCTCCACCAAATGAATGTAACCTAAATTCCTTCAGTGCATCATACAGCCTCAAGTCCCCTGAGAAACAAGCCAGAAACCACAATGCAGAACAAGTTTAGAGGCCAGTACTTATCTCAATAGAATGCAAATAGAGATAAATATAAAATCCAAGCCAGAACGAGAACACAGCTGTGATTTATTTGCCACAATGCCTCCTCTTCCAAGTGACTATGAGACTGGACTATCAGATGATAATCTGTACTTCTTGTTCTGCAGGAAAACACGGCTCAGGGGGAACGTTGGGAGCTCAGCCTTGACCAGACTTGACAAGTGATGATCTAATACAGATGACTATGCATTATTGTGGAGCTTAGAGATCTTCATTTGCCATTCGACTGTGCTCTTTTAATCCTGCTCTGTCCACCGGTATCATTTGCTCACATGACACTGAAGTGCTTGGGATCAAGCACTGATTACCAACTGCATCAAGTGGGCAACTTCCCTGGAGCCCAAGGCCTCCACAGGCTCACTGTGTGCCAGTTCCTTTGTGGTAAATTGATGAACTGAGATTTTGTTTGGAAGTCCAGGGTCTGACCGACATGATGTGTCCTGCTTTATTACCTAATCTTGAGGCCAGGTCTCGATGTGGGTCCCTGTGTTAGCCTGGCTCCAAATCCCTTAATTTCAGCCTATGTCTCCGATTTATTCAGGAATTTAAATTATAGTTTGACACAGCTTTACTGGTTGTTGAACTTCAATTTATGGAAACAACAACTCCTGGTCCTATTCCTTTTTTTCGGATTGACGAGACCAACATTATCTGCTCTGACCAATGACTAATGCAGCCTCTGTGTAGACTGAAAATAATGTTGACCTGACAGATAATGTCAGTCATGCAAGTAGGCATGTGCCTGACCACAGCCTGCAGGCAGAGAGGAGGAAAGAGGAGAGGGTGGATAAAAGGTGAGATAATTACAGGGAGCTATGCATAACTCCATTCAAGTCCAATTGACACTGAATTGGAGACAAATTAGCTTCTAGAGGTTTACATAAGTGACTCCCATTACCTGCATTACTTGGTTTCTCCAAGTAACCCAGTTACTGCAATGCATGTGGAAGCGAAAATGAAACATTTGTGTTTAAAAAAGTTACGAAGCACCAAATGTGGTAGTATTCCATCGTACCATACACAGTGCACATAGAGTGGGAGGATCAGGGGGTTGATGGAGACCCAGCAGCTCATTTGGTTCCCTAGCAGGTTAATCTGGCCATGCTGGGGATTTCAGTCAACTTTAACAGCTGCTTTATTAAACTGTGGTGAATCTCAAGTAAGTTTTGTAAAACCTTGATTTCAACTAAGTCAACAATGAACCTGTTTACCTGTTGAATGTTCCAAACAGGTGTTTTTGGAGCATTCCACTAAATCAAGATGTGATAATTTTCTAAGGGGCCTACAGTTTAATTGAACATAAAGCCGCATCATCAGTACAAACCTAACCACTGCTCCTGCCTCCTGTATTACCTAAAGAGTTGGGTCTTTTAGATGCTAGGTGGATGGGTGGGTTATTACTTGACTGGACAGTGGTGGCAGTGCAGGACACAGAGGACGTGGAGGTGTTTGGTCTCCTTGAAGGCATCCTGGAGCGCCCTGTTAATAATATGAGACAAGTCATGATTTTAACTGTCTTTGACTTTGTGACATTTCTTTTAATTGAAGGTCGTTTCTGCTGGACCCGAGCGGCTCACCTGGCAGGAACTCAGCAGCATCGACAGATTCCAGCTCTTCGTCACAGCAGCGTCCCACAGAGCCTCAAACTAATAATAATGATAATAAATATGTCAAAATGATTAGCAAGTTATCACATTTCGTGTTATTTATGTTTTACACAGCATCCCAACCTTTTTTGGAACCGGGGTTGTACATGAACAAGTGCAAAAGACTCTTATTGTACTTGAGACTTGCTGACCTCTCAGCAATTCCAGCTGCCTGACTGACAGGCAGTATTTGATAAAGATCCACTGAGCAGCTCTTTGCTCCAGTGAAGGGGACTCCTGAGCTGCTGAGACACAGAAGCTTGTTTGGCCAGATCACCTGATATGGCGAGAGATCTCTTCCATCGCCGTGATCCTGAGGCCAAGGACCCGCTGAAATCACAAATACAGAGGAGTGCAGAGCTTGTGAAAACCCACTGAGGTGCAGAGGAGAGACTGGACTGAGTCAATAAATAATTACACACCTATCAGCGACTACATGCAGGACACACTTGGCTGGTACGGTTCGGGGCCTGACTGTTTATTGTTTTTCATGAAACTATCTGATAAAGACTTTAGCTCCTCAGCTTCCCCAGCTCATATGTTCCCTGAGGGCAGCACATTTGGATTAACAGCAGACCAAGTGGAGCCATGTTGAATCACTTTGTGTGCCTTACATTTCTAAGAGAAGCAAAACTCTCAGATGTTCAGACCACTCTTACAAGCAGCGAAAATTAAAAAAAGCCTAAGAAGCCGTGGAGACTCGTCAGCTTTTTTAATAAAAAATTACAAGTGACCAATACTGGAAGTGGAGAAAATGAGCTGCAATGATACGTGTGCATATAATTAAGTGTCAAATTAATTGATGATGTCGTCTCAACAAAGCCTAAAAAAAAATCTTAATGTGGGCTGCAGTCTGATCCTCTCTTTGAATATAACATGAGCCAATAAATCACCCCGAAAGACAATCAGTACTACAGCATCCCAATTTTAAATACTGCTGAACCCAAAAAATTACAGAAGAAAGTTTCTTTATTGCAAATTTGTTTGGAAATACATCAACATTTAAACTCATACAATTCTCTGAGAATTATACAGTGCTGTTTATTAATGGAGTGTCCATAGTCTACGGTCAGCACACACAATCATGAAGGGAACAGATGACAAAAAGTAAAACAGCCAGAACCTGGAGCTGGTTTATAAACCGTGATAAAATGAGTCATCATGCTGATCAGTGACAGCAGGATAACAACATATCTTGAATCTGTACAAAATTAGTGTCAGTGAAGAATCTCTCATGTTTTCTGTGTTTTGGATAATGTCTGCATAAGCCTTGACACTTATGTAGCCTTGAAAGACTGATATCAAGAGCTGTCCTGGATTGAAGGAATAAAATAAGTTCTGTTCATTATGGGATTTTATTGGCATTTTATTGGCAGAATATATTAAAGAAGAGGGAGGCAAAAATGGGTCTGTATTCAAAACACTCTTTTATGATTCCAGGAAGACAGACTTAACCGCAGAACAACGCTGCCTTTCTTTGGTTATTAAAGTTAAACCAACCTTGAAAACTCTCCATTTAGAGGCTGCAACCAACTGCAATAATAAAGTGTTTCATTTTCTGCATGTATAAACATGTTTACAATAAAGCATTCAATAATTAATCACTGACTCGAACATCTGCTCTTGTTCAAAGTGCTGCATTATAAGAATATAATGCAAGGCTGAGCCCAGGCTTTCCCAGATATTAGTTTTATTACAGAAGCCAGTTATGAAATCAATCTAAGTAATTAAATGACTACGTTGTGTTCTTATGACAGCTTTGTCCAGTATCGCTCCTTTGAGATTAAACTCATGGCACATGAGTCTAAAACCATAAAATCAAGGTCAAAAAGTCCAGTGCTTCTATCTCAGAAAAACTTTCATGTGTTGTATTTTATAAATATATTAGATTGTTGTCAAAATTAAACTGCAGTGTCCCTTAAAATCCCTTACAATATTAAGGGAAATTCCTTCAGATGGTGAATGGAAGATGGGAACATCAAAGATAAACTTGGTCAAAGTTCATGTCTACACCTGGATTTCTGCCTCCAAAAGACTTGCCGTGAGGGGACCTGAGTCAAGTTTGATACCCCCCACCCCGGTCTCAGAGACAACTGGTGAGGCACTAGGGGTCCTAATGGTGAGAGAAGACAGTGATGGAGAGAAATTGGGCGTCATGGCTGACGGGGTGAGTCCTGTGTTCCTTGCTAAGGGGGAATATGCATATTTGCGGTAAGAAGGCTTCCTTCTCAGGCTTGGCACACGTCCTGGGTTTCGTGGAGGTACAGTTCTAATGCCAGGCTGAGCCACTCCAGTTATAAGTGGTGGTGGGTACATGAGACAGCTTGCCTCGGCTGCTAAGTCCTCATGGCCGCCTTGAAGCTCCTCGTCAGGGAGCATCCCGATATCAGTGAAGACGGAGGACAGAGTCTGGAAGCGTGGCTCCCAGTCCAAAATGTAGTCCCAGCTGTAGCTGCCCTGCAGCTGCTCCTCTAGACACACCAGTGAAGAAAGAGAATCTGCAGAGACGTGGGCTTCTGACAGGGGAGCATACCCATTTGTCCTCATGCTCTCCTCTAAATCCCTCACCCTAAGTATTGCAGGAAGTAGTCCCTCACCTCCCCCTTCTTCTTTGAAGTGGTGGAGGCTTTCTGTGCTGGCCATCCCCGAGACTAAACATTTATTGACAGATAAAATGTTCTCCGGCCCTACATCGATGGAGTGGCAGGAGATGCTGTCCCCAGGTAAAGCAGAATGTGGGATCTCCGTGGGCTGGTTGCCTTGAGCAGATTCATCTCTTTTACGGCAGGGGTACTCATTAATCCACTTGATCTCCTGGTCCTCAGCGGTCTCACCTTCTGCTGATCCACGGCCGCTTGAGTCTGACTGACTGTACGCGTTTGATATGTCCCTCTTGGTCACCAAAACGCTGGGCCGCTTCATCTCATGCAGTGAGATGCCACTTAGCATTTGCCGATTGGATCTGCTAAATGAGCTTGTCCCGTGGTTCAAGTTTGCGGCAATGGCAGCAGCCTTTTTGATTGCTGCTTCCTTTATCTTGTACCTGAGAACCAAGCCCACAAAAATGAGAAGGACGAGGAGGAACATGATTAGCGAGACACTCAAACTGAGCATATGTGTGTCAAGAGGCACCCCGGTGAGTGCCTCAGCTGAGCTGGAGATATTGATGAAAACCAGGCAGTTGGTGGTCCTGGAGGCTAATCTGGGACTACCTGCAGACACTACAAGCTTCACCATGTCCTCACTGGCATGGCTGCCTCTTCTGCGGTATACATAATCTGACACGAAGATGGTACCAATCGTTTTGTTTACTGAGAAAAACGGAGACGAATTCACAAGGGAGTACTCAACAATACCGTCCACCCCTCCATCATGGTCCATCGCCATCACGTAACCGACTACCTCTCCAGGCTTGGCATTTTCTGGAAGGAGGAAATGGTACTGATTTTGGGTGAAGACGGGACTGAACTCATCCACCCCCTTGATGGTCACCTGCACTCTCACTGTAGCTGCTTTGTCACCTTTGTCCCTGGCCTCCACTACAAAGCAGTACTCACTCTCACGTTCATAATCAAAGGTCTGTCTGGTGTGAATGTCACCTGTTAGCGGGTCGATAGCAAAAGCCTCCTTCTTTTCGGGGCTGCCACTGCCATAGTCCATGAAGCAGGAGGACAAAATAGAGTAGGTGAGCTGGCCATAGGGGCCTAAGTCATTGTCAACAGCATGGATGGAACAGGTGTGAGTGAACGCTGGGAGGTTCTCCAGCACAGAACAGTTAACAGTAGGGAACATGAAGTATGGAGTGTTGTCATTTTCATCCAACACTGTGATGAAGACCACTGCAAAAGCCACTTTACGCACTTCAGATGATTCACCGCCATCCGAGGCTCGGATGGTGAGAGTGTATTTTGAGTCTTCCTCATAGTCAAGTGAGTGATTTAGCACCAGGAGGCCAGAGTGAGGGTCGAGCTTGAGGTGACCTTTGCTGTTCCCCGAGATAATGTCATACCGCAACAGGCTGTTGATTCCCAGGTCAGGATCCTGAGCAGTGACCTGGACCAACCTCGTACCTACAAGGCTGTTTTCACTCACCTGTGCATGGTATTCTGTGTTGGAAAAAACGGGGGCATTGTCATTGCAGTCTGTCACAGTCACCATGACGACGGCGGAGCTGTTCAGCGGAGGTGTTCCTCGATCAGACACACTTACTGTTAGCGCATAGCTCTCTGTGGTTTCACGGTCTAAAGGGTTACACAGAACAAGTTTTCCTACATTTCTCATCTGATTCTCAACGTGAACCATTTTTACTTCCAGACAGAATCGCTTCTCCTCATTTCCCCTGATGATGGCGTAATCCAGATGGGTGTTTTCCAGGCTCCAGTCTTGATCCTCTGCAGACAGTGTCAATAAGGTGATGTCTGTGGGTGTGTCCTCTGGGACGGTGAGCGTGTAGATGTCCTGGTGGAACAAAGGCGCATGGTCGTTGGTGTCCAGAATCAGCACATCTATGGAGGTGACAGTAGACTGCACAGGATCGCCTTCGTCTCTGGCCTCAACCAGAAGATGGATCAGGTTGCTGTTTGTGATGGCCTTCAAGGGCTTATTGGTGAAAACAGACCCTGCAAGACAAGCATGTGTTCATGAGTGGACAGGTTTATTTTAAAGCTGCAATAATCAATATAATTTATATTAACTACAAATCCAATGACTGTGCAATGTGGTGCCGCTCATGTTGATGAACCAACAGACAAACAGCACCAAACTCCTCTTGGTTCTATGGAGCTTTTTAGCTGCTTTTAGCTAATTATTGTTGTTGTTTTCCAGCCCACTGCACACTATCAGATATTTTTCTCAGGAGTTGGTAGAATCTAAAGCAAAAGAAAAAGGAGATGTTCCAGGCAGCTCTATGTTAGCGACTGTTTGCTAACACATTTTCCAAAACAACTTTACAAGGAGATCAGATTTCAGTGGCCAAAAATCAATTACTAAAATCTGTTTTACTGTTATCAAAACATCATATTGCCAGTTATATATTGTAGTAAGTCAGTCAAACATATGTTGATTTTATCTCACAATGCAACTGCTTATAAGGTCAAGAGCCCTTTTCGAGACCTGACATCTGGTCTTACCAATATAAAACTATAAAACTCAATTGATTTAACAGATGGTTTAACAAATACACAGATTGTTCCTGGATTTGTTTCTCTTTGGAATAAGAACTATAAAACATGTCTGCTTGTGCGACAATATATTGAGAGTTAAATCAAAATTGTCCTTGTCATTAGACGCTGCAATGCAACATCATTTCCCGTGTGACCACTCTTTAATGAATTCCATATGCACACTGTAAGGGCAAATTTTCCTCGTGGATGACAATTATGTGTTTGTCCATCCAATTTATTATTCCACTTCACTGCCACTTAAACTTTTCTACCGGATGGCTTTATTAATTCTGTGGCTCTACTTTAAAGCAGCACCACTCGTTGTTTGTGAAACAAATAGGCATGGAAAAACTGAGAGGCACTGCACAAAAAGCACCACGTTAAATTTTTGGAATCTAGTTGGAGAGTTTTAGTCCACATCGATGTGAATTTGGCTTTCGATTGGCGCTCCTCACCGCAAAAGAGGGCAAGTACATTTCTCTGATGTTAAACTTTGGAGCTCAAATATGACAGAAGCCCATAAATCACACTTGAGTGGAAAAGACTCGCCAGCACTGAGGAGTGGTGGCTTCCTTTCAGCTCTTCAGGATTTATCTTCTTTCTTGGGTTTAGGGATTTTTAAAAGGGAGATAATAGGATAGGCAAGGCTCCTCTGAAGCACTTTATCTCAATGACTTGTAATTGTCTCCTCTGCTGCCTCTCTCTCCCTGTCTGAGGAACCCACTTTGCACATCCAAGACTACAAAAATATAAACACTGGAGAAGTCTACAGCTACTGGCAGCATGACAACTCTCAGTAACCTCTGATACTGTACGCTGAGGTGCTCATAACCAGGCAAAGACTTTCTCTGTGCCCTTTTCTTTGGCGGCTGCCCCTTTAACAATGCCAGAAAAGCAGATTTTAATGGAGGGAATAAGAAGGATGAATATGGAAATCAGACCACCAGACAGCCATAAGTCACGAAACTTGTAAAGCTTGAGTTAATGTCTTTTACAGATGAACTACAATACATATTGGATCATTGTTTTATGCTTCTGATGACTTCTTAACCTCTCCCTTTTCTATATATATATACATACACACTCACAGTGACGAGTTGCTGTCAATGAGACGTTTATATCAGAGCATTGCAGCATGTCTTTTCCATCAGCTGTTCTTACCATTGTCTGGCTGGATGTAAAAGCCTTGTAAAGGAGATGAAAGCAGTCTGTAGGTGATCTTGCCATTGAGTCCAGAGTCTCTGTCACTGGCGGACACTGACAACACTAATGTGTCTGCTGACACCAACTCTGACAACTCCACCTTGAAGACAGAAGAGTCACATCGACACCAGGATCATGACATATATCTTTATCCAGTCAGACCTCTAATGAGCCTTCATAAAAAGTTTATAACTGTAAAACAGGCTTGGTTACTCATTAATAAACATTTATTGATGCTTTATAATGCATTACAAGCATGAGTAAGCACATATTCTGGGTTGCCAGGTTTGAAAAATCTCTTCAGCTGGCATATAACCTTTATCTTTTTAGTCAACTCTTCAGTTCATAGGGAGCACTCCTCAAATGGAGAGTCCCACTCTTAAACTGAAGAGCTGCAGAGTATTTGCAACAAAATCCAGACATAAACCATGAAAAACATTTCTAATTTCTGACCTGCTGCAGTATTTAAGTGTGAAACGCTTTTATCAATGGTTTATTAATATTTAAAAGTACACACATGATGTCTCTTTATCAACTGAAAACCTTGTGATCCTTTATTAAAGGGGCACTCCTACACATTAAGTCTGAGAAAATAGCCCTAAGGGTGGGAAATGTGAGATCCAGTGCTTTTGGAGACTCTCTCTACCTGTGCTGCTTTGGTTTGGACCATTCTTCTTTCTGTCTCCCCAACTTTGTGGAAGTGACAGACCAAATCACTGGAGTACCCCTTTAATGACTGAGCTGATGTTAAAGTTAATAAATGATCAATAAAGCCAACCACATTCATGAAACAGCAGTGAAAAAGACAGACCAAGTTAGGCTGTGAGATGATGTACATGAGGCACATGGATTCTTATGACCTGGAAACCCCAAACTTGTCCTTATTAATCTCCTTTAATATCAAATTAATAAGAAATCTATTCAACATAATTACAATTTAGAAATCCTGAATAAGGCATGACTTGTTAGCGGGCTACTCCTTTTCTCCTGCGGTGATAACAGCATGCATATAGCATATTATTAATGCCTCGCTGACCCAAACCAGTTGGCATATAGACCTTCAACCCTTTTGATCGATAAATATATCATCTGTACCTGGTAGGAGACCTTGGCGAAGACTGGAGCGTTGTCATTGACGTCAAGCACTTGAACTCTGACCTCTCCGGTGGTCTGGTGGAGGGAGTCAGACGCCCAGACTGTCAGCGTGTACTCTGTCTGCTCCTCATAGTCCAGGGCTCGAGTCAGGGTAATCACTCCAGTATATCGGTCGATAGCAAAGGGAAAATTGGTGCTGCTGTTGTCTGAAAAGCTGTAGGTGATGGTGGAGCTCAGGTCCACGTCGTTCGCAGTCACCTGGGTGACCATGTAACCCGCTGGCAGATCTGCAGTAAAACAGAAGGCGTGTAAATAAGTTCCAAATCGACAAAGAACACAGTGTTTATATCCTAATGATTGAAAGCAGCAGTGGCGGTTGGCCTCACTCTCTGCTATAATCACAGGCTCCATGGGGGGGATGGCGGGGCTGTTGTCATTGACATCCACCACTTGGACCCTGATGGTGGCGGTGCTGCTGAGCGGAGGGTTCCCCCTGTCTGCTGCCTGCAGAACCAGCCTGTAACATGCAGGCAGTAAACAAGTAATGCCACTTCATCCAAAAGCAACAGTTAAAAAAAGCAACAATTACAGAATCACAGAATCATGAGGATACTCCATTTCATTTTATCATCTTTATTATTAGACACGTCTCACTAATTAAACGAGTAACCCACGCACAGGGTGAGTGTTGAATGCCAACAAAATAATTACATACCTTTTTAATGGTTTGAAGGTAAAAACTGAACATCAAGTGCAGACAACTTTTAACTTGAATCATGCAGCATGTCTCTTTTTAGATAACGATTATTACTCAGATTCTGGTGATTCAGAGGTTTGCTACAACAGGGAACGGGACTCTTTACTTCATAAGTAGAAACTTACTAATCTAGCTTTGTCTTCATTCATACATTCTAGAAATGGGTACATAACACTGTTTAATATCTGAGGGTGGCGTACTTGTATGAGGGGGTGATCTCACGGTCCAGTAAGACATTGGTAGCAAGAATCCCACGAACAGAGTCTAAGATGAATGCTTCGTTAGCGTTACCGGACACGATGGTGTACTCAATCTGCCCGTTCACCCCGCTGTCAGCATCTGATGCAAACACCTGCAGAAAATATGATCACAACAAAATATACGATCCGCCTGCTTGGTACGTCTAATGTCAGACAGAGTTGAAGCATTCATAGCAGCTACCTGCATGATATAGGTGTTGTGCGCTTGTCCCTCCCAGACAGCTGTTCTGTAGCTGCTGTGTTCAAACACCGGTGCGTTGTCATTCACATCCAGCAGCCTGATGGAGACCCTGCAGTGAGCTGTCTGCAGTCCGTTATCGGCCAGCACCACCAGCTGGATCTGAGGGCTCGCCTCGAAGTCCAGAGAGTTGTCTTTCTGCATGCGGATCTCACCTGGATGAGAGGGAAAAACTCATGTACACCCCCAAAAACTGCAAAGCCAGCATCAGAGACTGCTGTAGCTCATTACACTTCAAGATCAGAGTGTAGTATTTCTTTTAAAACAGAGCGCACAACAAGTTCTACTTTGGCATCTGCCTTTTTCAGTTTGGCCTCTGATGCATCATTTTAATCAGCTTGTGAAAAAATGAAGTAAAAGAAATGGAAAGAAAACGAAACATTTTTTGATCTTTTGATCTTTTTAAAGCGGTGCTGACAGAAGCTGTTTTAGGTTCAAGTTTCTGTAATAACCCTGAAAAAGTATTCAGTCCTGTGTCACTATAATAATGTGTATTTGAGTCTAACTGTGTCTACATTACTTTATATAGACATGAATCCAAAAAATGAGTTTGGGGTAGAATGTGATAAAATCAGACAGGCAGCAATCATAATTCTTTAGGAAATACTTGTATATAAACAACCAGATGAACCTGATAAGTTGAAAAAGCATTTTGAAGACACACAGAAAATAACAAGAACCCAAATGGCTGCATTAAAAGGTACGGTTGGTTACACATAAACAATGGTGAGGGCTGGAAATCAAAAGCTCTTCTGGATACTTCTGTGGAAAATAAAACGGGTGAGTGAATGAGCATTTGTGCTATTAGCATAACTTAAATGATGAAAGTGTGCATGACGTATAAGTCGACTGCCAGCTGCTAATCATAACCAGTGAACTCCTGCAACAACTTTGGATGGACATGAAGAAAAAGGAACAAAAGCAATGTTTTTGCCTGCAGAGTGTCACATGTTTCTTACCAGTGTGGCGGTTGATGGAGAAAATGCGATTCTCGTTGCCACTAAATATGGTGTATGTGATCCTTTGTCTGCTGTTGGTTTGGTCACTGGCCTCCACTTTTGCGATCCAAGTCCCTTGGCAAAGAGAAAGTGAAAAGGTCAATGAGGTTTTTAACGGTATCAGTGGAAACAGAGGGGGTGGAGGGGCTGAAACGTACCAGCTCGGCTGTTCTCCTTCACTGTAGCGTTGTACACTTTGCTTGTGAACTGCAGTCCTTCGTGCTCTCCCTTCAGGTGGATGAAAAACAGGCAGGTGGAGGTTAACGCTGGTCGTCCTCGGTCTGAAACCTCGATCTGCAGCTTCCTTCCGGAGAAACCTGCTCTCACGCGTCTTCTCAGTGAGATCTCCCCTGTCTCGCTGTTGATGTCAAACAGATTCTCCTCATCCGACAGCATGAACTGTACGGTCCCATTATCACCCTGGTCGCCATCTGTTGCTGTCACTGTGGTTACTATCTGATTTGGCAGAGTCCTCATGGAGACCCACGCGTTGATGGGGTTCTGGTCACACACCGGCACGTTGTCGTTCACATCCTCCACCTGGATGTTCACTGACGCCACAGAGCTCAGCGGTCCTTGGGTGCAGCCGTCAGTGGCCACAGCTCTGAGGGTGTACTGAGCCCTGCTCTCTCTGTCCAGAGACCGGGTGGTGCGGATCAGTCCCGTGAGAGCATCTATCGAGAAGGCCCCCTGGCTGCTGTCCTCTGTCAGAGAGTAGGTCACGTCCCCGTTGGACCCCTCATCAGGATCGAAGGCGTTGACATGCAGGACCTCTGCTCCTGCAGGTAGGCCCTCGCTGATGGAGGCGTGGTAGCTCTTACGGGTGAAGGCCGGGATGTTATCATTCTGGTCCAGCAGCACCAGTTGGAGTTGGGTGGAGGAGCTGAGCGGGGTGGGGCCGTAGTCCCGTGCCTGTATGATGAGTGTGTAATTCTGCCTTTCCTCACGGTCGAGGACCTGCGTGGTGCTGACGACACCTGTGTGGCTGTTGATGGTGAAGAGACCTCTGTAGTCCTCACCTAAAGGCAGTGGACAGAAATTAAAAGATAATTCCACTGTATCACAACTTTGTTCTTATTTTTCTGGATTGTCTCACTATTTTCTATCCATTACAGAAACATTTCTATGATTTATGCTCGACACGAGTGGTCAGACATTCACACAACAGACAACAGTTTAGCCAAATTATCCAAACCACTTTATCCGAAGGCAAAACCAAAAGTGAGAGCATCTCATTGCACATTAAAACTGAATGTAAAATTATGGCAAGTCTGATTAAACCATTAAATTAGTTTGTTAATTGGGATGAATGTTAATAATGAGCAGCTTGGGGAGTAATTTAGGAATCTGCCTCCGTTTTCTCTTCTAAATGAGTTTGTCTTAACCTCAGGGTTCGTTTAAAACTAGTATGAATGCCCAAACAGCCCAAACTACAAAATCATGATCCAGATAGCGTGACATACAGAGCATGTGGGCTCCTCACCTAATATTGAGTAGTGTATAGTTCCATTTTCCCCGTGGTCTGGATCAGAGGCCTGAACAGTGTGGACGACCCCAGGAGGAAGGTTTTCTGGCAGGCTGATCTGGAAGGACGACTGCATGAACTCTGGAGGGTTGTCGTTGTCGTCCAGCACGGAGCACAGCACGGTGGCTGTCCCGGTCAGAGGCCGCGTGCTGCTGTCACGAGCCTGGACTGCAGACGGGAATTCACACAAACCATCACTGCTGAAGTCCTGGTGTCATTTTTATTTAAGTTTGACTGTCCTGTGAAATCACGAATCTAATGCTTTTTCCTGTTTGGAAAAACACTGATTATAAACAGCATTTGTTTTGTTTATAGATGCTTCATATGCATCTGTCCACCATTATTTACTTTAATACGAGGGAATAAGAGCACATGAGTAACAGTTTAAAGCAATGTTAGCATCTCTGTACATAAATCGTTGCTTTGAGCTAAATGCTAACTATGGCAGTGCTACCATACAGACGTGCAGCAGGTATGTTTATCATGTTTCCCATCTTAGCTTAGCATGCTAACATAATTTGCAGGTATTTAATCATGGACAAATTAAAATTTTGACTTCAAGCGTCAACAAGGTCATCAGGACTCATCCTCTGGGGAATTTGGAGACCTGAACCATATTTCATGAAAAATCATCCAAAAATTGTTGTCTGGACCAAAGTGACAATAGAGCCATGCTACTAGCATGACTAAATATGAGATACAACTACAGTAAACAGCTCAAATAGGCCACAGAGTCTTATTATAAGAGCTCCTTCAACAGCTATTCAGTGTACATATTGAAAACATCAGTATTACATGGACCAGTGTATGGAAATAAAGAGTAATGCTCAGTATTCTCAGTCTCTAAACACCACAATGAGTCAATCTTTGGACTTTTTGCCTTTCTAGACTTTGAAAGCAGGACAGACCCGAAGAATGAAAAAAATCCTGTCAACAGCAAATACTGTGGCAGCTTTTAATACTCTCTACAAAGAACTTGGTATTTCATTTCTTTCCAAACGCGTCTGCAGCCAGAGCAAATTGTCCCCACATCTTTCGGTATTTCCCAACAAGCCCCGTACGATTCTGGCACGACTTCAAGACCTTCAGGCTTTCCTGTTATTATATTTTGTTATTAGATTTAATTGTTCATCATACTGCTGACTGTACAAATATTATGATAAAACATCTGAAAGCAGTTTATCACTGAGCGCCGCCGAGCAGTTTGAATGTAATGACTGTGCATGCCCACAAGAGAGTGAAAGCAAACACTTCAAAAGGCAGAGGGTGCAGCGGCGCAGTCAGCGGAGGTTAGATAGACTGTACCTCCGCCCTTTAAGAGTCTACTGTTTCCTCATCATAAATCAATCTGCACAATAACGCTGCCTTCATACTAAAGGCAGACCTTGAATTCTTTATGACTTTGGCTGTGAAGCATGACGAGAGAGAAGGTAGAGAATGAGAAACAGAGAGGGGCAGAGAAGGAGAGAAATGCCTGATAGAGAGTGTAGAAACCCTGTTTCATTTTAGCAAATTTTAGATGTTTTTATAACCTGAGCCAAGTATTCACTTCAACGTAAAGCCGAGCAGGAACATTGTACAAAGAGCACACCCACAGGCTGTGAGTCATGTGATCACAGCACTGATGATGCAGGCATAGCTGATCAATACCAACTACCAATCAACTCAATGCAGACTCTAAACATGTATCCATCTGGTGATTGTGAGGCTAACTTCAGCCCAGTGCAGTGCAGTGATTTGCTAAATAATAAATACTGTGAGATGAAGCACCACTGTTTCTGTGAAGCTTAATGAGCCGAAAATTATACTGATGAAAGAGTCAGAATTTCCTCTGATGTCTCCTAAAGGACAGCACTCTACCTGTTCCCACTAGGTTTTTACTGTGAGGGGGTTCCTCAGCACGTGCTTGCGTCGTACCTCTGAGGGTGAAGTGCTGCTGCTGCTCTCTGTCCAGGTAGGAGGTGGTGGTGATCAGGCCGGTGTAAGGATTGACGCTGAACAGCTCGTAGCCGGGGCCGGGCAGCAGACTGTACCACACCACGGCATTCTCCTCTGGAGGAGGGACACGGGAGGTTAACGTGTGTTTTACAAGCAAGGAGCGATGTCAAAAAATGTGCGGAAAAATACTGAAACTAAGCAGAAAAGAAGAAGAATTCACGTCAAAGTGTTATTATTATGGTTACTGACACAGAAGTGGAAGTACTTGTACTTTGCTTGAGTATTTTCAGAGGAAAATATTGTACTTTTTACTGCAATACATTTATCTGACAGCTTTAATTACTGCTTGTTCTATAAATTGCTTTGCATTTTGCACATAAAACATGTAAATGTTCAAGTACAGCTGAGAATCATTCTAATAGTTTAACAGCTGTCTGAATTTTTACAAACCAAACAATCAGTCGTTAATGGAGAAAATAAGCAGCAGATTAATCCATAATGAAAAGTTGCAGTCCTACACAGAAAAGTTCCACATAAACCAACAGTAAAATGCTGATTTTAAATTAATGCATGAGAAATAATAATCTAATGATGTAATAAATAATACTAGAACAGTCACAGGGGACATTGTTCTGCATTGAGCACTTTTACATTTTTATCACTTAGAGTTAATTGTACAGATCCACAAATTCAAAGAAGAAACAATTTGATACACATAACCGCCCTCCTGGGAAGGATTAAAGGATTAAAAAAAAAAAAAAAAAATCAACTCATCTTTAATGAACTTTAACTGAACTTCTGAAGTGAGGTACCTTTACTTTCTCTGAGGTAAAGGTACTTTAAGAAGTAACATTTTTCATGAGAGATACGTGAGAAATAATCATAATTAAATAAAAAAATAATTACACCTTTCATGTCTACAAGCTGATACTTTGCCATAATGTTCATGTTTTCTCTGTCAAAACTGATAAATGTTTTCTCTCAGTCACAGCAGTTATGTCAGCGCAGAGTTCGGCACCTCATCAGGTGAGTTCATGTGTGTTCTGCCTCCAGTTCAGACAAACTTGTCTGACACCAAACTGAAAACAGAAGCCGTCACCTTTAAAAGCTGACAGGGGAGCAAAAGCTCTATCTGAGCTGCTCCAGTCAGGCCCTGCTGCCTTCAGGTTCTTCTCCTGGCAGCCAAACATTAACCAAAAGTTAGCTTTGAAATGACACACAAACTGTGGAGGTGAAGCTCTGCATGAGTTTTCCATCATCTGAGTTTCAGAGGGTCTCTGCAGACCGTCAGGAGTGCTGGCGAACAGCTGGACTGTCTTTACCTGTGCTGGACAATGAATGGATGCAGTGTTCGTGGACATGAAACAGTGTGGGAGCTCTCAGCGTTTGGTGCAGAGAAAAGAGGATGACGGCTGGTGGTTAAAGATGAAAAGGAACTGAGATGTCGAAGTGCACTTGAAAAATCCCTCTGATCAGTTTTTAACTGATCTGACCAAAGAAGTAGCCCTCATGAAAGAAGAGGAGGGATTTCTGGAAGAACTACTTCTATTATTAGGAGGCCAAAACTTCGGGGGGAGTGCTGGTCTCACAGTAAAGTTTACTGTTTGTACTACTCTACCACAACGCGATGCTGGAGTTTGTTTAGTTCAACATTATCCAGACTAATACAGACAATATTTCTGGACTGAGATGCCACTGTTGAACTGATGCAATCATGAATTAATGTCATTTTCAGCGCTTTGAGCACCACAAACAAAATTCAAACCATACTTCAGTTAGAAGGTCTCCCCTGTTTACTGCTTTTAACAGCCTGAAAGGTGTTGAGTGACCATTGACGAAAACCAAGCTGCTCCACAGAGTGATTCAGAGGGTCTTCTGTGCCCAGAACGTTTCAACGACATGATATTTGCATGTTTTCTAAAATATGGGCCTTATTTTTGACATAAAAGGTTTAATTACATAAGAGTACCACAAAGGTCAGCTGTCACACTCAGTGATGCTGCACATCTCCACGACGGAAACTGGGTACAGAGACCAACACAGGCACAAAACAATGGTCGTCTTCGGGAAGCGCTGGGGAGGGAAAGCAGCGCAAATGATAATCAAACAAGACTGGTGGGAGAGCGCACTGAGCTGCCAGATGAGCCAGTCGGAGGAGACGGATGAAAACACAGCGCCTATTGGCACAGATGGCTTGGATTATGGAAATCATCAGGAGAGAGGACCTTTCAGATCTCCCAGAGGAGCTGTGTGCTTGCTGTTCTTGGACAATTCTCACCCCCAAGAATGTTAGCTCACATCGAAACCCCTCCTGTCCAGATCCTCCCGCCACATGCCCTCCACCTCCACTGTTTAAAAGGACTCGTACTGTCAACACGACGAGACGAAATGGGATTTAAGAGGCCCCGTGCACAACGTGTTAAAATAAACAGGGCTGATGTGTAGATTTGTGAATATGATTAGGGGCCAGATTCGCTGGGACTTACAGTGAACGTATAGTACGTGAAAAAAGACACAGATGGGACAACACGGGCGGGAACAGGCCAGGGGTTGGTTTCAATTAAAGTGCTAATGGAGTGAAACAAAACAGACGATAACCTTGATTCACTGCAGCGCTGACGTTTAACCAAAACATGGCAGGCTGAGCTGCTGCTGAACTGTATTTTGTCATGTGCTACTTGAGTTAAAAAATAACAGAAAGGAACCGTTATACTATGGTCAACGCAGAAAAATGTTGCCATTTAGTACTATTTTAAAGGAAAAAAACAACTTTTCATGTCCTCATAATTTGGAAAATTCCCCCTCATTTAGGAGCTCAGACGCTTTCTTCTTGAGTTTAATCTTATTTTTATGTGTCACTGTTTGTTTTTTTTGTACAACCCTGATTCCAAAGAAAGTTGGAAAACATAAATAAAACAGAATGTGATATCTTGCTAATCATTTTTGACATCCAAAAACAGCACAAAGACAACATATTTAATATTTTCGATCATCGGCTTCATTGATTTTTGTTAATATCTGCTTACTCTGAATTTGATGCAGCAACACATTTCAAACAAGTTGGGACAGGAGCAACTAAAGACTGGGAAAGATGTGGAACGCTCCAAAAACACCTGTTTGGATCATTCCACAGGTAAACAGGTTGATTGGTAACAGGTGATAGTGTCATGACTGGAAATGAAAGGGGCATCCTGGAAAGACTCAGTCGATCACAAGCGAGGATGGAGCGAGGTTCACCACTTTGTGAACACATGATTGGATGACGGAGATTAATATGAGCTCAGGAACACTCTGTGAGACTGTTGTCAGTAAACACAGTTGTTTGGAAATTATTCAGTTCTGTTTTTTTATTTGTTTTTCACAGTGCCTCAACTTCTTTGGAAGCAGGCTTTATGGGGAGTCTTTGGTTTGAGGCTGTTTGGTCTCCAGGATACATGCTAGTGCTGCCATCTAGGTGCTTGGGAATCGTACTACCATGTCATGATTTTGAGATGATCAGATGCTTCACATCAAGTTTCTCATCAATTTCCAGTGATTTTTTTCCCCACTCTCTCAAGTTCAGTTTAGTTCTGATGACAAGTTCAGTTCGGATGATGAAAATAAGGAAACACCAGGCCAGCAGGCACCATGCTGCCTCAGAATCGCCTCGCCACCACATCCCCTCCTCCAGATGAGAAACTCAGCTCATATAAATGTCCCTCTAATCTGAACTACGTCACTTTGATAACGACTGTAGAAACAGTGATTTGATCTGTATGAAATGTACAAATTTAACATTTCCATGGTTTGCAGAAAAATGCCATCATTCATTCTGAGCTGGTGATGACACCAACTCGAAAAACATGCCCCAAAAAGCTGACAGTCCTTACCTGAATCCCTGTCAATGGCAGAGACCCTGATCACTGCTTCTCCAGGGTCTCTGTTCTCCGCTACGCTGGCGTTGTAGACGCTCTGACTGAAGACTGGCGGCTGGTCGTTCACGTCCTCCACCTCCACCGTCAGCGTCTGGGTGGAGGAGAGCGAGGGCAGGCCGCGGTCCACCGCACGGACGGTGACGCGGTGGAAGCGCTGCGTCTCATAGTCCAGAGGGGCCGAGAGAAACAAGAGGCCTGCAGAGGATGGAAAAACGTGCTTTTACAGCTGAAAACTGCAGTCTCAAATAATCACAGTGAGCTAATATCTGCCCACATTTCGGCCTGGATTGTTTATGGTAAACTGTGAATACATTTCTATAGCACTTTTCTCGTCTATTTTGACCCCTGAAGCACTTTACAACACAGGCCACGCTGACCCTTTCACACACAGCACAGGAGGTTCAGCATTTTGCTTCAACACACTTCAACATGCAGATTGGAGGAGCCGGGGATCGAACCGGCGACCTTATGACTGGTGGAGGGCCCGTTCTGCCTCCTGAGCCACAGCCCCCCATCATTTATCAGTCTAACTCTACTGGAAAGAGTCACTAAGTCATTAATCTGATTACATCACATCTGATTACATTACATCATTCTACCTGTTTTCTCCTCCAGCGTGAAGAATCCTTTCTTGTTTCCAGCCAATATGACGTAGGAGACTTCCCCATTTTCACCTACATCTCCATCGATGGCCACAAAATGATGCAGCAGGCTCCCCACCTCTGCATCTTCCATCACCTGAACTGTGTCGGCTGATATAAACACCGGCCGGTTATCGTTCACATCCAGCAGGAAGACCTGAGCCGTCACTGACGTCTGTTTGCGCTCGTCCTTCCTCGTCGCCTGGTCGGTGGCCGTCACGGTGAAGGCGAAGCTGGGGGTGGTCTCCCGGTCCAGAGGTGCTGCTACAGTCAGGCTCCCTGTGTGAGGGTTGATCTGAAAGGGGAAGCGTGGGCTCAGCTTGGGGTCAAAGGTCAAGGAGTAGCGCAGGGCACTATTAGCAAAGGTCCCATCAGCGTCTCTGGCGTGAAAAGCGAACGCCAGTGACCCGACTGCAGCATCCTCCCACAGACCGAACACCACCAGCTTATCGGGGAACCAGGGCGTGTGGTCGTTCACGTCCTCCACCATCACGCTGACCAGCACAGACACGTTCACTCCAGGACCGAGGCCGACATCTTCTGCTCGCACCATGAGGAAGTACTGTGTGGCAGACTCGTAGTCCAGCGGCTGGTTGATGTAAATGTCGCCGGAGGAGTCGTCGATGCCAAAGTGGATGCTGCCATCGCCCTCAGAGATGGAGTAGTGAAATCTGCCTTTCTCTGCGACGCTGGCAGAGCCAATGATAGTCGCCGGCTCCGCATCCTCTTTCACCGTGAAACGCCTCACAATTTGGTGGTCAGAGCGGCCATACAGAGCCTCTAATCCATGCACCTGCAGTTCAAACACAGACAGTGTGGTGTTGTTTATTGGTTTCACAGCAGAATTTTAACAGGTCAAAACTGAAAAAATGAAATAGAAAAATCTCCCAACACTGTGTCTTCACCAAGGTTTAAATGAGATGCTTTAATATAAAAGTCTATATTAAAAAATAATAAATGTCTTCTCCTGCTTCCAAACTTAAAAATTGTTTTTTTCTTAAGCAAAAATCATAACACTGTGCTGGAAAAATAAATGGCAATAAAGGCAAAAGCTCTTGAAAATGCAGGCGGAAGCAGGTAGTTCTGTTAAGGAGCTGTGCTGATTATGCTGACATAATGTTTTGCTACTAACAGAACAAATCATATAGTATATCCAACAGAAAATCCACTCATAAAGAACATTATGAGTCATGGTATGAAGTGGAGGAATGCTGCACCTGCACATGAACCACTGCAGCGTCCTCCAGAGGGGGGGCCCCGCGGTCCCTGGCACTTATTTTCAGGGCGTAGTACGCTTCAGCGTTCCGCGTGAAAAGCTCTGTTGTTCGGACGTCTCCGCTCTCGCTGTCAATCTCAAAGTGTCCGACGCCCTCCTCCTCTAAACCGACACAGGAGAAGGACACTCGTGAACAGGTGGATCACACTGCAACCACACAGCTGCACTAATCCAATAAACTCAACTCAATGTTCCAAACTCACCTGTGACCAGCGAGAAGGCGACTGTTCCGTTTTCTCCTGCATCTAAATCTTTGGCAAACATGTTTGTCACCAAGGATCCAGCAGGTAGACCGGCCCATATCTGCGATAAAGAGAGGAACAGTGTGAGTTACGCTGGCGAGAGCAACATGTCAGCCACACGGCATGCTTCAAAGAGACTTTTTTCACAATTATCTGTCTGCATTACGTAATTTATTTTTTAATCATTTTAAACAATCATACACACATTTATAGCTTCTTCTAGACAAATTCAGTGTTTTCTTCTTCATTTATTCGTTCTTCTTCTTTTCTAATGCAGGACGAGGCTGTTCAGCAGAGATTAACAGCTCTGTGTGCTCTTAACCCTGTGAGATTAAATCCTAAATGGCAATGTAAACTTTAACAGTAACAATCTCATTTTGTTTCCTTTGCAGAAAGAATAAAATGTAGAGATATAGGCCTATTGTACATTTTTATAAAAAGTTTTTCTACACCCCTAAATCAAGAAGGCCTCTAGCCCCCCCCCATGAAGCTTTGGCGACCCCTTGTGGGGTCCCCCAGGTTGGGAACCAATATGGGAATCCCTATGAAAACCTTTCTTCCCTCCATAAAATGTGCATCTGAAGGATCTAAGGATCAAACACACTCTTGTAGTACAGTACACAAGTGCAATCCCGGCATATCTACCTGAACGTTGATCTCCTTGCTGGCCGGCAGGTGTGTAAACTGTGGGGTGTTGTCGTTGATGTCGGTGACCAGGATGTGAACGGTGGCGGTGGCGTTGAGACGAGGGCGGCCCTGGTCTGTCACCATCACCTTCAGACTGTGCTGGCTGTGCTGCTCCCGGTCCAGCGCCACCCAGTTGATAATTTCACCTGTAAGGGAAGCGAGAAGAGACAGAAAGGTGAGGACGCAGGTGAGGCTGAGCGTGCCTGAGGATGGTGCTATTAACATGGTGTTTTACCTGTTTTAGCGTTGATGCGAAAGAACTTCCCATCCGAAAGCAGGATGTAGGACAGCTGGGCGTTTTTCCCAGAATCCTTATCCACGGCCTTGACTGTTCCCACCAGGCCTTGAGGCGACGGCCCCTCTGACACGGTGAAGTAGTAGACCTCTCTGCTGAACACGGGGGCGTTATCGTTGATGTCCAGCACCAGCACCGTCACTGTGGCTGCAGCTGTGACGTTCGCCAGCGAGGCCTCCTTGGCTGTGGCCAACACCCGGAAACGAAACATGGACTCGCTCTCATAGTCAAGGTTTTGGGAGAGATACAACCATCCGGTCTTTGGGTGAATCCGGAACGGAGCAGGAGGAAATCCAGCTTCTGCCTCCAAGGAGTAGACGAGGCCGGAGTTTGACATGTGGCCTCCCCGGCTCCGGTGCGCCCTCACCTGAATGACCCTCGAATCCTTCCTGTAGCCCTCGCCTATCTCCACCTGGTAGACTAATGTCTCGAAGGCCAGATTGTCCTCGGCCGCGCTGCGGTCCACGTTGACTGTGAGGGTCAGTGTAGAGCTCTGAGAAGGTTCTCCTTCATCTTTAGCCACAATTTCCAGGCTGTACCTCTGCTGATGATCCACCTGCAAGCTCTGGTTTAGCATCACCGTCCCGAGGTTGTGGTCAATGACAAATGTCCCATTTCTGGTGCTTTTCAGGTGATACTGCACCCTCCCGTTGGCGCCACTGTCATAGTCGTGGGCGTGAGCGATGAACAGCACTGTTCCCGGGAGGGTGTTCTGGGACACCGTGATGACGTCACTGACTTTGGGGAAAACCGGAGGGTTGTCATTAATGTCGGCTATAGTGATGTTGACCTGGGTGGTGCTGTAGACCGGAGAGGAGTCGGTGTAGGACTGAAGGACCAGCAGGGCATACGGCTGTGACTCGTGGTCCAGGGGTTTGATGTTGCTGATCCGGCCGGACCGCGGATGGACGGAGAACAAACCCTGAGGGTCTCCGGATGAGATCCGATAGGATACTGACTCCACAGAGTCTGTGAGGACAAAGAGTTTTTATTAAGAGACGAACAACAAAACATTACAAAACAATCTGAAGTCCCCTCAAAGTCCCCTTTAGCAGTTGCATCTAACTGTACAGATAGTTTTACTATTACTTACTTGATATTTTTTATTGTTCACAGCAATAAAAACATGACAATTCAGCATCAGTGTGCCATCCAGAGACAGCTGCTGAGTCTCAGTTTGACACAATATACAGCACACAGTAACTACTATATATTAACCTTTATAGTACACTGTTTTTGCAGTTAGAGTAACCTTCTATTCCCGTCTTTGTGTTCATTCTATGTCTTTTCCATTGTTGCTGCTTTTCAGTGAGTTCAGTTTTCTTAGTTTTCTTATGTTATTCATTCACTTCATAAAAGACTGTGATGTAGTTTTTAACGCCACAGCACCACAACAGGGCGTGTTTTTTGCGGGACAGCTTAAGGCTGTGACCGACACAACGAGGTTAAACCTGTGGGAAGACGTTCTGAGGGAGGCTGAAATAGGCTTATTTCGGTTAATCAAGACCGGTGGCGAATCTGTGTCTGTTGGGAATTTGAGACACTCTGTTATGCTTGTTTGCTTCAGAACCCTCGGTGCTGATTGGTCGAGCGTGCTCAGAAGGTGAAACACTTTCTGCCGTATCACCTATTAAGTCTCATATTACTGATGGCCATTGCATTAAAGAAACAAGAGAGTTTGGACACCTTTCTATTATTCTGCACATGGTGTAGAAACATGTAATATGTCAAGCAAACATACTGTTTCACCGCATGAATGCACAGCACACACACACTAAGCAACATGAAGTAATTACACTACATCTCATTAATCCCCTGCAAGTGTTTGCTGCACTTCAACAGCAACAAACCACTGAAACAAGGGAGCTTAACGCTGCCCGACCCCTGTCAAACAGGCCCAGCTCCGCTTTACATTGAAGCGTTAATCTGCTAATTGATTAGACAACCTTAAATGACTGTCTAGTGTAGCAGAGTGGTTTAGCTGCAGAGGGGAGTAACAAGCAGACTACGAAGGGATAATCCTGCAAAATGAGGGAGTCGGGAAACCCTCTGCACAGAGAGGAGACTGCAATCAAAGTTACTGTAGATCAAACATAACACAAAATACAAGCTGCTGAACGTCCATCACTCAGAATCCTACGTGTATCTGTAAGACTTTTACTTGCTTCTACAATGAATAAACTCTCACAAAACAAATACTGTTTAAATACACATATTTATAATAACAACAGGTCCAGGTGTGCAGTGTTTATGACAGGACTATCTTCGACGTCCAAGAACTATGACAGAGTGTCGTGTACAGTCGTCTTTTGACCCTTTATCGTCTGTGCATGTGGATAAAGGGGATTACAGATTAAACAAGGAGATTTGAACAATGACAACGCTCGCTCACTTTGCCGCAGTCATCTGTCAGGACAAATCCTGCTTTAATACTGTGTTTCTGCAGCGTCCACTGTTGGAGAAATTAGCCTTTTCAATCAATTAGTTGCCTTCATTTCAATATGTTTGTTGAAACTGAACTGAGTGAATGGAAAGTTATTAGTCATTAGAGTACATGTCTTTATGACTTGAACTGAATGTGTTTTTTTCATGTGAATTTTAGACGTATTTGCAGCCAATCTTGGCACAAGATTTATAGCTTCCAAATCACCTGACGTGCAAACCGGTGCACGCAGACAGAGAGAGATCGAGAGGTGAAAGCGATTACGACTGGGTCATCAAGTCATTTGAGGACTTTTAGAGCTGGTTTGCTGTTTTTCCTCTCGTTAAACAACCAGCCAATTTCATTTTAATGAGGAATAAGACTGTGAGCCAAAGAGGTGAAAGGGAGATGTGCATGCTGGGACGCTCGATAAAACCATACAGACATGATGCACATCACGCATAAACATCCATTAATCCACGTAAAAATCACAGAAAGTAGATGCTCCTGATAACTTCAGAACTTCCCTGGAAATTGTCATATTTTTATGTTGCCTTCAGTATCACAGTTACCCAGTGTGAGTTATCTGCACATCCATGGGCACACTGCAAACAGACACTACAAACAGCTAATTCAGCAGACTTTTAATGCTGTCAGATTCCCTAAATGTAAACAAATATAAGCTTTAGAAAAATTATAGCACACAGTTGCATACTCGCTACTTCCTGTTTACATCCTGCAGAGCCCCTAAAATTATGTTATTATGGTAGTTTTAAAAGTAAAATAGTGGTCGTCACACCTGCAGAAGCAAGGACGTGAAGCGAGGGTGTCCACTCACCTTCTGGGTTTATGGCCTCCACTGTCCCCACAGAGGTCCCTGGCAGTGCGTCCTCAGGTACCGTAAAGGTGTAGCGTGACCTCCGGAACACAGCCGGAGCCTGAGCGCTGCGTAAAACATTGATGGTGACCTCTGCAGGCCGGACCGAGGTCAAGCCCTCCCCGTCCTTTGCTGTTATTGAGAGCTTCACGCTGGCTGCGCCCAGGTGGGTCAGCGTTGAGGTCAGGAAGAGCATTCCTGCAGCGGCACAAGAAAGTTAAGGTTACAGCATTCACTCATTCATTAATTATTCATTTTGAATTAACACCTACGTAACTGAAGGTCAGCCTTCATTCAGCCAGTTTAAAGTGTCATTAAGATTAGAGCCTAAACTAGCAGATGGAAAAAAAGAATTAACCATTTTTAATTCATTCTTATTCATAATCAATCATGAAAAATCACCAGTGCAACATGTTGCGTTGGTGATAACAATGTCTACATGTAAGTCAACATTTTGTGTGCTGCAGTAATAGACAGACAACAATGACAGATGGGTCAGTGAGACTCATTTTTGTCACCTAAAGCTACTTTACAATCCCATCCATAACAGCAGCCATTACTGTGGAGGTCCGAGCTGCGACCTGAGAGAATCACACCTGCTGCTCAGACTGGATTCAGTTTGGAAAAGCATCCATGTGCAGGTAGAGCCACTTCATCTACTCAAATAAAATGTTTTTTCTCTTCATTTAAAGTTATACTCAGTATTACTCTGTGGCTGAGTGCAGATCTGATCTTACACTCAGCCACATGGGGATATAAAGCTTTGGGCTTTCTGCACCACCCCTGCTGAGCAGTGACACTGACAATCATATCATGGGGACTTACACAAAGTAAGCAGTTGTTTATCCCTGAATACTGAGACTGCCGGTCACACAAGTTACTTAAAGACTAGTGAGTGGATATATGTGACAAGAAGCTTGAGAAGTCATCCAAACGAGGTGGTGGCCCTGAGCGACAAAACAGAGCATTTCTGAAAACACAACCACATTTGGTAAGACTTTATACTAAGGTACACACATGCCCCTGTAACTAGCTGTGTGTTAGCATGCATATTAGCAGCATATTGGCTCTTTATTAGTCATTATAAAGCACGTATTAAAAAAATTGGCCCAGTCAGTCAACCAAACAAAAACTGTTCTTCTCTTTTAAGCTTTGTTAATGTGTTTCATTCAGTTTTTGTTGCTTTGCCACCGTCAGATAGATGAATTAAGCTAAAGACAGACATGTCTCTACATTTGCTCTTTTCTTCACCACTTTTTATTTTTTGCACCGAGTTCTTCCACTTGGGAACAAAACCATAAAGACACAGAGAGTTCTGGGTTTCTTCATGCCTGCCTACCTGTTTGTTTATCCAGTGCAAACAAGCTGGACATGTCACCGGGAAGCACGTCATAGGTGACCTGTCCGAACCTGCCAGAGTCTCGGTCAGTGGCGATAACGTTGAGGATTTCTGTGCCGGGCTGAGCGTGGCTGCTGATGCTCGTCGTGTACTGCTCGGGGTTAAACACTGGAGCGTTGTCGTTCTGGTCCTCCACCTCGATGTGCACGTAGGTCTGAGCGCTCAGGCCTCCCTGATGTTTGGAAAGTCAAAAAAGAAGAGCTCAAGACAAACTTTACGGGCTGAAGCCTGTGAGCCAAATCAGCAGCACAGAAGTAACATGATGGTTCAAAAATGGAGGTCGGGCTCTCCAGAGAGATGCAGCCCACTCACCGGATCTTCGGCCTTGACCAGAATGTCGTGGACCGTCTGTCCTGAGTCTCGATCGATGTCCTGAGAGACGCACAGCTCTCCGGTCTGCGGGTGGATTTTGAAGAGGGGGTGTTTGTCCTGCTTGTCAAAGCCGTCGGACAGAGAGTAGAGCAGTGTGCCGAACTCCGGGCTGTCTGCATCTGTGGCCACGACCTGAAGAAGAAGACAAAGACAGTTTCACTGCCATGAGTCCCACAGGTGTGTTCAGACATGAACACACTCACATTTTGCTGGTGTTATGAACGGAGTATGATAAAAACCAAATCAAATAAAAAAACATGTACAGTATGATTTGCTCTTATTAGAGGTTTTTCTAACTTTAAAGCCTTATTTGAAGCCAATCCTTAACATGTGCTCTTGCCTCGACCACAAGGCTGTTATCTACTGTAAGCATCACCTTGGTATATTAACCTTTGCACCTCCATTAAGTTTTTACGAGCTCAACATGGATAACTTTCTATTTAGAGTCTTTCAAGCCTTTTTTTTTTACTGGTTATTTGTGTCAGAAGGAGTCCACCCTCTCACTGCATAAACAAATCCCTGCCAATATATTTATTTGACACACTGAACTACTTTCATCAAATTCCTCTGGAATTCTGATAAATATTTCTGTTTTCTTTTCAATTTTTTTTTTTTTTTTGTATTTTCTTATTTATTTATAGTTGTTCTACACGGCTTGCATATGCACACATACTCAAACCCACCTTTATAAGGAAGAACACCACAATGCAAAAAGTGAAGTAAAATCAAAGCAATGAAACAGGTAGTATTTTAACTGCCTTTGATACAGTTTTCCATTCAAGTAGCAGGTAGATTAATAAAACTGGCATTACTCCAGACTAAAGATAGCACTAAATGTGTACAGAGCCACAGCTCCAAAGTGAGGAAAGTTATTATAATCTTGTACTGACTTCATACAGTAGTGATGACCCAGTTTTCGTACTGTAGGTCTTCTGTCACCACATATTCTCCACTTAACGTCCACTTACTGGCTTTTTCTGGAGCTCCTGACTCTACTTCATGGCCTTATTCAGCAAACATATCTAAGTCTTGTATCCATACATGTTTGTATTTATGTACTTGAAGCAGCTATTTCTGCTACATGCTAACACTCGCTGACCCATTCTTCCATTATGGATATAAACATTTGTTTTCTTGCAGTTTTTCATGCACAGTGTTGAAAAAAAAACAGATGTTGTTCAGCCTCTGCAGCTTCACGTCATTAACAGAAGTGCTACTGTATTCAGCGTCACCTGTCATGTGTCCCTGTTTAGCGGTAGCATGACTCACATTACTTTCCTGCCACAGAGAATCAATATAATAAAAGCATAAAAAATCCCCACAATCAAAGGGTGAAGAGTGTCAGTGCAGCGGAAGGCGATAGACAGTCAAAGGGCCGAGTACAGACACGCCTCAGATCCGACCTTTCGTGTCTGATTGTGCCAACAGACGCATTTTTTTTTTAAGATAAAGCGCTAACCGTCATAACTGGCCATAAAGATGATATCATCGAAGACTTCATGAACTCTGATCACAGTAACTTTTAGAGACACGGGTCAAGGTCTGACTACAAGTGTTAACACAGCCTCCGAGCTTCTGAACCGACTTTACGTCCACATGTGGTTACCAGACATTTGTGATTTGTTATTTTCTGGTTTTATAGCTGCCAAGAAAACATCTTTAAAATCCTGATTTACTGCAGACTTAATGATGCTCAGTCCTCTTCAGTTGAGGTCTGGGATTGAATTTTGGTGGCTGTAGTTTGTGGTGCTGTTGTATTATACAGAGAGGTGTTACTGGTACGTAGCCTGACATCACTGATATAAAGGAGCTGGAAAAATGGACAGAATAGTTGTCTTAGACTGCATTTGTTTTAGTTTGGCGTAGCTAATAAACTGTTTGAGTCGTTTCTCATGTGAAAACATGAAGCATTCTCTGCTTCCAGCTCATTAAATGTAAATATGTTCTGTTTTTCCCTCCTTTATTATTGTCACCTTGAGCTCTGGGAAATTGTGATTTCTCACTATTTTTTGGACCTAAGCAAGAATACAAAACAACGCACACACACACTTAAAACTCAGGCTTGCATTGGACCAATTAATACCAAACATGACTTCAGAAAATGAATTGTTAAATAAGGCTTCTTTTGTAATGAGCTTCAGCTTGTGGTACCAGGCATCGCATCTGTCATATCAAAGCCACAGTGCTGAGCTGGAGGGAGTGTATGTGTGTGTGCTGTGTGTGTTCAGGAGGGACACTGATGTCTTTGTGCATGCAGACTGAAGGCAACTTTTGTCTAATGAGACATAAGAAAGAGACAGCAAGACAGAGAGCATAAGATGCTGAACGCTCCCACTGGTCTCACTTCAGCTTTCTTTACGAAATCAAACTAGTCGAAGTCTAACAGAGAAATGTTAACCTCAAAGTAACTGTTCATTTGTTGAGCTGTGGTTCCCAAGATTTGAGCCGTATGTTTGTTGCACATTCACTTTCTGTTGGTCAACTCACCAACTAATGGACTACCTGTGTCAACACTAGTGTCAGTTGTCCAGGTTTTGAGATATCTGCCTCCACCTCAACACAATGGAAACGAATGGAAGCTCCTTTGTGCTGCTCACAATATAAAAAAATACATTTAAAACACTCTGCAGCAACATCTCTTCACAGGAACATCACTTCACTGCCAACAAATATCACTGGAACTACTTTCGTCCAAAGAAATAGTCCCTATGAAAGCCTCTTACAGTGTCTCCTGTGAATTATTGAGACTGAGCAGGAGAATGTGTCTGGAAAGATGTTTCAGTGTCAGTTACTTGACCACCAAAACTGAAGTTCTGATTGGCTTAAATTGTATTGGTGAGGGGCACTCTGGAGTTTAAGACGTTGACCATGTAATTCCAGTGTCCCCTAGTCCAGCTGGGCCTCTGAATGCAACAGAGGCCCAGCTGGACTAGGGGACATTGATGTGTTTAGGGTTGAAGGGACAGACAGCTCAAAATCTGGACCATTAAAGAAAAATATTTGCATGGATAGACACTCTAAGGCTCGGCGCTTTGAAAACATGGAGCCTTCAAGCTAAACAT
This sequence comes from Chaetodon auriga, assembly GCF_051107435.1. Taxonomy (NCBI): domain Eukaryota; kingdom Metazoa; phylum Chordata; class Actinopteri; order Chaetodontiformes; family Chaetodontidae; genus Chaetodon; species Chaetodon auriga. Next base: position 18,165,345 of record NC_135077.1, read on the forward strand.
TCTCCAACATACTTGTAAAAAGCAGCTTCCGACATCACTGTGCTCGGGTATGGACACGTTGTACAGCTGCCGCTGGAACACCGGCTCGTTGTCATTGACGTCCTCCACCAGCACCGTGACTGTAGCTGTGGATGACAGAGATGGTTCCCCTCCATCAGCCGCCACCACCAGGAACCAAACCTCCATCTGCGTCTCTCTGTCCAGTGCTGCAGCTGTGGTGACCAGACCCGACTCTGGGTCGATGGTGATCAGGCTGTCCTGGTTGGACTTGAGGATGGAGTATCTGATGTCCGAGTTGGCGCCCTCATCTGCGTCTCTGGCCTGCATCCGGATGAGGGAACTGCCCTGAGGAGCGTCCTCGGCAATGCTGATGATGTACTCGTCCTTCTCAAAAACTGGGTGGCAGTCGTTGGTGTCAGCCACCCTCAGGAGGAAGACCACCTCACTGCTCAGGGGTGGGCTCCCCAAATCTGATGCTTGCACCTTCAGCTCATAAAGATCCTTGTCTTCCCGGTCCAGCTCTGCATTGACACACAAAGCATAGAGAAAATCATCCGTCTGCTTCAGGGTGAACTTCCCATCACCCCCCTCGAGCGTGACAGTGACCCTCTCCTCCTCAAAGTCAGAGTCTGACACTGAAATCCGGGCAACATAGTCTCCAATCCCTGCTGCCTCTGACACCACGGCGTCTCCTGCCTCACTGAGAAACAGCACACTGATGGTGGGACTGTTATCGTTGATATTCAGCACCCTCACACCCACAAAGGTGCTGCTGTACTCGGGCTGAGCCCCGTTGTCTCTGGCGCTGATGATCAGCTCGTGAAAAGCTTGAGCTTCATAATCAAGCGGCTTGTTGAGGTACACCACACCGCTGGTTTCGTTGATGGAGAAAACCTCGTTCGGGTCACTCTGCCGCCTGTTGATCTCATAAGTGACCCTGCCGTTGTTGCCCAGGTCGAGGTCAGTGGCGTGCACCTGACACACAGACGACATCACTGGAGCATCCTCGGGCAGTGAGGCGTGGTATTCGGTCTGGTTGAACACAGGAGGGTTGTCGTTCTCATCCAGGATGTGGATGTTCACCCGGAGGGTCCCCGTCCTGGCTGGGATGCCTCCATCAAAGGCCTCAATGGTGAGGGAGTAGAAGTCCTGTGTTTCTCGGTCTAGTTTGCTCATGAGGATGAGATCCAGGTTCAGGTGGTCCTCAGATCCACTGCGATACTCCAGGTGGAACAAGTCCCCCATCTCATGCTCTGTGATCCTGTATCCCTGGGTGCCAAACTCCCCCTCATCCTCATCTTTAGCACCTTCGAGCTGAAACGGACTCCCCGGGGGGCTCAGCTCTGATACTTCCAAGTCAACCTCCTTTGAGGGAAACACAGGTGAGTGATCGTTCACATCCTTCACCTCTATTTTCACCTTTATCATCTCACCTGTGAGGGTGGCGGCCGCAAACTCATACTTATCTCTGCTCTCTCTGTCCAGGACCACAGCGGTGGAGATGATGCCCGTGTCCGCGTCGATCTCGAGGTCCCTGAACACATACGAGTCCCGGCTCTCTGAGATGAAGAATCCGGTGCTTGGCCTGCTTAAGACCGCTCCCAGGTCTCCAACGACGGTTTTGGCAGGCAAACCCTCCTTAATGGACAGCGTCAGGTTGAACACCTGTCCGAGCGACTGCGCGCAAAGCAGCGACACGACGAGCGTCCGCACGAGCGAAGTTGCGGCATTTTTGCGACCCATTCCCCCTTCATACATGGCTTCGAGCTTTTCGGCGAAGTTCGTCTACATATTTCCGAGTCACACCTCTCAGTTACATTTCAAAGCAAGAACAGGTAAACGCACCGCTTTTGCGCAGCCAGCGGTCATTCTCCATCGCAATATTTCCGCAGCTTGTTGCGTGATTTTGCAGACTAGAAATCCACACATCTAACAGCGCAAATCCTCTGGGCTTCCTCACACACACACATCCCGGCGCTAAATGGCCACAGAGCACCAACTGCGCGCACTGAACACACCTCCTGGCAGGCGGCACGTCCCACGCTGATCGGCTCCATCTGTGGCCCCGATTGCTTAAGATTTAATTATAGGCGACGAGATTACCTGTGCCGCGTGCTGTCAGGTGGCATAGCTACCTGAGTTTGACCTGCTGAAGATCATAAAATGTGAAGGAAAGTTAAAGAAAAGTCATGTGAAGATAAAAACCCGTGCAGACTGAACTTTGGTGAGAAAGCTGAGCGAATACAATGTAACACGCTGTGCTCTTGGTTACTGGTCACGATAAATCAGCGAAAATGCGGTTTAATGAGGTCCAGCTTTGGCACGTGCATACAGCGTTGAGGTGGCTCCCTCTGCTGTTGACAAGCGAGAACTGCAGTGAGCAGTGGAAGTGCGTCCTGTAACAAACGAGGCCAAGTTAAATGAAGTCTATCTGGTTAATTACGGGCTCAGTCAGTGGCGGAACAAGTATTCAGATCCTTTACTTAAGCAAAAGTACTAATACCACACTGTGTTTAGTTTATTTAGCTTAAGACGGAGGAGAAGACACTTGACCCTTCAGTTTATCAGAAAATTTCAAAAATCAGCAGATCTGGAGATAAAATTGAAATAATAAATTACAAGTACCTCAAATTTGGCTCAAATAAGTGAAATGATGCTCAGACATAATATGGAAGTCTGTCACCTTTTGTAAACGTGCGAAAACAAAACTTTTAAATGTGTAGAAAAGATTTGCTTCCTTCAAAAAGTTTGGTTGTCCTGGTCTGTTAGCATAACGAGGACATGTCACTTCTAATTACTTTTCTGTGCATTTTCCATTTCCCAAGTAAAAGCATTGACTGAATTTAAAATGAAATTATTTTATGAGTTATTTAAGCTCAGAATAACACCAAACATGGAAAAGGTTTGGTTCCATAACAGGTAAATCAGTCCAAAATGTGAAACCTGTAATCCACATCAACTAAAGTTCCAGTACATTTGTCACAGCACAAATTGGTATTTATATATATTAAATATATAACATTAAAATAGCTATGAGGCGCCTTAATTATCTTACTGGTCCTGCAGGACTTAGTACCCATCATGCATCCTCCCACCTGTGCTTGCAAGCTGTAACCAAGCAACAGATGTAACCTGAGCTGTATACCTGAGTAAACAAGCAGCAGAGCGACTGAGCCTCCTTTTGTTTGGGTCACTTTGTTCAGCAACTCCACGAACTGTAAAAAGCTTCACACAGGATTGTTTTCTCACTCGTTTTCAGTGAAAAGGAGGGAAAATGCCAGCTCACATTATGCTCTCCTACCAGTGGGACGACCAGGCTCTGGTGAAGAAGATCTACGACCGCCTCAGAGACGACGGTCTGCCGGTGTGGATGGACATCGAAGGAGGGGTGACAGGGAACATAAACGACTCGTGAGTGCAGAGGAGGGTCTTTAAAACCTCCTAAAATACCTTCAAATCTGTGCTGTCTTTTTAAAAGTGGTGTGTTTTCAGGATGGCAGCAGGTGTGGAGGAGGCCGTGGTCATTTGCCCCTTCATGACCCCGGCTTACCAGGCGTCCCGCAGCTGCAAGAAGGAGCTGAACTACGCCGACACCAGGGAGGTCATCATCGTGCCGGTCATGCTGGCCAATAACTGGGAGGCCAGCGAGTGGCTGGGACTGATCACTGCAGGCCTGCTGTGGCTGGACTTCAGGTGAGGAGGCTGTCAGAGGGGACAGGTGACACACTTTTAAACTACTCATCCTCATGAGAGAGTGGATCTGTTAAACACTTAAATCACGTCTGAGACTTGATCATATGCATGCACATAAATCTGATCCAACATTTCTCATTGCATCTACTGTTAACGATCTTTCAGAAACGCAGAGAAGGATGAGGAGCACTTTGAGATGTGCCTCAGTTCCCTGGAGGAGGAGATCATGTTCAACGCTGGTCACCTCCTGGCAGTTGAAGAGCCTCAGAGAGAGTCGGTGGATCAGCCGGAACCATCAAAGCCCCGCCTGAAGAAGAAACCGGGCCGAGGCTTTCGCCACGCTCTCTCAAAGCTCTACATCCATGAGTCAGGTAGACAGAGACAAACCACCGAAGAAGAAAAATGCGCCACTGAGGAATGTTTTCAGATGGACTCGGCAGAAAGCAGCTCGAATCACAACTGTTCACACTGATGTTGGTGAATTATCCAGGATGAACTGGGACATTGTTGCTGTAATTTGGTTCGATACATAACTGGGGTGAAGCTTTTATTCCGAAAACCGATCTATGTTGAGACGTGACGATGCAGGTTTCTAAAGTTTGGTGTCTTCACAGGTGAGCAGCTGACCCACCTGCCTGGTGACAGCAGATACAGGGTGGAGCTGAACGAGGCGCCTGGAGATCATTGTTACTGGGAGGAGATTAAGGGCAACGGCTGCAAATACTACAGGAACGTTGTCACCAACAGATACCTCGGTAAGACACAGACACCGACCTTAAAGGGACAACGCAAACAGGAAGTATGTGGAAAATGTCTTTTTTATTAAATGGAGCAAAATAAACTTCACATTGCAAGCCAGAAAAAGGGGGCAACGCTCGTTTCCACATCTGTACAACCAGCGAGTCCGTTGAGTCCATACAAAAAGCTAATTTTTCAACACACCGGCAGGGTTTGACCCCGGGAGGAACCAGGTCTACTCCGAGGCCAGTCCGTCTGAGTCCGAAGAGTGGCTGCTGCTGGTGGATCAGACAGACCAGAGCCACCACAGGACCGTCATCATCAAGAACAAACACTCGGGGAGCTTCATGGCGGTCCGAAACGGCCACCTGATCGGACTAACATCGTACACTGAAGACTGCAAATGGTTTCTAGAGTAAAAGGGGACACTTGAACTTCAGGATGTGGTCGCTGCTGTCAGAGACACATTAGTCATGAAGAGGTTTGCCTGACGGGAAAAGTAGTAGGAAGCGAAAACTTGATGAGTGTATCGACAACATTTGGTAGAAATAAACTGTGACAAGAAGAGAAATAAAAGTGACTAGAATCTTTTTCTCTTTAGGATCTCTGGTTTCCAGTTGATCGGATGGCTTTCCTCCGTCTGCAAGAAAGAAAACAGGGTGGTTAAAATCTGCTGCCGGGGAAAGAACGCTCCAGTCTAAACTGGCTTTAAACATGACAGCCTAACTTACAGCCATGTCGTCCTCCTTGTATACTTTGATGGTCTTGTCAGCCTCGGCGGTGATCAGTCTGCTCTCCGAGTGGTCGAAAATGCAAGCAAAGATGCCCGACTCGCTGTCCAGAGATCCAGGCTGCACGGCCGCGTGAATGCGCTGGAAGTTGTAGCCCGTCCTCCAATCCCACATGTGGATGGTTCCATTGTCGGCTAAAAGCGAACAGAAAGTGCACGACGAATCAGGATTCAGCACGAACTCAAATAAAAAAAACTACGATTAGCTATTAAAAGTGAAGCGTTTTCTGTCGATGAAACAAGCGAACTGGCTCGATGAGAATACCTCCAGAGACCAGCACGCCGTCAGAGTTCACAGCGAGGGTGTTGATGATGGCGTTGTGGCCCGACAGGTTCTGGATGAAGTTTCCATCTGGAAACATCCACTGTTTGATGTTATCAGCAGAACCAGAGGCAAACGTGTATCTGTGCAACACAGGAAATGAGATGACAACAATTCAGCACGACAAACACTTCATCTGTTTGAATAACGGCGTATTAGAGTCCTGCAAGGGCTTATGTTCTATTATTGATCCATTCGCTCTTTAATTTTTCAATTTCAAAGTCAGTTTTGATTGAACAATCACCCACAAATTTATTCCATATGATACAACGCTGCTAAAGACTGGGAAAGATGTGGAATGCTCCAAAAACACCTGTTTGGATCATTCCACAGGTAAATAGGTTGATTGGTAACAGGTGATAGTATCATGATTGGGTATGAAAGGGGCATCCTGGAAAGGCTCAGTCGTTCATAAGCGAGGTTCACCACTTTGTGAACACATGATTGGATGAAGCCAGCTGATGCTTAGCAAATTTATTTGATGACTTGATCAAATATTAACGTGTAACGCTAACCAGCCACACGATACACGATGGCTGAGGACACTTACTGTCTGGGGTGCAGCACGATAGTTCGGACAGACTTCTTGTGGTTTGTCAGAGTTGCTCTGGTTTTTCCAGCGATCAAATCCCACAGCCTGATGGTTGAGTCGTGGCTGCCTGCGGGAGGTTAAATCAGTCAGCTGAGGTTAATGAAGACGAACCAACGAGCTGCAGCTCAAACATGTAATGATGATACAGAATCATTGGTTGGAAAAGAAAAGAAGAAGAGTTTACCAGTGATGACTTGTGGTTCTGCAGCCTGACATCTGACTGTGGCCACAGTGTTGGTGTGGCCGGTCAGTGTGTGCACGTTGGCTTTTGTCCTGATGTCCCACACCTGCACGGACGGAGAAGACGGGAAATGAATTAATGAGCCGTGCAGAGACGTCATTACTCACGCCTCATCTTCAGAACATATTCGTGCAAACATGCAAAGTATGAGCTCACCCTTGCTGTGGCATCTCTGCTGCACGTCACCAGCACGTCGATCGTTGGGTGGAGGTCTAAATCGTACACAGCACTGAGGTGTCCGTGGTAGTGCCTGATGACCTAATGCACGTTGTCAGGAGAACAATGTGAGCCACACACACGTTTCAAAGTAACTCATCATGTTAGCGTCCCTCTCTTTACACTGTCACACCTTGTTATACTCCAGATCCCAACACTTGACTTGCTTGTCTTCTCCACAGGAGAACAGGTAGGGGCTGCGGCTGCTGACCGCCACACCGCGCACTGTACTGATGTGTCCAGTCAGGGAGAGTTTCAGTTTCCCGCTGGCCAGGTCCCAGATCTGTGGAAACGAGCAGCCTTCAGGTCATATTATGAGCATTAACAATGATTTCCAGAAACAGCGTCTCTACACTGCCCCCTTGTGGTGGCAGGTGGGACTTCTGCATCAGTAGATGCTGAAAACATGCTTTTTATGTTGCTTGCGTGTGTGTGTAATAATGCTGCTGTCAACCATTCTGGCATGCACAAGTTTACTTAAAGTACAACAGATTAAATTCTAATTTTCATCTTTTTCAACTGCATCTCAGTCTGAATCAGAGATTAAGCTGCCATCATGTGACCACACTGAGGCGACTCTGACAACTGAGCCAAACTTAAACTTGATGAAGAACAAAAGATGCAGCTGAAAGCTCCAGAGACAGAAAGTGACCTTCAGTTTATGTTATGTGATTTGGTGCTATATAAATAAAACTGAGTAGAGTTGAAATCACTGTTCTCAAAGTCAAAAAGCAGATTTCATGCTCAGAATTTGTAATATTTTTACACATCAGGACAACTGAAGCACAAAACTTCTGAGTAACATTTTGTGTGTTTTTTTTATATTTTACGTCAGAAATTCAGATTACTTCCAGCTTTCCTCACCTTTATGGTTCGATCAGCAGACCCTGTGACGAACCACTGATTCCCAGGCTCCACGGCGATGGACCTCACCCAGCCGAGGTGACCGCTGATGACCTGGCAGATAAACATACTGTGTTAAAAATAAACGCAGGTCACAGTTTGACATCACCGTGTCAAGTACGCCCACAAACAAAGGAAAACAAAACATAAATTGGAAAGGCTAAACGATGCGTAGTTACCCGAAACAGCTTCCACGGCGGATGCCACTGGGGTTTGGGCATGGTTGGTGCTTTCCTCATGAGCGAGGAATTTCTGGTGGTGCCTCCTTCCATGAGTGACTGAAACAAATACATTCGTCACCAGCTCTGCATTTCTTTCTGGGATTTCATAGAAAGGTTAAACAAGCTATCACAAGAACTATCACACTGTGACCGACCAGAGCGCTCGATGGAGGGTGAGATCTCTCCCCTCCTCCTGCGTGTCGATGGATGTCGCCGATGCTGGCGGCGGTGCGGCTCGCGTCCTGCCTGAAATTCAGCAACAATGTGAATGTTGTTTATACTGCAGATGAATAAGTTGTGTTTAGGGCTGCAGAGGAACATGGATTTATGAGAAATAATGGTATTAACATGGAAATATAGGGGTTATATGCTCAGCCTGTATTTCCATTGTCACATGCAGACCAACCAAACCTCGTACCCTATCATACACAGACACAACTGGTGCTGATGGAAATTTTAAAAATCAACAGTTTAGTGAAGGATGACTGGAAACAGATCAATTAAAAATCCTCAATTAGCACGCTCAATCGAGCTACACAGCACCTGCCAGCAAGCCAAAACCAGCAGACGATGTTAACAGGTCATAAACCGTGTCCTTTTCTTTAAACTGCTCTGCCGGCTCACCGAACTACCATAAAAAATGTCAAATATGTTCAATCCACGAAAGGGCATACTTTTAACAAAAACATGAGACAAGAACAAATACGGCTCCCCCAAATGTTGATTAAAATGTATGATTTTTCCATTGTGCTAAATTTCCAAAATTCTTCCCTCGGAAATTATTCCTGAACTTTCCATCTGACCCTCTGCAAACTTAGCTGTGTCAAGATCCTGAAAAAGCTTTGAAAATGTGCTTAATCTGGGTTGTTTCTGCCAAATTACTCTCTCAATTTACACACTGTAGAGGAAAAACCTACCTGGCTTGCGACGGCGGCAAAGCCAGCGCCATGGAGTGGACTCCTCCCTCGCTTGGATTCCTGTGTGTCTGTGTGTCAGCAGTCAAAGCGACTCCTTTTGAAGGAAAAACACCGACGTGAACACGAGAATAACGCTGCCACGCGCATGTGGCTTGGTTAAATTAATAGCACAGTATTTACCAGGTCCAGAGGGATAAGCATGTGTGCCGGCGATCAGGTATTCAGGCTCATCCCCTGAAAGACAAACAAGGACATTATCCTCAAATTAGTCCAATGTCGATAGAAAACATTTCTGTGTATTGGTCTTTCTGGAGGCATAGGAGATACAATATCTACCTCTGAAATGTAATGGACTGAATAATACTTATAGTCTTAAGCAGCATAAAATGGAAATACTCCCATAAAGCCATCATACTGAGGTAACATGCAGTGTTTGTTTCATCCTCACCTGGCTGTGTGATGCTCTGCAGGCCGTGCATGCTGCCAGGAAGCTGTGACACCCTGTTTTTCCCTTCCTTCAGGACAGGCATGTGTAAAACTGCACCGTACTCCGCTTTCAGTTTCACATCCATCTTTAACTGGTAGCTGGAAACGCAGGAGGCGAAGCTCAAAAAAATCACTTCTGTGCTGACTCAGGGAAATAATTATCTTCTCTATTCTTCCATATTCCACAACTTAAAATTTTCAAAAAGCTATAGGACATGATTTTGTCCACGAAGAAGGCCTATGAAACACTTATTATTATCACGAAAACAAAAAAATCGGGGTAATTTCATTGTTCTTTTTCTCGCCATTGACCACATCAGTCTACAGAAAAAACTGCTGCAATTAACGCTAAACTACTCAAGGCTGGACGAGACTAACACATGGAGACCAAGGATGGCTTTTTAAGATTTGTGAGTCCTTTAAAATACTTGACACAAAGAAATCTAGTCCAGATACTTCTACTTCAGGTATTAATGCGATCAGCCAGAATTACCTTTCATCATCCAGTGCGACGGGTTTCGCATGGTCAGACACAAACATATCATGCGTCCTTTTGAGAGATCTGAAGACCAGAGTGTGGACCGAGTGCTTCTGGACATCCTGTGGAAATAAATATGTGCCTTAAATAAATGGTATTTAACCACTTACAAAGACGACAATGTTTATAAATGACTATCCTTGCATATAAACAAGAAAACATATCGTTAACATAACATGGTCCAGCAATTAGCCGGACCCAACGTGGTATACATTGGGCAGCGGCGGAGCGGGAGAACAGAATAAGCCACGAAAACACTTCAAACCTCGGCTTACCTCACTCATCGTGGCGGTACACGCACGGAAAAACACCACAGGTGAAAAAAAATACTTATTTCAGTGATTACAGCTGGTCGCGCTCAAAAATATATCACAATCCCAAAAACATGAGCACCACCACAAACCGACAACTCGACGACCCGGAAGTAAACAATAACAACGGAAGCTAGCATTTTGCTAGCGCCTCCTAGCGGTCAGAAGGTGTGCGGCTGTGCAACAGACAAGCTGAACAAGAAACCCAAACTCTCTTTTCTACTTTTGCACAAAAGATCCCAGAATTGTTAACATTCAGAATGTTCAGTAATAATCAGTGTTGGAAAATAACTAATTACATTTACTAATATAAAGTACTCTGTACTTCACTGGACTATTTCTTTACTGCCCCTTGTCACGTTCCAGATGTCTTTGGGTTGTTTGCAGTTTCACCAAACAGACATTTCTCCTCTAAACTTCCCACATGGTTTAATTTCAGTAACTGTTAAAACTATCCAGTATTTTAAAAAGCAAAGATTAGAGAAAAGGTCAGAAAACAAATATGACAACAAATGGTGAACCTAAAATTTGGTTTTCCTCCTTTCCAACCCCATTAATCATCTCGTGACCCCCAACATTTGTCTTGACTCCTAGACTGGGAACCACTGGGCTACATCAAGACACAACTGCTACTGCTTATTAAGTACGTTAAGTATATAAACATGAAGCTCACACACTGATGCATCAGTACTGACAATCTAATAACATCATACATAACAATATATCAACCACTGGGGACATTTGCTGCAGAACAAGGACTTAAAGTACTTTGATACTTTAAGTAAATTTTACTGATATTTTTTGACTGCAGTACAAATATGTTTACAATAGTATAACTTACCTTGAGCACAGGCCAAATTTTGTTTTTTCTGCCTCATGTACCAGGCTGGAGAACATTGATTAATGGTTATCCAATCTTTCTGTGTCAAAACATGTACCCAGTTGGTGCATAGTGCGTGGGTTGCCATGTTAGATGGCCAAGCATAATCAAATAATCTTGTTTTGGACGAAAATTCTCCTTGCAAGTTTTGCTTTTTTTTTATTGTGAGAGGAATCTCGAAAACACTTATGGACTTTAGGCTTCATAGCAGCTTTTTACAACCATACCATTTTTAAAATCGGTGATGGGCGATAAAAAAGGCATTTGAGATTTGGCACAACCATGTTCAACGAGCCAGGTGGAATTTGGACTGGTTGTGATGATGCATGTAGACAAACAGGACTAGAACACAATGCAAAGCAGATAAACTGTCCAAATGTGAATCAAAATAAACATGTCAACAGTGACTTTCAGATAAGAACTCGGTCAGTGAAAATTTAACTGTATAATCCCTGCAGTTACTCTTATCAGATATTATTCCAGCTGAACGTGATATTCAGGAGTCAACCCCACAAAAGTAAGCATGGAGCAAGTTATAATTTATGTAAATAACCTGACTAGGTTGAGCTGTAAAGAGCTGTAAAGAGCTCTTTTATTTTCCTAACTAAGGTTTTAGTTAGTTTATTTTCCTAACTAAACTATTTTCCACAGATGTATTGCGTATTGTTGCTTATAAAGCAAACTGATTTAGCCTCTTTAGATTCTTTTAAACTGCATTTTATTTCTGTGAAAAGCCCTCTGTGTAGCCCAATTCAATGTAAAGCAAATATGTTACCATTTTCCTGTGCTTGTGAGCCCGTGTGTGTGTATGTATTATCTATAAGAACATGACATGGTGTCCTGAATATGATCAGAAAGCGAGAAACTCCTGCAGATCATAATGTGGTCCAAGTTTTAGGTTCTGTAACAAATTCTGTATTTGAGAAAAAAATATTTTATTGACACTGAATTACGGTGGTGTCGATTATATTAGACAGCATTCAAGACTGTTTCATTGCATGACATGCATGTCTGTATTTCTGCTCATTCTGACACATACAGTATGTTATTTTAGTGTATTTCTTTTGACAAGGTGCGTCTCATTGCCATGTTGTTTTACAGAACAGCTGCATTTCAGTCCAAGCTAAGAGTGTTCAGTAATGACAAACCATAATTGCTTAAGAAAAGACATTTATTTAGTGCTCCAAACAGACAGAAGAAGCAAAGGAAAATTTGAACATCAAAGTCAGAAATTTTCCATGAAGGCCTCTTATTTCATTTCTTATTTCATTTTGCTGCTGTTGTGCTCAACATGTTAACTGCAGCCTAAACAGACAACAAACATATCAGTCTGCTTCTTAAGAATCTCCAAGTCAACCAAACTCTTTGACATCAGCCTACTGTCTACTGCCTGCTGTGATGCGGTTGAGGGGAATGAGCTTCATGGTGGTCTCTTTCAGGGAGTACCAGCGGTTGTGCCATGTGACCCAAATAATGCCGTTGTCATAGCCAAATTCACCTGCATCCTTTTCTGTGTACCTGCCACCTACATGAAGAGAACACAGACAGTTCAGGGTGGACGTCAGATGATTTTTACTCACATATGTGCTTAGATAACAAGCTTCTTTGTGCATGTGGGCATCAGTGGTTTGTTAATAAAACAGAATTATTGGGCCTTAAACAGCACTAATTGTGCAAATGAACACCAATTAAAGGGCTTGGCACTGGTTTTTAGCCATGTGGTCTTACCCTGGTAGTATTTGCCGTTCAAATTTGCAGCATGACATCTGTTCATCCACCAGCCGCAGCCGTCCTGCAGAGCGCAGTTGCCGTCATACTTGTCATTGTCCTTGTCGAAGGTGCTGAACTGCATGCCGTTGTGGGACGTGTAGAACTTGTCACTGGGATCATCGCCGAAGTCAAAGCCATCGAAAGCATCTCCAGCGTCGCCGGCAAAGTAGTAGCCGTATGTTAAACGGTACATGTCGGCCTCTGACGCGACTCTGAACATGGTGTAGTCGGCATACCTGAAGTGAGGAGGCCACAGAGAGGAGTAATGTTAGCTCTTTGTAACCTGCTGAGTCACTTTTTCTTCTTCAAAGCAACTCTCATCATCAGGGTCATATTTGACTTGTCAGAGAGTCCCTTTGCTCTCCTCTTTCATAAGCTGTTATCGTGTGTGTGTGTGTGTGTGTGTGTGTGTGTGTGTGTGTGTGTGTGTGTACCTTTTGTTGCCGTCCCAGTCAACAAGCTCTATCCTCAGCACAGTCGGGATGGTCGAACTGGTAGTCAACAGATGCATTTTCTCATTGCCGAGCCAGAACTCTGTGGTGTCGTCTGCTGACAGATAGCCAAAGCCGTTCTTGTACTGGACCCAGTCCTTGTTGAAGTCCACGTTGCCATCACGTCTCTGCGGAAAAAACCTGTATCAAAATTTCTGATATGGAAGATCTTGACTCCCATTTCTGCAGTTAATCAACAAAACGTTTGTTAAATCCTGACAGATTTGAAAGCTGGTTCACTAAGGGACTGTATGAAAACTGTCAGTAACTTGTTACTTTTTGCATTTACATTCACAACATTTAAAAGTTGCTAAACTGCGTTGACTTTTATTTTTTGTCTCTTTCAGCTATTTCTGATGATATTAACTGTCAAAAGGAGGGTAAGAAAACGTTAATGACACTCAGGAAGGCGTTGCATCTTTAGAGATCAGAACACAAGGTTCAGCCCCCCGTCCCGTCCTGTCGAATCGTGATGTGGAGTTCAATTTCTGAATGAGCATTGCCTTTCATTCCTGGAAAAAAAAGTTGCTCCTACAAAGACAAGACTGGCAGGGTATCTGGTGTGTCTTGTGGTGTTCCCCAAGGTTCTGTCCTGGGTACACAACTGTTTGCTTTGTACATGCTTCCTCTCCAGCTGATAATACCTCCTTTTAAAGGTATTGCCTTCCACTGTTATGCAGATGATATTCAATAATACATTTCATTTAAACTTCAAAATGTGGAAAAAGTGTCTGTTCTACTGAATTGCCTTGGCTCTGTATCCTCTTCTGTAAAACTTACCTTCCATAATCTTTTAATTTCTACGGGCCAGGCTTTGAGTCTTGGCCAGCAAGTAAACTGACTGGTTCGTTCCTCTTTCTACTATTGGAGGAGGAGCATGTTTTCGTGAAGAGCCTTGCATTGTCAGGCACCAGGCTACATTAACAAGGTACTGCAGCCCTAAAATACCTGATCAGGCATTGCTGATTGTTCCTTGGCCCAAGACAAAAGGAGACTGTGTGTTTGAGGTTGTTGCTCCTCAACTTTGGAAAGCTCTCTCATTGGACTCAAGGTCTGCTGACACCTTTAAAAAGCAGCTCAACACCCATATGTTTAGACTTAGTTTTGTTTAGTCAGTTTCCTTTTTTTTTCTTTCTTTATGATCTGTTGTTTGCTTTCAGGACTCATTTCAGATGTTTTTCTGGGCATTAAGTTGTAATTCTTTGAAAAAGTAATGCTTAGGAATCATCGGTACAAGATGAAAACAGTAAAGAGTCATTTTTCCGTAATCATTCATGCGAAGCGTACCCTCTGTATTACTGTGAAACCACGGCCAGAGCTGTCAATCTCACAATAGACCAGGAACTTCTCGGTGGCTTTCGCTGGTGTCACGTAGTAAATACCACTGGTGGTGGCACCTTTGTTTGCAATGTCCTGACAGTCTGATGAGAAAAACAAACTTACAATGTGAAAGAAGTCTGATTCATTCAAGACTAATGCTGTTTATTAAAAATCAAGACCCAAACCATCATGTTTTTTTGTCCACGACCTACTTGAAGCAAATTACATTTAGAATAAATGTGTTTGCTTTGCACTGATGCACCATATTGATTTTAGTCTGTAACCAAGGACAAACGCTGTTCATTTGAGCCATGATTGAGAAACTTCCTGTGAAATTGGAACAGCCCGAGATTCAATGAATTGCTTTTATCTTCTTTTTTTTAACCTGTTCCTGTGGTGGTCTGGATCTCAGCTGTGCCTTTGCAGGACTCGGTGCATTTCTGCTGCAGCTGAGAGGAGAGCTGTTTCAAGTCTGACATTCTTGTCTCAATGGATGAGATCAAATTCTGGAGTTCACTGGAAAGAGGGAAACACATTTCTTCCACAGTGAAAAGTACAAAACAGTTGAGCCTTAAGATGTTTTACACAATAGAACAAGAATTAGAAGATAATGAAATAAAAAAGGAGCAAAGGGAACAAATGATGGATCAAATTTGGGAAACATTATTAAATTTGAGGGTTTTTTTTTTTTTTTTTTTTTTTAAATGTCAGGAGTGATTTTGACTTCCAGTGTCTACAGGGGAAAGAGGAGTGAGTGGAAAAATGTTCCTTTGCTCTGAGCTCAGTCCTCACTGTGTGGGTGAGGACAGATGGTTCGCATTGACCTGAAGGCGTGGGCGGCTGAATCAAATTGGCAATTGTTCCTGTTGCAAATTGTTCAAATCATTGTTCACACTGGGCATGTACCTCTGCAGGTTATTAGCCACTTCACATGTAGGACAGCAATACTTTGCCTGCATATAGACAAAGCAAGAGTAAAAACACTGATGATAGTGTGCTCATAGATAAATACATACATAACCCACACAGCAAAAACATAAGCTTAGTATGCGTCACTTCATACTTACAATGCTGCCATTGGCGCTGGATGTAGCTATGTTGTCTAATCTGATTTGCTACACACAAAAAAGATAAAAACTGTTTAGATGTTTGTGCTCAAAGAAGCTGCATGAGTGAAAAGTCCAAATTCAGTGACTTACTGCTGATGAGAAGGAGAAAAGTAAGAGGAGTCCTCCTGTCGTTGTAAGAAGTGATGGAGCCATGCTGCTTTGGCCACCAGTTGTGGTTTCGTCTTCTCGGAGAATGAAGAGCAGCTCGACTCTGTGGGATATTTATCTGAACAAGGTCCTCAGCTCAGTGTTTGATAACGGGCTCATATGCAAACATCCCACTCACTGTGCTGGGACAAAGCTGTGACTCAAACATCCAACAGCAGTCAATTCCCAGATTTGACGTGTTGTGTAGCTGAGCTATCAGAACACAGCCGTGTGTGACACTGGATGACCAGCTGCCCTTCACTGCCATCACTGCTGCAACAAACTGCTCCTGCAGATCCATCCTCTACAGCATCAGGAGGATACGTCCGTTCATCACCCAGGAGCTGGTGCAGGTTCTGGTCCAAGCTCTTGCCATCTTACACATAAACTGCTGGCTGGTGTGGCTGCATGTGCCCTGCAGCTCATCCAGAATGAAGCAAGCCAGCTGGTCCTCACACTGCACCGCTCCCCTGCACCCTACACTGGCTACAGGTGGCTGTTCCAATCCAATTCAATACAATGACACCTGCCTATTGTGCTGCGAGCGGCTCAGACCCATCCTACACCCAGGACACGGTCAAACCATACACCCCAGCCCGTCCACTACGCTCTGCTACTAATGATGGAGTGAATTTCACATCTTTCACTGCAGACTGAAAACTGGCTTGTCCAGATTGGCCTAAAGAACTAAACTTTTTCTCTTTCTCTTAAATGCAGCACTTGAAGCACTTCAGCATAGTTCAGTGTACTTGCATGATTATTTCAGTTTTTGGGTTGTAGCCACATGGCTGAATGCGCTCACTGCACTTTGCTTTGGATAAAAGCATCAGCTAAATTAATGTAATATGACAGAAAAGTAAAGACAAACCATAATTGCTAACGAAAAGACATTTATTCAGTGCTCAAAACACACAGAAGAAGAAAAGGAAAATGCGAACATCAGTGTCCTGCTGGGTCAGATCAGCAAAAAATGCGCGAGACACATCATAAAGTCAGAAATTTTCCATGAAGGCCTCTTATGTCATTTCAGGCGGCTGCTGCTGTTGTGGTCTGCATGTTAACTGCAGCCTAAACAGACAACAAACATATCAGTCTGCTTCTTAAGCATCTCCAAGTCCACCAAACTGCTTGACCCCAGCCTGCTGTCCACCGCCTGCTGTGATGCGGCTGAGGGGAATGATCTTCATGGTGGTCTCTTTCAGGGAGTACCAGCGGTTGTGCCATGTGACCCAAATAATGCCGTTGTCATAGCCAAATTCACCTGCATCCTTTTCTGTGTACCTGCCACCTACATGAAGAGAACACAGACAGTTCAGGGTGGACGTCAGATGATTTTTACTCACATATGTGCTTAGATAACAAGCGTCTGGCTTTGGTTTTTAGCCATGTGGTCTTACCCTGGTAGTATTTGCCGTTCAAATGTGCAGCATGACATCTGTTCATCCACCAGCCGGAGCCGTCCTGCAGAGCGCAGTTGCCATCATACTTGTCATTGTCCTTGTCGAAGGTGCTGAACTGCATGCCGTTGTGGGACGTGTAGAACTTGTCACTGGGATCATCGCCGAAGTCAAAGCCATCGAAAGCATCTCCAGCGTCGCCGCCAAAGTAGTAGCCGTATGTTAAACGGTACATGTCGGCCTCTGACCCGACTCTGAACATGGTGTAGTCGGCATACCTGAAGTGAGGAGGCCACAGAGAGGAGTAATGTTAGCTCTTTGTAACCTACTGAGTCATTTTTTTCTTTTTCAAAGCAAACCTCATCATCAGGGTCATATTTGACTTGTCAGAGAGTCCCTTTGCTCTCCTCTTACGTAAACTGTTATCGTGTGTGTGTGTGTGTGTGTGTGTGTGTGTGTGTGTGTATGTGTACCTTTTGTTGCCGTCCCAGTCAACAAGCTCTATCCTCAGCACAGTCGGGATGGTCGTACCGACAGTCAGCAGATGCATCTTCTCATTGCCGAGCCAGAACTCTGTGGTGTCGTCTGGTGACAGATAGCCAAAGCCGTTCTTGTACTGGATCCAGTCCTTGTGGAAGTCCACGCTGCCATCGCGTCTCTACGGGCACAAAAAAGTGATCAATGCCAACATTTTTTTAACAGAAATGCAAGATCCTGACTCCCATGTCTGCAGTTAAGATTTGAATGTCACTCTTAGAAAAGCAGTCCTCTGAGCTACAGTGTGAAGCTGCTTGTGGAGGGGGGTGGGGTGGGATTTCCTTCATTTTGAAGCAATAAAGCTGAAGCGTACCCTCTGTATTACTGTGAAACCACGGCCAAAGCTGTCAATCTCACAATAGACCAGGAACTGCTCGGTGGCTTTCGCTGGCTTCACGTAGTAAAGACCGCTGGTGGTGGCGCCTTTGTTTGCAATGTCCTGGCAGTCTGATGTAAAAAGGGAAGAAGAAGAAAAAGGAAAAGCTCAGCATTATTAAATAAGTTAAAAGAAAACTTTTTTTTTATTTCTTAAGTAACTATATCCAAGTTTCTTTGAATTTTAAAGTTTAGAAATGAGGTCACACAAGATTGCATCTGGAATTATTGTGTTTACTTTGCGCTGATGCACCATATTGATTTTAGTGTGTAACCAAGGACAAACGCTGTTCAGCTGAGGCATGATTGAGAAACATCTTGTGAAATGGGAATGACCTGAGGGTCAATGAATTGAATGTATTTATCTCTTTTTTTTACCTGTTCCTGTGGTGGTCTGGATCTCGACTGTGTCTTTGCAGGGCTCGCTGCATTTCTGCTGCAGCTGAATGGAGAGCTGTTTCAAGTCTGCCATCCTCCTTTCATTGGATGTGATTAAATTCTGAAGTTCACTGCGAAGAGAGACACAAATACGAGCCGTGTTCTGAGTAAGGCATGTTCCAGTTTCTCACACAGAGGCACAAAACATTGAAATCCAAAGATATATGATAGAATCAGCCAAAAATAAGAAGATAATAGAATGAACCAAAAGGAAAAAGTGATGGATCAAATTTGGAGAAAGACGTGAAGATGTGACATGAATTTGAGTTTCTTTTAAGTTCCAGTGTCTGCAGGGCAAAGAGGAGTGGGTGGAAAAGTGCCCCTTGATCTGTGTTCAGTCCTGACTGTGTGGGTGAGTGTGCTTTGACCTGAAGGCGTGGGCGGCTCAGAGACGTCAAAAAAGCCATACTGGTAAAGACCAGCATCAAACTGATCCCATTTTAAAGCAGCAAAATTTAAAGTGAGCAGTGGCTTTTTCAGTGTTATTTAATATACTATATTAAACATTATATTATTAGTGATGCATTCATGAGTATGAAGCTCTTTCATGTTAAAACTGGTAGAAATGGAAACAATTTGATTTATTTTTTACATATTGTGTCTTATCTATGACAACACATCATGATTTGTAAGATGTTCATATGTTGTATATTCACATTTTTAATCTGCAAAATAGTCAGTAACTACAGCTGTCAAGTAAAAGCACTGGATTATAAAACAGTGGAACAGAACTAAAAGCAGCTCTGAAATGTACTGAAGAGTAATAATTGAGTAAATGTGCTCAGTTTCTTTTTGCATGTCAAACTCTGCAACTTCAGCGCTTCACTCACAATATTTGCTGTTCCTGCGCGATGATGGTCTTTTCAAATCGAAGGACATCATCCAGCATGCTCGATGACTTTTTGAAGTACGTGTCTGAAATAAAAAGTCAGAGTCCGTCGTGACCTCAAGGCTGTTTCAAAGCACTCACCACACTTAAATGACACTTAAACGTCTCAACAAGAGTTTGTGCTTGAGTCAAGCCAAGTTAAATGAATTCATCCAAAGAGCACATTTAAAAACAAGTTACTGTTACCAGTAAAGGTAACAGACTGAACTATCTGGTCATATTAACAAAGAGACTCATGGTCAGTTGTATGAAGATGGTGAGAGTGTTACCTGGCGTGGAACTCTTTTGAGCTGAAGTAACAGAATCCTTCATGTAGACAACAGTTTCTTCTGCCCCCTGGGTCAAATTGGCAATTGTGTCAAGTGCGTCTTGCAATTCGTCCAAATCCTTGTCCACACTGGGCATGTACTTCAGCATGTAATCAGCCACTCCGCAGGTCGTAGGACAGTACTTTCCCTGTGCATGGACAGGTGACAGGTGAAAAACATACACAACCCAAACTGCAAGAACATGAAAGCTTATTATCTGTGACTTCATACTTACAAAGCCGTCATTTGGGGTGCATGTTGCAAGGTTGTCTCCTCTGATTTGCTACACACAAAAAAAAGACAAAAGCCATTTAGATGTTTGTGTTCAAAGAAGCTGCATGAGTGAAAAGTCCAAATTCAGTGACTTACTGCTGATGAGAAGGAGAAAAGTAAGAGGAGTCCTCCTGTCGTTGTAAGAAGTGATGGAGCCATGCTGCTTTGGCCACCAGTTGTGGTTTCGTCTTCTTGGAGAATGAAGAGCAGCTCGACTCTGTGGGATATTTATCTGAACAAGGTCCTCAGCTCAGTGTTTGATAACGGGCTCATATGCAAACATCCCACTCACTGTGCTGGGACAAAGCTGTGACTCAAACATCCAACAGCGGTCGATTCCCAGACTTGACGCGTTGTGTAGCTGAGCTATCAGAACACAGCCGTCTGTGACTTTACAATAAACTTTACATTTGTTCAGAGGCCAGTGTCGCCAATGGTGACGAAGCAAACTGAAAAGAATGACTTAGTATACTGTTGCCTTTTCTGTAGGTACATGATGCCATTTTTTTCTGCTGGACTGCCAGTCAAACTGAACGTAATCCAGTTTAGAGCAGAACACAGTTTATTTACAATTCTTTATCATCAAATGATAAAAACCAACGACAAATGAGAACATGAGTCATCCCTTAAAGATACATTGTCATTATCACGTCCCTGTGAAACATTAACATCAGTGTGTTGTCAATAAAGATTTGCCAACAAATTCTGGGTGATGAAGCTTGTGGAACAGGAGCACAACACGACCACAGAAAACGCTGTGTGAGCTGCCGAGCAAGTGTCAGTTCATGTATCTTAACAGGACATCTTGAACATGAGCATCTTGAGTACAACCATGGGTTGTTAGGTTTAGGCACCAAAGCACCATAAACAAACTTTATTTAAAATGTTTGATTTATTATATCATAACTTTGATTTCTGATCTCAAAAACCCGTTACAGTGTACTTGTACGTTTAATTTGATGTTTTAAGTTGGTATTACTCAATGTAATTCAGGTTATCAGCTGGCTAGTTTCAAGGTGGTTTTGAGTTGTATTGACTAAACTGTTTTGAGTTGTAACTAATTTAAAGATTAAAAAAAAAAAACAATATTATAAATGTTAAAACATTAAGTTTTAATACTTAAAATTATTCCCTTCCTTCAAATTCATATTATTTGAGAGGCATTTACTGGAAATATTTGACTTTGCTTAATTTGGTGATTTAAATTTAACTCTAATCAAAAAATGCATTTTACACAAACTCCAAATTCACCTCCGTCACTTATTACCTTGTCATCTGGTGCTGACGCTGAGCTCTCATTTGAACCTTGGCTGCAGTGGAAGGACAAACCACTAGTGGGAGTGGAGCCACAGTAAACCAAACATACACTCACTGTGAACAATCAGTGAGCACGCCTCAAACTGAAGCCTTTATTAGCAACCAGAAGAAAGCAAAGAAGTTCTGGTTGAAGTGCAAAGTTATAAATTTGACTGTTTGCAATGACTTTTGGTTTTTTGTGAGATCTGACTGAAACATAATTGGGAACTGTATTTATGATCAAATAAGTTTAATCCATATGTGGTGCGTAAGATAATACATCTTCAGAGCGCGTAATGAATATCACTCACACACAGTTCACAGTCTGTGTTTCAGAAACAAAAGAGCATTAACCACCTGCTTCTTTCACTCTGCAGGAAAATCAGCTTCTGCGTGTTTTCTTGGAAAATACTGCACGTTTTTCACCGACTTAATTTCTAAGAAGCACATGTGCGGCTGAGCTGAACTGGAGCTGGATCACTTGAGCACAAGGCGGATGAATCACTCAGAGCAGAGGAAGAGAAATCTCCTCAGTGTGACTGCTGAAGACTCATCACGTCAGATCAGGCGATGATGCCTTAAATGAATAATTATGATCTTTGTCAAACTCCAAACATGAGCAATGTTATGAGCTCTGAGCAATGCTATGCTAATCTGCCTGAAGGCTGACTACATCCAAACCAGATTTTCCTTCCTTGAAGATTCCACAATGATTGTCCAAAAAGTGTTTCAACAGTGGAAAACTAAACGCAGCGATCCCAAAATTCAGGACACGAGGTCATGATCTGTTTTTCAGAGAATCCAAATCCAAAAAACCTCACGATGGGGCTTTTTGGGACAACTCTTATGATAACAAATGAATAAATGAAGGAGTCTGTATTTAGTTTTTAGACTTGATTAGACTGATGTTGGGAAATGCAGTTTACAAAATTCACAGAAAGCACGAACTAAATAATTTCCTTGTTGACTGACCGGACTCCCCATTAGAAGAGCTAAAGGTGTCTTGATGCAGAGAAAACAGTGCAGTGGAAAGTTTTCCACAAATGAGCGGATGCACCAACTGTCCGGCCTGTTGGTCTGATAGCCTCTGTGCTCCTAAAATCCTGGCTTTGCCCCTCAATGATGGATCATTCAAGGTCAGGCAGACAAATATTCACAGTCAGGCATGATTTGAAGGGCTGGACGCTACATGCACGATCTGCTTGAATGTGGCTGCAATGAACAATTCAGTAAGCAGGGACAGCATTTGATGGACTTCGGACCAAAAATTCAACTCCAGGACCATGAAAATGCCAACATTTAGCTTCATGCTGCTGCTTGTTTGAACCACAGTTGGCACAGACGAGTGTGGGGCAAGAAGCCCACATTCATAAGATAAATATCTGTTTATCTGTGGTGGGTTTTAAGGTCAAAATGTCAGTGGGTGACATTAAATGTTAAAACGTTAAATTATAGGCGTTCTTTAGCACTGCTGAGTGACAGTGACACAGAGGATAAATGTGCTCTGTTCTTCTTTTTTGACAGGAGTGTTTGCAGTCAGTTCCATGCTGTTCAAGGCCACTTTACACCGATCGCTCCAACATTTTGTACGCTGCACAGTTGTTGACAATGGTTATCCAGTGGATGTTCTCCAGGGTGCTCCAGGCAAACGCACCTCTTTTTATTACATCAAAACAAACAGCGCAGATACATGTGGCAAAATAAAGATAAATAAGGCCTCACCTGCAGGCCCTGGTGTTGACATGAGATGATAAATCTTACCATAAGTACCTCTGTGTGACCTTGTTTTTATTATGTGGAAAAAAACAGGCGCAGGGCGGATATAAAACCTCACTGACCTGAGAATGAACTGCCAGGCTCGTGAACCTAAACAGTGCTGAACTTTTGCTGAACTGGCCTCTTTCTGTCCAAACACCAGATGGAAAGTGTCTCCTTCTCTAAGTGCCATAAAGACATGGCCACTCTCCCTTCACGCCGTGTCCAGGATGTGATGTGCTTTGGACTGTTGTTGTAACTGATGTATTCAGGCTGACAGTCTCACACTGTCTGCACTTTTCTCTGGATGCGAGGCAACAGAAAAGCAACCCGAAGTATTTATTTTTCCTTATTAAGGGCTGAATTTCTCAAATGTTTACCTGGTAATCTTTAGAAATATGATGCTGACTCATTGTTTATCAGGAACCAACTTAAGTTTCAAGGCTGAAAAACAAAGTCAGCATAGTTTAACAAGTGGTCTGACCAGGAATTAAATTCAAAGAGCCTTGTTAGGGTCCCCCGTTGGCCACAACTATAAGTCTGGAGCCATTTGACCATGGCGTAAATCTCCCCGGGACAGAGGGCAAAGGTTTGTTATAATGCCACCTCAGGGTTCAACCTGTGGTCACAGACGGTAAGTCGACTCAGCTGAACGTGGATCTGAGGCAAAATATGCAGTGAAGATGTTGTGCTTTCGCATGTCATGAATGACTTTAATTCAGTAAACATATCATCCGACAAGAAGATGATGCTGTGCTCTGCGCTGACCTGGACATGCTACTCTAAATATTAACTCTGCCATATATGTTTATTGAACTCTGCTCTGCCCCCGTGTTCAGTTTGCCTGCACTCAGTTTGAAGTGGGTTCATTTGTTCCTGCAGTTTCACTATAAAAGAAGAAGCGGACACACCTTCCATGTTACATTATGCTGACACTCGTTTTACATTCCCTCGTTCTCACATCTACGTGTCATTTATGACCCTGATTAATTTATACTGTCTGCACTTCTTTACGTCTTCTAAACCAACTTATCAAGCTAAACAAAGATATCAAGTAAAACTACATGTTTATGTTTAATGAGCGATGCCAGTGTTAACCTGACCTAACCTTGAATATTTCCATTGTAATCCTCTTCTGAAGTACACACAAATTGTTTTACTACAATTATCTGGCAGCTGTAGTGACTGCAGGCAGTTTCTTTGCAGATTATCTCCTCCAGCAGCTGCAGCGTACGCAAAATAACTACTAAATTTAATACTTCAGCGCAATTTACTGGTGATACTTATGTACCTTTGCTTGAGTAACTTTGTGAAGTACTTGCAGTGCAGTATTTTTACATTGCAGTACTGAATGGGAATAATACTTCCACCACTGATTATGGCACAAAGGACAGAAATATAAATCCTGTGTGTTTGCAAAATGCTACACTTGTGGCTCATAGTAAATGTGTGCTTCTGGTCCAAAATACATCGCACAAGACAAAGATTGACTCAAGACTCACACTGTTCACAAACAGGGATCAGACAGTTAGTTTTTGCATAGAATTTATGAATGTGAGCTTATCATTTGCAAAATTTGCAGGGTAGAAGTTCAACAGTTGACCTGTACAGTTCTGTATACTCTACTAAATCACACACTTCCTCAAAAGTACGGTATGTATGCTTTGTGGGTCAAACTGGTTTTCTCACAGTCGGAAAACGCAGCTGGCCGAACTTAAGTACCAGCCATAACTTATCCCTTTAGCAAGGATTTTACAGTATCTGGGTCAGCAAACGCTTGATAACAAATAATTCAAAGACACAAGATCAAGTTTTTCTCAAGGCTGAAAGATGAGTGTGTCACTTAGCCTACAGGATTATGGTAATCTGGTCAAAGGAATGTTTTATCTCATCATATGGTTCCTCTGAGAAGGTGCAGACCGTCCAGCACAGCCCCCTTTCGCCCAACTCTGATCCTGGACTGATGACGGGACAGAACAGATTAACCGAGTCAACAGAGTCCACGGCCCACCGACTTCTCTGCAAGTCATTGTCCGGAGGGTAATCAGCTTAATAGTCTAATTAGACATTTGTTCCAAAGTAAAGGAAAGTTGGAAAATACAAAAACAAAATAAATATTAAAATAACAAACATCAGTTTAGCAAACTGGAAGACAGCCAAACTTTTTGGATTTCTTCCTTTTTTTTATTCATTGATTCATTTATCTGCAGCATCTAACAGCATGTTATGAATCTCTGTGAATCTATTTTTTGAGCCTACGCTTTGATCTTGTAAAGATCAGGTGAAAGTAACTAAGTCCATACACTCATGTACTGCACTTAAGGACAGTTTTGAGGTATTTGTACTTGTTGGTATCTCCACTGAATGTTCCTTTGTGCTTCTACGGCACTACGTTTCAGAGAGAAGTAGCCTGTCTGGGGACCTTTCTGCACAGTGAATACTTCTTATACTTTAAGGACATTTTGTTGCTAATACTCAAAGGTCCAGTGGGAGTTTGGCAAACTCAGGCACAGCCAAGATTCAAATTCAAGCTGGAGCCGCTGTCACTGAGCTATGGCGTCAGGGATACTACATCCATGTTTTACACTCTGGAGTCACTGTTTGGTTTGTCCGCTCTGGGCTACCATAGACACCTGGCATGTTGTTGAGTGACGCCTCTTGATGTGAGTGTATCTGTCTTTTCCCAGTTTTAAATGAAAGCAACAATCTTTACTCATTCAGTAAAGAGCTGCTGCTGTAACGTAAATTCTACCAAAATATGATGCACCTGCAGCCTCCTTCAGCCATCAGGAGCAGAACCACAGAGTGAAACAGTGCCTGCATGTTCTTATGCACTCCTGACTTTACATACTTTCACACTTGTGCTTTATTGGGCTCTAGCATATTATCTTTTAAGTTAAAGGAGAATCTTTTATAATTTTGACGTGTCTCTGTTGTTGATGTATGTAACTCTTTGAACTGCACGATTAAATACAACCAGTGTGCCTCGTCTTTTAGAATTAATGGGCTTCTTTATAGCTTAATCTCTTCTTTGCTGCCGTTGGTGGGAAACAAATGAACGTGTTAAGTGGAGAGCAATGACCTCAGGTTTGAGAAAAATGCAAGAAACAAAACAAGATCCTGAGGATGTGGAAGAAGGAGAATGCGCACGTGCGCACGGTGACTCGTGGCCAATCGTGTCCTCGAGATTTCCTCGGAGCTTTCTCTCCTCCTCGTGCCAGTGAGGATAAAAGGCTCATTCTACTCATGCATTCAGATATTTCCTCCGAAAACTCCCGCGATGCTGCAGCTGTTGACGTTCCTGGTGGAGAAACTCTCCCTCTTCTCCAAATTCAAACTTTTTGAGTCCAGCTGGTCGGACGGGGAGGACCAGGACCGGGAGCGCCACACGCAGCGCGGTCCCCCACCGCCCATCCGTAGAGGAGACCTGCTGGAGGTCCCCAGAAGCCTTTTCACCCACTACGGCATTTATATAGGTGACAACAAAGTCGCTCACCTGATCCCCGACATCCTCCCTGTGCTCACGGACGACAAGAAGCTCATCAGCTCCGTCATTACAAACAAGAGGCTCATCCTCGGCTGCATGTACAGGTGTGCCACGGTACGCGTGGACTCAGTAGAGGACTTTGCATATGGCTCCAGCATACTGGTAAACCGCATGGACAAGATGATGAAGAGCCAAGCGTTTAGTAATGAAGATGTGGCGAAGAGAGCTGAAAAACTCATCGGAGCGATTCCGTACAGTCTGCTGTGGAATAACTGTGAACACTTTGTGACATACTGCAGATACGGATGTGCAGCCAGCCGGCAAACAGAGAAGGTGAAGTCCTGAAATGTTTTGTTTTGATGCTTTTATACAGATTTAGCCTAGTGAACAGGTGAACATCAGGTAAACGTCAGGTGTGCTCCAAGCTGAAGTGCATCATCGTGCTCTCACTGACCACAGAAAGAGATGCTGCTGGTTTGTAGCCACTTTAACCAAGTTGGATTAACTTGTTAGGAGGAGTGTTGGCACCCCACCGACCCCCCTGTTGGGCCCCCTCCCAGCCTTGGTGCTTTGTGTAGCCTGTACTCACCTTCAAGTCACCATTAGATCCCACAGACTTCTTACTGTGTGTTAGTTTTAAGCATTTCCATTAATGTGATCACAGTATAAAGAGAAATAAGGACATAGATCTTGACACAGGACCCCTCTATAAGACAGGTTTAGTTTAAGTTTAGGTCGGGATTTCCTAACCAGAGATGGTCCTGACACATCTCCTCTTCTACCTCATTAAAAAAAGATGTCGCTGCCATTTTTCTCTTCAGTTTAATGTCTTAAATCAAAACAGTGTCTAAAAGGTGTTCATTTCCACCACTGCTACAAAGCTCTGCCAGAAACCGTGACAATGCAGGTCACTGGAAATCTGCAAATCAGATTACCCAAACCCACCAACATTAAGGGGACCTGGTTTTTAGGGCCAGTAGGAGTTCAGGGGCCGAGGGGCAGCCCTGCTTTGCCCAGCTGGTAACCAGCTTTGACTCACAGGGCTGAAGCTGTTTCACCATCACAGTTAAACTGCTCACAGAAATGTTTGTGGTATGAGAAATATGACATTAACTGACACTTCCCAGGTGATCCATGTTGACCAGAACTGACCTGTAGTCATGTTATTGATCCATTTTGCCAAATGTGTGAAATAATTAACTGCATTTCTTTCCTTTGCAGTTCTGTGAGTGCTTGAAATTAATCATCAGAGACCAGCGCAGCGTGATCGCCACCGTCCTTCTTGGAGTGATCTCCATCGTCTGCTTCGGCATGGCACCGTCAACTACATTACCCACAATCCTTATTCCCTTCACTTTGTGGATGGCTGGTTAAAGGAGTTCAGCTCAAGGAGGCTGCAAACAAACTGAACTGAGCTTTTACTTACTGACCGGAAACCTCCACAGGACGGTGCACGCCTGTCATGTGATGCCTTACGCTTCAGAATCATCCTTTCATTTTACTGTCTAGACGGTGTTTAATGTTTTGTGCTGATACTTGAATTAACAGTTTCCTAGTGGCCTCTCATGAAAGTCAATGTATTAACATTTTGATGAAGGAATATGGTTAGCGATTCATTTTTGCTAACATTTGAGTCACTACAAAATTGAATATACAGTCTAGAGCAACATCTTTCTGTATGTATGAAGTGGGTATTTCATAGTAATGGAGTCAGTATAATGTTGTAAATATGACAAATGTTTAATAAACAATTTATTTTTACTCGTGTGCCTCGTGTGACTGACTCTCCACCCACATTAGCACACCACAGCCACAAATTAGCTTAGAAAGTGCAATATTTAGTGATATATTTTCTTACCAAGAGACTCAGTGATTCTTTAATACTAGACTAATACAGATTGTGTATAAATACAATATAGATACACTGCAAATACTTCATTCACATCCAGGCAATATCATATCGAATTTGAGATTACATTTCACATTTTATTACATTTCCAGAACTAAAACTTAAACATTCAAGAAAGTGCTGAATAACGATGAGACAAATTTAAAGGGTTGCAGCCCAATCTAGTTAGTCAACAACAAAGGCTGTTTATTTGGGTACGATGGCTCAATATCAGGAACCTTTTAAAAAATGAGGATTTAACTCAGTGCCAAGTCAGCCCTCTTAATGAGGACCCCCGACCTTAATACACCACAAACAAGGCCTGAGTTTCAAAATCCAGCCACAAACTGCAGTGATTAGAGAAAGCTCCTTTATTTCTGTCAAAATCATATTGAAAACATTGACCAATATAATCCTGCTAATGACGCTGGCCCCGCCCAGTTCCAACGTGAATAAAAAGGCCGTCGAGCACTTGGCTGCACACTGCCATCATGTTTCTTTACCAGCTACTCAACTTTTTCTTTGCCGCTTCCAAAAAGGAGGAAGACTCTAAATACGACCTGTCACTTTACAAGAGAGGCGATCTGTTAGAAGTCCCCCGGACGTTATTCACACATTTTGGCATCTACCTGGGGAACAACCGTGTGGCTCATCTCATTCCAGACATCCTGCCAGTGATTTCCAAGGACAAATCTGAAATTGCCAAGATGGTCACGAATAACCGGCTGCTGCTGGGGGTTATCACCAAGGTTGCCAGCGTCAGAGTGGACTCTGTGGCAGATTTTGCATATGGATCAGAGATTCTGATCAACCACATGGACAAAGTGTGCAGCCAGCCAGCTTTGGACGGGGACGAGGTGGCCAGAAGGGCTGAGAAACTGCTTGGCTCTGTCACCTACAGCTTGCTGTGGTACAACTGCGAACACTACGTCATGTACTGCAGATATGGCATGGCCATCAGCTACCAGACGTACCAGGTAGAGTCTCTGGGTGGTAGAGAGGTTGAATCTTCTGTTCATAATGGCCGTGAAAAGATCCTCTCCTGAGCAATGCAGGACAAAAACTACAGTCCTCACCTGTGTGAAAATGAACTGCAGTTTAGCTAATGCTAATATGAGGCTTCAACAGTCTGAGTTTTCCTCTTTTGTTTCCCCTGACAAACTTTTCTTGATGAGCTGAAGTGGAGGGCATATTGCACTAAAAATACATTAAATTCCAAATTTTATTTAACAAAATCAGACTGTTGAAGCCTCATATTTGTACATTTTTACATGGAACGAACTGTTTTTTGTCTCCCAACATGAACTGCATAAGGAAGGATCTCTTCACCGCCTTCATCGAGAAGACGAACAATTTCACTGAGCAACAACTCTTTTAATGAATAGATGAATGTTTGACAGTATACACTTTAAAAATGTGAGCCTATCACTTAATATAAAATGAATGAAAGCAATTAGTCTATAAAGTGTGGATTACAAACTGTCTGCATCCAGATACATCAGAAAAGGTTTTTAAATACACAGAACAATGATTTATGTCATATTTGAACCGATTTTCTAAAAAACACCCCCTAAAAATTAGAGACATCTGTGGAAATGCTAATTTTTTTCCTCACATTAATCTTTAGCTCGTTAATTCTTCCGAGTGTTTCTGTCCTTGGAGATTATTTCCTGAGAGAGGTTTAAGGGTCACCCCATGTGCAGCATTCGCAGCGCTGTCAGTTATTTCTCTGGATTTAGTGAAAACCAGATTATTGGACGCAGTCAGCGCGGCGAGGTTTCC
Organism: Chaetodon auriga; assembly: GCF_051107435.1. Lineage (NCBI taxonomy): Eukaryota > Metazoa > Chordata > Actinopteri > Chaetodontiformes > Chaetodontidae > Chaetodon > Chaetodon auriga. The sequence continues at coordinate 18,195,455 of NC_135077.1, forward strand.
AAATGTTCTTATTTACTTACTTCACAGTGACGGGCTACCTTAATGCTGAAATTAGACTGGCTGACATTTGGTCACATGAGACTTACTTTGCTTCAGCCTGCCTGAGTGAAAATTAACTTGACTTATTCATGAGGCGAGTAGCTCCATCTAGTGTTACTTCATCCCCAAATTACTGCCATTCTGGAGGTGATGAAGACCTTCCCTTCCATAATAGGCCTCCGCTGCAGTGCTCATTTGTGTTCATTCAGCCTGAGCTCACTGTGTAATTCTCACACTGTTCTCTTGCAGTTCTGCACGACAGTCCGGAAGATCGTTTGCAGCCGGATGAGTTCCTATTTGACCGCGCTGTGTGGAGCAGGAATCATGCTGTATCTGGGCTGTGTGACACCGCTGACAGTTTTACTGACTCTGCTCATCTCATTCACCATCTGGATGGCTGCCTAACGGCCTCACGAGAAAAGACTAATTTAACACACTGGTGGAAGCTGAAATAAAGTCCTGTGGTTTAGCCACATGACTGAAGGCGCTGGCAAACAAACGTGTTCACATCATAAAACTGTCATTTACTTCTTGCTTTTCTTTGCAGCGCTGTTGATCTGATGTTTTCATCTGTCTTTGCCCCGATAATCATCACGCATTTGTTGAATGTCTAATTTTGTAAGATATTCATAATTGATGTTCACCAGGCTTTGATATTCAACATTAATCTCATTTAACATGTAGCAGCTCAGATTATAAATGGATTTAAAGCCAGCACAGAGATTAAAATCCTGAAGACTGAGATATTGAGGCATGACGGTGTGCGAGGACGGATGTTGCTGTAGTGAAGGCTTGTTTTTTTGTTTGTCAGTGTGATCCTTGACTCATATCACGCTCTAGTTAAAATGTTGGCTTGGACGAAGTGCAATAAGTTTCTTCTGAATACAGTAAAGTTTTGATTTATGGTAAAGTCATATGTGTTTATTAGCCCATTAAAATGTATTTCTACTTGCTTCCTGTTGTGTTTCTTGCATGAAAACACTTGAATGTTCTCTGTAGCCATAAAAACTTACACCCTTACAGGCTCAAGGTGTGAAATGTTAGAATGATATCGGAACAAAACAATTAGAACATAATATCAAAATCTTAACATTTCAGTACAGTAATAACCGTATGCATTCACCAGATACTGCCATTCAAAATCAACAGAATGAATGTGAAATATGCTGTTATAAAAGTCATTACAAACCATTTACAAAACACAAAGGTAAACATGCAGGATAAAGTGAGTAGGCTGCATATATTTAATTAATATAACGTAAATATCCTCATCCTGCATCACATGTGCAGTCTCTTGGTTGTGTTTGAAGTAAAAAAAAGCATTTTAAATACTTGATTAGAGTTAAATATTTGCTCATTACTGCAGGGAATGTGGTCAACTTTCTGTCATTGTAACAACAACAAGAATAGCTCAGCAACACTGGGCAACGTTCCTAAAACTTCTTTTAGCAATTCCCGTTAGAATTCAAAGGAAGCAAGCAAAACCGTCGCGCTACGAGATCAACAGAACAGGAGATGACGGTCAGCCATGATATTAAATGTCATCAAACACAACCGTGAATTACTAGGTGATGAATTATTTCAAGAATCTGAGGATCAGAGTTATGAATCCTGCTTGTGCCCAAAGGGAACATATTCAGAATGGTTTCATGATGCAGAGGAGACACTTAATGGTGAGCAAAGAATGTTATTTATATAACAAATCGATAAATCTTTATTACAGTTGGATGGTGTTGAATCTGTCTGTGCCTACAGAGCAAGTAAAGTTATGTAAGTCCTTAAAAGGGATGAAACTGACTTCAAACTCAACTAAGCTGTTGAAAAGTTATCTTTCTTGATAATGGCTTTATTATTCCGAGAATGTGAGAAGTGGGCAGCAAAGGTCAAAGGGGCAAAGCATGAGAGCAGAAAGTACAAAAAGACAAAACAGAGCAGGGAAGGACAAAGAGACGAGAGGGCTGCAACGCTGCAGCTCGGAGAGCACAAGACTGGAAGAACGGCGGCAGTGCAGGTTATATACTGTTTAGACGCTTTGCTTGACGAAACCTTTCTGCCTCACATAATGCAGGAACACAAAGGGAACTACAGCCTGGATTCAGTGACGAAGACGAAACCCTCTAAAAGACTGTTAAAGGTTAAATCCTGGACAGGCTTTCACTGTGTGTAAAGACAGACATCTTTTCACTTTAAATGTACCTTGTGGAGATTTTGACCACTAGCAGTGCTATAGAGCAGCATTTTTATGAGAGGGTCCCCATTCTTTGCGTCTTGTGCATGTGCATAATGCGATACACATTCAATAGTTTTATGATCGCGATAGCAATGCATCAGCAAAGGAGGGAGATGGGCAAGATTTCTAACTGATGTAAACAAAGCAGGTTTCAAACCATTCAAAAACTTCTTTTGTGTGGATGGATTTGGCCTCTAAAGTACCAATTTCAGGAAGACATACACACAAAGAAGCTCCACAGGATACCTTTAAAAACCTGCCGCAAGCACATTATCTTCTTCTGCCTCCAGGTTTCACCGAGGACGTCAAACTGCACACAACAGCGTCTGGAGAGAAAAGACTCATGATTCAACACACGTGAGGAAGCTGAAATGAAGTCCTGTCGCTCAGCTGTGTGACTAAAGGCATTGGGAAACTGGTGCCAGGATGTTTTCCAACAAGCATGTCAGTTTTTACCTGCTGAACATCCAGAATAGTGAGATGTAAAAAGTCAATAGGATCTATCTGTATAAATGTATCTCTGCCTTCAACCTGAGTAACACAGATAATGACTGGTGTTAATGAAGGTTAATTGGCTGGACATACATGTAGGCACTAATCCTTTAGAGAGGCACTATGCATTGATTCAAGACAGGCTGATGTAATGGGCTGAAGCCCCCGAGTTCTATTGAGCGAAGTGCAGGCACACAGTTCCTGCTGAGATTGAAGAGTAACTGAGTTTCGTCACCTCTAAAATTGACGCCTTTCAGCTTTTAGCCTGGATTCACAGAAGAAAATCTGATTTTCATATCTGTATTCTCACAGGGGTCTCGTTTTTTTGAGGCTAAAAAGCATAGATGCATCACACATGGATCATATGGCTGCTTTCGTAATCAGGTTTTCTGTTTCTGTAAGAACGGAGGAGCATGAATCTTTACTGAGAGCACAAGCAGTCTGATTTAGGGATGAAACAAGGAGCATGAGCGAGGTTACAACGTCCTCTGGTCATAAGAGCCATTACAGGGGAAAGAGGCATCGCTGTGCTCTCAGTCCTGATGGATTTGTTTATTAAAATTCACGCTTTTGATATTGTTCGACCGTTCTTTTATCCTTTTACAGTCGAGTTTTACACTTTCTTGACTTTCTGCTTCCTGAGCACAGCAGTAAGCCTCAGCTTCCTTATTTTTAAGAGCTTTTTCACCCCCACCACGGCCTCCAGGGAAACTGAAGCCCAAACATTCCAACTGTGAAATGGTTCCCACACCAATAAAAGACCATCTCTCCTCATTTCAACTTATGTTCTGATGTAGTAAACAACACAAATCTTTGCCTTCAGATTTATAATCTGATCTAAATGATATTTTTTAAGTGGGGTTGTATACAAGCGTGATTCCAAAAACTAGGGAGGCTGAATAAAACCTAAACACAAAGAGAATGCAAGGAAGCAGTTTAAGGACAACAATTTTCCAAAGTGTTCCTGAGCTCATGCATTAAGCTCCTTTATCCAATCATGTGTTCACAAAGTGGTGAACCTCACTCCATCCTTGCTTGAATGACTGAACCTTTCCAGGATGCCCCTTTCATACCTAATCATGATACTATCAACTGTTACCAATCAACCTGTTTACCTGTGGAATGATCCAAACAACAAATGTTTGCTGTGTGTATTAAACTAAATGGCCTGTCATTTGAACAGACAGGTTTCTGTCAAACAATCAAAATTTTAGTCCTTTCTGTCATGACATGAGAATCCGTCTTGCCAGACTTCAAGTTATCTGCTTGTTGCTGCATGACAGTCGTCCAATCAGCATCCTGAGAGGAACCAATGGAAGCTACAGGTGGGCGTGTGATGACAGCCGGTCGTTTGTTCCGCAACAACAATGGTGGCTCCAAAACAGGTTAGCGTAGATGCTGCTATAGTTTGAGTATGGAGAGTATGAAAGAAGAGCAGAACAGCACTGAAGGCTTTTCTGAATGGAAAAGATGTTTTCAAGTTAGCCTGTGATAGATGGTGACTCACATATACAGATGACACTCAAATCTACATGCAAATAAAGCAACTGCTCACAAACCTCCAATGTGGAAGCTTGTTTACTTGCACACAAAAACATCCTCTGCAAATGAAATCCTACCAAAACAGGGATGTGAATTGTGAAACTATTTCTGTAATGATCCAAAATATAGTTTTAGTTTCTCCACAGACAGTCAATGAGACGCTGACTCTGTGTTCAACAGAACTAAGGTCATTAACAAAACTGACTGGAATCATGCTGTGGAGGGCGACTAGTACATCTAGCTGATTGTGACATGTTCAGAATCTTTTAAAAAACATTTTCAATGCCGTAGCTTATTATTTCCCCGTGACAGTTTGTATTTATTACAAGTGGCACAGGCGGCTTATCTCATTATCTATATTTTTGCTGTGGATCAAGTGGATCAATACATCAATTCATTACAAAAACAGACATTTTAATACCTGTTAATTCATTTTTGTTTGATCTGACTGGATCACTCTTTAAATTGATTGCAAGGAGAGGGAGAAACAGGGTGATCAGAGTACTGGGTGAGCTACAATGACTTTTAACAGGAGAGAGCGCGCTGTGCTGCGCTCTTCATTCATGACAGTCAAGTCAGGCAGGAGTATTTAGCTCCACCTCCCATGTTGTCCACATTTTCTACAACTACAAGTTCTAATTTCGATGGGAAATGCATTTGCAGGTATATAAAAAAGCAATGATATGATTTCCTAAATAAACCGCCTCTACATAGTTGGAAAATGACGTGTTACTGTATTCCACATAAAACAGAGGACCCAGGTGGGCCAGTTACACAAGTGGGTGGGCCCAGGCCCGTCAGGCCCACCCCTATTGCCGCGCCTGCTGTAGTCCCTTGCTCTTCATGATCAAGTATTGGTGGCCATAGAAAGTAAGGCAGCCCTGTGAGTAGCATTCAGGGACCCTTGAAGCTCAGATTTTAAGCATCAGATTTTTTTGTTTGTTTGTTTGTTGTTTTCATTTAATTACATCAATAAAAAAGTGGAGAAACACTGCTTATAGTTACAGATAGTTGAACTGGTCTAACGACAAACTGAGAGACTGTATTAATTAAAATGAATAATGTCCACCTGGTAGGAAGACTATTGGCAGTGCCTGTGAGACGGCAGTATGGTAATGATAGTATAAATGGACTTCATGAACACACTGGATGCCCTGTGTGTGTGAACAGGATGGACAATGCATTGTCTTGATTTGAATGCTGCAGCCTTGACTGAAGCTGTTTCAAAATGATCTCATTTAGATTCATGAAGGACTCTCTGGAGATACGGATAAATATTGCGGTAAACACACCTGAAGAAGCATCTTTTAAGTGAAAGCTGCACTACCATAAGAACAGGAAAGACCTTCAGATTTAATTATACGGCGTCCTCGGCTCGAGTCACCCCTCCTCTCATTTCCTGTCATCTCTCTACTGTCACTATCAAGCTAGAGGTAGAAATATATGTAAAAACACAGTCTTTGTACAGAATGCAATCAATTTTGCTGAAATAGATGTACAGCATTATCTGAATAACCTGAGTGAATACTAATTTTTCATTTAAATCCATTTCTAATAACTCAGGGTAATAAGTGTAAGAGCGGAGCTCATATCATTGTTTCCCCTGATTAACAATATCACCTTCAACCTGACACTTGGTCAGTGGATTGTGGCATCATGTCAGGATGTGCAGCTTGGTAACGAATAGGTGGCCAATAACTTTATTTTAATAGGCTGACCAATGACAGATGGGCCCGTGTAGCTTAGCATATTAATGCTTCTGCTTTTCACAGTGATAAATGTGCTGTTGTCCTCTGCAGACATAAAGTGTGTAAGCCAGGAAAACTCCTGCAGATGTTTAGGTACAGTTCGGTCACTTATCTCTGGCCCACGTTTCTATTTAGATGAAGGCAATCAATAATCAGTCACTTCTCTGTGCTGTTGTGTTCAGTTACCGATTCACTGCGTGCTGTTGTTTAGTGCAATGGAGGAGTTCTAATCTGTGAGATGTGTGTTAAGACAATGATTGCTCTAAGTCTTCTCTAAATAGGATCAATTTAAATTTTGGGCTATTTACATTTAACTCTTTGCATTCCCTTTTCACCGGAAAGGTCACACACATTGTGCAAGCATTAAATTAACAGGAAGAATATATTCGAATTCTCATTACAGACAGATAACAATGCTATCCACTTAAATAATCACCTGCCTCATCACAGATGGGGACGACGTGGAGTACAGAGAACTGAGATTTGTGGATTGATGCCAGAGGAACTACCTCCAGATCAGTGCAGGGAAAACCAAAGGGCTGGCGGTGAACTCCAGCAGCTGAAACCCCCTCCTCCTAGACCAGAACATCCAAGGAATGGACATAGAGATGGTGGAATCTTACAGGTTCCTGGACGTTCACCTAAGAAACCATAAGAAAGGCCAGAGCAGACTGTATCTGCTGAGGAGACCCACTTCTTTTGGAGGGCAGGGGGCACTCCAAAGGACTTTTTTGAGTCTGTGGTGGCACCAGCCATCTTCTATTGAGGGGTGTGCTGGGTCTCTACTGTGGACAGGAAGAGGCTCAACATACTGGTGAAGAAGGCCAGCTCTGTCCTGCAATGGTGGGAGAAAGGAGGATGATGGCTAAGCTTGGTCCTCCCTGATGGAGAACATGTCCCACCTCACTCTGACAGCACTGAGCTGTCCAGCAGAAAAAGACAGGACAAAGTCAGTGATTAGCTGGTGAACATAGTGATGCATTTAGCAACTTCAGAGACGTTTTTTTTTTTTTTTTTTTTTTTTTGGATTTTTCACTCAGGGTCTGACCAAACCAGAGCTCAAAGGAGAAAAAATGCAATGGTAGAAAACACACCTTTTCTACCATTGCATTTCTTGGCTTCCATTCATTTCTTTATGTTATGAAGTCTTGATGCACTGCAGTCCATCACAGTGAGCATGAAGTCGGCGTTAAAGTTAGATTACTGCAGTGAGGTCATGAATGAAGAATAGCTGTCTGGAAATGAAGTAAAAACTGTGTAGAAAATAGGCAGCAGAGATGTCAAGTGCACTGTACTTGAGCTGTATAAAGAGCTAAATCCTAAACTGTTGTGGTTCATTAATGACGAACAGAAGAGCGTTTCCTTGCACTGACATTCACGTTAATACAAGGTCATCACTGACAGTCTGCCTCCTAAAATCATAAAGGAAACTCTAAACACACCCATCTCTTCAGGGTTTGCTGCTTTTTCTCATTACTATACCATCTGTGTAGTTGCACTATGGATGGAGTGGGATTTGCCAAGGATGCTGCTTGACAGTAACTCAATTTCCAATGGCCACATGGTGTCTTGGTTTATAACAGTGGTAATCAAATTATGAGTCCAATTACCAGCCAGAGGCGAAGCAATTTGGGTCAGGGACATTGTACTGTACTTTAAAGTGTATGCCCTCATTGTCATGGACCATCGTGTAAAGTGTGACTTCAGGTGAGGTCTCTAACGGTGATGCGGTTTATGGGTTGTGGACTAAAGCAACGCAGCATCAGGATTTTAGGAAGGTTGCATTAATCTGAGCCAAAAAGGAGGTTGCAGTCATCTTCACTGAAACATTTTGGGAGGAAATTATTTTCAGGCTCAGAGTTTTAACAGACTTATCCATATTAGAAATTGTTGATATTGGCAAAAGTGCCTCATATTAACATCATTAAAGTCACTGTGCCTCTCAGTCAAGGGTACTCTGGCGAGCTGAAGGTGGACTCAAACTCTTGCCCAATTTGTGCTGGGACAGACTCCAGCCCTCTTGGCCCTGTGCAGGACACATACTGTAATGACGGAGCGGTGTTGGTGTTTGTTTCAGGGTTTTACTTTTGACACAAAGTTGGAAAAAAGCAAAACAGCCATGTGTTCACTCATTTATCCAACACCTCTTCTGTGGTCAAATTCAGTTAAGTCACATTACATTGTATGTGGATTACATCGAAATGAAAACGTGCCTTGAATTCTGACTTTATTATTGTTGTTATTGTTAACAAACCTTGATTTAACCAGTAATTCTCATTGGGATCAGTGCAGAATTTCAGAGCCACTGACCTGAATGTAAAACACATATTATACAGAAAATCTCGGTTATGTTGGAAATATTTGACAACAAAGCTGCGTTTCCCAGACTGCAGTTTTTTTAAGTGAAATGTTCCTTACATGTATATCATATCCTGCCTTTGGCACTGAAACGTGCCATGCGCCATTCCAGCACGAGCAGACGCACATTCCCTCGAGGATGAAGCGCAACAGATTCCCGCTGGAAGGCGAATAGACATCATCTCTCGGTGTGAGGATGCTGGTGAGGAAAGGACGCGTTTCCTCTCTGTTCCTCATCCCGCCTCGTCCGTCCGTCTCACAGGGCAGGTAATTCGCCCTCGATGCCAAACGGGCTGCAGCGCGCAGCGGCAAACATTGCGCGCACGTTGCTCCTCCTTGCAAACGATCACTGGCTCGGTGCTGAGCTGTTTGTATTGTTTGGGTTGTTTGGACATCGCAGGAACGACAAGTATGCCCAAACCTTTCACCAAACTTCCCTGGAGGTAGAAACAATGAGAGGACTCTGAAAATCTGACTCTGCAGATCGAGGTGAGTGGAAACGTCCTGTGTCTCTTTTCTCTGTTAAACTGCGTTTTTCTTTGTGAATGATAATCAAAACCTTCACGGGACCCAGTGACAACTACATTTTAACCCCTGCAGACACTTTTGGGGCGTAACGGATTCATGAAATGCCAGAAATGCAACAAGGCTTGGACAATAGTTCAGGTTTGGTCATTTTAGATTTTCAGTCCAGCGTCTCAGCAGGTTCACTCATCTTCACTCTTTATTGTCTGATCTGCGAGGAGATTAAAGAAGTGAAGGTATTTTCAAATGTTACATCTGCAGCAGTTTTCATTCAAAGGAGAGTGCTCTGTGTCTGTGTCTGTGTGTGGTAGTCCAAGAGCTTTTTAAGGGAAACTCCACCCTAAAAAAGAAACGTGTATTGTGCTGAAACACACAGCATCATCACATAAGCTGCAAACTTGATGACTGGGTAACTTGATGGAGTTTGGGGTGCTATAGGTGTTTTATTTGGAGATAGATCTGGATCAGAAAACGTGCCCACATTGCAACAAAACCCACCATGGCTGCGGTCCAAGTGTCCTCAGCTTCTCTGTGAAACAGCTCCAGGATCAGTTCCCTGAAGGCATCACGTGAAGTGTGTCTCTGGAACGTTTTAACGAGGCAATGTTAAAATGTGCTGTCCCATATTAGAGGTTTTTGTTCCGCTTCATGTTGGAGCTTTCAGCGCCCAAAAAACCCAAACACTGTTTTTACTGCACCCATCTCACCTGACAAATGTGGTTTTAACGTGTCATGACTCATGCTCTGGAATAGAAGTTGGATGTTTAGTAGACATCAGTCTTAATTGAAATAAATGTTCCCGTTTAACCTGCACATATATTGAAAATAATGCTTCCACAGAGTCACTGCTGTCTGGAGCACGATACATCCTCATTAAACGCAAAGCTTTTCATGCTCCAAAAGAAATATTGTATTAATCGATGTTGCCCTTTCGTTTTTGGAGAATTACTGAAACATTTTGAAAACAGATTGATTCCTGCTAATTAAAAAAAACAGGAAAATATTTGACTTTGTGTGAGTGCATTGTTTAAAGTGATGTCCATGATTTCACAGAGTGACTTATGGGGACTGCTGGCCATGGATGTACTCTATCAACTAAACACAACCCAGGCGGAGGATTCGCCATTTGAACTGAACTCCAACTGCTGCTCAAGTGGAGACACGATCAGTGACGAGAACCTTCTGAAGCTGGACGACAGCACGAAGCTGGTCGGAGTCCAAGTGATCCTCATCCTCGCCTACAGCACAATCATATTGTTTGGAGTCTCTGGAAACTCCTTGGTGATTTATGTCGTCTACAAGTTTAGAAATCTGCGAACGGTCACCAATTTCTTCATTGTGAACTTAGCCGTGGCGGACCTGCTGGTGAACACGCTGTGCTTGCCCTTCACCCTCATCTACACTCTGTACGACGAGTGGAAGTTTGGCCAGGTGTTGTGCTTCATGCTGCCCTGCGCCCAAGGCATGGCGGTGCACGTGTCCACCATCACCATGAACGTCATCGCGCTGGACCGCCACCGGAGCATCGTCTACCACACGGAGAGCAAGATGTCCAAAGTCATGTGCGCCGTGGTCATTGTCGTCACGTGGCTCGTCAGCGCCATGCTGGCCAGCCCGCTCGCCATCTTCAGGGAGTACGGGACGTTGGATCTCTCGCCAAACAAGTCTTTCCTGGTGTGCATGGAGAAGTGGCCAGGAAGCAGCATGAACGGAAGCATCTACAGTATATCGGCGCTCCTGGTTCAGTTCGGTTTACCTCTGGCCATCAACTGCGTTGCCTACATCCGCATCTGGAACAAGCTGAAGAAGACTTGTGGAGGTCGAAATGACCGCCATCAGCGCAGGAGGAAGACCACTAAGATGCTGCTGACCATGGTGGTGGTCTTCGCCGTCAGCTGGTTGCCTTTCCACGCCTTCCAGCTGGCCGCCGACATCGACAGCACCGTGCTGTTCATGAAGGACTTTAAGCTGCTTTTCACCGTGTTCCATATCGTGGCGATGTGCTCCACGTTTGTCAATCCCATCCTGTACGGGTGGATGAACAACAACTACAGGACGGCCTTTTTGTCCGTGTGGAAGTTTTACCACCCCTTCAGTTTGAGGTCACGGTGCTCCAAAGGCAGAGCGATGAAAAAAGAAGAAGACAGGGTTTGTACAGATTGCAAATCAACAAATGTTTAAGTTGCACAGTTGGCTCGTTGATTTTCATGTGTGGAAATGTGAAGCAGAGGCGTCACGTAAGCCAGAATTCTGCATGGGAACAGTTGGAGTGGGTGGTGGCAGCATGGGGAGCCTTCCCCTGAAAAACAAAACAATAATAAAGACGCCATTTTCTGCAATTTGACACTGATTTCAAAGACTTTGGGGGATTATTTTAAGATTTAGCTCAATAATTTATGTAAGGGTAAACACTGTATATTTATTGAGAGACTTTCATGTTAATTATTTGTGCTGTTGTGGATATTGAAAATGACTCACTCACTTCTACACTGCTACGATGCTCTACAGACGACTTCAGCTGCAGCAAATGGAAGAAACCAACACCACAGGGATGCGGGGTGTGACTTTTTGAGCTTTGACACAATTAGAAAAATCTGTTTTGACTCATAATATAAAGTGATCATAATAACATATTAGAAAAATAAGAGTAATAAAACAAAATATAAGATGAAACATGAAAACTTTATATTAAAAAAAAGTTTACATTTGGTTTTGTGCTGGCCTCTCAAAATTAGATGATGAAAATGAAATATGGGGATGAAGAAATTAAGCATTTTTAAAGGGTCTTTATCTGAATTACCGTTACTACGACTGTGACAGAGGCGGCTCAAACAAGCCCTCATTTTAATCAATACCTCATGCAGTAAGCAGGCTCACGAGTCAAACTATGGGGCATGTTTCATTCTTTAAAATAGTCATGATTTTTCAGACCGTTCCTCTCGATCTATTGAATGATTTGAATGTTAAATTTACACACAGAAGTCCCCGTCTTTGCAGTGCTGTTCATTCTCGCTTCTGTAGCTTCCAGTTGAAGTCTCCTTGAACTGTGTTATCTTACTGTCCTGAAGACAGAGAGAAGATCTGAGCTGATAAATGCTGATGCATTACAGTGAGCAGAAGCGTGTTTTTTTTGTTCTTGTTTTTTTTTTTGCCGTGGGATTTTGCTCCCAGGCTTCAAAAGGCCCGCGTTACCACATCGGTGAAGGTTGTCGTAGCCGTGTGACAAAGCTTATTGATGTTCAACATAATACGACTCACTTTGTCGCAGTGTTTGGAACTGATTTTGTCAATTTGGCATAAAGGCCCTTTTCTGTCAGACTTCTACATTGTTTTGCTTCTCCTCTTGTAACTGCCAATCAAATATAATTCCAGCTCGGCGCCACAGCAGTGAGAGATCGTTCAGACGCCAAACAAACATGGCAGTTTGCTCTCACACTGTCGTCCTGCTCTTGAGTGTCTTGGAACATTTCGTTCTTATTAACATATGAATATACCTGGAGAACCATGTACTCAATGACATCGTCATGGTGTTGTTAAGTGTCAGCCTGCTTTATCTGCAGGTGATACAGAGGCATTCAATCAATACAGCCAGACTCGTGTGCTTTGAGAACGTGGGTTAAAGTCTGGAAACTCATTTTCTATCATTCTGCAGCCATTTGTTTTTGCACTACAGGAGTGAACAAAACCATCTGCGAACACAAAACGATTAAATCAGAAAAACAGAAAAACTCCATCTATGTCTGCACAAGTCATCCATCTATTTCATCTATTTTCGAATTTCAGCAAGAGCTGAGGTAACACACCACCTTGCCTAATCTCATGTCGGACATAACAGAACACACAAATATGGAGAGAGTGTGATCGTGATACCTGCTGGAGATTCCTGAGAGGAAAAAGGGGCTCATGTCTAATAAACCTCTTTCCAAATTCATTAAAACAACTGCTCTGCAACTTCCTGGCTCGTGAATCAGCCTTCCCAGTCTGTTCATTTTGCTAAATTGGTGCACTTTTGAAGTTTGACCGAGGGCCAATGCCTCCAAATCCACTCCAGCTGGGTCTGATATTAAATGCTTTGTTTCTGCAGCGTACATATCTGCACAGTGTATCGTAACGGATGTTCTGTGCGTACTTCAGCCATACTTGATTATATATACTGCATCATTATATATCATTTGGGAGACTTTTATCACAGCACCATCATTTAAGCCTTGAATTAATAGATTTTCACATGCAGGCTCTTTGTTAATGACATTATAGAGTGGCTACCCTTTCATGCTAATAGCGTGGCTGCATTAGTAGGGTGCCATCAAATGAAATAACTTCAACTGTAATTAAGCAGCAAACAAAATTCCACGTGAAGCTGTACTGAAGCTTTGTGCATCACCGCAACAGCACAGGCTCATTGAGTGCTTATGGGAGACTTATCAGGAAACGAAAGCTGAAAGAAGGAGTCAGCACGCAGAAAATCAATCATTGTGCCACCTTTTGAGTGAAGACGTTTAATTTTTTTGTATTGGAATAATAGTCTACACACTGATTGACGCCACCTCTTGAATGTTATTCTTTTAAATATATATATGTGGATCTCGGTTATTCTTTACTCTTCATTCGGGTCAAAGTTGCATCGTGTCAACAAAAAAGCACAAGCGGAACTTTGACTCATGAAACTGCAGACAGCAGCAGCCTGCAGTGGAAACACGAACCAAACTGTCACACGTCCACGGCACACGGGACTCATCAGTTCCTGCTTCAGCGACTTTCTGAGCGGGGATCTGCTTTTAATGTCGGCTCGTGGCTCATTCCAGGCTGAGGACTACACGACGACCAGCGCTCACCTGGCGAGGTCTGAGTTTTTCTCCACAAGCCTCTTGTTTATTTTGGATGCTGAGAAATTCTTTTTAAATAGGAGATCAATAACGGCTGCCAGGATTCAGACATGCATGGACTGGGAAACTGGCACAGCTGATTTGTGCTGATTGTCAGTGGGACCTTAAATGGACATGCTGGTGGTGAATTTCACTGCATGCTGAAATACACAAATAATAGATATCAAATATGTGTGAAATCATAACAACTGAAGCCACAAACTAACCTAACTGTGAAATTTATAGGTTCAGGGTGTGTGTGTGTGTGTGTGTGTGTGTGTGTGTGTGTGCGTGTGTTTGCGTAATGGATTCAGCAGGAAACTGAAACAGGCTTCTTTATTAGGCAGATGAGAGGAGTTCCTCTCCTCCCCTCCTCGTCTTTGTTTGCAGCAGGCGTCCTAATTACAACTCTCTGCTTTCACGCTGATTATGCTGGTGCTCAGGGTTTGGAGAGGCCTTCCTGTTGACCAGGTTTTCACTGATTTACTCTGTGTGTACGTGAGGAGCCGGGGGACCAGGATATTAGCTCTGGATCGCCATTTTTAGTAACCTACTCATGGTGTATTCAGCACTAAATCAATAATTGTTTCTTCAACTGTCTGCTGTTATTGAGCAGCCGTTACAAAGTGCTCCCTCAGGAGGAGCATACTCGCTAATCAAGTAAGATGAACAATAGCTTTGAAGCTAATTAAATTCCTCCTTGCTCTTGTCTTTTGGCTTTCATAAGAGAAAACGCTTACGTCACTCCCCGCGTCTGCCTCGCGGCTTTCCATCTACATGTATTATGGCATTTTGACAGTGAAACGAGTATCGATTTTGTAAATTCATTGTTCTTCCGTTGTGAAATGGGTAGTGAAACACAGTATGACAGCTTTTTCATCAGAGATGGTTCACATAAATGCAGGCTCACAGCCTCTTGAGTGCATTTAACATTTAACTGTTCATGATATTCATAACGGTCTGAAAGCTGAAAGGACTGGTTGTTTTGACATTTGTGAGCCTCAGCTTCTCGACTGCAGCCGAGGTTCAGTCCTGAGAAAAATGTCTGCATCTTTAGATATTTCTGAGTATAACCTGTCTAACTTTGTCTGTCTCCTGTGCGGTGATGCGGGTAACGTGCTGTGGATTTATCAGAGCTGTCTTGATGGAAACAGTTACCTGTTCAGCCATAAAATGAGCGAACTGTGAAACCAGCTTTAAGTGGAGCTGGCTGATAAAGTGTTCATCACTATGGGCGACACCTTTCACTTTAATATAAAAAGGTGTTTAATGCAGCTTTAAGACTGCTTATTTGTTTGATATTTTGTAGATTTATGAATATGTTTCTAAAAATGACTCAATGGATCATCAAAATAATTGTTATTTGCATCACATACAGTTAAAAATACCTCATATGCAGTACACCTGGTGCAGACTGGAGCTATTTCCTCACTTCAGATCATACAGCTCCTACAGTGTTTCTGCTGTGTGTGATGGTCAAGAGCTAGAAAATTATACTTTAGCTCCCCCCGCTGTCTCAACAGGGTCCAATCACAGCAGCAGGAGTCACTGAATCATCGAGAAACCAGTTCAAGTACAGAACACGAAGAGTTTTAGGGGTTTATTAACCAGTAAAGCTGTTTTCCAACCCAGAATAATCACATCGTTTATATTCTGCCTGACTGTTTCAACACTTCATTACAGATGCCTGTTTTCTTACCCTGGTGCCATCAAATGGAAATATTCTGGTTTTGTGGATCATTTATCTCAGTTTCAGGCTGACGTACTGGAAACTGGATTTCGATGTTGACTGGAATAAAGTTCTGTAGTTTTGGAAAACACGACGCTGAGTGTGTAATGATGGAGCCGCTGGCTGCTGTGATTTCATCTCACAGATAGCTTTCATTTGATCCCCACTGTGCTTTCTTTCTAATGGAAACGTTTCCTCTGAAGGTGAGTGGCCCTGATCCGGATCCAGAGGAAATAAAATCACATTTCAGAAGCTGCAAGCTACAGCATCGACACAGGTGTCACAAGGAGGTGTGCTGCATCACCTTGTATTCTCTATTTCTGTCACATTTTCACACTTGTGTTCTACATCACTGTCTCACAGTGGGGCTGCTGCCCAACAAGAACAGATGAGGGTACACCAGATGTAACCAGATGTGCTCCCTCTCTGCCCCACTTTAGCCAGTAAATGAAAAAATGTCTTATTCTCACTTCACCGTGGCATTGCTGGATGTATTTCAGATTTTTTAGTGCTGCTGGTTTCCTCATCCTGCTGCATGTCCTGACACTCTTTGCAGTTTGCAGATGGTTCAGTCATAGTCAGCCTGTTTACAGGAAGTGCCCTGCAGGTGGAGATTCAGGCTCCCAAAGGCCACATTTAACAGCGTGAATACTCCTTAAACCTCTCAGGCGGCCAGAAATACTCTCAGTGACTCAGCTGATGATGAACTGATGACATATTCCATGTATTTTATCATGTTTTATGTACCTTAATGTGTGTACCGAGTCCCTGTGTTATGTTTCACTCTGCTATAAGACATGCACATTGTCCTCTGGGGACCATTAATGTCTGTACGCAATCCATCCAGTGGTTGATGAGATATTTCAGCCTGGACCGAAGCGGTGGACAGGTGTATGAGCTAAGCAGAACGAGCACTTGAACCATTTGATCCCTTTTCTTTTTGCATGTCGATACTATACATCAGCTGGTTATTCAGCTTTTTGCCATGTTTTTCAGTAGCTTTCCACAGAGGATTTTTTTTGGTGCTGCTTTTCATCTCAACACAACACATACAGATGCCATTTTACAGTGTGAGCAGAGGCCTTTATTGGAAAGAATCGAATAGTGAGAAACTGGCAAAACGTCATACTGTTACATTCAGAGAGAAACGTGTTCTTATCCAATCATTGCTGCACACGGACAACACATCAAAGTGCAGATGATGGGAGGAAAAAGACGCAGGAGTGTTGGCCAAAGAGCGTTTACGCAGAGGGGAAAGTGGTGATGAGGTCGTGTCCCTCCGGCGGTCTCATCCGAGCGCGAGCGTGAGTCTCACAGTACAGCTGCCCCTCCACAAAGAAATAGCCCTTCTGTTTGAGGTTGACGTCGCAGTCGGAGCACACGAAGCAGCCGGGGTGACGAAATTTGTCTCGTGCTTTCACCACGGTCCCGCTGTGGGACAAAAGATAGAGAGGGACATGTCAAAAGCTGTGTGTGTGTGTGTGTGTGTGTGTGTGTGTGTGTGTGAGAGAGAGAGAGAGAGAGAGAGAGAGAGAGAGTGTGTGTGAGAGAGAGAGAAGTCATGTAAACCATCAAAATGAAGACAGAGAAAAGTCTTTGTAGAGTTAAGGAGTATTTACACAGAAAACCTTTGTGGTTGGTGTAAGTTTATGTGCAGCCTGTAAACGCCTAATAACTGTGTTTACACACCATAAATAAAGTGTTCATTAATGTCGGCCATGATAACTCCCATGAATCATCTGTAGCTAGTGTATTAACAGTTTCTTGAAAACACAATAAAATGTAAATATGCCAAATACATGAAGTACACTTTAGTGTATTAGAAATATAATTTAAGTATGAAAAGTGGGCTCTTTGTGGGCTCAATTTAAAGTATGTTTGACATTCACTTTTAAATCATGTATTTCTGCCATTGATTTCTACTTAAATACATTCACAATGAATGTTGAAATACTTAAAGTGGTATTTCAAAGTACTAAAAAATTTGACTTTATATCGTGTAATGTAAATTGTACTGAAGTGTACCTTTAACAAGTGTAATAAATTGCAAATACTTTTAATAGTAATAAAGTGTACTTATTGAAAATAAACTTCTTTTCACATCCTTTGTAAAACACTGTCAGCATGCTTAATTAAAGTGTACTTTAAGTATACTTCTAACACACTGGTGCTTTGATAACACTGTACTGCGTGTGTGCTTTGAATGCTCATGAATCCTGATTTTTGCTGGTGTACTTCAGTACTCTTAAAGTTTGTAAAAAACTCAGCAACTATTTACACCTGGAGTATACTAAAGTTTCAATCAAGTGGTACTCAAGGACAACACTTAAGTATACTTGAAGACGATAAAAACAGCACAAAGTGTACTTGTTTTTACCTCGGATTACATGACAGTATGTTCTTAAACATTTATAAGATACTAGTACACATATATGTATAAATAAAGTATAAATCTTACATGTTATGATTCACTAATGTTTACATTGGTTAGATACTTGGAAAACTTTAAAGTTCATAATTAAAAAATATGGATATTAGGCGCTCAAAGGAGAAGTAGTTGTAGTTTTTCTCTTTGTGTCAGGCTCAAGCGGTTGATGAAGAAAAGCCTTTGTAGAAAGCCACATCATGTTTGGACTCTTTTGTGTCACAGGAGTGCGATCAGGACTACTTTGTGCAGCTTATTCGGTCGTGTTCAGTTAATGTGTGTTCACACAAAGAGCTGCTAATTCATTCCTATATGAGCTGTGGTTTGCGGCGTTGCTGTATTGTTCCTGTCCTCTTCTCCGCCCTTTGTTTGCATTGATTCATGGTGCCCCTGAATGTGAATCACAGATGAATCTTTCTCTATTTTTACTCACACGATCCCATTCCCACACTTGTCGCAGACGGGCAGTTTCTGCAGGTTTCCTGTGGGCGGAGTCGGCTTGGTCGTGGGGGCTTTTACTGTCCTGGTCACAATGGGACGAGTGCCTGCCCACATGGGAGAGAGTGCGCTCAACAAAACAACCCTGTGCTTGTGCTTGACTGGAGCACAGAAATAACTCAACACTCCAGAGATGTGGGCCATTCACTCTTACTGTAACCTCTTGAAAACTGAATGATGCTTTCTTCTGGGTTAAACAACGTCAGCTCTACCAGGACACATTTTTACCTCTGAATTAACAGAGGACACATGAAGGAGCGCTATTGTCAGGACATGTTGTCGCTTTAGCACTACATTACTTGAATAATAAGGGGAGCACATATGGGTATGGCTTAATTATATATTGTACAGTGTATTGTACAGTGGCTTTAACAGTGTGTTATGAGACTGGTTAGTCATACAGCACATTGTCAAAATATTGCATAAATGATTTAAGTAGAAACCTTGTGCAGTCGGTATAGTGTGCTTTTGTTCCCTGGACCACAATGAATATAATTAATGCAATAAGTGCCACAGTTGTAAGGACGTCATGAAATGTGGTTCTGTAAGTTGTTACACAAGAGATACAGCAGGTTGGTCGGAGGGTTGTTTGCTCAGCCCCCGGCTTGACACTGAACCTTAAAATTGCTCCTGATATGCGTATATAAGGTAAAAATATAAGCTGCTTTGAAGAGAACAGTCTGTGATCAACAGAATCTGAAGAAGTCATGCTTCACGTCCAAACATTTGCTGCTGCAGCTGATCAAATAGCTCCATCTACAGCCGTGAGCTCCAGTCCAAACTTCTATAAACAGATCTCTGCATGTGAATCTGCTATGGAAAACTTTCTGGTTTCTGTTTGTAGCCTGTTTGCAGCATTGACCAATCACATTTGAGCGGGCTTTGGTTGCATGCAGGTAAACAGTCCGCGAGGAGAGCAAAAGAGGCGGAGCTCATGGGCTGAAACACATCACGTCTGATGACGATTTAGCCTTTTTTTAGCCTTTTGGAATCTGCATTCAAATTAGCTCTAACACTGAGTTGTTGCAGTTATCTTGATATCAGAAGCCCCTCAACACTTGCTGTCATCCCAGAGATAAAATGTCAATCAGACGAAAGCTGATTGGCTCTGAGATTGGGGCATGGGAGTACGTGACATCACCTTTTTTCTAACTGAGCCCCGCCCACTTCAAACCAGAGAGAAGAGCTCAGAAAAAAAGAGACAGAAATCGAAGAATAACCAAAACTTTGGTACAAATCGTTCATGCAGAAACCCATAACTCACAGAGAAAATCAAATTTAGAGAATAAGCTTTCAGGGCCTTAAAACATCTGTTTCTCCAATGAGACAGTCTTTTTTTTGACTGCCAGTAAAAGTACAAATATTCCTCTGTGCCACTAATCATTTCAACCTGTACAGTGTTTTTGTGGAGGAAAATCGATGGAGGAAGAGGAAGAGCTCACCGTCACTGTCAATAAACTCCTGCAGGGCTTTGAACGAGCCGGACTGTCGTGGCTCCTGGGGATCCTCCTCGTCTTTCTGTAGCATCTGGTACACGGCAGAGTCCTCGATGCTGGTCAAAGTCCTGGGGCTGCGCAGCACATTCAGACACACATACATCCAGTACAACACCTGGTCGAGGTACAAATACAAATACACTCTGCTATGTGTGACTCAGCGTTGCTTTGGCCTGTAGGTCGACAAATTAAAGCTTCCTTTTCCCAAACCAGTAAACATCTGTTTGATTACGAGGGATTCCTTCATGCTAGTGGCAGCAATAATGCATTTCAGTATTAACTGCATTGACCTGAGTTTTCTTTTAAACTTGTGGTTGCAGAGCGAGGATGAGGAGGGAACCACTAGCCGGAGATCATGAGGCTCCAGCATGATGAGTCAACCTTAAAAGGAGAAAAAGGCCTCGATGCTAAATGTGGCTGCAGCACTTCGAAGAAAACGAGAGGGGACAGAGGATGTTGATTGATCAAAGATTTTACCACCAGTAGCCTGGAAGAAGGAGTCATATGCCTTATTCAGGAGTTGTGGTTAAGTCATGGGAAGATGAATTCCTTCAGGCTGCTGTGATATGTTCTCAGCGTGACACTCCATATATCAGGTAGCCTAATGAAAGCCACATGAACGGAGGGGAAGGCCGAATTGTATATGTACACTGTATTCAGCTCCTCAGCTTCACCTGACACCGTCAAACAAGGCGCGAGTGGGTGATTCAGGAGGTGAGTCATGTGAAGAGCAGGTGACAGCAAAGCAGAAAGAAATGATGGAGGGAACAAGCTCTATTAGCAGCCCTGAGAGGCGGAAACGATCAGTACACATCAGAAAACTTGGATGGAAGTGGACACTTGGCTGTTCTTCGCTTAGAGAACATTTGTCCTCGGGGGGGCGCCAGAGGAAAGAATTGATGAAACAATTAGTCAATTAATCAGCTGGTCCTGTTATAAAAAAAATCTCAACTCGACTCACCCTTTTTTCCCAGAGCTTTTAAAATGACGGAAAGTACATTTCATCACAGATTTATAAATGAACCTCCAAGCTAATTAGCACTTTAGCAGAAAATCAGTTCTACAGATATTCTTTTTTCTCTTGAAATGTCTCAAAACATTTTCAATGCAAATAAAATGCATTTTGCATATTATATTTATATATATATACAGTGTGTCAAATAAAGGAGTAAATGATGATGTAAATCGAATTAGAGTCTCTTTCAAATGTCGTCCAGTTCCAAGTGTGGGCACTGGACCAAATCTGGTGCAAAGCCTCGAGCTGTTCCTCTGTCCCAGACACCAACAGATGGACTGAACAGCAAGCTGACAGCCCTCTGCTGAGCCATATTGCTTTTGCTAGCATGACTGATACTAACAGCACAATCGGTGCACTTATGACTCGTATGTTAATAGTTTCGGCATGGCGCCGGCCTGTGAGAGAACCTGCTGCCATGTTTAAGCTGTAGATAGAGTGAGACACGTCACCTCGAGGGCTTCTGGGGAACCAGGCCTCGGATCTGGCCCTCCATGGCGTCCTGGATGTTGCCTGAGGAGTAGAGGCCAATAGGAGTGTTGTAGGATGTGCTGACCACCTGACGCTTGTCATCGATGTTCGCTGCCGCCACAAACGGCTGAGCTTTGCGGTTGTGAGCTGTGCCAATAGGTTTATATTCCTGCAGGCAGAAGAAGGAAGTGATGTCACAGTCGAGCTACGAATGAGATAATCACATGAAGCAGAATGGCGACCGCGTCTCACACACCCTCACACACCCTTCACACACCTGCTGTTCTGCCTCCAGGTTGATTTTATAGGGGTGAGCTCTTCCTCCGTCCATGACGTGTGGTGACCACAGTCTGGATTCATTCCTGGAAGCCAAAAAGCAGATCCTGATCAGAAGGTCACAGAGCATGAACTCACTGTTTCAGGACTTGTTTGAAGTGGGTTTTGAGAGTTTCCAAACTGAAAAACAGACAAAATTGAGCCAAAGTCAAAAGCCAGACCATATTCACTTGATAAACATGTGATTGGCTGATGTCAGCACACATATTTCTGGTGAATTACTGCATAATTTTGTCTGTCCATTCTTCCAAAAACCAGCACGCACATAAAACACTGACGTTCAGGAGCTGTCGGGGTCTCATGTGGACTGCTGGACAGCACCAGTACGCACTGTGGACACATTTACTGACACAATAAAAGCAACGACGGGACAGCATGTAACCACAACAAAGGCCTTTAAACTTCATTTAGAATTGAACCAACAGCTGTCTGACACAGAAATGGAACAACAGAGGCTTCACGAACGCAGTAATTACTGGCCAGGCTAACGTATTTGATTTCATTTTACTGTGCAGGTGTTGCCTTTCCTCAGCCCTCCACCTGTTCGTGTGCATGCTTTTTGTTTAACCTTTCAATGGTGAGACAGAGCTGACCGGTGGACTCCTTTATCTTGTTCTGGGCTTCACAGTGCAGCATGTTTGTCGCCGGGACTCCCTCTATGGCCACGATGACGTCACCGGGACACAAGTTGGCGACGGAGGCCTTGCTGCCAGGAGTGATCTGCAGGGGAGCAGAAGAGGAGATGATTAATGGGGAGAGAAGCAGACAACAAATAAAAACAGGAGTTAATGAGTGGAGAAACATTACGAATGCAAACGTCTCCGTACAGAACGTGGTGAGACTCCTGCTGCTCTACTTTAAGTTTAATTCAATTGTTTTTACATTTTTTTCCTTGGTGTTTTCTTTACTGCAAAAATATACTCAGAAGCAAGAAAAAAAATAAAAAAAATCAAAGCATCTTATTTTACATTACTGAATATTAATATCAGTTTAATCCCTTGAAAAATAAATCCATAAATAAATCATTTCTGTTTAATAAATTTGGACTTCCAACCACAAACAAAAACACCCTTTGCTCAATGTCAGCTGACTTCTCTGACGGCTGGGGGTCATGAGAAGTTTGGGACCTGAAAACCACATCAGGGGGCCCGAAAAGGCTGTAAAGCCAGATTTAGCACGTTGGCGGAGGTGGAGAGGATACTGCAAGTCTGCTGCTTATATCTGTTTTTCATATTAAAGTTATTTCGCAGTTCATTTTTTATTGTTTGTGGAACAATAAAAAACATTTTAAATCTGACGCCCCAACACAGCACATGTTCTTTTCAGTGACAATCAGTGCTCGTTAATTCTTTGATCCACACATATTCTTCTTACACTATAACAATATTTACAGTATTTTGATTGAGACAAAGGCTTCATGGGTTTACTCCAGACTGCTGTGATTGTGCAGGATTCAATGTGAGGTAAAACCGGTAAAACCTAAAAGGTTGCCAGAACATTGTTGACTTAAACCACAACCGGAACGTAATGTGAGAGGGCTTCTGTCGTTTGGTATCACCCATAAATCAATATCTGATCTAATTTTGATCTGCTTGAATTAGACCAGTGTAGTCTAGTAGGGGCTCTGGATGAAGGGCATTTTTAAACTTCTGCCATTAGTTTTTTCACTTTATTAAGGGCTTCAACACACATGGACACACACACACACATTAGAATGAATCCCAGAGCAACATCGTCTGATTTGTCTGGAAAAACAACCTTTGCTTTCTGTCTCTTCATAAATCCCATTCAGACAGCCCAGTAAGCACAGGTGGGGCAGCCTTGTGAAACATTTCGGCCTGCTCTCCATCACTGACACATCATCTCTGAACACACAGCGTAAGGCCCCTTGTTCACGTTCCTTTTTTTTTACTTTGTCTCACCTGGCCTAAAAACGCACAACACAGAATCCATCAAGAAGCCCAATTATTCTGTCAAACTCAGAGCAGAGAAGATTCATGTCCTAAATCTCCAATTCTGAAAAACACCGCAGAAAGGCCTTGCCCCAGCTGGTACACATGCGTGCGAACTGTCCGTCCTTTGTCATGGAGATAAAGTAAACATGCACTGCTTTCCACTATGTGACAGCATCCAGGTGGAATTATACGATCCCGCGGGCCAGGAAGCCATCAAGATGGATGAGGACTCCCCGAAAGGCATCGGGGTCACAGGGAATACCTCAGGAGGCAGCTTCAAACCCAAAGAACATACCCACTCACTCGAAACAGGCCGTGACCTATGCTCAGCCATATTGCATTACGGGGCATAGGAAACTTAGCTACACTGGGATGTTAGATTGAAACTTGCATTAGATCATGTGCCTATAAATAACCGTGGATGAAAGCTGAGGGGATGTCTCATGCTGCCAAAGAGGGAGCGGTGATTTACAGTGGACTGCTGCTGCCTGCCTGCATGCTTCACTGCTCTGACGTGTGTTACCTGAATCTGCTTTTTACTGGATTCTTTTGCGTCCATGCAGCTCAGCGTCATGTCAGACAATCATTTAAATTACAGCCCTCCTTTCCTTTTGTCTTTCATTGTCCATCTCCCCTTCTTCCTTTTATTTCTGCAAGCACGAAAGTCCCAAAACTGAGAGAAGCTGAGAAGTTTTCCTCAAGAACGATAGTAAATCATCTTCTGTTCTTCCATGTGCTAATATTTGTCTATGTATTTGTTTGTAACTAAAAAGAAAAAATCCAAAGTAAGAATGAATGAAGCGAGTTAACATTTTTATTAAAAATGTAACATTTTTTTGTTTTCAGTCGCGTGACGTTAGATTCAGATGGAGGGCAGGAAGTTAAAACCGCAATGGATGAGATGGAGGAAAGCTCTTCCTGTGCTAGTTTAGATGAAATTACCAGAGAAAGTTAGAAACAGAAAATCAGAACATATGTCAGATGTGACCTTTACGTTTTGAAGAGGAGTGATTTTTAACTGAACTGAAAGTTTTGCTGTTATTGAGGCAGCAGATTCAACCAACTACCTGCTCATCCAGACGTCTTTCTACTCTAGCTGGTGAAAGTTCCCAAAACATTCTGGGAATGTTTTTCTTTGGTTGTAGGAACGTTTATTGAACGTCTCAGAATGTTCTTGAAAGGTT
This sequence comes from Chaetodon auriga, assembly GCF_051107435.1. Classification (NCBI taxonomy): domain Eukaryota; kingdom Metazoa; phylum Chordata; class Actinopteri; order Chaetodontiformes; family Chaetodontidae; genus Chaetodon; species Chaetodon auriga. Next base: position 18,220,363 of record NC_135077.1, read on the forward strand.
GTGATGATGTGCCAAACTTCCTTTGATTTATAGACAATTTAAAGTGTGTGTTCAGCAGAATTGCAGCAGTTTGTTCTTCATGACACGTTATCCCTGCCTTTAGCTCCTGGAGCTCACCCAAAATGCAACACTCTGCTGCTTCCTCCACTCAAACCAGTGTTTCTCTGAGGGTGGGCCTGTGACGAGCAGAGCTCAAAGAAACTCAACGATCACATGAAAATCCAATAGTCCAGAATTTTCCAAAGTTTAATGAGGTTGAGCTAATAGACCAGACAGAAAGTCAGCTGGGCAATAATCTAAATTCAAAGAGCAGGCAGAGAGAAAACACTAAAGAACAACGCTGATCTGCAGAAGAACAAAGACAACCTGCACACAGGTGGCCCATAGTTTGGACTATAAGTAGTGGGAGGAGCTGATTGGATAATCAAGAACAGGTGATGAGTAAAAGTAGCGGGAAACTGAACAATGACAGGAAGTAAAATGTACTGGAATGCGTTACTACAAAATAAAACAGGAAATGCTATTAACTAGAGTCGATGCCCGCCGTCACACAGCCAGGCTAGCGCTTCCTCCTCTTTCTGGTATTCATGCTATGCTAAGCTAACATGGAGGTGTTTTTCAAAGATGTCAGCTGACATCCAAGCCTTTCAGTCCAATTCAGACGAATTAGACCTTTTCTCACTTTTCCAGCTCTTCATATGCCGTCAGCTACACCTTCATATAAAGTTAATCCAGCGATGCAGTTTAGCTTCCATCTTTCTTCATCCAGCTTTAGTCTTTTCAACTTATCTGCTCATTTATACCTTAACCCAGAAACTTACTTTAAACCTTAAAATATCCCAAGTATTTTGAACTATTATTATCACCATCATTACTGTTATTATATGTCTTTTGCAGTAACCAGATTTCAACCTCCTATGGGAGATAAATATAATGTGTATAGTATCATATGACAATAATAATAGAAATCGTGTCTTTCATTAAACCTTCCTGCTTGTACACATGTGTTTACTGGAGGTTTACTGTTTGTCGTCTCCACACTCCAGCTAATGTAACCCAGATGACATCACCAGGGTTATTTGCTCAGACCTGTCAAAGCTCTGGAGAAGACAGCGCATACAACTGCTTTCACATCCTCAGGCATCAGGCATGAAGATCGCGTAAACTGCTCCTGGTGTGTAAGTTTAGCAGAGTGTCCCTTTAAGGCCGCAGTCCGCCGCAGAAAAAAGATGATAAGCGCTTGTGTTTACTTTCCTCGAGCAGCTGGGAGCACCGGCGGACACAAAGAGGAGGATGTTCCTGACCAAAAATGGCAGTGGAGGGAGACACTGGATTCACTTGCTTAAATAAGGATCCAGTGCAGCAGCAGTTCCTCTCATTTGTCTCATCAACTCTGAATGCATGTGTGAGCTCTTCTGTAAGGTATATCAGAGCTCCTTTTCCATAATGAACTTCTCTCTTACGTGTACATTTCAACACTTCTTGTATTACTGCTGGCATACCGTTTGCCCTCCCAGAGTCCTCGTCCATCCCAGTCCTCTCTCGCACAACAGGTGTTGGACAGAGCCAGTGGTTTGGACAGCTAACTACGCTTTTAGTCAGTGGTTCCTGAGGTGTTCCCCTAAATATAGATGCATGTAACCCCAACAGAGTGGGATTACAGGGTCTCCTCACGTCTGATCCCGTGTGACAGCGGGGGTCTGAATGCTGCTGAAGACCATATTCACAATGTTTATTTTGGTGCTTTATAGCAGTGAAAATAAACTCTGTGCTGTCTGGAAACTGAGCGGTGATTGTTTGTTATAACAGGGTATTTCCACAGAGATTTTAGTCCCCTCAGACAGAATCAGGCTAGCTGTTTCCCTTTGCTCCCAGTCTTTGTGCTAAGCTAGGCTAACTGGGCCCTAGCTCCATCTTACAGCTCCTTTAAAATGAATAAATTCTAATGTGTAACCTTCTTCTTGACAACATGTGATTCAGTTATTTGCTGTACTTTAAAAATAAAAGGAAATACCACATTATGGACAGATGAAGACAAATTCTGATCTGAATCACCTTCAAAATAGTTTCTTTTTAACCAAATACACGTCTAACAAATCTTTTCTGTGTCTTTAATTGCGCTGCTGTGAGTCTCCTTTCAGGAATTACAGTTACAGCAATGCTGACAAGCGACATGATGCTGCGAGCTGACGTTTACCAGCCTTGAACAGCTGCACCGTTACAGCAGTGACTGTGTGCTCATCCTCTCCCGTCACTGACAAATTCATGATGTCCAAGCACACAGAGGCAGATTCTTCCTTTCTTTTTCTTCCACATTTTCATCAGGTTACAGTGAAAATCGCTGAACACACCCTGCAGGGCTCGTTAGGAAAGATATAATAATAATAATAACCTCACTATGCTGCTGAATTCCTCTGTCTGAGTGAGTGTGTGTGTGTGTGTGTGTGTGTGTGTGTGCACATGTCAGAGTGCGATGTAAGCTGCTATTTGTATCTAAGCCTCTTGCATTTGCTGTGGCACAGGTGCAAGCTGCCATACAGACAGACCCTTTCTCGAATGGAAACACCAGCACTGACCCCTCAGGACCGGACCACCATATTTTAGACATTTTGACTGATGTCACATCAGTAGAAACATTGTCCCTGATCATCAAGTTCAAACCCAGAGAGAAGGCTTTGTTTTGAGGCGTCCTATCACTGACTCACCCTGGAGATGGTCAGGGGCTGGTTGAAGTCCTTCCCTCCTGCCAGGCGAAACCCCCAGGGGGCCGGACCGTCCAACACGACATTGAGTGGCATGACCCTTTAAAGTCTCCCCCCCCCCCGGTAGATAACAACAGTGCAGACAGTGCACTGCAGCCTGCGGGGAGCAAAGTTAAAGAGCAAAGGAAAGTGATGGAGATTTTGAACCCTGTGGGCGGGTGCAGGGGGAGGAGAATGGACAGACGCCACCCCCAGGAGGGAAGTAATTGGTCAGATTTTGGGATCTGGCTCCCAGTCTGTTCTACCAGCACTTGCTCGCCAGTTTTTCTGTTTCTGCTGAGCACTTTATTTTGCCTTTTCCAAATAGAAGCCAGTGTTTTGCCTCTTAAATCAGATGCTACCAAAACCTCAGCCGTGTTACTCAAGTCACAGTCTGCGAGGACCACTTGTAGACAGGGTGAGGATGTGAACCAGCAGCCCCCCTCCCGGCACGCCGCCCATCATCCCTGGGCAGCTCACAGCCTGGCTGGCCTCCTCTCGCTCTGGTTGACGGGTCTTGCTGCTCCTGTCCTTATTTGGTCTGGAGGCGCAGCTCCACTCTGAGGCCCTGGAGGTCCCACAGGCACATTCCAGCCCCTATTGATCTGGATGGGACCCAGGACTCTCACCCCCAAGCTTGTTAACAACCCAGCTCAGCACATCATCTCTCTTTTCTCTGTTTATACCACAATCTGGGTCTGTTTTGTCTGTTAAGAATAAGCTGGGCCCAGAGAAACCTTATTTCACTGCAGCCAGCTGAGGATGTTTTTCTTTCTGCGTGCTCTTCACGTCTGCTTCACATCCAAATTCAAGACAAAAACACAGACTTTAATTAAGCACCAGTTTAAAAATGAACAATTAAGAATCAAACCACAAAATCCATCATCTGCACTGAACGTTGAAAATCCTTTCAAAGTGAACCAGATTCGTGGTTTGTTTCTGCAGTTACCAGATGATGTAACTCCCTGATGAATAAGGGAAGCTGATGATGAAGTGTTCTTACCCCGAACACACTCTCTCTCTGTTATAGACGTGTCTGCATTCAGTTTCCCTGTTCACACACTCGTTCACTCATTCACACCTCAGCTCAGGCCTGCCTGAAACACCAAACCTGTCAAAGAGAAACGCACATTAAAACTGAACTGTGGAACTTTTCTACCACACAACTGAAATAGAGGTGAGACCCTTGGTGCAACTTTTTGAAATGGCTCTGAGGTGTCCTGCGAGGCCTGTTCTGTTGTTTTCTAACCGCAAAGCTTCACAAAAAATCATTTAGAATTTATTGCGTGGTTTTATGCACTGTCTTCATCTTTGTTTTCATCCTTATCTCCGTCTTAGTTTACATTCCTTTCCTAAAGCACTTCGAGCTGTAATTCCTGTATGAAAGGTGCTGTAGAAATAAAGTTTATTATTATTATTCTTATTAAAGGACAGATCTGGTGATATTTTATATTCTGTTATCATTAAAAAATCCATTTAAAACACCATAACAAACAATGAATTGATCCCATAAATAAGCATTGTCTGTATTGCCAAAACAACAGTGTCACTGGGGGACACTTCCCCTCTGAACATGGACACTGTGGTCTGTTTTCCTTTGTGGACACTCCTGCAGGCACCGTCCTGCTGCTGTATTCACTGGAGCACCTGGTGTAACAAACACACTCTTTACTCTTGTCTGAGTGACATTGATTAAAAACTACAATGCCCCCAAATTCAAAGCTTTTCAACCTTTTAAATGAGAGAAGCACATACTGGTGACCTGTGTGACGTCCGTCTGAGCAGGCCTCAGTCCTGGAGTCCGGTGGGCGGAGTCAGGTCGCTGAGGAGATGCAGCTTACCTGGTCTGGCCTGCTCAGCCAGCTTCTCTCTCCCATGGCTTCCACCTCGTTTGGTTTTGCTGAATTTCATTAGTCTTTACCTTAATTTCATGCAAAGTAAACACATTTTTAGTTGCAACCTTTGTGTGTTCTCCTGTCTTTCTCCAGCCTTGAGCCGGGATGTGACACCTGTTGAAGAATCAGGCTACGGAGATGACTAATGACCTGTTGGTTTTGGTCTTTTTTGGGGGGTTTTGTGGACAGTAATAGAAGAGATATATCACCAGCCTTATCCTATATAACAACCAATAAGATCCGTTCTCATGTTGCTTTTTAGGTTTTACCTTCATAAATGAAGACTTTTTAAAGACAAAAATCAATGCAATCACTTTTGTTTACATTCAACATTAGTCACCAAAAGCATCATGCTTTAGACACTCTGGCACAGCCTTTTTCTTTGTTTTTAAAGTTCTGCTCTTCAGCTGGCACTTTGCTTTTTCCTGCACATTACTGCCACCAACTGTCAATATGTGGAACAGTGTGAAACAGACCTCATCACCGGAGCGGAAACATACTCTGCAGCACATCTTTGAACATCATGAACGAGATTTCCAACAAACAAAGTTCTTTCTGTCGAGCTGAAAGGAAAAAAAAAATGGGGAATGTTTCATCTACCAGCTGGATTTTATTAGCAATACAGCCCCATAAAATCAACAAATTCTAAGATATTGTAGAAATACTTAGGCCCAAGAGTGTGCATTGAATTTGATATTAATACGAATAACATAGAAGATTTACAGTTTCATTACATGTATAAACATATCAGGATTCAAATTCATGTCTTCAGTCCAGATCTGTTCCGAATGTTGTATCAAAGGCAGACTCTTAGAGTTTGTGATCATGTTCTGTGCACACTTCCAGACACTTTCCTGATGTTTTCTAAACTATATATGCATAAATTAATTTTTTGCATCACAGAAGAGGTTCACATAGACATGGCTATTAAATTAGTGAGTTGGACGTAAGGCAGCAGTCACCAACTCTACTCACTCTACGTACAGGAAGTTCAGTTTAAATACGTCACCGGCTCTTAAAACCACAAATAACTGGAGAAAAGAAGGCCTACATGCCTGGCTACAAGAATAACTCTGAAAAAGTGGAAATTAGCACCACCGAAGAAGAGCATGAAGAAAGAAGGCGAGGAAACCAAATGTGATGGTGGGTGAGAAAAAGCTGACTTTATAAAGCAAGTGGATGTTGGCCATTTTACAGCTCTCATACAAAAGGCTTACAAAAACACCACAGACACACACACACACACGCACACACACAGTGTTCTCACACCAGCTGACACAGTGGATGACAGGGGGTGACATGATGCGTGAATGATAAAACAAAATACATCTTAAGGTGCTTCAACATTTGTGTTTTGTCGTCAGTGTCCATCCTCCCTCAAACACGTAAAATGAGAAAGAAGAAACATAAATCACATTCAAGATGGAGACTGTCAATAATCCCTAACAGTTTACAGACACATGACACCGTGAGCCGCTCACCGACAGCGGGGCGAAAAGAAAATCTGCAGTTACACCACTGAAATTTTCCATAAAACGCCGCCTCCTCCTGCACCGGACTTAAATAATTCAACATAAAAGGTCAGGACAGATTTAAAGCCCGTGAACTAAAGTGTTTACTGTCACTCAGCTCCTTCCTGGACGAGGATACTTCACCTGACAATAAAATAACAATCCTTTAAATGGGTTTGCTGCTGTTGACAGATGTTTAAAAAAAAAGCAGTGTGGTGTTTCCATCCTCCGTAAAATTGCCTCGTAACACAGTCCGACCAGCACTTGTCCTCTAATAAATATAATACCTAAAAGGTGTGAAACCTTTTTGCATACGCTTCTCGAACATGACCATCACACCCGAAGCCCCGCAGTCACGTGAAATTTGAGATAAAACAAACACAAACTTGTTTTAAAGTTTCGTTAAAGTGCATCAATCCTAGTGTGAAGATGAAGAACCAACAAGTGTTTGTTGTGTTTTCTAATCTTATACTTTAAATCTAACGTATTAGGTTTCGACAGCACGTACAACAGACTCAATGATATTTTTGCCACTGCTTAATGATGCGTTTCTGGACAAACATATCCCCAAATTCTCGCCAACCAATCAATATAGTGATCAACACACAGCCGTTTCCACTCGTGGGAAGTAACATCCTTTTACCTGAAATATCAGCTGCATGGCTGCAATCCCTTCAGCACGTCGCCTACAGCAGACACGCTGGCACAATACTGCCTTTACATCACGCTCTGCACCGAGCCTCTTTGGGGATATTTGTAATTGAACACTGAAATGAAACGAGTGTTTTTAGTTGTGAGATACTGCAGAGAAATAAAAAAGGTGATCTTACTGCCCTTTAACAGAAAGAGAAGCATCACTGCGGTGCTCTGTTCTATCACCGAGCGTTTGCAGAGTCCCCTCCACATCCCTCCATCACTGTCAAAAGTTAAAGGTCACTGACTGGAGCACAAAGTTTGGGCTCTCCGTGATAGAAAAATAAGGATAAAAAGATAAGATTAAAAAAACGACATTATCTTATAGAAGTCTTCCGTTAAAGGTGGCTAGTTAGAGCTAAATGTTCTGTCTGTGTGAAGCCGACGAGCCGCACATACACGCAAGCACAGCAATGTGTCACAGGTCTTGGGGGACCGGTGTTGGGAGGGGGTGTCCTGCGGGTGCTGTGCTGAGGGCGATGAATGTGTCATAGAAAGGGGCGGGGCCTGGGCTGGCGGTGGGGGGGTGGGGGTGGGGGTCTGGAATCATCATTATAGCTGCTTCACGTAGTTTCCTGGGAAGGTTCCGAACAGCTTGCTCCTCCGGGAGGTCCCTTGAAAAAAGAGCAGTGAAATTAAGTGGTCAGTGCTTGAAACTTGGCAGGAGCTTCCACTAATATTATTCCAGCTCACTGCAGTCTGGATCAGCCAAAGCCGCAGATCAAACTGAGACACATGAAAGCATCTTAGAGGATGAAGTGAATGTAAAGGTTAACACAGCAAACTGAGCTCAGCTGCGCAGGATGATGTTGACTTCCTCCACAGTGAGGGTATAAAGATGTGCTATGAGCGCAGTGCCATCTAGTGGCTGCACAGACAGCTGCAGCATCTATTTGACCCATCTGTAAGATACACATATCCACTATCATACTTACTTGCCTGTATAATACGTGTTTACATATAATGGTAGAGAAGTATTCAGATCCTCAGTTGCATTATTCAGTTGTGTTTCTATTATTTTGTCCACTCCAATTATATTAATGAGGGTAGCAAGCCTTTATGAAGGTGGATTTATTGCAGGACTGTCATATTAGACTGCCTTAGTTGTCAACTACATTATGTTTCTAACAGGCAGGAATAAGTCTGTATTCACTCCTCTTACCAACAAACCAGCCGTCGTCACACTTCTCCATCACGTCCACGACGTCGCCCTCCTTCAGCTCCAGCTCGTCCTCGTTACGAGGCAGGTAGTTGTACACGGCCTGGTACCTGTTAGAAGAACTGATGGTGAACTGACACCTGTGATACGCTGCAGTAATGCTGCTGAACAGTAACCTTACTTACGTTAGGTGTGATATACTGTGTGCACATGTATGAGGGCTGTGCCACATTATATCAATCATGATAACACCGGTTTGATTTTTAATACAATAAAAAATATTCAAATGCAGTAATGACATCATACTGTTACGCACAGCAACAACAAACATGGCTGACAGCAAACGTAACATTACTAATGGCTCCATAGTGGAGGAGTTCGTTCCAAAAAGGGAGCATTTTCAGTAATGTGGAAGTGGTTGTGTGTAAAAGATCAGATGTAGAACAAACCCTGCAAATATGTAAAAAAACACAGGAGTACTGTAACAACAAAAGGGGGCAGTACAACAAGCTTATTTCACCACCTCAAGCAGAAGCAGCTGTGGGCGGCTCTGTGGTTTCCACAAGTCATTGATATTCATTCAATTTTGAGTTTAACACAAATAGATATCTTCTTTTCTTGGAGAACAGTAAATCAGTGGAATGATGTATATAAATATGCATCACTTACGGGTCTCCTCCACCCTGGAGTGCATCCTGTACCAATCGCTGTGGGAGAGACAGAAACAGGAAGTCAAAATGTCGCATTAATGAGGCTTTTCTTTGGGATCTGAGGAGGCTGAGGACTTGTTTGATGTTTATGATGAGGTATGATTTCATAACCAGAGGAATGACCGATTCCTTTCAACACAAACATGAATAGATAAACCGATCACACACTCCTTGATTCAGCAGAAATACTAAAAAAACTCATTCTGTTGAGGAAAGTTAACCTGCATTTGAAAAACAGCTTGCTATAGAACAACATGGTGATCAGTCATGAATGATTATGAATGAACGATCATTTCCTTCCTGTACAGAGACAAGAGCATAGTCAGAGCATGGTTGAGTGAAGACATGCCCCCCTACCCTTCGACCTCTAATGGGGGACAGGTAGGACCTCCGGGACAAGATGGGGCTACGAGGAGGTTTACCACCAACAACAGGATCCTGTTTAACAGGCAGAGAGACCAGAAGCAACACACCGATAATCTTCAACAGAGTGAGCAGCCTTCACTATGAGCTGAACACACACGCACACACGCAAAGGATAATATCATGCTGCAGAACACCTTCCATCAACATGCCGATGCTGATCAGTATCTGCCCAAAAGAAACAACCAACATGAGCACAGAGGGTCCTCTGCTGTCTGGAAATCAACACGACACTCACATCATAATGTATGTTAGTGTACAAATACTGCTCTAGTTTAGCCATGGCTGCAACAAATACGTTTTTTCCGCATGCTGTTAATCTCTTGACATCGTTCAGTCCATAAAATTGATGGAAAAATGCCGATCACATCCAGACTTCTGCTTCAAACTGTAGTTCTGTCTCACAACAGTCCAAAAACTAAAGTATGAAATTAGCATTTTTCCAGCACTAATAGCATAAACGATTGATCAGATTCAAACATTTTCTGTCCATTGATTAGTTAATTAATTACTTCATCCACAGTCTCAGCGCCGCTAATGTCAACAACACGAAAGTTAGAGACGGACATCACGAGAAGAGTTCTTGTCACAATCCTTTGCACCACAAACAGGATCTAAATCAACAGCATCATCTTCACAGAACAGCTTTACCTTCACCTTGGGAGACCTACGTCCTGGATGGGCTACAGTGGGAGGAATGGGGGGAGAGCGTGGAGAGGTGAGGGGAGGAGAGACAGGTTTAGGGGCTGGCAGGGCGGGAAGGGGGACAGGCGACTCTGAGCCGGGACAGTGAGAGGCCGAGACGGAGCGCTGTGAGGAAACGCTTGCTGGGGGATGAGAGGAGCGAGGGGAGTGGAGGGGAGGGGGTGAGACAGGTGGAGGGGGAGAGACTGCAGGTAGCGGTGATGTCATGAGGTGAGGAAGGGATGGGGGCCGAGGGGAGAGAGGGGGGGAGGGAGGGATGGTGCTACGCTCCTGCTGTTGTGACTGTGAGAGAGAAGAGGAAGGAGTGAGAGGACAGGAAGGAGGAAGAGGAGGAGGAGGAGGAGGTAAGGAGGTCAGAGGTGGTGGTATGGAGGGTGAGGGGAGGCCGGGGTGAGAGAGCTGTGTCTGAGTGGAAGGAGGGACGTCAGCCTATGGAGGCAATGACACACACATCAATCATGAAGCTAAACGTTGAAGAAATCTTTTCATTCAATTCTGACGGCTGTTTTCTACTGAGCTCCAGAAGAGACATGGAGGAAAACATTTTACTTAAATAAAGATCGACTTTTGTTGAAGAAAACTTCAGCATTATCCTGAAAAATATTCTGCTTGTGAGCGCCAGTAGCAGCGGTAAGACTTCTGGCATAAATCCTTCAAAAGCAAACAGGTGCTGAACAATAGTGACATTTTTAGTCTTGAGCATCTGAAATCTTAAGTTACTGCTCACTGCAGAGTAATTTATTGTCTTTATTATAAAGAAAGGAGGACGTAATGATCCGCAACTGGCGCTTTCAATTAGAGAGTTTTATGATTAAATGCCAAATCACAGTACTTATATATTTACCATTACTATTTAAAAAACCTTAAATCTCATCTGTACATCTTTCATCCACTGTCCCCTCTCGCTATTGTTTTACTGCAGTGAGATGTAAGTTTGACTCAAAACGAGGTCACATTCACAGCTACGGACGAGGACAGAAAACAACAGGTAAACTAGGACGCACTCCTCAGGCTCTTCATCATTTAGCTCTTTAGTTGCACAACGTTTTGCTTCGCTGTAAATGTAAAAGGGCAAAGTGTCACAAGTGCGCTGATCTTTGTGTTGAACTTCTATGACAGAATGTAAAAGTAGATCTATTTCCTCCATTTCTCTTCGTGGCCCTGCAGTGTTTCTGAATTCAGCAGCTCACACCATGCTCTACCTGTGGACTGAGTCTCTCATTAAAACCTTTAATGTCCTCTTTGTCCTCTCTAGTTTCTTCCTCTTCCTCAATGAACAACTCAGTATATCCCCTTCCTTTTGCTGACGGTGGTCTTTGAAACTCGACGGGCTGCTCGTTCTGAGTTTTCGGCTGCCCTCCCCATGTGAGGGAAAGCGGCTCCATTGGCACCGGCTTCTGAAACTGCACCTCTAACCGAATGCTGCTGGCTGGTGTGACGTCTGGAGGTTTCACTGCTGGCTGACGGGATTCTTCTGATTTTATCTTAAACCTGCTCTGGGATTCACTGGGTAGCGTTGCTTTTGGGGAATCGACCAGAGATAATCTCAAAAAGTCAGTATCGTCTGTGCTGGTACAATCATCCAGAATCATGGACAACAGCTCATCATACGGGTCTCTCACTTTCAGCTCAACATCAGGGATTTTTCTGCTTTTGTTTACTTGCACATTTAACTTGTGCTGCAGAGGAACTTGTGTGGGTGATTTTATTGGCTCTGGCACCGTGCAGTACAAGATCTCTGGCTTGGAAATGTGTAATGTTTGGGCTATTCCCTTGCCACTGTTGTGCTGCAGTGAAAAGTCTGGCAGTGGAGAGCTGAATGAGTAATGTGGAACAGGAGGAGGAGGAGGAGGAGGAGGAGGAGGATGCGGTTGTGAGAAAGGCAGGGCAGCTGGGGTGTGACCTGAACCGAGTGGCTCTCCTTTAAAAGGGGGAGTTCTGGAAAACGTCTGGGGCGGCAGGGTGAAGCCTCTCTGTGACAGCACAGGTGAGGGCACAGGTGAGGGCGCCTTAGGCTCCTGAGTCTTTAGAAAAGGTGCAAGGTCAGTGGGGAGGGGGGGCGGTGTGGGCGGTAGAGGGGTGGTCGTGAGGGAGCGAGCTGGAGTGGATGCTGATGGGTCCAAGGTGAGGGACAGCCACTCACTGGTGATAGCTTGCAGGTCATGCCTTCTCAGCGGGGGGAGGGGGGAGGGAAGATCATGAGCAGTGGAGGATGGAGGTGGATGGTAGAAAGGCTCCATGAAGGTAAAGTGAAAAAGAAGGAACAGTGGAATTTATAAAACTGAAGCAGAGTACAGCGTGCGTAATGTGTGCTGTATGTTGCTTTAAAAGCAGTTTTTACTCCCCAATATGCAGATGATGTATTTACGCTATTTAAATATTCATATCATTACAACGTGTCACATTTTGAGGATTTAAATGTTTGCTGGCATTTGTGATGTTGGTTAATAATCAACACAACTGATTGCAAAGATAAACAAATGCCCCAAAACTATAAATCAATTCACTTTGAAAGCAGCTCAAAGCACTCTGTCGTTTTAAATGTAAAGGTACGCTCTGCAGGAACTGTTGGTCAGACACTGAAACTTGGCCCTCCTCTCCAACTCAACACCATCAGAACCAGCGCGGCTTGTACGTCCACAGCAGGCGACTATGACAGGAACGTTACATTTGTTGTGATGGAACAGTTCATACAAGCTAACTAAGCTGTCAGTATCTACCTGTCCAGGAAACAGGCCAACTCTGTCACTCTTCATCATCATCCTCACCTTCAGTGCTCACCAGCGGGTGAAAGCCAACCTGACATTCAGTCTCGTTTTAGAAAGAGCTTTGTCCACTTGGCGTTTCGCTTCGCTATATTTGTATTTTTCTGTGCTGTGTCCACTATTTTCGTACCTTCCTGCTTGGACGTGTCCCGCTTGCTAAGTGCCTGCTCACTACCTTTCTATAAAGGCCCGTCCTCTCCTGTCTGTTATTGGCTGGGGGCTACACACCCACTGTCCAAAGGTTACAGCCCAGAAACGTCCAAAACACAGTAAAATAAGAAGAAAATAATGATGATTGAGATGGATTACTTTGGTACGAATCTATAGATGTTTTTTAGGAAAATCCTGCAGAGTCTACCTTTAAAACTGCTTATATTATACATTTCAGATGGGAATTGCTATTATACGTTTGTAACTCTGTTGTTGTGGTTTATTATATTCTACTGTCACAGTGCATGCGCAGTGATTCCCCTACCTTGATGGGTGTAGAGCTTGGAGTCCTGTTGCTAGGGTATCCATGTGGGTCTATGTGGTGGGCGGAGCTCTTGGACGGGGAGCGCTTGACGATGTCAACGTACGACACTGGAAAGATGCCCTGTTTGGTTGTGTCTGGGATCTTTCCCTCATACCAATTCTGGTCCACCTGCCTGATCACAATCACTCTCTCACCCTGGACACAAGCAAACACACCCCAAATATACACGTGATGTTTAACCAATGCAGCACTGTTGAAATGACAAACCATTAGAAAGCTGTCAGACTGTTCCAGCTTTTCAGTTACACACCAACAATAAACTACCTTTCTGAGAGACAGCTCCACGTTGGTATCAGCGTTGAAGTTGTAGCGAGCGACTGCCTCTCCGATCTCCCTGACATGTGCTGGCGGAGGAGGACGAATCGGCTGCTGCTTCTCTGAGGACGGCATCTTCTGTTTACGTGTGTGCATTAGTGTAAATGTGTGTGTTGAAGAGGAAGAGAAATCAGGGTTAGGACAAAAAAAAGTGCACATCTACATCACTCACACACATTTGATCAGCCGAACACTCACTTCTACGTATGACATGGGGAATATCCCAATCCGCCCGCGGTGTTCTCCTTCATACCAGTTGTTGTCTATCTGCCGGATGATGTTCACTGCATCACCCTTCTTAAATGTCAGCTCCCTGCAACACATTCAGGCCATCAAAGTGCTGGCATACAGGTGTGAAGAAGACAAGAACCGACCACTTCAAGCAGCTCAGCGCATTTCATGTAAACAGCATCAGGATGAAAAAGATACACAGTGCAACAGAAACCAGATTTATTCATGCGTATATCTAAAAACTGCGTAAAGTAGATGAGTTAAAGCCATCCAGGTGTTGTGGCAAGATGTGACAGTAAAGTTACAGTATCTTAGAAGGCAAAAGAAACGATGCAAAAAATGCTTCAGAATCTGAAACTATAACATTGAATGCAATGAGTCGAAATGCAGTTAGACATTCATGCTGCAAAGCTCGGCCTCCTTTAGCGTGCACTGTGCATTTCCTGTACTCACTTAGCTGTTTGTGCCTTAAAATCATAAATGGCTCTCGCAGGCTGTTTCTGATGGAGGAGAGAGAACAGAATAAGTTGTGTCATCTGTTTATGGGAGACCTAGGAGATGAGAGTGAGAGAAACAAAGCCGGCAAGCATTACCAGGCAAAACATAAAACATAGGTTTTTAGCTTTGTGAGGAAATGTAACTGTGCTGTGGTATTAATAAGCTAGAGATAAAAAATGAGCCTGAAATATTTATGCTTTATTTAGGTGTATTTTGGGTGTAAGCTAAAAACTATTTCTGAATTATCTTAAGGAAAAAAAGAACTCTTTAGTGCTATTGTTGAAGTGCATGCTGGTGCTGACAATACAAGCAACCAGTCTGTTTGTTGTACCTCTCTGTCAGGAGTAGGTCTTCTACTCTGGGGTGTGTGGCGTCCGTCCATGGTGGAATAACACCTGGAGACATCCTGGTCTGTGATTAGCAGAGACACACGAAAAAGGTCACGGGAGTTACTGTAGTAACCACTGGCGTTTCACATGCATGCTCACGTTACAAAAATGTGCTTCGGGAAAATACTGAATGGTACAGTGATGATGCCATTCCAAGAGGTGAACGTGGGAATGAAAGCTCGGAGTCAAAAATAGGTGTTTTATTTCCATTTCACAGGAAAAACAAGGTGAATGTGATTCCCACAACATGACACATGCATTCCTACAAAACAGCTGAAACACAAAAGGAAACAAAGGGGATACAGGCCAAAAATATGATAAAACCCTTTACAAACATGAACATACAAGCAAATGGCTTGAGGGAAGGAATGATGGTGGGAAGACGAGTCCATGAATCAATCAGCAAAACAGACAAATAATACAACCAAAACAACAATTAAACTAATGACAAACAGAGGAATATCCACATTTATTTACTCCAACTCCAGATGTAATATACTGTAAATTCTCAAATATTTCTTTACTTCAATTACAGAGAAATCAAATTCATTTCAGAAACCTGTTTTTTTCAAGTTTTAGTACTGAAAGAAGCCTCCGTGTTCTCTGAAAGGCTCCTTTTGCTGTCGTCTCACACATCGTTCTGTTGCTCTGCTTTCCTTTTCCCCCTCACTATTTTATTCAAAGTTCCCTTCTCAGCCACTGTTTTGTTCAACAGTCTGCATTTTCAGCTAAGTTTCAAATTAAAAGCCGTCCAGTAGCTCAAAGGTCATAATCCTCTTATTTTCCTTGCAGACCTTTAATGTGAAACATCAGCAGGAAGTGCTTAGTTTCACTGACAATAGCTTAACACAGAACAAAAGAATGCCACTTTTTAATACCATGGTTTACTTGAGAATTTACAGTAAATATGTCTTACTGAATGTCATATAAATATATTAAAAGAACATAAATGGATCTATTGGCTGACCAATGAGGGAAATGGCAGCAAGCCCAGGCAATAATGAAAGAGACATTGAGGTTTATGCATGTGGCTGCATATTTGGAGTATGTATGCATGTATGCGTGTATGTTTATGTAGAAACAACTATGTGTAGGTGAGACTGACTACATGACAAAGTGCACATGTGCATATCGGAGGTGTGATGTGTGTATTATCTCCACCTGAATAACAGAGACCATTTCCATTGCCCTGCTCCTCTCCATATTCATTATTGTTTGAGGTGTCCGCGTGGCGTCCGTAACAGGCACTGATTGGTGACTGTAGCCGTGGTGACTGTAAGCGTGGCGTGGAGGGATCCCCTCTACACGAGGTATACCCAGTGGGGCTCCCATCTGGGTACAAAGATGCAGAGGAGTGACCCCCGTGCCAACACCCCCTCCTCCCCCGCAACGAGGAGCTTCGTTCAGGCACATTTGGGAGCAGTTCGGCCAGTATCCTCCTCAGGATGCTATCATCAGGTGCCCTGGTTACTCTGTGGCCTCTCTCTGCTTGAATGTGCTCATATATGTCTCTCAAGGCTGCATCGAGTGCTTCATAAATGGCCTGCTTGGACTTAGGTCTGCTACCTCGATCTCCGCCACCACTGCATCTTCTCGAGGTAGGTGGTGAGCCCTTTTTCCTGCGGAAAGGCACTGGGCTGACCAGGAAGGCCAGCTTGGACATCGCTTGCTGGGACTGCGAGCTCTGGATTTGGGAATGGCTGCTGCGGCTCTGCTGTGAAGGTCTCTGGTGCTGCTGGCGTGCTCGTTCTCTCTCGTGGCGAAGCATGGTTGTGAAACGGGTATAAGAGGCTGGGCAGCGGCCTTTGCAGGTGCTGATGAGGTGGCGGTGTTGGTAGCCCTGGCTCTGACCTAGACTTTGGTGACCAGGGTGGTGGTGATGATGATGGTGGTGATGACGGAGGTGGTGATGGTGGTGGATGGTAGAAGAGCCGTACATGCTCTCAGAGGAGGTTAGTGAACAATGGTCAAAGTCACTCTCACTGCAAAATGAGGACCCCTCCACCTGGATGAAGTCACTGAGGTCTGACGCAACAGCGTCTTGTTCGCTGTCAGAGTAATCTGGGTTGGCTTGAGGGCCTTGAGGAACAGGAGCAGGAAAGGACCGCCCACGGCTGGGCTCCGGCCCAACCCGAGGCTGGCCCTCAGGTGGGCTACGAGGTCGATGCAAGTGATCTATGGTATGAGGTACTGTTCCACTGTTGCCATTGTTATCTTCCTCGAGTAAAGATTCTATGGAAAAACGGCGTTTTGGAAAACTGGGTGTGCCACCACCACCACTGCTGGCTCGAGATGATGAGCCACCTGGCGTGGTAGTGCCTGAAGGCATCTCACTATCACCCAAGTTGGGCATGGATTTGGACTTCTTAATAAGGCGTTCATATTCAGAAATGCGGTTTGGCACCATATCGCGTGGCACCTCCACGCCCCAAGAGGGTGTCCAAGGAGAAAGGCGATGCCGATGCAGGTGAGGTTGGCGCTCTAGCTCTAGGATGCGAGCACGGACTGAGCGGATGACTTCAGATGGGATGAGCTGTGCTCGGTCGATCTGGTGCATCTTACGATAGAGCTGGAGAAAGCCTGGTGAATCATGTGCCCGTCGCCGGTGGGGGCGAGGCAGTGAGCGAGAGGAGGTGGATCCACTCCCTGAGGGATTCCCATCACAAACCAGTGACCCAGCACTTTCTGAGCGAGTGGCATTGTGCCCGCCTGAGCCAGAATGCCCATCATTGAGTAAGTCATCACAGCTGCGTGACTTGATCTTGCCAGAGGAGGGCGGTACCTCCTCCACACTGCTCCATGTCTCAGGATCCTGGTGCTTTGTTTGCCAACTGTTCTTATAACAGACAGACTGCTTTGAGGAGGAGCTGCCTTCCTGGCTGGCATCCTCATCGCAATGGACAGGGTCAGAGGGGACAGGGGGCAGATAAGGGCCCTGATAAGGACCTGGGGAGGTCAGACTGTTTGAATACATGTTGCATGCGTCCCCACCTTTCAGATGTCCAACACAGAGCAGCGTGGTGAAAGAGAAGAAGGAGGAAAGCATGTTAAGCAGTAATACCCAGCAAAAAAGCGGAAGAACTGGGGAGAGGAAGAAGAATTAAGGAAGAAGAAGAAAAGAGGGTGGAAAAAAGAATGATTTGATGCCTTTTCTTCAGACTTCCAGCAATCGAGGCAACGTATGACCACACCAGACAGACATTATAATGAGTAAAAACACAACAAATGACAAGAAATCTTCTTTGATTTTCTGGTGATGTGCTAAGTACAGTACACAGATACGACAGTCTGGGAAAAAGAAGGGAAAAGTGAAAACACAAAGTGAAAAAATAACCAAATAACAAGGGGATGTTTGTGTGTTTGTGCGTGTACCTTTGGCCCTGGAGGGTGAGGACGGTGAGGAACGAATCACAGGTTTCTTCAGGCTGCTGCTGGGTCTGTAGGCATCCACTGGTTTGGGGGAAGTGGCAGCTCTGCTCTGAGACTGAGCATTCACTTGGGAACTTGACGGCTCAGACTTCCTTCTCTTCCTGTAGTCACTGGCAGCACTGAAATACAGTCAGACTCAGTCACAAATGCTTCCAGAAAACTAAACACAGATGAAGGCAATTTACAGAATGCAAATTGAATCTGAGGTACTGTAAATGTCTTATGAGTTCATTCTATTTACTATATTTCCTGTATCATCGGTAGTTATTAACTCAGTATAGAGCAAAATAAATAATGAGCTAGTATTGTGTTTTTAATCTATAATCACCTTCATGAACTGTGTGAAGGTCTAAAACATTTTCCCTTTTCAAATCCACTGAGGTTAAGGAGACAAATTAACTGAACACATATTGCGATTGCTGGGCAAAAATCTTTTGTTCCTTTTTTTTCCAATGTTATACTTACAATGAAGGTTTTCATTGACATGTATGAGCTGAGAGACTGTTACAATCCTTGGCATTATTAATGCATTTTTAAGTATATCCAAGCTCATCCTACTAAATTAGGTTATTGTCCATATGTCCAAAAAGATGAGACAACACACAGCTGCCGTTACTTCTCTTATTCAAAATGTCTAAAAAAGCCATGGGCTTTCTATTCAGAACAAGCCCACTCAATGTGACTTACATGAATTATATGGCCTATTCATCACATCCCATTTCTGTCCTTTCTGTTCACCGAGGAAAATGCGACTGAATAAGCAGGCCATTGGTGAAAGGGAGTAGGACAAGGGGAGAAGGAGGGGGGTTGAGGGAGCGATAGGAGGTGAGGGACAGAATCAATAGGTTTGCTTGGTTAATTTATTCTGGCTCAGTTAGTGGGAGGGAGATGCAAAGCACCCTGCCTTCAGTGACAAAAGCAAATAAAGACTAACAACAATCCTTGCAAATCATCCTTAACAGCAGCCACAGAGGCTATTTGCACCAGACTCGAGTCAAGAAAGAGCAGTTTTGATTCTGGGATGAATCACAACAAGAGCCATTGCTGTTGAGAGGATGGGGGAAAGAGAAGGAGGTGATGCAGAGGAAAATAAAAGAAACAGAGGTTACCTCGCAGGTCTCTCTGGAGCCTTGTCAGCAGGAGCGATGTGCAGGGATGTCTGAAATAGGGCAGACAACAAAAGAGAAAAGTGAGCTCCGCAAGAACAAAGACTCGAGGCAGAGCAGCTCACAATGCACAGCCTGCATGCGGTTGTTGCTGTGCCACACTCTAAATGCTCCCCCAGTTTAAGGTGTGATGGACGCTGGTTCCACATGGCACACCTGACTGAGAAGAGGCCTACCGGTGCAAGCGTTGCAGAAAAATATCAGCTCTGTCTTGGGCTGCTCTGGAGGATGATGGCAAAGGTGATATAGCAAAGGATTTTATGGGCTGAGCTCAGGGGGCAAAAGTTGGCCTGCAAAACCTGGCCTGGATCAGCTGGAATGGGTCTTAGTGGTAAAGAACGGTCGACACACTTGAACAGCAAAAGTCTGTCTGAAGAAAGGCTAATCATCAAATGCAGTCACACCATAATGTTGGAAATCTAAAAAAGATTTCCAGTGAATTATATTTTGAGTTCAAAATAAAAAAAATCTACATCTTGATGATAATTTTCTGAGGAGAGATGTTAGCAGACAGTAGAATAAAATATTCAGTGTATACAGAACAACCAGCAGATTTTCATATAATGCCAAGAAAATTGATGTATAGCATTTTAAAGCTATATGTTCAACAAACCTCACACAGCAGCATCATACTAATCTTGTGGTGGATGGTTGATATGAGATCACACTGAACTGGCACCACACGACTTCACTACTACACTCATTCTAAGCAATTATATCTTCCATTTTTCTTAAGAATATAGACTTTAATTACTATGATTGGTTAGAAATTGTGAGATTAACAACAATTCTGGAACACTCATGAATGTGAGATTACCTCAATGCGCTGGCGAGCGGAGATGTCTGGATTATAATCCAGCCGTTTTTTAGGAGGCTTGAGCCACAAGCAGCAGCAGTGAGCAGGAGGAGGAGGAGGAGGAGTTGAGGAGGAATAGGAAGAAGGTGAAAATGAGGTGAAGGAGGAGAAGCAGTGGTGACATCATGGGGAGAAACCAAAAAAACAAGAAACATGTGGAGAGAGTGACACCCGTTAGAGAATCTGAGTAACCAGAGATGGGCTAGTTCACAAACGTTGCACATGTGCGTTGCATGTACAAAGCACACATGTGCACACACTCAATACACACTTTTACTGACAAACACACACACACACACCTGCCCGTAATAACACGCTCATTCGTATTCACATTCCAAAGTCATCTAGTGACACTTTATTCCTCTGCTAATCTAAAAACAGCGAATTTTAAACTACAGAATGTTGCTGTATGTAGCACAAACACACACACACACATACACAGAAATGTGCCCGTGTACCACACACACACACACACATGCAGAGTGTGAGAGCAAGCTGTAAAGCAAAAAAGCCAAGAAGCACAAGCTGCAGTTTTTATTTGATAGTGCAACGGACTGCACTATCAAATGCTATGATTTAGTGCTCGTTTACTAGTGCAGATAAACTGCGGTTCACTTGAAACGTCTTGTGTCTCAATAAACACTCAAACACTGAACATACTGTGAGATTCTGTCCCAGCTGGACCAGTCAGTGCATGTAGGGAAACCCTCTACGCTCTAAGGGCTTATTCTGTGATGTGAAACATTCGAAATATTGCAGGTAGAAATCTCAACAAACGGTCCAACATGACTCTGGGAAGCCATGCCAGCTCCAGATGTGACATTTTCACCTGAACATTTCAAATAAGCCCAACAAATCATCACCTGATGTCATGCTGGCATGGTCGGAGGCATGTCCTTATGACACTTTGTACATCAGTCAGGTTGGGGTAATTTGATTCCAGATCTGTGGCTTGAGGCAATCCCTGCCCTGAGCCACGAGGATGTTATTGCCACCTACATCCAGCAGAGGGCACTAAAGCATTTAGCTTGAAGATATGCACAGCGTTCCTCTACTTGGTAGAGGTTTATCTTCATTCAAGAAGATAAACACAGTACTGGCAGCGATGAATAAATGATCAAACGAATAAAAAGGCTAAATAAAAGGCTGATTAACTGACACACATGTTAGCATGTGCAAGAAAAGACGACTCAGATCATTATGCAGAACAAAAGGATGATATTTAACATTAGGAAACTCATATATTGCAGATTTTTCAATGTTATGATTGATTGATTGATTGACTGATCTGTGCAGTTCTACCAGCCTAAAAGTCGGCTCATCTAAAGCATCAGCTCACGGCCTTTTGACCTATTTTCCTACTTGTTTTTGAACAAGATGCAATAATGAACCAACTGAAATAGAAATTTCAATACAAAAGGTTTGTGTTTGAACATTTCAGTGCCTGCTAGCCACCAGACCA
This sequence comes from Chaetodon auriga, assembly GCF_051107435.1. Taxonomy (NCBI): domain Eukaryota; kingdom Metazoa; phylum Chordata; class Actinopteri; order Chaetodontiformes; family Chaetodontidae; genus Chaetodon; species Chaetodon auriga. Next base: position 18,241,846 of record NC_135077.1, read on the forward strand.
AAAGACCCAGCAACGCAGAGACATATCACAGCCTGTCACAAGGGTGGGGGGAGGGTGGGGGGTCACAGCACCCAACATGTACCACATGCCCAAACAACTAGCCCCACCCAGTCTATTGGTGGAGACACTTAAAAAAACCATGGGTGGGGTGGAGAGAGTGGGTGTATGCCTATGGCAGGGTTGTGGTTGAGGAAGCAGCTATGGCCCTGACTTACCGGCCGCCCAAACTCCAGCTCGGAAAAGAACTTATACCAAGGCTCGTTCTCTAAATCTATGTCATCATAGGTCTGGGAAAGCATGACAGTGACAGAGAGAGGAGGCAGAAGAAAGACAGAAGAAAGGAAGTGTGGATAGAAGTCACACACAAAGAGAGACATGGACCTCATGGTTAGGAATGGGCAGAGGCGTCACAGGGAGATGGGCACAGGATGAACCAGGATGAAGGTGAAAACTGGCTCATGGAGACGAAACAGTGACGCAAGAATCCATTTACTATGACAAACCCTCACAAGACATTTTACTCCACTACTTACTGGTTTGACACTAATTCCACAACATTTGTGCACCCAAGCTATTTGTTAGGCAGCATGTAATAGTGCTTTACTACAAGACAGTAATTAAACTTGTCTACACTAAATAATCTCATATGCACAGTCCAACTCCTGTCACCAGTGGGGACCGAAGAGGCAGACTTTTTCAGCACCGAGGCCCCTCTGAACTGATATTCATTAAATTCATATGCATAAAAATTAACAGGGCTGTGAATCCCAAGACAGAATCACACTACAGCCGCTTTATTCTAAGCCACAGATAATGAAAATCGGTATGATACTTAAAGCTACATATCTAACACCCAGCCTCATTATCTGCACCTTTGTGCAGGCTCAGTGGATAGCATATGAAATTCTCAGCAGAACTCATTACATTTAAGAAGAAGATGACAGGGCACGTGATGAAGAACTGTTTGGAAAGAGATGAGGGGTTATTCACATGGGTGTATACCAAGTCTTTGAGCTATTATGTGCTTTTAGAAATTACTTAGAGAATAGAGGAAAAATCCAGTGAGGACAGAGCGATGTGTAGCCTTGTGTTTCTTCTACATTCTGTCTTAAAGCTTGTTTATGTCTGATGTAATGTACTGTGAATTGCCTTGTTGTTGAAAGGTGCTACAAAAACAAACCTCCATTGTCTTGCCATCACAAAAATCTGTCACATTCAAGTTATCCCCATCATGTCTAATAGTGGAGGCACGTCTAAAGGTGGATTCATAAATATTTCATGTTGAGTTCAGAACTGAGACATATGTTTCATGCTGAGGCCCGCCAGCTGCCATCAAAGGTGAAAATACTGTACATCCTCCTCTAATTTTCATGCCTGGCATGTAAATGACAGACAAATTGCCTTCAGGAAGCAAAAGTTTATCTCTGCTGAGTTCACATGATGGATTATAACACCTAGAGCTTCCTTTGTATCACAGACAGATACATTTTCATATCAAATCAACCTGCAATAAACTCTGTCTGATGGGATCTAAGTATTTAGGTAAGCAAAAACAGTGGTTACTGTCATGTAGCAAGTTTATCATCTACTCTTTTTTGTTGTTGTTGTATCTCTAAACTCCAACTAGTAGAGCTTTCTCTATTTGTGTCCATTTACACACTTCAACATGCACTACAGTCAAGAGGCTTGCTGTTATTTTAACTGTAGAGATGATACGCTGGTTTACGCTGTCTGCTCTTTCTAACCCTGTTCCCACATGGAAATGGAGTTTTCACGCCAAATAAAACACTGCCAGGAGAGGTTTTGTAGGTGTTGCGGTGTCTGATGTCTCCTGCTAAAAAGAGAATTTGCCTTTGAGACAAATGAGTCACGCTGTGAAAAAGTGAAGCCTAGAGCCAATCGCACAAATACTGTAGACGCACAGAGAGAGAAAAGGAGAGCAGGATAATGTTGTCATGACACCAGAACTACAAACTTTGATGCAATACTAGTATAAAAAATGACACCTCTTCTAATACCAATAACCTGGAACAGAAAGAGCCACCTAACACATACTGATGTGTTTGTAATGTTAATAGTAATTAACATTATGATTACTATTCTTAAATGTTTTCCCTTCACATTCTTTATGCTGTTATATTACTTTAAGTATTCTCTCTGATGTTGCTTCACTTGTAAACGCAGCGCCGTGGTTGAATCTGATTGTAGATCTGTGTTTTTTATTAACATTTCGAACTTTCAATACTATTGAATGTATAATTAAAAATCGAGTCATTTTAAACATGTTGCATCGAAAAGCATTGAAGCATCGACACTTTTGACAACTCCATACACCATTTTCGTTTGCTGTGGCTTATAACAGCCCAATTGGACATTTCGCTAGCGAACAGGATGTTTTTGGGTGCCATCCCTCACCTTGGAGAGTGGAGACAAACACTTATTAAGAGACAACATATATACAGAGTCTCAGACAGCAGATTAGCCAGCGTGGGTTCTCTTCGACTCTCTGCAGCTTCCTCCTTTTATTGCTTTATCAGGAACTGACTCATGCATTACTGCCCCAGGAGAGGTCTCTCTCTGCAGTCATTACGTTAAACGTCTGCAAAACCTTCACAAAAACCTTGTCTTTTGAATCTTTTCCCACATAACAGACCCTACATTCTCCATTATCTTGTCCTTACCTCAGATACCTCATGCCTCTTACTTCTGGCCCTCCCTCTACATAGAAATTATCTCTGCTCTGTCATTCACCCCACACAGAGTGAACAGCCAGCACATCACTTAAGGCTGCCGCGCTGGAAACCTTCGCTTTTTAACGCCCACGCTGCGTCTGACGGAAACAAGTCCAAGCAAAGGCCCATCATATGAAAATACATTAGCAACACAGTAATGTCTGGAAAGAGCAGCAGGTAACACAGATAAATGTGCTCGCTTTTCTCAATTGGACTTTGTATTTGTGTTTTGTACTGTTGCTCCATCTCTGCTGTGATATTTCCCTTCACGTTGCTTAATGTTTCGTTGTTTACTTCCTTACTTTAGCTCCAAAGTGAAGCAGCAACAGAATGAATCTTGGACTTAACAATAACAAATATAGCTGCGACAATAGTAATAGAAATCGTTTTACTGTCACAGTGTAGAAATATTCTCCCACGACGCCGGTGTGACGCCAGCTCGGGAAGCAAGCATGGCGTCCTCTGACTGTTATAAAGAATAAACTTCACATTGGCGCCTCACAGGTGAAAGAAGACAGCAGCAACATGTGCATGGTTACCAACCTTTCAATGGATTTTAACAGGAAAGTATCAGAAGTCATTACAATCAAAAGAATGAACAGTGTTAAAAATACTCACTGGTCTTTCATGCTCCAAAATAGAGGACTTCCCCGGCTCGTACTCAAAAATACTCTTGGGCTCTGCGCGGTACTTTCTTGTGTCCACCTTCCTGTTGGGAGGTCCCCATTCATTCCTGGTGAAAGAAAAACAGAAATATGTGTTTTAGAAACAATAAGTTAGTTAACTATTGAAGCGTGTCAGTGTTTCATACCTAATAAGGTGTAATAAATGAAAGAGATAAGACTGAGCTCCTCTTACGCATCAAGCAGGTCCTTCTCACGGTCACTGTCTCTGGCCCTCAGCTGGAGGAGAGACGGCATGGGTGGAGGTGGTGGGGGTACAGGGGATGGCGAAGGCTCCCGAGGCCCTAGATGCCCCCCGTTGTCCGAGGGGCTTTTGGCGAGTGGCCTGTACGTGTGTGTCCGGGGAGCAGGGTGGGCCATGGTGGCACTGGACGACAGGCTGTAGTCATCTGGACAGGACAGAGGACACATCGGAGGGACACGTGATGAAGAGAGGAGAAAGCCAGACAGGAGGAGACAAACGGGTTGGGGAGGAAATAACTTATCATATGATTTTGTTCAACATAAAACATATCTCACCATTGTTTATGACAGCATATGTTGCATTGTATGTGTCAGAATAGTCATCATCTGCAGAAGAAAGGAACGGAGACTGAATGGGACGCATGCACAGAGGACAAGTCTGTCGCTTCCTCTACAGGCAGAGCAGCACCTTCAGTCAGCTTGAATACAGTCAGTTACACTAAGTCATTTCCAACAGTGACCATTTTTCACAGCAGAGAGATCAAAACCACCCAAGCAGCATAAACCACTTCTCCTCTGCTCAGCCACGAGCTCAGCCTGTTCCAAACAATTGTTTTTCCAATATGTCTTTTGTTGAGTTATACGAAGGGTGACAGCACCCCAGAGAAGCAGAGTTAGCCATATTTTGATGTGACTTGAGGTATTTGAAGCAGCTGTTTTCTGCAAATGAGAAAACTATTAATTTCCTTGAGTCTTTTAAATTCTGCATGGGGGTTACTGCAATATTGCTTCATAAATTCACTGACAATACGTGAATACTCATCACGGGAACTCATAAAGATGTTTTTCATGCACACACAACCATGAAATTGTCTGTGTGTGTGTGTGTGTGTGTGTGTGTGTGTGTGTGTGTGTGTGTGTTGCAGTAGAAGAAGCCTGAGCAGTTATGAACAAACAAGCCTTGTACTGACTGTGTGATTCTGTCAAGCCCACAAAATTAGAGCAGATTTCCCAGGACAGCTCAGTGTCAATTAGAGGTTTCTCTCAATTCCTCCTCTTCGTCAGACTCTCTTGCTCTCATCTAATGAGTTCTGGCTCTCAGCTTCTCTGGCACTTTTGGTTGAACAAGAACCAACATGCACAGACACACAAAGACACACACACACACACACACGCATGCATGCATGACCAATTCCACTCATAACGTCTGATGATCACAGAACATCGAATAATGGGACCTTTCTGTTGTTCAGTGTGATTCAGTGAGGACTTACCTGCTTTGTGAACCTTGTGGATCTGTTTGAACATAGTTTTGTACCAATCCTTAGGCCTATCCACCGTCTGAGGAGAGAGAAATAATCATAAAGATTTATGTGCTGTGAAATGCAACATAAAGTGAAAAGCTGAAGTTAGAAAGCAGAAAGGGTTCCCACCGTTTTATAGGACATTACTGAGCAGAGAAAAACACGCTCTCAGCCTTTCTAGAGATCCATATTTCTCTCACAGAGAGTTTAACTTATGCTGAAACATGAATAAATTATTCATAAAATACATTCATCGCAGTTGGAGACACTCTCCATAATTTGCTTTTAGGAAATGTTGATCAAGCTTGTTCAGTGAAAAGATCTGGGATGATTTAGGTCCTGAATCTCCCTTTTTCGCGTCCGAGATAAATAATCTTGTCAAGAATCATTTGCAGACTATTTAACTTAATTCAAGGTAACTGCTCTTGATTTGTCTGAGAAAGATATTTTAATTATTTATCAGCTATAAGCATCGAGAAACAAGTCTGAAAAGTGGCACCCTAGACATCTATCAACACAGTACAATGAAAAATACATTTAAATCATTGAAATTACTGATGACTCTTCTTGAACTCAGGTACATAAATATATCCAGTCAAATGTGATTTGGGGCAATGATCGAACCTCATACAAAAACACACTTATAGGTAGTGGGTTGTAGTAGCCAGCAGAGTCATGTGATTGTAGGATGTGTGTTTGGGTATCAGCTGGCAAGAAGCTTTTCCAAAAGTCTGATTAGTAATTAAGTAATTTCTCCGATCCTCCTCCTGATGTAACAATACAGGTAAGTCAGGTGTAGGTGGAGGCCAACAGTTCTGTACAGCTCCAGATTTTCTAGATCAAGCCCACCTGTGAGCGATCCAATCAAACCTAAAGGATTTGATTTAAATTACGCCTTGTGTACATATTCTGTTTGGCTTTAGTAAATGGTCAAATGACAGAAGATAAACGCTTTAACGTCTGTTTCACAATGACTTTAAGAGAAGCTAGATGTATTAAATTAATGCAGTATCAATCAATGAAACGTAGTTCTTTCAAGTATACTAAAAGAGCAGTTTCACTAGTTTTACTGCTTACCAACAACAAAGAAGTGAAAAACAAGCTGCTTCATCATCATTCTGAACATCTGAATGTGTGTAAAGTGGATATTTCAGCTTTTAAACAAACTCAGTCTATAAATGGCCACAACGTCCAAACACATAGCCAGAAAAGACATAATAGCATCATTGGTAACTTGATAAACTACTACAGCTGTTTGTTTTGGGGCGAGTGTGTGTGTGTATGTGTGTGATAAGGTGATTGTGCCTACTTTCAGAAATCAGTGTCAGCAGATTTGGTTTCACAGTGTCGAGGATACAGAAGCCATGTTGCTACAAAACCAAAGTGGGAACTCCTGGTGCTCTGCCTGGCAAATCCAGGAGGAACCCTGGTATGTGTGTCTTTGTGTATACAGTATGGATCTAACAGCCACTTGAAAAAAGAGCTATCAAATGGCAGAGAGACTTAATCCTCTCTTTATTCAGTAGCACTAAACAGTGAGTCTGGACTCCTGCGTCTCCTCTGGGTCAGAGGAGATGCAGTCTGGCTCCACAGTGAAGGAGTGTGTGTGACTGAGCATGTAGCTTTGGCACGGCCATGAGACGGGCCAATTACCACTTCACTCTCCATGGTTACCAAATAAAGTGCCCACAAAAATGTTTGTCCGTTCACAACAGGGAGCATCTGTTTTTCTTCTTTCCTGCTTTCGTTTTCTTTTCACCTTTTCTCTTTACTTTCTTTGCCCATCTCTCATTCCTCCTTTAACTTTCTCCTTCTCACTCATTCTGTAGTTCAACGCAACCGCCTTTAAATACCGCTCTTCAAGAAATGGATGACACCGACACAAAAAGCCTTAGCAGAGATAACACGCAGTCACACACTTTGACAAGTAAGCAGCGAGGACCTTGCAGTACTAAAGTAAAGACCTTTTCTGAGCTCATATTTCTAACCAGCAGGCAGAGGGAGAGTAAAAAAAGATACTGAGAGATAGTGGAAGCGAGAGAGAAAGGGCCTTTAATATGAGGTCAAAAGCTGCTGACAGCTGAAACTAATCCCCTCTCGTGAGGCTGATCACATATCACGACAACAGAAATGGGTCAAAAGACGCTCCTGTGCAACACCACAGTAACGGCTGTGTTCATCTCGCCGTATGTTTGACCTCACCGTGCGGATGGCGATAGGGATGCCAGACTCGTCCACGGGGCCGATGCCTTCATAATGAGGGGCTTTGATGAGGGACACCTTTTTCTCTTCTTCTGAGAAGCGGGCGATGGGCACAGTGCTGCTCACGCTGGTGTGGCCCGACACCACAGACTCTCTGGTGACTGACTCGCTGCCCTCTGCACACACGGAGGGAGAGGAGGGAAAAGAGGAAGATGTTGTGCTTACTAATAATTAAGCTGAAATCAAAGTTCAGGCACCAACATCAGCCGAAGATGAACTGCTCTTGTGTTTGCTTCAACATTTGAGGAGTACAAAAACAACCACTGCCTTTCTCTGCATTTTGTACTAATTACTGTCTTACTGTGCTCTACAACAGAATGGTTGTTTCCTCTAGTGGCAGGAATCACATCCTGGGATTGTAACATGTTAATAATATATTACATATGACCAATTAATGTTTAATGATTTTCTTTGTTGCAGGTCTTTCATGCTCTGCATATCTGTGTTTCTGTGCATTGTTGTTCTTAAGAACAGCAGGAGGTTCTGAATTAAATATGTAATGAAACTGTACTTGTCAAGCACTTATTAATAATCATGCATGTGGTTAACTTTTTCATGTAGAGAGCAGAATTTTCATCAAAACATGCGGCGTCCTCGGCTCAAATAAAGGGACAAAAGATCAGCGGCTCACCTGAACTCCTGCTCTGTCTCTGGAGACCAGTGTGGAGTGAGGCGGGGGGAGGAGGGTAGGACGGGGGAGAGAGGGACCTCTGTGGATGGCTAGTACTTCCATTCATAGCGTGAGAGAGGACCTGGCCCTATGAGTGACCCACAAGCCAGAAACAGAGATAATCAGTCACCACCAGCCACAAATGGCAGCAAAGGGTTCAAATGTCCATTTACTATAGTGAGGAATGTTGCTGCTCTGCCCTACAACATTAGATAATGAGTGTAAATGTAAAAAACAATTCCCCAAACAAGAGAATGATTAGTTTTATAAATCCATTATTAGTCATAATATTGCTATAAAACTTAGCATTCAACGTACAGGAGCCTAGTATGGACATGAATGTAAATGTAGACAGATATGGGGGCTGATGTGATTCATAGGAACCTCTGAATCTGAAATGACTGAACAATGTAAGAACAGTTAGTGAGGGAAAGGGGCACTTATTGAATCACTTCACTTCAAAACAGACAGAAGAGATTAAAACAGAGACGGTGAACAAATACAACTCTTTCAGATTCACATTTCATCGTTAATTAGTTGTGACATAAACAAGACAACGGACACCATCCAGTTACAATGGGAGGCTCTTCTGTAGAATGCTCTCCCATTCAACATGACACAGGAACATACGGGTTCATCTGACAATGGATAAAACAATTTAATTTAAAGGCCTGTTGTTCAGATCAAAGAGTCATGACTGCTCTAAAACCAATTACCTACTGTGCCTAGCAACTGACGCAAAAATTTTAAAGTGAGGAAGTCGCATTAAACCAACACAGTCCAGCTGTCTACAGACTGCAGAACAGTTAGTGTTTGCAGCCTGAAACGTATTTTCATGCTTCTGGAGTTTTTCCCTCTGTTGTTATGCTCATATCTATAGTGATGTGGGCCAAAACAAAGGTGACCTACACTCCACAGACCACTGAAGCTGCTGCTGCTCTGCTAACGTCCTGCTCCTGCTACACTTCCTGTGTAGACACAGTGTTAGTTCTACTTCTAACTTCTTCCTTGTTTAGTGCTTGAGCATGGAGCTAAATAGATAACTCAATAATACGATCTCTTCAAAGGTCTGAAGATGGCTGTCATAACATCTCCACCTCACTGGCCGCATCTCAAATTCAGTCGCATGTTCCAAAAGTCTGGGGTTGTTCTTGTCAATGGATATATTCTTCGTAGGTGAAGCAAACAAGCCAATCAGAATCATTACAGGTGGGACTTAAGTTGAGAAGGAGGTTTGTTGTAGAACGACACCATATAGTGGAGATATGTCTCACTTGTTGTACTGATGGGAGACAAGAAAACACTGACGATGCAATGCCACTTACTACTAACTCCTGGCTAACAAGAAGCCGATGTCAGACTGTTAATGTAGTCTGAACAAAATGACAGTTGAGTCTCAACATCAGTCTTGTTACAGCTGAGAAGAAACGGTGCACATAGAAAAGTATGCCATGATCTAGAGATGTACCATTCTGTGGCAGGGTCCCTTAAACTGATTCTCTGAGGAAACGTAATGAGCAGACAGGAAACGCAACTACAGTCCTGTCATGTTACATTATTAAACCCTCCGCCCCACCCTGGTTCAGTCTTTCAACAGTTTCCAGCTTCACCCTGCCACAACTTCTCTGAAAAATGGTTTTGTCTGATCATGTATTCTTTATTTGAACTGGCCTTTAAAAGACAGTGTAACTGCATTGGATTGCAAAAAAAAAAAAAAAAAAAGGCATAACAAAGAGAAACATAGACAAGCACACTTAGACAGAGTTCTAATGAGTACAGACATTAACATAATAAGGGAACATAGTGGGCTGAATTTAAGTCTGGTATCTGACAGGTAGGCTGTAGTTGATGGTTAGTGAAAGGTAAAAATCGGTAGTAGTAAAACATTTTGTGAAGGTTTGGTTCAGCCATCCAAATGAGTGGGGGGAGGGAGGAAACCTTTTTTTTTTTTTTTGGTAATGATATGTGTTACAGCAGTGACTTGTTGGGATAATTACGTTAGTGAAAGTGGCAGCTGCAGCAGTGGAGGCCACAGAGGTTGTTAGCACATCATCAAGGCCAGCAGTGGATGTGTAGGTAGAGACATGGCTGAGGGTGGGCGATGGCGTGGGTGAGGCGCCAGGTGAGTCCAGGCTACAGATCTGCAGCTCGTCCAGCAGACCCGCCGTGGACGACGAGTAGTGGCTGAGGGCTGACACCGTCACGGGGGAGGCTGAGGGTGACACGCAGCCACCGATGCTCGCACCGCTGACTGTGGTAAGGCTCGGCCCGCTGACTGCACCAGCTGTGCTGCCAGCTCCGCTAGGAACATAAGGGGTGGGCGATAGAGTCTTGGGCATTAGGCCTGACAGGTAGTCGAGTGATTCTGAGCTGCGGCAGCGATAGGGGGAGTGCCGTGCTGTGGGGTCGGGGGAGGGAGGCCCCTGGTGTTGGAGGGAGAGGGAGTTGATTGGAAAAGGAGGAGAGGAGGAGAGTGCTTAGTGATATCACTCATTAGCCACGTTGTCACAAAGGATGTGTGGAAGTAACATGTGAGCCTAACAGATGGTGAAATGCTGCTGTGAAACCACACTGAGGTGTCATGAGGCTGCAGCATCGTCTTCCAAAGCATGACTGATGCTGTGAATCGAAGAGGCTCTGTTAGTTCAAACTCTGTGGAAGGCAGCAAATACAACAGACAGTAACAGTGGTATAAGATAAATGAAACAGTTGGTTACCACACATACAGTATGAGTTCACACAAATGTAGAACCACAATTAGTTTGCTATGGCAGCACCAAGACTAACAAACTAAAGGGCAACACACACAAGCAGCATATGACGTGCATCAAAACACCTGCGCCTCTTGTTGGCCAAACACCTTCAAGGAACAGCGCTGTCAGAATTCCCAGTGTTTGTGTACATCAAGAAGACAAAAGAAAAAAAATGATTTGATCACTTTTGGCCCCTGAATTTGGCACGTCTCAGCTACGGTACCTTGAATACTTCTTCTGTTTTTATGGTGCATTCAGTGTGTGCTATGGCCATTAAAAATGATGTGACGCAGCCAGTGTGTTACCCTTTAATCACTCTTGATGTCACCCAGACACAAACCCAGGGATGTTGTATTGTAATGACCTTAATATGTACACAATCATCGCTCTCGTTTGTTCTATAGTTGTATAGTAGCAGTGTGCAGTCAAGTTATGTACCAACAGCTCTGCAGGAGAAGGTCTTGGTGGAACTGCAGGAGGAGTCTTCGTCATCTCCATCTGGGATGGAATGGGACTTGGGGTTTCATTTGGGGCTTGATTTGGGACCTTCAGTTCCACTGTGTTCTTTGAAGGCTCTGCACGTTTCAGGCTCTCGGTGCCCAGGTGGACAGAAAGCGAGGCTGTCTGTGTCGGGGGTGGGGACAGGGTGGGAGCCCTTTGTGGCTGGTGGGTGGTGGGGGAACCTGTTGCCTTAGGTTGGGGGTTAAGGTAAGACTCGAGGTGAACGGGAGGGTCAGGGATGGTGACAGGGGTTAGTTTGAGGGAAGACACCTTACGCTCCTGAGCCTGTGTGTTAGTGGTGGCAGATGCACTACAGCTGTTGCTCATATCATCTGTGATCATGGACTGTTGTGCCTGCTGCACTGGGTTAACACTGCTCTCTGAATACGAGTAAGAAGATGTGCTACTAACAGTGTAGGACTCCTTTAAAATGGCTTTCTCATTCTGAGTGAAAGTTAGCATTCCTGGGCTAAAATCGTTAGCCAGGGCAATGAGGGAGCTGTAGTCTGGTGGATTAGTGCCAGTGGGCGAGAAGTGGAAACTCTCTCTCCTGGGGGGTGGCAGCGGCACGTGATTGAAATCCTTATAGGCCAATCAGAATGCAACAGCCAAGGGAGGTTCAAGCAACAACAACAAAAAATCATCAGCGTAAAGCTCGATTCACATGATCTGGAAGTTGTTCCAAATACATACTTAGAAAAATAGTATGGTCCTGTGCAAATTATCCATAATTACGATGGTTTGTGGTGTCATTAAGAATATAATTTTCCACAGAGACTTTTACGAGCCAAACATGGTTTTTTTTTTTTTAAACTCTGGCAGTAAAAAAGACAAACTGTCAACATCTGCTGGTGTGGTGTGTGAGACATTTTACCTGTGTTGGTGACTTTTTGTCCTGTAGGTTGGGCCTGACGCTGCGGAAGCCTTTGGCAGCGAGAGATGAGCTGCTGGCGTCTCCATTCTTAAGGCCATCTGTTACACTGCGTGACCGCCAAGAATCTAAAGATAAAGTTAACATTATTAATGTGATACACTGCAGTGTGTTTTGATTAAGTTTTCTGGTCTCCTGCAGGGTGTTTTATAGCTTCTTTTGTCATGTGCACTGTCAAGATTCTCCACCTGAACTCACATAAACTTACCCAAGTCTGACGAGTGAGATTCACTCCCTGAAAAGAAAGAAAATACAGTAGTAATAAGTGTAATGACTGAACGTCTGATCATAGAAATCACTGCAACAAATGTCAGTACCATCGTGCAGGATTACATCTAAAGTAGTTATCGTCTCACAAAATGCTTGTGAGAGTGTTCAGTGCGACAAAGAGAGACTTGGTGATGGGGTTAAGGGAGTAGAAACAGGTCTGTAAAGACAGCGTGAAGAGGAAGGAGTACAGGACAGAAAAAATCTTTCTTAAAGATACAACCACCGGCTGTACTCACATTTTAACATTCATAAGCACTCCAAAGTCTGTGGTCTTAATTAGCAACCACTTTGTTGGAAGCCTACAACCTCTTGTAATCACAGAGCATTTTACTACTAATAATACCACTTTGGAGTCTTCTGGAGTTTACAGAGAACATTTCCTCCAGATAAAGTAGTTTCCCTGTCAACTTTTGAAGATGGGAAAGTGGAAACTACACAAAGTCACATGGCAAACTAACAATTAGTTAGGATTTAAGGATCAGCATGATGTTGCTCATAGATTACAGATTTCTAAAGTCAGAACTCCCACAGCATTACCACCATAAATGATTGATGTATCAATAGATCATTTGTATGAGTTATTCATCAACTGCAAATTGAACTGAGCACCAAGAATTAGGCAGAATGGTGCCATTTTGGTCAACATAACAAGTCCATCCAAAAACATTTCCACATTCTCCAAGCGCTCAGGGTCAAGGGAGATGTGCCATATCTAACCAACTCATGCTGACAGAGGAGAAAGAGAAATCCGGAAAAAAAAGAGGCAGGAAAAACACTGATGAAAAAACTTAATACAACAGGAAAAGTAGAATAAACTACCCATAAAGAGGGGGAAATGGCATGGAGTAGTGTGAGAGTATGACATATGAGAGCTGTCAAAAGGAAGGAAGATTAACATCAACAACAGCTTGGTACAGCATGACTTATGACTGAGATAGCAAAAACAAGCCCAGGACAGAAGAGACTGAAGGAAAGGAAATAAAATAATTAAACAATGAACTCATTAGAAAAAAAGCATCCAGCAGTCCAAACATTGCTTAAGCAGACCGAGGCAGCCACAACCCATTTGAAAGGATTTCAAATATGTTAAAGCCATATCAGGTTGATGGAGCTCAAACAGCATTCTGGAAAACAACAAGCTACTTTTCAAACACTTACCTCACGCTTTGACAGCCAACACCTGAAGTGGCCTCTATTCTAGCTGCTTACTGTGTATAACTCTTCTTATTCAAACGTGTTAATCTGGAATGTGTTTGTGAGTGTTAGTACCTGTGCCTAGATTTGGTGAGCTCTGGACCCTCTTCATGGGAGAGAGTATGAGTGACAAGGCCACGCTTTTGCGAGCGAATCCTCCGCTATCTGAGAAATCACAGCCGGGCAGGTGATCATCGAGGTAGAAGCAGCAGCACACATGCACATGCATATACACAAATACACACACAGACACGAATGCGTCCAGCCAAAAATGCAAACAAGTGGAAGCAAGGCACATGCATTTAAAGAGCCTGATTTTTTGTTTACTGCACAAGCTCAGGATATGAGATTAAACTGGTGCACTGTGCAATCACAAGATTTAGCTGTAAAGTAGAAGTTTGAAGATGCTCTACTGTATGAGCCGGACCAGTTCTGTCAGACACAGTGTCCTTATGATGGAAACACAAATATCATGACTGACGTGAGATGGGAAATTAACATGGGGGACATTTGTTAATAGTAGTGAAATCAAGTGTGAATATCAGCAACATTATACATTTCCTGGTCCACTTCTGACACACTTCTGAAACACCTCCATTAATTAAACCGCAGAGAAATCTAGAAGTTTTTATCAAGTGGGGGCTCGTCCAGGATCAAAGAAATCTACTAGGAGTTAATTAGCTTTACCATAATTTATTCTTTTTAGCAACTTGCTCAAGCTTGTTTTTTGTTGTTTTGTTTCTCCATCAAATCAATTTTCTGTTCTGAATGTTATAAGGTTTCCTCAACACACCCATTTTTGTATTGTCTTCCATATTGTAAATAAAGGCAAACATCCAAGATGAGTCAAGCTACCACTGGCAGCCACACGGTGTGTCGGTGTGTGAAGAGGACTCAAAGACGGATTACTCATTGCTGATTCTCGGGCTGGAATACACACTTGGGATGACTGCCAACTTTAGGACAGAGCTTTGGGAATGTATTAAAGGAGGAAGACGTCACTGTGGTTAAAAGCAACAGGCTTACTATACTTAGTGATGCTTTCAGTCACAATAACCCAGGCCCAAAATGGACCAACACCAAAGTGGTGAAACAGGGTCAGGGTTAGAATTATAGACTCATGCCTGTGGCAGAGGAAAACTAGCACACATAGTGCCGTTTGAAACCACAAGGCGGTCAGAAATATGGAAACAATGATATATATTTTTATTGTAGAGTATCAAATGTAAACTTTTTTTACGTTCAGTTAACTTGCACTAAGAAACACAAGATAAATAACAAGAAACAAAACAAGAAAATACAATTCTTACACTTTGCTTAACAAAAAGAATAGACATGGACTGGATGGAAAATCTCACACAGCATATGATTCATTTGTGTGTGTGTGTGTGTGTGTGTGTGTGTGTGTGTGTGTGTGTATACTTGTATACCTGTATTCATATTGAAGAGCACTTCTTACTGTTCTACTGCAGGGGGATACACTTTCCTGAGAAACAAAAACAAAATATATCAGAGAACAGAATTAAGTCAGCTGATTGCACCTCTAAAACAGGGAAGAAGCGATTGTCTTTTACAGTGATTAACATTTACAAAATAATCTTCCTGAGACTGCAAACTATGTTTACTGACTACGGTTTTACGGAGTGTTCTTGACCTCATGCATTAATCTCCTTATCCGATCATGTGTTCACAAAGTGGTGAACCTTGCTCCATCCTTGTTTGTGAAAGACTGAGTCTTTCCAGGATGCCCCTTTCATACCCAATCATGATCCTCTCACCTGTTACCAATCAACCTGTTTACCTGTGGAATGTTCCAAACAGGTGTTTTTGGAGCATTCCACATCTTTCTCAGTCTTTAGTTGCTCTTGAACCAACTTGTTTGTAACGTGTTGCTGTAAGAACAAGCATACTGTAATGCATACTGTCTTTGTACCGTTTTCAAATGAGTACATATCAAATGAATCAACAAAGCATCACATTCTGTTTTTTTATATATATCATTACATAGTGTCCCAAGCTTTTTGGAATCAGGGTTGTATCAAATCTCAAGCAAAAGCAATTATTTTGGAAATCTGCCATTTCCTGCTGCCTACTAGGTCATTAGCTTCACTCTGATTGAAATCACACTGCCTACGAACCCAAAATCTCTGCGCAGAGAAATTCTGTAGAGATTAATGATGTTTAGGAGCTGGAATGTAGTGTGCTGACATACTGCAATAGACTCCATGTCAGCTCAATTTTAAACTCCTTTCACACATCTCATTTCTCCAATCTTGAGGTGTAGACCTTATGGACATGAAATGAGACCTGGGGATGGAATGGTTCATAAACTGCACTTTTGAATTTCCAGGCAAAAGAAGGAATCATTAGACTGGAACTGCCATCCACATCTGACCATTAGGCTATGGTGGCATAGACCTTTATCTGATAAGCAGTATAAGATATGCTCAGCCTCTAAGTCCAAGTGTGCCAGGATAGGCCCCCTGCAACCCTGAACAGCGTAAGAGGTTTAGAAGACAGATACATGGATAATGTGGTATGGATATGAATGACCCACAGATCCGGATAGAGGCGCATTAGAACGCCTAAGAAAGATTACCAGAGTATTTCTGAGTAACTGCTTTAACACTGACACAAAGGACACTGGATGGACATCTGACATGTACAATATAAGTCTATAACAACTGCGAACAAACATGTACTCTATAATTTAGTGCAGCTAAAAAAGATATAAGCTGCAAAACGAGATCATACTATCTTTTCATAGGAGCTGAGGAGGTGCTAAATAGCCGGACAGCAAGCTCACTTCTCATTCACTGGGTTAGGGTTACTATGCTGCACAACACAGAAAAGTAAAAGTTGGAATAAAATCAACACATAGCTGCCTGTCACGTTCAAAAAGGCATTTAAGCCAAAGCCTAGAGCCATGGAATCCAAATGTGGGAACATAACTTCTTCCAGCTGAGTGAGAGATTTAATGACTTCAGCAAATTCAGCATATGGATGAAACATAAATAACGTCAATGGCACTGATAAATGACACAGAAAGGCATGTTTACTTAACTCTACCCATATGTGATGCCTGTCTCTTGCTATATGGAGACCTTTTCTTGGAACTGCAGTGGGGTGCATGATTGATATGAATAAGTCACACATCAAAAGCTAAAGGCACAACATGGACTGCTGCATCTCTGCGTGAATACATGCACGTGTGTCATCATGGGACTTAGTGTGTATGACAGATACTATAAGTGACAGCCTACAGTGGCCGCAGCGGTGATCATATATGTCTGGTATGTAAATAACTATGACATACACAAGGCTAACCTTGCCATACATACATGTAGGTACTGTTGTGAAGTTTTGGCAATGCGATGTACAGTACCTGCTATTTGAATGTTACTGTAGACAACTCCAACACTCTTACCTCTGAAACATTATGAGCGAGATGATTCAAGTAGCTTAATAACCAGAAAGGTAACTGAACACATACAGTCAAGTGAAAGAGGAGGCAAAGACAAAGAGACAAATACAACTGGTCAGTATATACTTTCTCATCATATACAGTGAAAATCTTAATCCTCATTTGAGCATTTGTGTTGAATATTGTGGGTGAAATGGTCACATGACTTTCCTGGAATATTAAACCTATTGTACAATGTACATTTTTAAGCTCTGTTTTAAGTAAACCTAGAAGTAAAAGTAGAATTTACACACCCAAATCAATCCAAACACTCTTTTTAATTCTATTCTTTCAGTTTCTATGGTGAGCACAGGGGGGTGAAATGCACAGCTGTTTCGGCTATGCCTTCTTCAGTGCACCAAGTAATTAAATCTGTACTAATTATGTCATACTACAGTACATAAAAAGTCTATGTAAACAAACATTGTGTTTGCATACGAGAAAGTAGGGAAGCCCCTAGTCATAAAGGCTGTGTGATAATGAAAGCACACATGGTAAGCACTGCACTTTGTGCTATGGTTAACAGTTTTAGCATTCGTTTCAGCTCTAGATACAAACAAACTGGCAATGCAAAGGGCAACGCATCATTAGACATTTCCTTCAACACTACGGTGATGCTGGGCCTCTTTGACCATTGACCATGAAAGTCCTGATAACTGTGGCTACCATTTACTGGGGCTTATTTTGGAAAAGCTATGCAACCATATCCTGACATGAATGTGTCAACTGCCTTAGCAGTTGGCTCCAGTGCTGAGTGGCGCTAGATGGATAGCACAACATTAACATGTATGTGACCATGCTAAAAATTCTACAGGCTTGATTCACATGAGAAGATGGTAAACATTAAGACACGGGAGCAGTCATTTTTGAGACATGATGAGTCATAATTATCATTCTAATTATGACAAAATATTCTTGTATACCTAAACTGTTTAGCTGTAACAAAAAAGGCTTTCATCATAAGAAGAAAGTGTGAAAAATATTTGTGTTCGACTGAGGCAGCCTTCTACAGAATGAACAAATAGAGTCAGCTACAGGACAAGGTTTCTGATTAATATCAGAACTAGACCTTCACTGGCTGCTGCAAGATTACTGCATATATAATATATCAATGTATATGTCAGATGATAAGCCACAAGAATTTGCAGTACAAAAAAATGTAAAAAAATAAAAACACCATCACCATTACATAGACTGTCCACCAGAGACAACTGTCTTAGTTTGTCAGCTGCAAAAGGTTTACTCGGTATCTTGTCACTACGTCACTATACTACACAAAAACAAAAAAAAAACAAAAAATGTCCATAACAAAAAAAAGACATCCATGTCAAGATTGTTGTTTTTTCTGTAGAAATCTGCAGACATGTCTGGTTGTTTTGTCACCTTATTTCTTGTTTTAAACCTTGAGAGACGATGCCTTAGGAACACTGGTTCATGCAGTGGCTGACACTAACATAACTAAATACCTATGTCTATGGTCCCATTAGTTATGCACGGGAAGAAGTTTGGAATGCTCTGATAGTTTGCAAAATTTTGTTTGATCAACAACACTGTCTAAATGGAAAAAACTATGTACTGTGTCACCTGAGTTAAGATACAAATTTACATTTGATTTGTATCTGTCCAATCAAAAGCAATAGTTACTGAATATGCAACTTGATGATAAAACAAAATCTGTTCCAGCATAGGGAGTCAATAAGAGTAATGAAGTGATCATTTCATTAAGCGGCTGTGTGAATTGTAGCTAGAATTGTATTTGCTATCAACTGTGTTGTAGGCTTTTGTTTTCCAAAGCAGCAATATGAGCGAGTGTGTTTGTTGCAGAAAATGTTTCAGAGAACACAAAAAGGTGCCTTTGGGACCATTTCTCTCAGGCAAACACAAAATGCTGAATTCAATCTGTACAGTCTTCCAATAATCTTTACAAGAGCTTTTCAGCAACAACTGTAACTTGCACGTGGGACGACATGAACCCATGCATCGTGGGATACTTTCAGTCCCTTAAGACCTAATCCTCACCCTCACCCTCATACGGTATGCCCTCATAAATCTATCTCTGAGATACACACATACATGCACACACACACACACGCACACACACTGGGGTAAATCATGGGTCTGGCGTCGCAGGCAGTCGGCGTCCAAATGATGGTCAGATTATAAACAGGATCATGTTTCTTGGGGACAGATCAGCGGCGACACAGCAGCTGTGGCCATGGTGTAATGTTATGGCTGGACACTGCAAGAAAACCCGCCAGACTCTACACCTCCGATCTATCTGTCCAGATAGACTTTTTTAAGCTTTTAAATCCATATGTGCGGCCCTCTCTAAAGCCAGTGATAGACCATTAGCACATCATGCATTTCAGCACAGATATCACAGTAAACGCTGAAGAGGCAGCAAATGTTTCCATAAATATTCAGTGAGTGCTTCTCCAAAGTTTTAATGCTACAAAGGAAGGAGAGGGAATAAATGTTGACAGATCAAACACTGGTTATCCTATCATTTCTAATACTGAATGAATTTAATTGCCAATTTCCAGAACTCTTCTCTACACTGAATTTTACTATATATTTACAAAATTAATCTAAAAGTGCTAAATAAATGGATAATAAACAAGATACCAAGGCCATTTCCAAAGAGCTTTTCAATTCTTGTCCTAGATTTGTTGGCCAAAGCATTTGGTATGTTAAGTTTGTTTCGAGTCATTTTATTTTCTTACTTCGCCGTGGTTTATCCACCGACTGTAATTTAGACATTGGTGGGCCACTCTGGAGACTAGTGTGTATATAATTACTGAGTGTAATAGCTGTGGGACCGCAAATACACAACTCAGGGCTATAAGCCGCAGAAAGCCATGATGTCCAACACCACAAGCCCATCAAGCCTCATTAGTCTGTTGAGTGATCCACTGGGACAGTCCCCGGTTCATAACAGTGGACTAATAGAGAGAAAGAGTGCCTCAGTATAAATACTTTGGTGTTTGGCTGGACAATAACCTTAACTCCAAGCATATTAACACCCTGATTTTAAAACTGAGAGCAATACTTGGCTTTCTGTAGAGAGATAAGAATTACTATTCACCATAGAAAAATAATTGTCGCATCAACATTTTTTATCTGTTTTGGATTATGGGGATGTTACATATCAACGCAGGGAAACCAGAGAGCTGCTGGTGGACTTGTGCAGGTGCAAACACTCACGTTGAGGGAACACTAACATCCCTTTTAACTCTGAACTCAGATAATCTTGGTGCTTGCTCACAGAATACATGGTGCTCCACATGCCATTAATCAGTACTGAATAATGAAAAAAGTTATTCTCTCATGGTGCACTTTATGCATGAACTGATCTGCAAAGGGGATAAACTCTGCTGTGAAAACAGATGTTCAAAGGCCTTATTTCAGATCGTCTTTTGATGGATTGTAAATGTCTTTAACTACACTGTGATTTTATCTTTTTATTACTTTTGCTTTAATATATTTTATTCTACGTTATACATCTGAACAGTATTGTAAGTGAAGATACCTCCTCGATTGTCCTTTGAGGCAAAATAAAAGTTGATGAAAGAGGTTTTGAGCTTTTAATCTCTTTGAAAAGTAACACACTCTTATAGTTATGATAGGAAGCTCATCCTTGTTATTAGATCACGACCATTGATTTGAGCTCATCACCAGAAACTGTTGACATCAAAGCATGTCCATTTTCCTTGCTTTGATGACGTGCTAATTTTCCCACATGGAAGAGTTTTAATATTGTTGACCTTGACAAAACTCTTCACACAAATTCAATTCTAAAGACAAAACAACTCACGTCGCGGTGAGTATATGGGAATTTCCATGAGTAATCTCTCTGTTTGTGCTATTTAAATGATCTCATAAAATTAGTGTGTAAACAGCACTTAGATGACAAAGCAGAACTTAATCAATGTAACTAGAGAATGAGGTTAAAGCACATCACAAAATGTCATGAAACACTATCTTGCTTTCATGAACAAAAGGAGGAACATTTAGCTGGGTCCTTAAACTAAGAAATGTCCTGAAAAAACAATAACATGAAGAAAAATGTAACCCAGACAGTATGATGGAAACACAAAAGGAAGGAAAGAAAAACACAAACATGTCCTCAAAGAGCACTGGCCGGGATGCCATTAGTCACTGGCAGTCTGCCTTGGCATAGACAAAACAAGTGTCTGAAAACAAATTTGTCACCTTCCCTCCATGAGAAAAATGATAACAATGAAAACATAAACAAATAAGGCTGAACTTCCTTCAATTTCCTGCCAACTCTTCATGGCTATGCATTATAGCTTGTGTTGTTTTCAAGCTCATCAAACCACCCAATCTTATCCTGCAGATCAGCACAATGTCACTGGCAGAGACCACTCCCAGAGCAGAAACACTAGGCAGAGGCTGGGAGTAACCACTGGAAATGCTTTATGCTACTGTTTATTCACTGCCCATCCTTTCCTTTGTCTCCTTTTTGTACTACAGTGTTTGTTGGTAGTTCATCTACTGTATTTTGGTCAGAGGGGTGAAAGAGAAAGGATCAGATACTTTGCAGCTACTTCTTCATGCCTCCTAGTTTCACGGTCCACAAAGCCATGACCCTGAAACTGCTCGCAACTATGGAGGAGACAACAAAGTCTTCCATTTCTCACCCATGAATTGACTCCTTCTTATTAGCTCACATTTATCTTCCCATCATTCCTAGATCATTCCTGTCATAAGACATGGGAGAGTTTCAAGGGTTTGTCATTTCAGATATAACCCAGATTCAGGCACTCACAAACTGCCAACACTAAATAAACAAATGCGCCACAATAATAATAATAATAATTAGGGTGAGCTATAACTTATGAATCTTATAACTTATAAATCTTTGCTGCTATAACTAGCAGCAAAGATTTATTGTAATTCTTTATTCATATCTATTCAATTGTGGCCATTTTTATTTCAAAATGCCATATTTCAGTTGAATTCAACAGAACTTTTAAAGGTCCTTTTTTGCGTTTGTGCACATGTGTGGAGATAGTGGGAGAGAGTGAACAGTCACAGGAGATAAGCCGACTATGGCCTCCAGGGTCCTGACCCAGGAGTGGTCACTCAGTCCGAGGCATACTCACAGGATGTCAACAGATTAAGCTCCTTAGCAATACTATTTAAAGACCTAACCAAGAAGTCATTGGATTGACATTTTCCGTTCAGCTCTTCTATATAGAAAAGCTTGTCTGAGAAAATTAATAACGCTGCAGTGAACATTAGTTACAAGCCTGCATTCAGGAGTTTGATGGGGATGAAACTGAAGCGTTAATCTTACTGTCGGAATCAAAGAGAACAAATCCCTTTGCAATAGAATTTCCCTGGAGATCCTACATAAATCCTGCCTAAACCCAACTAACAGGGAGAGTCACCCCTCCAAAAAAGGCAAAATGTAGAATTGCTTCATTCCTTAATAATGACTGAAATGAAGTCAAGTTATTTTAGGTGTGCATTTTTGTGGTAAAAATGTGGGGAGTGCAGGGCTGTGGTAAGAAAAAAAAAGAAAGGCTTGAGAATCAAAATAAGAGTCTAGCTAGAAGGAAATACCCATTGTGCTTCAAGTGGTCAAGTATTTCAAGTACTTCGAGCATCATCACCAAAACAAGTAAACATTTGAACGGTATATAATTCAGTGCTATAACACAAAGTACAGGAAGCGGATAACTACTTTGTCACGTTTAGTGGTTCAAATTTCAACAGTGAACTTAAAGTAAATAACATTCACATCCTACCATCTCTTCATTTTAAAGTCTGAGTCAAAGGAAATCATCAAACACTGACAGCCACGATGCAAATAACGCTTTACTTAAAGCAACTAGGAGCAGATTAAACGTGACAATTTTCATAAACCCTGTAAATCCCTTAACAGCAGAGCATTACATCAGCTGCTGCAAAGACAACTCATAACTTGTTGCCTCCCATTCTCAAACCTCTTTCAGAACCAGTTAAGACAATACTCTTGGCTCAACAGTTAGCCAAACTACTGGCACATAGCTATATATTACAGTGGACCTATTCAACTTGACGATACATGAATTAATAATAAAGCTATTCAGATTTTTTTTTCAAGGCTGTATTAACTGGAACGTCCGTTGGTACTGCATACTAGCTTGGCATATTAGCATCTGAATCTGTATTTCCATATGAGCAAGCAAAAACTGTATCTCCTCTATAATCATTAAAAAATGCTTTCCACCATGGCGGTTTGGTTAAACCTCTGAAATCAAAATTAATTTTAGAATCTGACAGTAAGTTTTAATCCATATCAAGACCTGTTTAAGGATTTAAGGATGTTTAAATCCTTGCTGAGGGTACTTCTTAGCTGCAGTGTTAAAATCCTTTAATGCACACATCAGAATGATTATCCTGCTTATTCCCTGGTCACTTGCCAAAAATGTTAAATAGGAACATTCACACATTTTTTGATGTATTGGACGAGTCTGTCTGAGGAGTTTAGGCCATACTCTCCAGCCAGCCAGAAATACAGTCAGAATTCAGCCACTCCAGGGTTTAAACCAACATAAATATTCCACATCTATGGATTTTAACGCATTACTAAAAACTCTGACAACTGATTGCAGCACTAATAGTTCATATTGAATGAGTCTTCATGCCGCGTACTGTTTTAAGCTTCTCCCTCACAGAAAAACAAAGCTGTTTGTTGTTCGATGCAGATGATTTCTAAGGAATGCTTTATCAGCACCCTGTTCTACCACCACATAACTGCCACTAGTTGAACAACAGCCACTTCCAACAAAGTCTCTGTTATCAGCCTTGTTTGTTCAACCTTGCCACTCATTAGCAGACCCCCCTCTGGCTGTCTGAATGGATAGGGAAGGTCAATACACTGACCCTGCGTGCCCACTCACTGCCCATACTGCAAACAACAGAGGGCCGTGTGTTCTGCAGATTGCATCACAACCCCACTAACGAGCAGAGCCATTAGCCTGAGAGCACTAATGCAATTATGCAACACAAGCCCCGGCACTGTGAGTCGGGGCTATGGGGGAAGATGAATGAATTGGATGTGACAATTCGTGGGTTTGTTATCTTACCATTACTACACAGCTCCAAAGATGTATTCACTGTATACTCTGAGTGGAAGAGAGAGATGAAACAAAGAGCTGTGGTAAAAGCGTGTGGACAAGCCAAAAAAGGCAAATAAGACACAAAAATGAGCACAGAAAAAATAGATTGCAGAGAGGATGAGAGACTACATAGAGGAGCAAGTTTGAAGAAGCAAACACTAGTGAAAATGGAAATAAGCCGATATTAGCATGTCGTATTATGTAAGCTGTCTGGCTACAGCTGTCTGGGGACACGGCATCATCACTAAACAACACCTCAAGAGCTGTCACTGTTTCATCTACTCCTCTCCAAGATGCATACGCTACAGGAGAGCTCTGTAATAAAGGCTAGTGATTACAACACTGCAGAACTCCAGGCTACAAACTAAGACAAACACAACAAGCTGATACAAGCGGACTTAAAATTAAATAATGGGATGCACAAATGGAGGAACAGCGTTACATGGACGTTAATGCCAAAGCAATTTCAAAGATGACGCATGAGTGTTTCCTGACTCGACACTATGACTCAGCGGACCCCAGTAATGGCTTCAGCTTTTTCAAATGGTTGAATGACGGGAGAACAACTGCTGGTCGACTCCAAATGTCAAACACTTTCAGTTTAAAATGTAATGTTTAACCCTCTGGAGTACTGGCCATTTCTTCAGAGCACCGGTGCCTTGAATCTCTTACTACTTAAAGAACTACACAATGTCAGTATTGTAAGATATAAGTAAGTAACTGATATATATATATATAATATATATTTCAACACAGCCTGGGCTATTTGAATATGTATGTTGCTATAATGCCATGTAATATTAAAAATAGTTATAAGACCATGAACCCAAAAGAAAAATGCAAAGAAACTATGCACAAGTGTTTGGAGTCTTCACCCATGTAATCCCAAAGCCTCAGGCAGCAAACAAACAAACAAACACACAGGCTGCTGAACTATTTACATTTTTATCTTTTACAGTGCACTTGTTTTTTCAGTGTGAGATCTTGAAATCTTTTCCTAAACCTAACCATCTCGAGGATGTACAATGTTGTGGGCATGTCCTGTGGCTTCTTTGTGTCCGCAGATAGAAATATTTGCTTGCAAACACGCCAACACACCAAACAGAATACCGCCTGTTTCACTGTATACACAGTGTGCGGACACTACAATGCTCTCCATGTGCACACAGAGTTCACAACTTAACACCAGTTTCCATGATGGATTTCACAGCTACTGGAAGGATTAGCATCACAAATGATAGCTTTCTGTAATGGCAAGCCAGTGCACTGCAGCAGAGTTTTTTCAGCAAGTCCCTACATAAATCAGGTACAGAAAAATTAATCAAAGTACCAGATAAGTTTTCAGTCCAGTCGTCGACTGTGACTGGAGCGATCCAAGAACTCAACTGTAATGCTAAAACTTTCCTATGCTCACAAAATATTGAGCACTGGCTCTATCAAAGGACCAAAAGCAGCCATTTGTAAAAATGCCATGGAGATGATTAGCTTTGTGAGATCCATGGCAGGTAAATGCCACAGCGACCCAGGGCTGGACACTGTTTGGATTTTAAGAATTCTGATTCAGAGCCTCTGAGGAGCAGCGTCAAAAAAGGTCCCATGCTTATTTCACTTTGACTGGCAAAGACTTTAATAATTGTGATTTTTCATGTGTGTGATTTGTCATGTTATTTTCACGTTATGTTCACATATTTCTCCCTTTACACTTATTCACTAAATTCTTTGTAAACACTTGTTATTAATCACTCTTGTGTGTAAGTTCGTTCTGTGAAAAACATAGCATGACAGTGAAGAAGCCTTGTGGGTCATTGAACCTCAACAGGAAGAAATGAGTGTCTGAAGAACAACATAGCTATCTTGTAGAAAGATCTGATACCTTAAAAAGAAAATGAGCTGAAAATGACATTTTAAACAGTTTAGAAAATGTTTAGTAAAGACTTTGTAAGCTATTCTTTTATAACATTATCAAAATCTGATCTCGAAAAGAAACAAGATATCTTGAAAACAGTCTGTCATTTGACGCGAGGGGTACGCTGAAACAGAACGGCTATCAGCTGTGGCTAAGATTACATTCCCCATACATAGTCTGGATTCCCCAGGTACCGGTGTTAAGTGTTGAGCATGAAGATAAGAGGAACTTGATTAGCAGAGGTGCTATATTTACTGCCATTAGACAAGACCCGTTACCCTCTAAGGTGGTCTGGATCATCTGGAAAATCCATCTGAGGAATCTTTGTGCACTCTGGATGTAAGGCATGAGGAAATATTACTCATTAAATATCTCAGAGAGGTGACTGTTTATGTCTTTATCTCAGTCGCTAAGCATAAGATTCAAAACGATCAGACTTTTTGTTTGTGTGTGGGCTGAACGGCACTTCCAGATTGTCCTGAACAGTTCTACTGATTTTAGCTTCAGGAATGTTTCTACCTTCCATGTCGGCCATTGAACAACACTGTAACGAGCTCCAAAAACCTCCTTCCTCTTACAGAGTTTGTTGATGTTAACGGTAATGAGCAATACTGCAACTAATGACAGTAAGTGTGAACCAGTATTTTAAGTATTTGTGTAAATACCAAAGGCATCTGTAAGAGGTATTTTGCGTGGCAGACAGAGAAATCGAGAACATCGCGTATTCACATACGTAATTCAACACCCTCGTGTTATTGTGCTGTTATCCTGTAAAGGCAACTTTTGAATGTCTTTGCTCTTTTGTACATCAGCTGTTAAACAAATACCCAGTATCAGGAAGGAATGAGGAAGAGGAGGTCAAAGCGGAGTCACAGTAACAAGAGAATTATAGTTTTAAAGCTGCTGAAAGTAAAACAATAGATTTTCTGTACTGCCCTGCTAAGCTCCCTGATTTGCAGAACACACGTTGCCAAAACTTTCTGTACTTAGACATATAAGTACATAAATCGATGGTCAAACCTGATTTACACATGATAGATGACACAAATCCAGCGAAGTAATCAAGCCATCTCTGTCCCACATAATGCAGCTTATGTCTAGCCAAAAGGTTTTTACAGGAGCAGTGTAGAGTTTTAGTGGACTGGAAGGAATCATTTACATGTATCAGTAATGTCACATGTACCATGGAAAAATGGGGTGCACTGTGACGTGTGCAGGGAGCAGACACAGTGTCTCACTGTATGTAAAGTCTGGGGGAGAGGGAACCAAGCGAACCCGTGCTACGAACCAAGGCTGGGAACCACCCCTTACTGTGTACCCAAGGGGTCAAGGTGACATTCCACAACACCTCTGAGACTGGCCTAATGGAGGGATTGGTGCATGGCTTTTGTTGAGTGGGAAAGAGGAGACCATGAAAAAGTGTGTAACAAGAGACGAAGTATGTAAAAGGGACACAGGGAGAGAAATGAGATTCTGGGGCCAAATTATGAGCAGGTAAAGGGAAAGTTTTTGGGGACTGAAGCAAAACATTTCTCCACATTTGAGTCTATCGAAATACAAAAATCTAAGATGAAGTTCAACAGGTGGATTTCTGTTGTATGTCCAATTCATTTCAACTTTCCTTTTTCAGTTTATGTTTTTTTCTCAAGCCACAATGTGTCTTCTAGGGTTTTTGTATAAAACTTTCCAATCCACAAAACTGTAATCTAAGTTATTTTCTGGTGCTATTTCTGAGGTGGCCGCGGTAGCAGCCACTGTTTCATTTGACACCATTTCCCCTGTCCACTGTCACAAAAGACAAAAATTCTCCTCTCAGTATATAATTGTGGGTTTTGGCAGGAAAGATAAATACAATCCCTTTTTGGTGTTTGGATTGTAAAATCTATTCACATCTCTTTTAATTTGCATTCCCTTTAAAGCATCAACGTGTTCATACCAAGTAAGAAACATCAGAAATGAGCAGAGAGCTTTATATCATCGGCTTGAGTGGTCTGAGAGGTGACGTAAAAGCCATTTTTTAAACACAGATGTATGTAAATCATTCAAGGGATTTTTGAAATACTCTATTTATTATTTTTTTGTCAATCCATAACACCAAATCTTCAATGCATTTTTAAACACTAGAGTTTAAGAAATAATGTTCTCTGTGTTTTGGCATAATAATGCACACGAGCACATTATCTACTTATGAAATGGAGCCATGCAGTCTGATTATCTTTTGTGACATTTAACCCCAAAAGCCTGACCTCTCAACCTGAGTGCAGGTGCAGCTGTCCATCAAGCAGAGAAAATTCAACTCTTACCGTCATAAAACCAAAAGACTGGAGACGTGCTAGGAAGAGTCAGGTATAGGTGAGCTGCGAACCCAAGAGCCTTTTCCTTCCACTTTATCTTCTTATATTCTGATTTGATGTTTCCTTCCTCTTCCCTCTGCTCAGGATAAGTCTCTCCTCCTGGTCAAGCTTTATTCCCAGGTCTTACCCTGTTTAATGCCTGGGAAGCACAGAGACGACAGAAACGAGGAGAAAGTTAGCGAGGCAAAGAGAGGGAGTGACAGAGAAAGAGAGTTCCCTGTTTGGGTGAAGCAGTGATCAGATACGGCTATTTTCAGACTCAGGCATGCTCGTCTATGAGACTGGAAAGTTACCCCCCAGTGAATATGGGTGGGGGCTAAGTGACAGGCCTGACTATCTCTATTTTACCACAGGCACACATGTTTGCATGCATGCATAACACACAGCATGCACACACACACACCCATGCACAAGACAGACTATATCTAGACACCCATTCACATACTGTGCAAACAACAATACAGTCACATATACACTGTCATTATATGGTACAAAATTTATCAGGTGGGTACACCTCTGAAAACATATGCATGGTTAAATGAAGTAGGGTTAAGACAGAAGCGGGAGTGAGCAGACAGAGGAGTGTTGGAGAGCCTCCACACGCCCACCTCTCCTCCAGGGTTTCAACGCCACGCAGTAACCATTGTCATCAGTGTGGGGCTATGTAAAGTGGATTTCTCCACACACAAACTGACAGGAGTGTCAAACTGTTTTCACATGAGACATTTTCTCATTCTCCATGGCTGACACTTTGATTGTCTGTGAAGAAGGGTCACTCGGAGATGTGTAAATGTAGATGCAGACGCACCAACTCTTTTTCATTTTATTGCAAGTAAACCACATGTGGTCAGTGTCACATCAGGCTGTAAATACATCGACTAATAATGTGTCCACTCACCTGTGTCATTAATAATCTTAACTGCTGTGTAATCCATATGGGAATGAATATTTTTGGAAATGACCACACACACACAGGCTGAATATACACAGCAGAGAGGTCAGCCAGAACCACCTCTAGACCCTAGACTCCCTGCTATTCCCAGAATGATGATGTAACTACTGCTATTAGCATCTCATATTTAGAGCCTGGTTACCTAAAACCAACCAGGCAGCTACTGTGCAATATGCTTTTTTGGATCACCCCCCTCCCTTCGCACCGACACTCGACAATAAACAAAACAGGCACAAAAATCAACAACTAACAAATTACTGGGTAGTAGGGTTCAGGAAGAGTTCAGCTGTTGCTACAAAGGCAATCCATTAACTTATGGTAATGCAGCTTGATTAGTGGCAAGTGAATATTGATAAGACTGCTGAATGATGACTTATTTTCCCTGCGAAAAACAGCCAAAACAACTGTGGTCTATCTATGGCATCAGCTTAGTCCACAGCCTGTTGGTCTACAGCTGAAATGGACCCATTGGCGCAGGTGTATCAAAAACAATAAGTTTGTAAGGGTCAACACATTAAGCATATAAATCCACAAAGCTAAAACACTGAAGTCATGAGCAACCTCAGCCAACTGTCAACATGCTGCCAACCTTTAAATCAAACATGGCTGGACTTAGTTGAGTTGTCCTGGATCAGCACTATCTGTGTCCGCTGTCATCGTGTAAATGATGAAGTGGTAATGTAAAAATCCCATCTACACCGCTCCAGTGATAAGCAGCACTCCCGTAACAACTACGTCCCCCCCAAACACTCAAGCTCCAGACCTTGGGGTTCCCACAGCCCAATACAGTGACTGGTGTGTTAGCAGACATGATCAAACAGCAGCTGGGCCCCAGAAATTTCTGGTCACGTGCCAAGGATCAAGGAGGTATGGTGAAAAGCTGACAACTGACAGGTGCTAATGATGTAACCTCTTGGCCAAAATCAGGGGAGTATCAGGAGACCAATAAATCACTGAAAGGCCAAAGCACTTGAGTTTAGTCCTCTGTTCTAATCATTATCTATTTACTTCAGACATTATCCTTTAATCTACCCAAGGCCTTACAAAAGATGACCGACAGGACCTCCAGCAACATGTGAACAAGCATCGGCGACTGTATCTAACGTTTGACGGTTGTAAGTTTTCAGTTCTGGATCGCATCCCTCATGCATTAAAACCAAAATGCAACTTTGATAAGCATCTCCTACCAAGTTTTGCAAGTGAAGAAATGGTTCATAAAAGCAATTAAACCCAGCATTACACACCAGCAGCTTAGGAATGATCTCATTAAAGTACCAGAGCAAACTATTTTTATAGTGACTGACACACACTCACACTCAAACACACAGACACTTTGACCTATGAGCCACTCCGGACTACAGTGGCTGCGTCGACATGGTCTCACCCGTACAGTTTCAACACCTAATTCATTATCAGCTCCTGCAAGGCCCTGCCATTCCCAGTTAAGTAAGTGGCAAGTTATAAAAAGCAGAAGAGCTGTGCATGTACACATTAGTAAGTGTCACTTACTGGAAAACACTTAAACCTGAGAACAGATCAAAAACGGGAAAATATGTCCAGGAAGATATCGTTCAACAGAGCCAGTGCCAATGTTGCTTTGAAACAACACATGATGCACAGGAATAAGAGCTCAGAACTCACTGTATTTTGTGTTGATATGGTTAATACACGATATTTAGATGCAAATCAAGAACAAGTAACCTAATACACCTAATACATTTCAAACCAGGTAACCATAATCTCAACAGGTTTAAGGCCTGATGTACAGGACAGAGTACAGCTAAGGCAGTCACTGATTTCTACAAAAAGCTTGTGCAGCACAACAATCAGATGGTCACATTTTACTTTAACCCATTACATATTTTAAATACTTAAGAATTAAATGCAATTGCATTAGGTTGCAACACAGGATATAGCTGTACTGAAAGGTCCAGTGTTCAGAATTTAGTGATATCTAGCTGGACACATCACCACGTTTCACCTTCTACGGTGCTGACTAAAAACGCAAACAACGATAAAGGCTCTCTATTCTGGCCTACTGTAACATGACAGTGAAACATGCTGAACTTCGTGGATGAGGACCTTGTAGATATAAAGGGCTCATTTTAAGTTGATGAAAATACAACTGTTGTTATTTTCAAGTGATTATATGCTAATGAAAACATACCTGCAAATATTATATTACATTTCTGCCAATAGATCCCCCTAAATCCTGCAGACAAGACATTTAAGAGCTTTCAGAATTGCCTATGTAGATCTCTTTTTGGGCTGGCTAGTACAGTAGCAAAAAAATAAGGCGCTGCATGTGTTTTTGTTTCTAATGAACAGAAATCCAGTGCCATAATAATTCTGCATGTGTTTTTACATTCACCAGCCCCGGGCAGCAAACACCTGTCTAACAAAATATGAAACTCAACAGACTGCATTTGCTAATTCTGAACTACCTGTGTACTCAAGGTAGTCTCTACTCTTTATCCTAGCTTAGCAGGACAGACAACTTAATTCCTCTGTGTCGTGTCACTAATCGGTTTAAAGCATGTCTCGATCCTCAACTACATGGAGCCTTTTTTTAAATTCCTCTTACAGCTGAAATGAATAAATCAAAATTCACTAGACTGAATTAGTATTTATATGGCAGGATAAATATAAAATACAACAATAAAAAATACGGATCCATCCTGGCTGGGAAGAACTTTTTTTGTATTAACATATTTCATCACCTATACATTTCTGAGTTTTAAGATGCTCTGGTAAAACATGGAAACACTGAAAACAGCTCCAATTTGTCACTGCATTTTTGCTAATATTTAAGTAAAACTAACCCACCGCTGCAGGACTTGGTTGTCTAAAAGTTCAGGGTATTTTTTTTATCACCTTTAAGACAATTTAAATGAGAGCATGCAAAAACAATGTGAACTTTCTTTATCAATATGCACTTTCACTAGTATCCTCCTTTTCTCTCTTCACTGAAAATTTATCTCTCCACATCTAATCACTGTAAAAGCATATGTATCAGTACTGCCGTGTGTGGCACATGAGGTGCTTCCCCTAGTGTTCATTGTTAGGTATTGCAATTATAACAGTAGCATAAAGCAATATATAATTATATGTAGATGTTATTATTCTATCCTTACTTAAATAATTAATGGACAATTGGCTTGATATTAGTTTTCCCACAATATGATGTTTGTATATACTTTATAGTGGAATTCTTAATAACTACCTTATCAATCAATATATACATTCAAAATTACTGTGGCATTTTTGGCTCAAACCAACCTACAATCACTGATCATCCCAATCAAATGACGAACGCTGACAACAAATATAAACTGGCTCTGCAGTTTAGTTAAAAAGTCCCCATCATCAAAAAGCTTGGTCATCCGGAGAGCTCAGGGAGAAAGCATGGCCTGCAGGCGGCCCCTGTTATCAGAGAGACGAGGAATTAGGCGAGCCTTTCATACATCACTTGAGCCATGACATCAGCTTCTGAAGCAGCAGAAAGAGGGGATGATGAAGGAACAAAACACACCCCAGGAAAAATGAGAGGGCAACAAAACAAGGAAGTAAACAGACAAAGGAGAATCAAAAAGAAGTGTGTTTGAGGGTGTGAGACAGAGAAAGACGAAGACAGAGTGACAGAGAGAGCGAGCTACGGGTTGTAACCTCCTTTTACATTCTGTACTTTCGGGAGAAAATGTGTCACATTCTCCTATTCCCTGATGACCTGCCTTGATCCCCTTTCCTCCCCTCTCTCCCTGTGCCTCTCACTCTCAGACACACACACACACACGCACACACACACACACACACACACAGTCTCTCTCAGTAACTCTAAACTGGCAGGTGCAACCGAGTTAACGCTAACAGAGACATACTCTCTGCCTCATCAATCAAGTCAAAATGCTATGATCGTCCATTAAGTGTGTATATTTAAGCCTCTGTGAGAGACTGTTTATTGGTGTAGCAGCCTCCCATGAGACGGATAGCAGCCAACTGTTGCTTGTCATGTTGCATCCTGCTATGTCGCTTCCTCTACTCCAGACCCAAGTATGCCTTCACAGAAACACATAAAGTCCTCCATCAAAGATAGCATCCAGTTAAGCCCACACACACACACACACACGCACACAGGCCAGGTAGTCCACGCTGGGCGCAGTATGAGGTTCCCGGAGTGATAGGGTTACACTTTGTGCATCCTGGACACCTCCCCACTCTGCCTGTTCGAACTGCATTCAAATGGGTCTTATAGATACCATCTATTGCTGCTGTCCTTTTTTTTTCTTCATTACATCATCCCTTTATACCGTTAGCAGATAGCACCAATGAAACACAGGGGCTGACTGTTCCTTACTGCTTTCTATCAGATCCAGGATAAAACACAGGCAACTGATTAGTCTTAAAACACAACATAAAATGCACCGCTGCAGAAGCACTCAGGAGTCAGAGCCCCACTGGTTTGACTGATGAGAGACTTTAATAGCAGGTGAATGCAACAAACACACTGGTAGAAGGGATGATGGAAAAACTGTAGGTCAATATTGACTTCACAGTGCCCATGTGAGGCATGGGCCTTCATAATACACCATCCTCATGAGGTGTAGCAAATGCACAGCAGTGGTGGGTTAGTGTTGGTACCATATAACAAGTAACTCTACAGGGCACAATAGAAAACTCCTATTTTCTGTAATGGCTGAAGAGTCAGGGTAGATAACAGATCAAATTAACCGCACTGTATTTTAGTTTTTCCATGATAATACATAAAATACTGTACAGCACTGCAGAAGTGCATGCTAACAATAGGGATTATCCAAAGCATTTGGGATGTAGGTTAAACATGGATATCTCAATTCATGCTTATTACCACCAAGCATCCTGCTTGTTGTTGAACGCCTCTCATGCTGACAGTGTTAGGCTGACTAATGTTAAGGAATATTTCTTTTTCTCCACGTTTTAAAAGCTTACGGTTTGAGTATTTAACATCCTCCCAGCTCTGACCACGTCTTCCTTTAATGCCCTGGAAACAGCAATCCACTGGAATGCACTTTAGTAGCGACCTTCCCGCATCCCGGATGAGCTGATTCATTTGCCTTGGTCACTTCGATTAAAACTACAGGGTCATAGTTGCTTGTAACGCACTTAAAAACAACTCAAAATAGCCTGTTTACCTCGTATAAACTGCACGAAATTCAGCTGTTGTTCAGACCCGCCGCAGCCGCTAAATCGGCGCGGAAGGCGAAGATATTAGCTCTTCACAGCACTGCTGATAGTGTGTATGCGTGTGTGTGTGTATGTGTGTGTGTGTGTATCTTACCTTACAACGACTGTCGCCCCGGTCGACTAATTCCGCAACAAACCGTCAGGTAAGCGGCCGGTTCCATGTGAAAAGTCCTCACTCGAACAAGCGCACAAGTGCACACACAGTCAAACAAGGCGAGCTACAACGGCTCGGAAGCTAGTGCGGTGTCCGTGTGATGAAACCGTACACCTGTTTTTCGACGCGCATGGATGTCGCCGGTGTGGGTCAGCTCACTAAAGGCTGCTCCCTCTCTCGGGGGTCACTGTGGCTCGGATACCAATGCGGTGAAGCGTTCCCGTCCCCTTTCCTCACGACGCGAACCTCCACGGAAGAGGCGGCACAATTAGTTACCGCATGCCGTTTTGCTGTTTTTTTGAGTACAAGCGCCAGTCGCGCCGCGGTCCCACACTGCTCTCCCGGCTCTCCTCGCGTCGGTCCAGAAATGGACTGAACCTGCCTCCCGTTTCCGTTTTTATGATTATTGAATGATGCCGTAGCTTTGTGCGCAAAATGGCCTCTGTTATGTTCATTCAGCAACAGTCCACCGCGAGCTTCTCATTGGGTCTCCGTGTAGCCATGGCAACGCCCGCGGTTCAATCAGTAGCTCGCGGAGAGGACACTGGGACGCTGGGCCTGAGTGCAGCTCACTGCTAACAGGAAAGTGCCCCTTTACCGTCCGATCTGCATCAGAAACGCACAAAAGACTGACTCCAGCCATGAGGGGCTGGAAGTTTATGGAGGCTATAGGCTGTGTTAATGGCTAGAACATCATAATAATATAGCCAGGCTTAGAGGGTGATCCACAGACCCGTGCTAGGAATAAGACAGAGCTATGCCAACATTTGCGAGTGTGTCCCTGGCAGCATATCAAGGTGTCATCAGAGTGTGTAAAGGGAAATGCTGAGCTAAATATAAATAACAAGTTATAGCTTGACTTCCTTGTAGAATTGGTCTTCTGACCCGTTTGATGTAGACCTAATATGTGTTTTGAGGACAAGGTTTCAAATTGTAGAGTTGAAAAAGAAGCTTAAGTTAACCCTCCATTATGAGCCAAAATAATACATACATTTGCATTATCCTTATAATATACTGTAACCTACAATTGCGAGCTAATACTGAACAGAGATTTTCTGGAGCATGTGAAGGGTTTGTGTTTTGATTAGTTTTCCTAAATCTAAATCTAAACCTTTCAGGGGAATATCAATCAAACTAGTGTTGATTTATTCGTTTTAAGAATGGCTTTTATCTGTTTTTACAAATAAACTCTTATGTAGGATGGTGGTAAAAACAAGATATTTAAACTACTCAAGTTCTTTATTATCAGGCACATTAGGAGATAGTAGACATTTTGTTTGTGGGCACTTACCTTGACTTCCTTGTAAACTACAAAAAAAAAAAAAAAAAAGAAGAAGAAGTTTTTTTTTATTTGTTCCCTGGTGTGATTTTTTTAGTGAATATAAATGATAAATTCTAGCAGCCTATAACTACAGTGTTGTGCTGTGGATAAATGAGTGTGTAGTTAGCTTCTAGCAATCATTAATCATCGCGCTGCATCTACACAACAAATCCTTCAAACACTGCAAGAGCTGATCTTTCAGTTCACAGGTGACATCGTTCTGTGGCAGCAAAATCCGGTATTGATCTGAAAGTGTTAAACTCTGATAGGTGTGGATTTATATCAGCAATGACATGGTGTCAGTTTTAACACACAACATTTGAAATTAAAAGTGACACTTCTGCTGCGAGCTCCTCCGCTCTTATTTGGTAAATGCCAGAAACTGAGTTATGGTTTTGTCTCTCTGAGTGCTGCCCTGTAACAAAACTGTATTTGTTTTAACTCTGTCTTTATTAAGCAAAGCAACTGGACCGTGTCTTGATATTTGATGGCTTAACTGGGGGATTCTCCCCCTCTCTCACACACACCAAGCTGTTAAATTATTTACAGACTGGATGGTAGTCCTTTATAGTCAATGCTCGGTGTCCTGTGACCATAGCAGAAAACACAGCCATTGCTTATCACATTGTTTTGATTTTGTTTGACAGGAAATAGCAGGAGCAGCCCGCCCTATGTGTACACTCTGGTGCACTTGGAGAAGCAGATGAACCAACAGGTTCACAACAAAATCAATTTATCCCTCTATCTTTTGCACTAATTTCAAATGTGGAGTCTTAGTGCAATATCAGACATGGATGGAAAAGCAAAAGCCGTGTTGCTCATGAATTCTTAAAGCCTTGTGAGGGCTGTTAGAGATGGTCTAGTGAGTTGATATGGAATCAGCCACAAAGCAAAGATATTTCACCTTGTGAAAATGACACTGAAGGAATGCATCAATTCATATGTAAATGCATGACAAATACAATCCTTTCTGAGCCCTCGCAGTAGTGTCCACTCTATTGTATGTGTTCACCTTTTCAGCTCTATGGCTTTGTGCTAAGCTAGCTCATGTCATCAACTAAACAGCAGCATAACGTGCAATGCTAAAGCATCTTCATTCCTTCATTACCTGGTTTTCTGTTTATGTAAAATATACATTGACTCTAATTATATTTCTAATTGATTTTCCTGTCAGATGTTTTAGTACATTGAATATTATGAACCATGCTTTACTGTTTAATGCTGCAAGATGATGAAACTCCTTATTGCGGTTAATTAACATGTCATCCTAGTTGTAAATAAAACCTTTCGTACATACGACAAACCACGATTCAGCAGAATTAAAGCTGCAGTGTTATTTTGTTAACACATGCATAAAGAGCCCTTTCCTCTGCCAACAGTACAGGTGTACAAATTTAGACTGTTATTGATAGCTGACCTTTCTGAAGCGTCAACAAGACCACATCTGTGAGTGTGTGTGCGCGTATGCATGCATGTATTTGGTCTTTTATCACCAGCTCTTGTGCAGTATAGGCAGCCCTTACTGAATCTTAGTGTTGTCAAGTAGGTGTCTTTTTATAGGTGGCATGTTATCCGCAGACATGGTCTTACCAATTCATTCTGACGGGACCAGGGAGGATGATGACGATACATTATGTCTGGTATGCAGTGGTCCACTGGTGATACAGGTGCAGACATGCTGAGGGCGGAGCTTAGGGCATTATGGCACAGTATAGAACAAGACTGATGTGTCTGCGCAGGAGGCACTTAAGACACGTTTTTCTGTCGTCTGTCTCATGCATGTTGACAGAACAGATCTGTTTCTATTTTAATCATGTGCGTAACCACAACTCAAAGTGTAATTTTTGCCCTTCAGGTGTATTTCCTTCCATTTTACGCACGTATCTGCAACGATTGTTTATTGAGCTGTGCAGAAGAGTGTACAGCCTGTGAGGTTATACTTAGGCTCCGTGGTGCTTTGAGCTAAATGCTAACATGCTCACAATAACAAGGCAAATATGTTGAAGATTAGCAGGTATAATTATATATTACAATACTGGATGTGATGTGTGTTTTCATGCTTACATTCGCTAATTATCAGTAAACACAAAGTACAGCTGTGACTGTCATTCATTTTAAGTTTGCAGGTATTTAGTCATAAGCAGCTGCTCACAACCATGAATGAATGAATATACAAAGCATAATGGCAAACTGTCCAATAGTTAGCCAAATGGTGAACAGACCAATGGACCGACAGACGTGCATTGCTAGCTGTAGCATCATGCCACTGCTGTGACCAAATAGACAACCAGGGTAGCCAGGCCTCCAGGACTGTGTCACTACATATAGTCACAGGAATCCTTCCCTACGCCATCTGAGAGCCGAGAATGGCCTTTAAGCAGAGGTAGTGAGCTGCCACCACTGTGCAACATTCATCTCAGGGAGTCAGGTGTTGACGTGAGTGAAGTCTGAAAGCTGGCCTTGGATAGAGCTGACCACAGTAAAAAAAAACCAAAAACACTACATTACAATCCACACAATGTGTCTGAATCTGTGCCAGACCTCCATCCAAATGCAAATATGCAATAATGCTTCCCATGATAGTATTTCCCTTTTTGGACAGCAACATGAACCTTATCTTAGAGGGCGTGACATCATCAACCATGTGTCATGCTTTTATGGCTGCCGCTACCTATCCTCATCTGCAATTATCTAATGTCCAAGCCCTTACATATACTACCACCACACCCGCACGGCCTCTCTTAGAATAGCCTGCAATAAAGGAGAGTGGGCTGGCACATGGACCTTGTGAGAAAATAACTCTATTATCTGAGCAGTGGCACTGTCTCATATCTTTCCACTGTTGCTTTCCAAAGAGATCCGCATTTGGAACAGCTGATACTGAGGTTCACTTGTCTGGCCAGTGTTAAAGTAGCACAGTGGTGCTGAATGAGTGGATGGCATATGAGTGCATGAGGACATTGTCTGGCAGTGACATCATGCCACTTCCACTCACATTCCAGACTCGCTTTGATGTCTAAGAGCTGACCAGGTGAAATGTCAAATCAAATCTGTGAGAGAACAGGGCTGCTGATGGAGAGTCCCGCATCATCTCTCTCTTTAGCAGGGTCAGAAAGTGCAATTATATCCTTGACCTTCTGCTAATATTGTTGCTACATTTTCTTATTCGACTCCTCTAACTTCACTAATTGCTGTTGGCCAAAGATTTATTAAAATGAAGCATCACTGGCTGCTGCAGTTTTAACAGCGTCAATCCCCACCTTATAGTGGTGGATTGAAGAGAACAAAGTGCAGAATTCTGCCAACCGACCATCACTCAAACACCAAAATACAAATTGCACTTCATCTAACCCAACGCTCACCCTGGCCTCTGCCTTCCGACTGTGCAATATCAATCAAAAAGAGTCACCAGTCCCCAGTGAAAATGCCAGTGTCACTCATGACTCTTCATTTTGCATATAAATGCTGACGCTGCAGTGTTATGACAGATGTTGGGGAGAAGCTGACGGAACAGAAACGAGAAAAATGGTGGAAGATGAAGAAGATGACGGATAACAGAATAATAAATGACACACTGAAGGACACAGAGGAGCAGAGACGCAAGATAAGAGTCATAGGCTAAATCTGAGCTTATACAAGTTGACATCATCATTTGTCTACCTGTCTAGACATGATTACCTCATGGGAATCTTCACTGTGTGACATTGCTTTTTATGACTTGAATACATCCTTAAAAATGAAGATGTAGACATACATATAGATATAGACCAAACATTCACATTATACTGCTTAAGCTCATTTCCCGTTGATGTCTAAAACATCTATAGCTGACAGAAGATGAGCTTGTTGCATAATAGCAACGCAATATAAATGAAAAGTATACAGAGACAAAATGCTGGGCATGAATCATTTTTATTTTATTGCTGGAATGAATGGAAATAAAGTTTTGCAACAGCCTGCACTGAAAAATATGCACAACCATTCATATTATATAATAAATAATGTGCTAACTTTCTGCAGTATTCAATAACTCAAAGTCTGAATATGTGTTGAAGGTAACCACTGAAGACTTGTTTTTTAATACTTTTAAATTACTGATAATCCAATAGTGCTGAGGATGTTTGGAAGAGTGAGACTGGAGGGAGATGTAGAAGTAAATTGCTTTTCCAAATGAATTTGCTGCTTTAGCTGGTTTAATAGTCTACCGAGTTGGTTCACGTTCCTGAGAGGGTCTACCTTTGGTCTGCATGAGCTTTTTCAATATTATCTATAATAACAATGGATCAGATGATGTTTAATGTATAAAGGGTCAAAGCCACAGAGAGTTACCACTGAGATCTACAAAGCTGCACGGCTTTTTAGGCTTTTTAGGCTTTTTAGGCTTTTTAGCTCATTGTTTCGGCTCTATTGCCCCCAAATTCCATTCCTATAAACCCTTTTGATGAGTTTTTCTGCTCTTCAATGTCAAGAAATCATTAATGCAGTGGCAGC
This sequence comes from Chaetodon auriga, assembly GCF_051107435.1. Taxonomy (NCBI): domain Eukaryota; kingdom Metazoa; phylum Chordata; class Actinopteri; order Chaetodontiformes; family Chaetodontidae; genus Chaetodon; species Chaetodon auriga. The sequence continues at coordinate 18,282,320 of NC_135077.1, forward strand.
TGTCCTGTACAAAAAGCACAGCATAGCTAATACCTCCTGCATGTATAACACTGTAAAACAGACACAGACTTCGTCATCTGTCAGTCAGGTTTTCAGTTTCCTCAAACTGACTAGACTCTCCTTTTCAAGCTGCCAAGCTGACATTGTCAGCTGCTTTCAAATTAGTGACAATATTCCAGGTTCAGCACATCTGTGTAGCACAGGATAAGGCAAGCCGTGGTGTTTTTCTCTCCTCACATGAGGAGTCAGCAGCTGTCAAGCATTCAGAGGCTGCTCACACCAGCAGAGGCAGTAATGAACATGAGTCAAACTCTGCAATTACAATAGCAGGACATGAGGATGCTTTCAGGCTACCAGAGTGCTAATTTCTCTACCTATCTCTCCTGCTTAAAATTAGCCAAAGTGTAAGGCTGCACTAGATGTTATTGAATTTCTGACTGTGTTATTACCTGAGAGCTCTTACATGCCATGGAATCTGTGTTGCAATAACTTCATAAAAATGTGCTTGATGAGAAATGTAAACCAAACGTTTCACTGTCAGCCAGATATTAGGGATGCACACCATTAAATTTCTTCAGCATTCAACATGCCTTCGTCAGGTAATCAGATTACTTTGAAGAAAAAAAAAAATGCCACCATGAGGTTTTGTCTGAAATGTCGGAACAATTACTGGATAGATTGCCATGAAATTTATGTGAATTGTGATGACCTGTGATAACTAATAATACTGCTTTGATGTATGACCGAACACTTGCAAAACTAATGACATTCCCACCATCCTCAGCTCTATTTTGTATCATGTGCTAGCTAGCAAATGTTAGCATGCTAACACCAATCTAAGATTTTTAATAAGCGTTATATTGCCTAAGCATCATAAAGGAGGCATCGTCAGTGTGCGCGTATGCATCCTGACGTCAGCTCATACCACCTCTGTGCAGCCTCACAGAGCAGCTAGCATCGCTGAACACAGTCACATTTCAATCACACTTCATGTTTAAGTAATCATGTCTAATCATTTGCATCATTTCAGTACTGTGATCAGTGTGATACCTGCATACAGTACAGTAAATCTACCGCTCCACCCTATATTGAAACACCTAATCTGACTCTTGGCGCTCTCAACCTCCTGCACCTCTCTGCTTTTCCTTATCAGGGCATGGAGCGAAGGCAGTGTAGCTCATGCTGGTTATGCAACATACCTCTTCATGTGTCCCACGTTTGTCTTTCAAACACAATTACTGATAGACAGTCTCTATAGAACGTGTTCCTAATATTACTCTGCACTTCATCCACCTCAGTACCCTTCACTGATGTCAGTAAGCCAGGCCTTTGCTGTGTGACTGCTAAGTGAATTGATAAGTGGTGTTGAGGCTGATGAAATGTTGCATAGCTGGATGCTGATGCAGTGTCTGCCAAATTGCTCACTGGAAGAGCAGGAGGAGAGATGAGACTCGAATAACATAGAAAAGACAAGATCGAAACAGAGGTGAAGAGTAAGATCTGGTGAAAGAAGAGACGTTGGAAAATAATGAACTGTGAGGTAGTGAAATCAGAGTGTGAACAAACAGTATGTGGGAAAGAATGAAAAGTGATGTGACTCAAAGTAAGAGTGTCTGCAAACAACTGGTGGATATGCCAGCTGTGTGTTCGCAAGGGCTTTGTGAAACCTTCAGGTTCACACTGCCGTGTGTTTTGTGTGAAGACACACACATTCGCAGGTTTGGAGGCGTCTTGTTAGTTTTGGAAATGTGGAGACTTGTCGGTGTGTTCAGAAAATAAGGATGCCATCAGCTATCATCTTTGTCTCTTAACACATATTCTAAAAAGGTGCCAGGATGTAACTCTTCTGTGAAAAAAATCAGACTAAAACCTTTGAAGCTTGTCAAAAGAAGTTTTCATTACAGAGGTATTGCAGTGGATTGCAGTACATGGTGATTTAATCGTGCCCGCCTCATGTATAACTTAATATAATTAACGTTTTGAAATCATTCTGAGTATTGACTTCTGTTGGATGAATGTGAAAAAACGTGTTTAGAAAGTGCAGCTAAGCATGACTCATGAATCAAAAACTCAGTCCAGTAACAGCTGGCCCACTGAACTCACCTGAATTTATGGTCTGTAGCCAACAATAATGTTTTAAGGCCTCATTAAATAGGAGCTGTGAATGAAATATAATTCAAAGCCTCCTTTCACTCTGCAGTCGGCTTCCACAACCCGCTAGTGACTCCACCAGATGAACCAAAACACCATAGGGTCCATCTCAACTGATTTATCCATCTGTCATATTCTGTTACTGCTCCCATTGTAGCATCCCCCCAGCATGCACTGAGAAAACAGCCAACAGGCATTTCCACACTTAAAATCAGTTACAGTAAAAGCCAAAACTATCTTTTGCTGAAGGTTTCTATCTTTAAAGTACTCACCCACACTTCCGTTGAGACGGTATATGCCTATATATGAGTGTACTGCAATTTTATCAAATATATGAAATTTACACAGTACATAAAATGCAGTATAATGACGTTGATAAGTATCAGGATTAAACTCATTTTTCAGTCCATTTTGAATTCACGTCTTCTTCACTAATTTGACATGTATTTAGTCTAGATTTAACGGGCTTGTAATTCACAGCAGCACATATTTTGACGTCTTTTCTCCCGTCTCTGCACGCTCCCATGTTCACGTTCTCACACTGAGTAATTATTGTGATGTTTCATATCAGCAGTGGAGGAACCAGCTGGGGTTGCTCATACAGAGCTGGCAAAATCAACCACATTAAGGACTCGTTCATCATCTGCTCGCTAATGAGCCTGTTAGTGGAAAGTATTTATGAAAAAGAAAAGATCTGCTTTCAAATTCTGTCCCTGATTTAAAGCTGTAAATCCTCTTCATAGATTTTCAGCTTCTTCTCAGGATTGTAATTAAGTAATGGCTCGATTAATCCTATCAAATGTGCATTGCCAGAGGGGAGAGCAGGGACATTCATTAGGAGCCAACAGGAGGAGATTAATACAGATCAAACATGCAATAGTAGTGATACACAGTTGTGCACATAATGGTGCAAATAATGGCACCAGTTTAGAAACTTAAGGAAATGAATCAAGAGCCTGTGTCGACCCTCTGAGCCTCTGTACAAAGATGTCAGGATATTTGGATTCAGAGAAAAAGAGCGGCGCAGTATGTCGTGTCATGTTGGCTGTACATTTTTAGCACAAACTTTTCCCAACAAATGGGAATAGTGGAAACGTACAGAACCAAATTGCTCTGCCGTCTTTGGGGCGAAGCAATCTGTCCAGGCTGAGACTTTTTAGGACGAGGAATGTGACCCCTGAAACTCGCTCTTCCTTCTTTGGTAACAGCGCTGCTCTGCTACATCAAAAGAGACCTAAATCGCTAAATCAGTTTTGACCACATGACCCGGAGAAATATTTGTGTATTTAGCCAAAGGAGGATGAACTTATTATGGGGGAGAGATCCAAAGAAAAATGCTGTGAGTGTTAGTTTATATATTTATTTTTTAGCTGAAACCCAAATCCTATCAAAATAAAGGGATCTTTTTGCTTTATTTGCTTCGGTCTCTTCGACTTTTCTTGTCTTTCTGGTTTGTTTCTCCGTTGGTTTGGTTGAGGACACTGTGCCCGGGTGCATGATGGTGACATTCTACCAGCAAATACAAATCATGCAGCCAGTCGCAATAAAAATAACATGAGTCATATCATACATGAATGAATGAGGATGATGCGACACGTTCTTACTCTCAACTGGTCACATGCAGACACTTGGTCAGGACCCCTTGACGTCACCCCTTTAGTGCCCTTTTGTACTGTGCAGGGCTCTGCGGTCAAATTAGCAATAATGAATATTCAATGTCAGGTCTTCAAAGTTTAGTTAGACTTTCAAAAATAAAGCTTTCTGAGAGCGGGCTGTCTATAGAAGTCTATTGCACCACCCTGCTGAATAATAAGGCTAAAAGGGTCCCCAGTGCCTTAACAAGTGATGCCAAGGGGTCCTGACCAAGCAACAGCTAATCTACCATACTTGGCTTTGAGAAATCATGCTGATGTAAAGTTTTTCTAATATCCTCCATGAAAGGAGCCATTACACCTAAAGCATTCCCTCAAGCCATATGGCTTTTTAAATCAAGAGGGCATTAAGTCCAATCTGCTAACTATCACTGACAGGCTGGATTGTCGGCACTGCCAGACTGTTGTAGCCAAAGCTTAAGGTGCTTGCACAAAGCGCCGCCTGCCTTCAATGTTCTCAGTCTGGTGTTAGAAAGGTGTAATCTCCCCCTGAAAAGGCCACTTGTCTCACAGCTTTTAGCACATGATCAAAGCCTCACAGTGTCAGCTCCTCGCAAAACGGCACTGAAAAACCACCGGGCGAAGGCCAAGGCAGCATCTGCAGACGAAAACCTCTGGTAAACTCACAGTACCCTACCTGCTCAGCACCAAGTGGCAGACGGATAAATTTAGGGCTAACTGATAAACACAGTGACGCAATTAGCAGCCAGACATTTGAAGCCCGTCCTCACCAGATAAACAGCTGCGTAAGTCGACTGCAAGTAGTTTATTGTGACCCATGTCTACTTTTATTGTTAGGCAGCAACCTCAAGTGGTCGTAGTAATTACAACGGGAGCAAAGGAGGAAGTCAGGTGGTGTAGTATAAAGAGCAAGAAAGTCTGCATCTGGAGGAAGGTGGGGTGGATAATTGTGTAAAAAAACACAGGACTTTTATCTGGGAGACTGCTGTGTGTGTCGTGTAAAAACGAAAGTCAACGCTGGCTAATTTTAAGTACTTATGTTACATCATGTACAACAGTAACGTACTTATTTTAACCCATGTTGTGTTTCCTAAACATACCTACGCAGTTTTGATTCCTATGAATTTTTCTACAGATTCACAGTTTTCACAACATGAGGTTGAAGGTTCAGACCGGCTTGTTGCTGTTACTGTTCAGTGGTGATAGTGGTGTCATATTGACAATCAACCTCTTCATTCGTTTGGAGGATGCAAGAACAGCAGCTTTATAGCTTGAAGTGAGTGAATATTGGACTTGAATTCACTTTGTGACTGGAAACACGATTCCAAATGAATGCTGATGTAACTCTGTGTCTTCTGGATGTGTAAATAGTGATCTCCTTAACACCAACTTCATAAGATACAGTGTTAATGTGGGGTTTACAACTCATTTCTGCTGCCCCCAAGTGGTGAAAATTGGTTAATGCAGGTTTAAATCTCTCTGATATGACTGAGTCACAGCTTCATCTGAAGATTTTCTTGCTTCTCTTTGTTTCCTATCAGTATAAAACTGAATACGTTTTTTTTTTTTTTTTTTTTTAAACTATTACTGGAACTGTACCCTTTGAGTAACACTGATTAGTTTAATTGATTAATTTCAAAAATAAGCACGGGTATAAAGTAGCTAAGTTGTAGCCCTAATAAGGATCTCACTGTGTCTGCCCCATTTCCAGCTGTCCTCCCCACACACTGAATTGTCTCTGCTTGCATTTTACTGAGCAGCACTGCAGAGAGTTAACAGTCCAGTAGTAGATCCATGCTGCTGATTCCAGTTCAGTATTGATGTCCTGTCACCCCTTGGGACCACTTACAGTGAGAAGAGACCTGAGTCAGCACTGAGGGAGCACTAGCCAGTGATGAGAAGCACATACCATCAGCTAATGTTCAAATTAAAAAAACTTACAGTGAAAATGTTGATAACGCCACAAGCAGACTGGGCATGTTCTCACTGACGATAAGCAAAGAAATGATCTAATTGTCAGTAATGTTTTTCCGTTCATTAATCACAACCAGGAATTAAAGCCTCCACAGCTGTCAAAGGTGTGACATCTGTCTGTTTAACACAACTGTTGTCTTCAGTGCAGTGTGACACATGGTGGAGTCATCCATGTAGTGAGCATGTTCGCAGCCTTAATAACATCTGATCAGGAAGTTTAATACATCCATGTTCTGTCCTGTTGTCTCTCCAGCGTGTGACTGAAATCCAAATACATGCACACCGCTGTGAACCACGGGCCCCTCCCCTCCTCTGAGGTGTAATAACCAGCGTGTTCTTGAACTAGCTGTGTGTCAGTGGCTGACAACAGGAGCAGAGCTGGGCGTCCGACCTCCAAACATCATTGGTCAGCAAACTGGGGAGGGGGAGACACACAGTACTGCAGTGTCTTTTTCTGCAGAGGGCAGAGAGAACATGCTCCAACATTCTGCCTGCACTGCCGCCCGTATGTACATCACCCTTTTTGTCTTCCACATCCCGCTGTCTGACATCTCTTCATCTCATCCTGTCTTCCTGTTTCAACCTCACCAGACTCATGTGAGGATGAATTTACCGTGCAAAGTCAAGCCTCAATTACCACTGCTCCCCTGCTTTTCAGGAATACTTGCTCTAGTTTTTCTTTCTCTCACATAAACAGCAGATGCCCGTTACATGAGACAACCCACTGGCCACTTCATGATGTGTACATGGTAAACACATGAACACGCTGATAATGAAGTGACTGTGCAAGTTAATGTTCTGGATTACATCTCACAGGTTAACAGGAGCGAAGAGGACAAACTCACCTTTTGTTTCGAGGCATTCCAACACGCCAGAGACTCAATCTGCAAATGAGGGAGAGGAGATTTACCCAGTGAGATGAAGAATGTGGCACTCCACTGATGGAGCCGCTGCCCCCCCCCCCCCCCCTCCTCCAGTTATCCCTTTTGCATTAGTGCATTCATTCACATGTGCACATGATATGCACTAGCCACTCTCGGGCGAAGTGCAGCATGTACAGCTATACTTATCACTGAGTTCACAGCACAGTAGAGGTGTTACTCTACTTTTAATCCCTCAGTCCAGTGCCAAGTTGCTTCTCCTGAGAGAATCTGGTGATCACCTAATTCCTGTCAGCTTTCATGTCTCTTTTTGCCTCCCTCCCCTCCTGAGCTGTTGACAGTGCACCTCATGATTTAATCAGTATTAAAGCACATTTCCCTGCTGCATCATTTGCTCTGGTTCCCATCAACCCGTTCTGTCTACACGCAGCCTCACTGTTTATTTTCTGTGTTTCCTGCAGAAAACCCCTAAATTCAATCTTTTTTTCATTCCTCACATTAACTAACTTGACCACCTCCACAGTGCAGATCATGCTAGCTCTCTCCACTTTTTACAGGTCTTCAGAAATCCAGCCATTGGCACAAAGCCCTGTAAGCTGCCTCGGCTTAGCACTGGGCTAAACCAATCAGGTGGCAGGAGGTCTATCCCAGGAAGGACCTGCTCTATTAATCTGAGGGAAGGATAAAGAGGAAAAGAGAGGGGATAGAAGGATGCATGTATGTCTGCATGACTATGGAGGATGAGGGCGGGAGTTTATTGCAGATTTTTTTTTTTCTTGGGCAATGTAATGTTTCCTGCTTTCCATATTGTAGAATCACTGACATGATAGGTCACAGGGACAGTGCCCTCCCTCCATAAATCTCCATGTAATCAATATATTAGGAAAAAAGAGCGTGCAAGCAAGCTACCAAACAGCTGTGTCAAAAGGGGAGTTAAGACAGTGAACACACAATGTTTTTGACTGATGCATGTTCTATTTCTACCAAATAATTAAATCCAAAAAACAATGATAAATATTGTGGATTTTTAGCACATACAGCATGATTTAATGTGTGTTTATGATCGTGGTCATGTGTAAAATGGTGGTGCTGTGAGGCTGTAAGGAGGCACAGCGGTGCTTTGAGCTAAACTCTCACATCAGCATGCTAACATGCTCACACCCACAATGCTAACAGGCTGATGCTCTGCAGATATAATGTTTTCATGTTCATTAACTTAGTTTACAGGGTTAGCATGGTAACATTTGCTAATTAGCACTATAGACAACTGACTGGAGCGATGCAGAAGACTGACAGACACACCGCTAACATGAGTCAGAAGAGGTTTTCACAAGTGGAGAAACAGAATAGTTGTCTGATACAGCCTGAACAATGAATGTGAAACAGTTTAGAAATACAGACTGACTTCTCATCAAAGTTGGATTTCAGTGGGATATATTATTAATTTCAGCGGCGCTCAGAGACAGTGCAGCTTTGAACCATGTTGGTTTGGATTAATGGCATGCTTGGGAATGATGGGACGGGTGCTCTGACAGCTGATGTCAAGCTAATTAATACTCTGTGGTTAAAAGTGGCTGCTGGTGTGATATGATTAAAGATTTGAAATGACACTGAGGATATCCCAGTGAGAGCTATGATCAGTGAGTGAACTGTCAACAGGACATAAAACCAATTATGAGAAAAGAAGTGTTTCCATTTTAAGTGAAATTCACTTACTTTAAAGGAAAACCATCCACTGTAACAGTGATGAAACGATGCATCACTTAACCATAATCCATAACAAGACATTAATTGTTTTTGCCTTCAGAAATTCAGGGTTCGTTGATCTCTGTGGTTCAAATTTACGGCTCATTTAGCACCCTCAGCAGGCCATTTCTGTTTTTACTGCTGACCTTTCAAAACAGGTTTGGCTGTGTGGTAATCTCCAGATTTATTGTGTTTGGAGTGTCTCGGTACGGCACTTAATTGCTGCCTACAACTGTAAAGATACCATTCAATGAATTACCTTCACTCCATTTACTTTTAATGTATATTATGGGGAAATGCATTGGATGCAATAACTAACTCATCATTTTAAAAACTAAAATTAATGTGGATGAACAGTTCAACATGGCCCTGATCAATTTCATAAAAGATCAAAGTAACGCCAACAAACTGATTAACAATTACATTTGCTGATATTTTTCAGGAAGAGCAACTCCCAGCCTCCAGGTCTGAGCCACCCCAGGAGGACAGACAAGCAGCAAAGCTCCTTGACCAGACCCAAACCAGGCTGCTGGGACTACGTGGTCAGATCTATTGGGGACCAGGACACCCCAGTGTCATGAATTAAATAGCATGTATGCTACATATGTGTCCATACTGTACAGTTGTCACCTGAGGAGGGGTGACATGCCACAGGGAGGAGTCTGTCACTTCATTTTCTGTCACATCTCGACTCTGCTATCAAATAAAGAATACTAAAAAGCAGTCTTAGTCAATAGCCTTATCAGCTAGACTGTATTTCTATTTGCCAACCCAAGTAATACGTTTTATTTTCTTGTTATTAGAAACATTGAATACTTCATATGCCAATATGTACACAGTATCAAAGAGTATCTTAAGTGTCTCTTGGAGCAAAATGTGTTGTATATGAAACGCTGTACCTGAAAGAGTGGATCATTATCAGTGTTTTTCTGCCCTCTAGTGGATATTTTGTGGTAACCCAGTTATTATTCTCCCCACAGCTCAGCTCACTCCAGTCTAACTGCCGGGGTGCTCTGAATGAGGAAATGTTAGCTTAGAGGATGATTTACTGAACTACTTCTGCATCTTGACTGTCGCAGAGTCAGTTTCAAGAAGCCACAGGTAAGTGAACCTCTCACTTACATCTGCCAGAGCCACAACGTTAAACTATATTGTAGGTTTAGGGCAGCAGCTGCAGTGTTGAAGTCTAACAACCTTATACAAATAATATATGTCAACACAGACATTGTACAGTTTTTAGCCAGACCCATTTATGTTATTTGAATTCAGTCCAAAAGAGCATGTCAGAATCTGTAAAATATAACGTTTGACTGAGTGGATCAGAGCACCTGCCTCTGGTTACTTCAGACTGGGCCTACCTGTCTTCAAGAACGGGTGACACCATGGACCAAAGTTCACTCTTGTCGATGACAGCAGACATCGAGAAGTGAGGCGCATAAAAGAGGTCAGAGGTCATGCCCAGTTTCCAGAGGCTGACAGGCTGTCATCACTAAAATACAATACATGACCTCATCCACCATTGTCTAAATCCTGTATGCTGTATATACTGTACACAGACAAGTATTTCTTTGCACCATTTGTGTTGTTTGGGACACTTATTTATAGATCCTGCTGGTCATTGTTGCTCTTTATATATTTTCATATACACCTACTTTTTTCACCACCTTGTCAACAGACTTTACTATCTTTGCTCAGCTGTATGTCTAATATTCAACGATCCCTGTGTAAGTGCGCTGAGAGCAACTTCAAACCGGACTCAAAGTCCTTGTATGCGTGCACGCACTTGCCCAAACGGATGATGATTTGGGAAATGTCTTGCACGTCTACTCGTACTTCGCCTTCTACGGTACTGAGTCCACACAGAGCTGAGTGTTGCCTGTGTTTGTTTTATTGAAATCATCGACGTTTAAAATTGATAATGTTACTCTTTCATAAAGTTTTTAAAGCGGATTAAAGGGATTTGGCACTGGAGAGGTGACTGGAAACACCAAGTTTCTCTTGTTTAACACAAACATTACGGTACAGATGCGGCGTTTCCCCTCAGTTTGGCGCTGTGTTAACTGTCCCTGAACGTCTCTCGACAGGTCCGTCCCATTCTGACTGTGCCTGAAACGCCACATCCACGGCTGTTTGCACCACGCCTTATCAGATCCTTACCAAGTCAACAGCCCGGGCATATCCCACAGGCACTGGGAATGTCTTAGTAATCGAAAATGCTTAAAAACACTGGCTCCAGTAAGTTTTTCAGAAAGTGAGTATGAATTTCATCCAAACTGGCCGATTGGCCTCTGCTGATTATCTCCCTGTAAGAAACAGTTAATTCATCAGCGGGTTTAGAAACTGATGTAGAAGTGAAACCCGAAGCTTCCAGTTTCTCATTTCCTTGTTTCCTGGCTGTTCTGTCCGCAGTGCCTGTTTCATAAGCTCCCTGTGAGGCTCTGTCTGACCTCTTGAGGAAAAGAAACTGAGCTGCTGGAAGTCAATATTGTCTAGATGCAACAGATAAGATGCGAAGGCAAAATCTGGTAAGAACTCTGCAGGTCTTATTTTGAAATTAGTCAGACTTAGAGTGAGTGAGGAATGTCAAAGTGACACTTTATTCTATAATGAATATACAATCCTAATTATATTCATGTCGGCATACTTGGACAGTAATACTACTACTACTACTGCTACTACTACTACTACTAATAATAATAATAATAATAATAATCTGGAACTTCTGTGCACAGCATTCAAAGGCATATTACATGTTGTAATGTCAGAAGCTTTGATGACACATTGATGTGATGCCTGGTCAACTCTGTTTGAAGCTGCACCAATCAATATTTTTATATGCACAATAGATCAAATGACTGTGTGTAGAGTGAAGGATGTTGCTCATAGTGATGAATCCATGTAATCATCAGCCGACCTGACAGACTTATCCTCAGCTATAAGAAGCCCATTGTGTTGATTTTACAGCCTGCAGCTGAACTGCTTTGATTCACTCATCCCATCAGCCGCCTCTTCGGCAGTGTCAGGCAGGTGATTTTAGCAAAAAAGCCAGATATCTGTCAGGAGTTGGTTGAGACCAAAGCAGAGCTACTTTCATGTTGCCAGAAGCACAACTCTAAGTATTTCCTTATGATGCTCCTTGCCTGTGTGATGTATAGACATGTTTGCCATATCAACTTGATGAGATCATAATATGTCAGTGTTATTGTGCTGTGTCCAGGTTTCCAAAAAAATCAAAATCTATGAAGCTTTCTATGCAGTTTTTATTCTCTCTTCTATAAAGGCTTTTGAAGCGATGTGTGCCCCTCGCCCCCTCCTCCTCCCGGCACTGCTCATCACATGTTACTTCATGACGGGACCTCACGGTTGCGTGGTCTGCCAGAAGAAGACTTCCTGCCATGTTCGAGACGGCAGAGCTGACTGCAGCCACCTAAGCCTCAGCGCCATCCCTCCAGACCTTCCCAGGAACATCACCAGTCTGGACATGTCTCACAACAGACTGCAGGGGACGCCCCCCGGGTCACTAACCCCGTACCCAGGCCTCCTCCACCTTGATGTTGGTTACAACAGTATCACCAAGCTGGACAGTGGCTTGTGCCAGACTCTGCCTCTGCTGCAGACACTGAACATGGAACACAACCAAGTGCTTTTGCTGAGGAAGGAGGATGTGAGCCATTGCACCCATCTGACAAGACTGACTTTGGCTAGCAATAGGCTAAAGCTGCAAGGAGAGCCCTTCTCTGCACTACAGGTACAGAGACCATTAACACAGATGAGCAGGACCTTCGATAAGATGGAGAGTGAAAGCCTCATGAGCAAAGGTGCAATAATGACACAGATGACTGAAATGATGGTAAACAGTAATTTTTAGACAAAAAAAAGCCTTGAGTTTGCTTTTAAATGAGTACAGTGCAGGCGCAGCTCAAAACGTAGGCTGCTCACACTCATCATCATATCTTTTTGTTATCTGGCTCAGATAATTCAGCCTAATAACCCAGGTTTTCCCAATCTAGCCACATAACACGGGCGGCGTCTGCAGCATATGACCAATTGCAAACATGGACAGTCTTACTGGGAGCAGAGTGAACTAAGAGCATTAGATAAGCGTACTTTCATATCTTACAAGTACAAGGCTTTAGTGCTTCAATCAGTCTCTGCTGTAGGATGATATTGGTATACAATCCCAAATATCTCATATAAAGAAATTGTCAGGCGAAGCCAAAGAGCTTTGCTGGTCTCCGAGACCCTCACATGATCTGTGCACTAGGCTCCACTGGATCTCCACAAATGCCATTTTCCATTTTAAGAGATCGGTCATTTCATTTTGTTTGTATTCTCCTGTCGTCATTCACAGAGCCTGAAATTTCTTGATGTTTCCACCAACAAACTGAAGTCAGCCAAGCTGGGCTCCCAGCCTCAGCTGCCCAGCCTGGTGAACCTCAACCTGGCATTCAATGACTTCACCACTCTGGAGAAAGACGACTTTTCCTTCCTCAGCCGCTCATCCTTTCTACAAGTCCTCAACCTGTCATCTGTGTCTCTAAAAACAGTAAGAAATTAACCTAAAATGATGTGGTCAAAATTGGAACTAGTAGAAAATACTGTTGAGAAACGTGGCACCTGACTTTCAGTTGTCTCTTTTGTTTCCCCTTTTTTGTTTCGTTGCAGTTTGAGCCCGGATGCTTCAAGCCCATTTCACACCTACATGCTCTAATCATGGATCGGAGCAAAATGGGCACCCTGGTTATAGCTAAACTCTGCTCAGAGCTGTCAGGGACGGACATTGATGCTCTGTCTCTTCGGAAAATGAATCTGGTGACAGTCACAAACACGACCTTTCGAGGGCTAGAAAAAACACATCTAACCTCTCTGGATCTCTCTGGTAATGGCTTGGGTAAGATTGAGAAAGGCTCGTTTCAGTGGCTGTCCAGACTTCAGACTCTGATGCTGGTGGACAACAACATCAAGCACCTGACCAAGGACACATTTCAGGGGCTCAAAAGCTTGAAAAAACTCCAACTGACAAATGCTCTGGTGAAAAGTCACGAGTCCGCCATCCCGATTATTGATGATTTGTCCTTCCAGCCATTAGGCGCCCTGGAGAGTTTGATATTACAGAAAACTGCAGTTCGGGAAGTAACAGAGCAAACATTTACAGGCCTGACAAGTCTCGAAGAACTTGACATGAGCTGGAGTAATTACCCCTCGCTCAAAATCATCACCAACAAGACCTTTGTCTCTCTCACCGGATCACCTCTCAGGAAGCTCAATCTGACAAGAGCAGCGATAACTCGTATCAATCCCGGAGGCTTCTCTGTTCTCAAAAACCTCACCACTCTCTTTCTAGACTCCAACTTTATCAGGCAAACTCTCACTGGCAAAGAGTTTGAAGGTCTGGGCCAACTTCAAGAGATTCACATGTCCAATAACTTCCAGATGGTCAATCTAAGCTCCACCTCGTTTGCCCATGTGTCCAATCTTAGAGTCCTGACTTTGGGAAAAAGTCTTAAAGCCACAGCCTTGAACCTAGATCCCTCTCCATTCAGTCCCCTGTCCAACCTCAGCGTCCTGGACCTCAGCAACAACAACATTGCTAACATCAGAGAGAATATGCTGGAGGGGCTTGTGAACCTGCAGGTGTTGAAGCTCCAACACAATAACTTGGCCCGTTTGTGGAAGAGTGCCAACCTAGGAGGGCCAGTGCTGTTTCTCAAATGGACACGGAACTTGAAGACCTTACTAATGGATAATAACGGGCTGGATGAGATCCCAGCAGAGGCTCTGAGAGGGCTGAGGGACCTCCGTGAACTAAGCTTGGCCAACAATCTCCTCGATAATCTCAAGAAGTCGATTTTTGATGACCTGATCTCACTGAGGGCTTTGTTTTTACAGAAGAATCTGATCACAAGCGTGAGGCCTGAGGTGTTCAAGACTCCCATGAGCAACCTCAGCCTGCTTGTCATGGGCAAAAATCCCTTTGACTGCACGTGTGAGAGCATCCTGTGGTTCGTGACATGGTTGAATAACACGAATACGCCTGCTGTGCCCGGTGTCAGGGAGCTGTATATGTGCAACACTCCACTGGCTTCCTTTAACCACTCCATCATGGATTTTGACCCCCTCTCTTGCAAAGATATGACCCCATTTCAGGCTCTTTACATCCTGAGCAGCACAGCTGTCATTATGCTGACTGTAACTGCACTTCTCTTGCGGTTCCATGGCTGGAGGATTCAGTTTTATTGGAACATACTGATCAATCGCACACTAGGGTTTAGCGACGCCAAAGTTGAAGAGGGCAGGGAATACGAGTACGACGCTTACGTCATCCATGCAGAGAAGGACAGGAGCTGGGTGGAGAGAAGGATGGTCCCCTTGGAGCATGAAAAGTGCAGGTTTTATCTGGAGGATCGAGACTCAGTCCCTGGCATGTCACAGCTCGAATCCATTGTGGAAAATATGAGGAAATCTCGGAAAATCTTGTTTGTCGTCACTGAAAGTCTTCTCAGAGATCCCTGGTGTCGACGGTAAATCAAACACGCTCGGCTTAAAGCCAAGTAAAATCTTTTGTGATGCATGGCATGTTTATCTGTATTCTGTATTCGTGATTAAGTGAGTTCTCATAGTTGTCTCTTTGCCCTCCCGTCTATCCAGATTTAAAGCCCATCACGCCCTACACCAGGTCATTGAAGCCAGCAGGGACTCTGTGGTTCTGGTCTTCCTGCAGGATGTTCACGACTACAAGTTGTCTCGCTCGCTCTTCCTCCGCAGGGGCATGTTGCGTCCGTGCTGCATCCTGGACTGGCCTGTCCAAAAGGAGAGGGTACCAGCCTTTCACCAGAAGCTCCTCATAGCACTTGGCATGACTAATCGATTGCAGGACTGACTGTATTGATTGTGATTCCCTTTGTCATCACAATTACCAACGTATGCTCAGTTATCACTACTTGATACCAGTTGGTGATCGTTTTGCCCTCTGGGTGAATATCGTGTTTATATACAATATGTACAAAAATTCCAATGTGTTTTTTGTGTGTTTGTTATTTGCCTGTTCTGAGGTACAAAAATCATCATGTCATTGTTTTGCAGGTATGTTTTGATAAGACCCACGAAGTCATTCACTGTACATGTAAAGTATGAAATATCTAGAAAAGAGCAACTAAATTGACTTGAAGAAGGTATTATTTTGGTTATTAAGTCACAGATGTTGTTATGTGACAGCAGAACATGACTTTTAAATCAGTGATTTAGCTGAAAAAGCCTGTTTCGACACAGTAATCTGAGTAGTGTGGGTTTTATTCTCCATTTTAGTTTAATTTTTTTTCTGTTTTTATGTCCATTCTGTCTTTTCTATATAAAAACTCATTTCTTTGAGCTGCAGTTCCTGTATGAAAGGTACAAACAACGGTTCTTCTTATTATTATAAATGCAGGGATTGGTGTGAGCAGAGAATGAATCTCTGGACACCTAGTGGTTGTGGTACGAAACTGCAGCATTTTCTTTGCTTCACATACAAAAATCTTCTCTTAATGATCAGACAGGAGCACAGTACACAGTAGCTTGTTGTAACTATTCAGTTTGGTGAATAGATGGATATGCTTAATAGAAATAGCAGACACTTATCCTGTGTTATTAATACATTTGTGCTTTCTGTTGACACGTGGAGGCTTTAAACTAACTCAGTCTGCAGGATAAAGGGTTGAAGGTGAGAGCCAAACATCATTGAAACCACCCGTTTGAAGTTTGAAAAATATAAAGTTTTAGAAATAAAGGTTGTGAGTGAATAAATGAAGAGTTTTCATGTTTTATTCATTCAGTTATACTGTGAAAAGCACTTAAACCCTCATGTCTCCTCTTCATAACTCGGTGTAGATTTATGCTGAAGTGTTTATTACAGTAGTGGAAAAAATGCTAGAATCAACGTAGAAAACACCGACCATGTGTCGGTTTTCATTTCAGAGTGTAAATTTTGCCAGGTTGCTAAAATTCATAGTAAATAATCCTCATGCTAACCACAGCCCTGATGATCAGACAGAAGCACCACAAACTACACAAAACCTCAAAAAACAAAACAAAAATCATCAGGGTTATCTACTTTTAGACTCTCTAAAATGCTTTTATTTACAGTTTTTAATGAAAAATATTGAATTGATGAAAAGTAAATAATGACCTAAATGTGACTGAAAGGGGTTTCAAGTCGAAGCCGAAATGCCCTGCAAAGAGATTTAGGGTTAACTGTCAGTCACTCACCTCACCTATTATTTCCATTCATTTTACGACAATGAAAACCTCTTTTATCATAAAAGGTTGCTTCAAGATAAGGATGTTATTCATTAGCCAATCACATGTTGTATGAAATGATGCTGACAAATACCAGACAAGGAAAGAATAAGTGGGACAAAGGTCTTGGTCAGGGCGTGTAGGGGAATCAGTTGATTAAACCTCTAAGTAAATGTCGCATTCGTAAATAAAATAGGGGGCACCAACCTTCCTCAAAGAAGGATTTTGTTTATTGTTTCTTGTAATGCTGATTTCACGATAACGAATGAACTAACGGTAGACCAGTCTGATAATCTGAAGCGTAAATTCTTGGTACAGGGATTGTTTATATCCAGCTCAAAAGGACACCGTCTGACAACGACTTGAGTGAAAAGTATCATTTATTTAACACAATAATGGGAATGATATGAATAGTGAATAATACGACAAATA
Organism: Chaetodon auriga; assembly: GCF_051107435.1. Lineage (NCBI taxonomy): Eukaryota > Metazoa > Chordata > Actinopteri > Chaetodontiformes > Chaetodontidae > Chaetodon > Chaetodon auriga. The sequence goes on from NC_135077.1 coordinate 18,299,391, forward strand.
ATATGGATGATATGACGTAACACAAACAACTGTATGGAGAGACTTATGGCAAAATAATGGCAGAATGAGTTTGGCAATAGTGAGAAGTAGTTCTAATGACTAAGCGAGTCTAATGAGAATTGAGATTATTATTATTGCCTACGACACCAACTCTTTGTTCAAAGCAGTGTGGAATATGCCTACTTCTGTGCTAGCAGCGCTCCAATGGTGGTCGGTCTCAAACAGAAACGGAGGGGCCCCAGACTGTCGTTTGTGGCTCCGATCTGTGCCGAGTCGAACTGCGGTTGAGAGCTGATATTGGACAGGGATGTTTCTGCAGCTGGAAGGCCTCTGGTGTCGGCAACAGACCAGGAACGGCTTCTGATGGTTATTTAACCCAGACAGATGGGCTGAGGCTGGCTGCAGGTCTTAAGTGTGGAAAGTTGGCGGCCGTATGGCAAAGCTCTAGGTTAATAATAAAATTGAGAGTCTCTTCGATGGCCGGTCGAAAATATCTCCAAAAATATTATTTCGTGACTAGGATTAACTCTGGAAAAGTCACGCGGCTTAATGTGGCGAGCAAAAATCAAAGTTACACGAAGACTAAAAAAACTAGAAAAAGAACGTTTTTCTGAATAAAGAAGTAAATCAACTAGGCGTAACTATGAACAACAACTAAAGAACTGAGAGGACAACAAGACAAGACGAAGACAAGACTAAGATTAAGATTATAGGAAGACTGAACGAAGACTGAGCTGTGTCTGTGCTGTGGGCAGTATTCCTCGCTCCAGGGCGGCGTGTCTATGACAACTAGACCGTCGTGCATGTGGGATGATTTGCAGGCGAACGCCATGATTTTTGAGTATTAACTGATGATTCGTGCGATAGACTCATCTGCTTCTCACTATGGTCAATCACATATATTCTCAGTGATCAATTTTCAATGACATTTCAACATCGTTCACAACATGCGTCAGACACCTTTTGATGAATAATGACAGCATTGTTCAATCGCCATACTAACATATGTGCTAACATTCTTCAATACTCATTCTAACATATATGATGACTGAATAGAAACTAAATAGAACAAAGAGATAAGGAAAGGCAGACTGTATTTGCTGAAATGAGCCTTATTATATTACTACTTATTATAATTGTTTAATGCCAAGTATATCCGTTACAAACCTCTAGGTGGCAGTATGGCTCTGTAATGATTTGGTCCTTTCAAGGGATTTTATGTGTTCTTATCCTGTGATCTTTTATTGCACTTATGCAACCTAATGAATGTCCTTGCACTATTCAAAGTTGTTAGATAACATGACTGGTGAAAGCCAGTTTTGATAACTGCAGGCAGATGATACTTTTGTCTTCTCTCTTCTCTGCCAGTGACGTCTGTTGCATTGGATGCACACCTAAACAACACTCACAAACAGGTTTCTTATCACATTCCAAGGACAAGATGTGGACAGTGGTTGGGCTTTTAATGTCTTGGTAACTGGCCAATTACATTCAGTTGCTTAAGTCCAACTTCTGTTCAGGGTTTGGTCAAACCCGAGAAGATAAATGTGAACTTGTATCAGAAATCTGGGCTCATTCTGATGGAGATCCTGCAAGAGCTCTGTCATTCTGAGACCAGCGCTGCTACGCTTTACCTGTGACCTCAGTAAATACTTTGGCTGTGAACTGAAGATTTCTCCAGACTGTTCTTGGGCTTCCAATAAAAGAATCGGGGCTAACAGTTCCATGGTAGAAACTCGTTTTATAAGCTAGAAACACAGAAAAAGCATTGATATCCTACAGATTATGAGTTTAGTACTGTAAGAACATCCAAAGTTAACTCAAACATATACATTTCATTATGCTGGTGTGATAGAAAAGAGGCACACACACATACAAAAACAGTTTGCTACAGGAATGTTTAATTTACGACCTATCAGCATCATCTGATTTTGTAGATTCTTCTGAGGCCAGGCACTTATCCATTCAGATGGTTTTATTGTCCTTATCGGGTGTAGCTGTAAAGCAAAAATTGGCATCTTCCTGACTAACACTCGAGGTGAAAGGTAACATTTGAAGTTGAACTGTCTGTGTTTCTAAGACAGACATCCTGTCTCTCTCTAATCACCCCTCCCTGTAAACAGTCCAAGTGGTCAATAACTCTTAAAAGTTGAGATGTTTTACGACTCCATCTCTCCTGAAGGAACAGGGGGGAAGAGAAGGTCATTATAGGTCAGTTCTGCTACAATAGCACATTTATCTGTATTCTGTATTCTGTATTCGTGATGCAGTGAGTTCTCATAGTTGTCTCTTTGCCCTCCCGTCTATCCAGATTTAAAGCCCATCACGCTCTACACCAGGTCATTGAAGCCAGCAGGGACTCTGTGGTTCTGGTCTTCCTGCAGGATGTTCACGACTACAAGTTGTCTCGCTCGCTCTTCCTCCGCAGGGGCATGTTGCGTCCGTGCTGCATCCTGGACTGGCCTGTCCAAAAGGAGAGGGTACCAGCCTTTCACCAGAAGCTCCTCACAGCACTAATGGATTGCAGGACTGACTGTATTGATTGTACATTCAGTTATCACTACTTGATACCAGTTGGTGATCGTTTTGCCCTCTGGGTGAATGTCGTGTTTATATACAATATGTACAAAAATTCCAATGTGTTTTTTGTGTGTTTGTTATTTGCCTGTTCCGAGGTACAAAAATCATCATGTCATTGTTTGTGGGTAATGTGGGTTTTATTCTCCATTTTAGTTTATGTTTTTTTTTAATGTCCATTTTTTCTTTTCTATATAAAACACTCATTTCTTTGAGCTGCAGTTCCTGTATGACAGGTACAAATAAAAGTTATTCTTCTTCTTCTTATTATTATTAATGCAGGGATTGGTGTGAGCAGAGAATGAATCTTTAGACACCTAGTGGTTGTGGTAAGAAACTGCAGCACTTTACTGTATATTATGATGTAAAGGTTCCATACCTTCAGTGGGGTTTTCTTTCTCAGCTTCTACGTATTAGTGGGACACTCATGTTGTGTTATTAATACATTTGTGCTTTCTGTTTATACCTGGAGGCTTGAAACTAACTCAGTCTGCAGGATAAAGGGTTGAAGGTGAGAGCCAAACATCATTTGAAGTTTGAAAAATACAAAGTTTTAGAAATAAAGGTTGTGAGTGAATAAATGAAGAGTTTTCATGTTTTATTCATTCAGTTATACTGTGAAAAGCACTTAAACCCTCCTGTCTCCTCTTCATAACTCGGTGTAGATTTATGCTGAAGTGTTTATTACAGTGGTGGAAAAAATGCTAGAATCAGCGTAGAAAACACTGACCATGTGTGGGTTTTCATTTCGGATTGTAAACTTTGCCAGGTTGCTAAAATTCATAGTAAATAATCCTCATGCTAACCACAGCCCTGATGATCAGACAGAAGCACCACAAACTGCATAAAACCTCAAAAAACAAAACAAAAATCATCAGGGTTATCTACTTTTATACTTTCTAAAATGCTTTTATTTACAGTTTTTAATGAAAAATATTGAATTGATGAAAAGTAAATAATGACCTAAATATGACTGAAAGGGGTTTCAAGTCAAAGCCGAAATGCCCTGCAAAGAGATTTAGGGTTAACTGTCAGTCACTCACCTCACCTATTATTTCCATTCATTTTATGACAATGAAAACCTCTTTTATCATAAAAGGTTCCTTCAAGATAAGGATGTTATTCATTAGCCAATCACATGTTGTATGAAATGATATTGACAAATACCAGACAAGGAAAGAATAAATGGGACAAAGGTCTCGGCCAAGGCCATTCGGCTATCATGAGGTAAATAATTAACATCTGTACTGCGTAATTTGTGAATAACTTTCACAGTACAATTTCTTTTTACACATTGTGTTCATGTTAATCTGTCTTTCTTGTTAAAGATCTCATATCTCCTTCTGAAGCATGTTATAAAATACTCAAGAGCAACAAATGGCAATAAATGCAGTGGCGACCTTTAACCCAGTGAACAGTCCGTGGATTGACTGCAGAGGAAGGGAGGGGCAAAGCAGAGAAGACACATCACGGTATAATAGTGAAGGCGCAGGACGACAGCCTGGTACTGCTGCTGGAGCACACACGCGCTCTACATACACACAGAAAAAAAGATGGCAGCTTTAGCCAGTGGTTCGATGATACCTGTGCTTGGAGTGAGCATCTTCATCGCTGCTCTGACCTACCTCACCTGGAAGCTGCTCAGCGACTACCTGCACAAATGGTTTGAGATGAAGCCCATTCCAGGGGTGGAAGGGACGTATCTCTTCTTTGGAAATGCACTGCAGTTCAAAACCGATGCAGGAGGTAAGAAAGCTATCAACATGCATGTCAAGGCATAGATCATTAAGTGGAACTCAACAAAATGTTGATTTGACTGACATATGCGGTGATGTAACTTAATGCTCCATTGGATTTTTTTTATCTTTGATTTTAGATTTCTTTCGTCAACTTGAGGAGTTAACCCAGAGGTTCTGGGATGCACCGCTGCTTAAACTCTGGGTCGGACCAGTCCCATGCTTGATTCTGTTTCATGCTGAAACTGTTGAGGTACAGTGACGGACAGCTCTGCATTTACGACACCAAACACTGTGTGCATGCAGCACGGCGGGTGGGACTCGTCCGTGTCCACATGCCTTCTCTTGTCAATACATCTGTTATGCAACAAGTTATCTCAGGAATTGAGCTGCAGTAAAAGTCTTACATTTTTAGTGACATGTAAAGCCAGACACAATAATCACACCCAAATACTGAAGCGCTTTCAAACAGCTCGAGTTGACCTTGTTATTCCATATGTGACAACATGGTCCTATTTAGGATGGCACTGCACCTTTACACACTGCTGATGCTCAGACTGCAGCAGCTCTTACTGCTGTGCTCACCAATCAGCTCTCTAATCAGTAACAACTCTGCTGTTTTTATCTGATTGCTCTTTCTCAGATGTTTTCTGTTTTTCAGTAGATGGTTCTGAATAACCCCGTTCATATGAAAAAAGCCTTTGCATACAATTTCCTCCACCCTTGGCTCGGAACTGGCCTGCTGACCAGGTGTGTACCTGTGGCTCACCTCTGCGTTTGGAATCAGGGTTGTAAGACATCACTATGCCCCAGTCACTGTCCAGTCTGTTGCGTCTAAGCATGTTCTGAGTGTGGTGTAGGTTCTGTAATGTCGGAAATATAGAGTTTCTATGGGAGTTTAAATGTAAAACGTTAATTTCATTGTAATCTGTGACTTGATTTTTAAATATTTTCCATACAAGTGGGAATTTCGGCCTGAGAGTGGGGAAAAAAGGTGAAAGGGTCACCAAAATCAATGTGGTTCACTAACAGAGAAACTTTTTTAGTCAGTTCTTAATTGAACCTGAAGGCGGCACAATGAGAAAGCCCAACAATGTTAGATTTTATTATTCTTGAGGAAATACTGACTTGACGGTGGAGACCGGCCAAAGTCCAAAGGGTTTCAAGCTAAACTGTTATGGACCAGAAGAACTTTAAAGTTTTAGTTTTAGTTACCCAAAAGTTAAGCTTCTTCTGTCACTGATTTACTCTCTCAGCCTTAAACCCTCTCTGTTCTCTTCTTTTGATCAGCACTGGGCCTAAGTGGCGTCAGAGGAGGAAGATGTTGACCCCCACCTTCCACTTCTCCATCCTGAACGACTTCTTGGAAGTGATGAACGAGCAGTCGGAGATCCTGACAAAGAAGCTGGAGCTGAAGGCGGGGAAAGGTCCCTTCAACTGCTTCAGTCACGTCACCCTGTGTGCCCTGGACATCATCTGTGGTGAGCAACGCTGTGCATGCGTGGACGGCCTGTTTTTACCTCTGTTCATTGCTGTGAAGGATTCCCCGAGACTTTAAATATTGTCCTTTCAGAAACTGCAATGGGAAAGAAAATTTACGCCCAGAGTAATTCTGACTCGGAGTATGTTCAGAGCGTGTACAAGTGAGTTCTTTGCATTTTCTATTGTATCTCAAAAACAATAAGGGAATAATTATCTGATCATAATAACTAATTTCATACTTTTGTCTTTGCCGTAGGATGAGTGACATTATCAGCCGCAGACAGAGGACACCTTGGTTTTGGTACGACTTTGTGTACAAGTACTTTGGTGAGGGCCGGGTGCACGACAAGACACTCGAGGTCCTTCACTCCTTCACGTACAAGGTGAGTAATGGAGCCGGCAGTGTAGAAAGCAGTGCTCGATCAGTGCTTGTCACCTTGAGATGATGCAGAAGAGGCAACGTTCAGCCTTTAATTTCCTCTCAGGTGATACACGAGAGAGAAGAGAGCATCTCTTCCACCAAACCGGACAGCGACTCTGACCAGGCCACAAAGAAAAGACAGGCCTTGCTGGACATGCTCCTGAATACCACAGATGAAAATGGCAACAGGATGAGCCACCGGGACATTCAGGAGGAAGTGGACACCTTCATGTTTCGGGTTGGTGGTTTGAATACAGTGAAAACACTCAAAGCTGCAATATATTCATGTAAACAAAGGCGCTGCAGAGAATTATCACTCAAATTCAGAGCTAACCATTACATTAACTAAGTACATTCACTCCATTACATTTGTCTGACAGTTTCAGCTAGTAGTTACTTTTACATTAAACAACCTGGCAGTACATGAAGTAGTCAAAATGAGCACAAACTTAAACATCTACAACAGTGAAATACAACAAGCACATTAATTCAGCAGTAATATTAATCAGATATGATAATAAAACACTGACAGGACCCATTTGACTGCACAGCAGGTTTTGAATTCAGGATTCATACTTGTTGTGGAGTATTTTCACAGTGTGGTATTAGTACTTTAACTCAAGTAAAGGATCAGAGTACTTTCATCATCTATTCTGCTGATACTCTTAAGCTGGTTGCCTAGCACCAAAAAGCAGACAAAGATAACGATTAGCTGGTGAGCTTAGGGGAGCATGTGGTAGCTAGGGAGCTAGATATTTCCCTCAGGGGTTGTGGAGACCAAAACATAAATGTACAGGGTGACCAGAAACTCAAGGCCAAATCAATGCTAATGCTGCTCGGTGTCTGATGTGGGCTGAAAGTAAGCAACAGTTTGAAAACATATTCACTGTACTGGCTTCATCTGTCCCACCCTGGTGGCAAAGAAACAAAGAGAGGAAAAAAGAACTGAATGCAGCTTTAGAGCCATAAAATGTGTTGTTTTTCTCTGTTTAACTGGCCTCATTGTGCAGGGACATGACACCACGGCAGCCTCTATGAACTGGATCCTGCACCTGCTGGGCTCCCACCCCGAGGCGCACAGGAAAGTTCAACAAGAGCTTCAGGAGGTGTTCGGTAACAGCAACATGCCCTCACCCCCGTCACCGCACACCCTCTCACTTTCATGACATCACTTATTTTCCTGCCCAAAGGCCTTTTGACTCATTTTTGCTCAGATTCATTTGTTCTTTACAAGTCAGGGGGAGCTTATAGCTGTGGATGAGAAGGATGATAGCTGTGAAAAATCCTTGCCAAAATACATAGAGAATAATTAAATTACTTTCACTGCTGTGTGGAGTTACCATGGCCTCCATGTATTTTTCCATGACGTAAGGTGGCTTTGTAGTAATAACAGAAGAATCGTTTTGAGAATCTAACTCTGCCCTCAAGCACAGAAGGACCCATTTCTTAATAAGAAATGTTGATTTATTGTTTATAGGTAGGAATTTATTTGTCCACGAATGCCTATGCTGCAGAAATGACAGGGGTCCTAACCCCCACTAGGGGCCACCAAAGCATCTCAGGGCGTTGTGAGGCCCTCTTGATTTAAAGGGGTGTAAGAAACCTTTTTTAAAAATCTACGGTCGGCCTGTATCTCAGCATTTCATTCATTTCAGTGGGGAAAAAATTGTTATTTTTCATATAATATAAAATATCCGTAGAATATATCCCTGAGACAAGGGTCCTTAGTTCAATGATAGAAAAGGGCTCACTAAAGGAAAAAGGTTGTAAACCAGTGGCATAAACAATACAGACCTAATAAATGCTTGTATACTGTAGAAGGCTGTAGCCTTATCTTAAGATAAGACTTTATCTATCCCATGCCGAGGAAATTCAAGCAGCAGAATTAAAAGGAGAAGTAGAGCAAAACAGACAATAAAAAGGCTCTAAAATAAAATCAACAATAGATAAAAAGATATGTCATTGCACAGTAAAAAAACAAACAAACAAACAAAAAAAAAAAACTTTATATATATATATATATTACACAGAATTACTTTGCACAGATGTAATGATGTTAGGATATGATGACAGAAATAGTACTGCGAACAGCAGGTTTGTGATCATCATCATCGCAAAAAGCAACATCAAACAACATCATCACAGTGTGACATTAAATGATGCTGGAGTTAAAGAGTCTGACAGACGTTGTTTGGAAGCAGAAGAAACAGCTGGAAACTTGTTAACAGCCATGTGACCCTCAGTTCACAGCCTGTTGTGTTTATCTGGACTCTGTGCTGCAGAACCAAACACTTTTTTCTGTTTCATGTGCACAGGTACATCTGACCGACCCTTTACCTCAGAGGATCTGAACAAGCTCAAATACCTGGAGTGCGTGATCAAAGAGGCCCTGCGACTGTTTCCCTCTGTGCCCTTCTTCGCCCGCAGCCTCGGTGAAGACTGCCATATCAGTGAGTTACAGATGAATGATGACACTTGAATGAAACATTCATTTGTTGAGTGCAAATCCCCAAAGGCAGTGGCATTTTTTTTATAGGAAGCCAAGGGAAGCCAGGCTTCCTCTATTATTGTCATTTGAAAAATTGTTTTCTTTGTCACATGACGTTTATTGTGTGGTGTTGCTGCATCCATTTCTTGCCCAGCTTTCACAGGGTTTCTTCAGATTAATAACACAGGGCCTCTCTGGGTTGCATGTGTAAATAATCAGTCCGCTGCTAAAGGAGAGTTGGGTAGAGTTGGTATTATTTGATTGAACGGTAGTATAGCTGGTATGGGTCTAAAGTAAAGGAATTAACATCTTAGAAAAAAAAAAAAAAGTGAGACCCCAAGTTTAATGATGTTTGAATTCAGCCTCCTTTCTTACAGCTGAAGAGCAGGTCAAGACAGCCATGCAAGCATGTTTCCTATAATTAAGAACCATTTCCAAAATAAAATCATTTCTGTCCTTCGGTGATGCGTTGAAGGTCACACATGCCTTTATTTTGTCCAGACTTGACGACTGCAGCTCCTTGTCTTAATGTCTGGGTCAGAACATTTGTATTATTCCCTTTTAAAGCACATTTCAGATCCCATGAGCCCATCGGCTAGGTCGGGCTTTTGCTATCAGGGCCCCCAAACTCTTGAATGCACTTCCTGTTGGGACCCGCGGTGTGTATGTGTGTGTATGTGTATCTTCATATATGTACACACCAATTTGCTTTTCATTCCTTTATTATTGTACGAGTTGACCACCATATTGTCACGGCTCATTTTTGTGCTGCTCATGTTGAACAGCCCTTTTATTGTTTCTATTATTACGTCATCTCTCGTGCTTTTATTGTGTTGTGAAGCACTTTGGAACATCTGCTTCGAGAACTTTTTTTTTATTATTATTACAGGCACTTAAATTCAAGTTCTTCTTGTTACTGCAGATGGTTTCAAGGTTCGTAAAGGTGTTAATGCGATCATCATTACCTACGCTCTCCACCGTGACCCGCGATACTTCCCTGACCCCGAGGAGTTCAGGCCTGAGCGCTTCCTGCCGGAGAACTCGGTGGGCAGGCCTGCATATGCGTACATCCCCTTCTCTGCCGGACTCCGCAACTGCATCGGTAAGAGCAGGAGAGGTTTCATTTCTGCTGCATCTGCGTACCTGCATGTTTCCTCTTGAATCTGTGTATCAAGTCCAGAATTACAGCTGTGTGCGTAACGTTCCCCAGGTCAGCGTTTTGCCCTGATGGAGGAAAAGGTGGTGATAGGCTCCGTCCTGCGTAAATTCAACGTGGAAGCTTGTGAGAAGCGTGCAGACATGCAGCCGGTGGGAGAGCTCATCCTGCGACCAGAGAAAGGCATGTGGATCAAGCTGGAAAAGAGGGAACAGACCTCATCAAACTAGCACCTGCTGACCAAAAACAGCTTCCTGTACGGCACGTCCTCACTAAACACCCCAAATACTCTTTGAGAGGTCAGGGAGAGCAGCGACCTTGGTGTTTAGATTTAAAGCTTTTCTCATCATCATAGACATCATAATTACAAAAAGCAAGCCTTAGAAAAATAAATCGGGATTTCTTTTTTGCATTGTTAGTTTTAGGGAAATAGCTGATATAAACAAGTCTGCACTATTTTTGAGCCCTAAAATGGAAAAAAAGAAAAAAAAAATACTGAAAACAAATAATAGGCAATGATTTGGCTTTATAAAAGAGCTTTTGCAGAGTGAGTGTTTTACTTTTAGAGGATGAACTGCTCATTTTGAACCACACTGTTGATCATTAACTGGATGAATCAGGGATCTACAATCTACAACCGTTTTATGTCCTTTTTAGCAGCATTTCTGCTATTTTTGTCTTTTAATAGTCACAATTCTAGAGGAAACAATTCACGCTTGACATGCTTACAATGCTTAATTTTTCAATTCTATTTGTAGTGTATGACACGTGATAAATCTGAGATAAATATGAACTCAGAGGTGCAGAACAAGGCTCAATAAGAAAACACTTTTACACATTCATTACATTTACAAACAGCAAAGCAGAGATAAGCCTTTTAAATCTAAATTTAAACCTTTCAAATCCTCTGAATGTCCATTTTCAAACCCGGAGCTGCAGTTTTCCCCTCGTTCGACCCCACAGAACATCTCCTGAAGTTTGTTTATGACTGTATGTTTGGTAGGTCATCTCTTTCTTTTCTTTTCTTTTTTTTCCTCACGAGAGACTGTCTCGGAAGGACTCTTTGTGAATCAGAGAGAATAATGTAAACACAGTCCACACGTTGCTCATGCTCCGTTCTCATTTGAAGGGTGCGTTAACTGACATACAGGTGATCACAACGGGGCAGAAAAACACCCACAGAATCACAAACTGTTGTTCACTTAAGCTACTGTGACAAATATACCCACTGACTGTACATATTACTGTACACTGGTGCTCTCACACACACATAGTATGTGTGTGTGAAGGAGTATTCTCTTGATTTTTAAGATAAACTACCTGAATCTTTCTGCCATTTTATGTTAGAGAGGTAGTTTCCATATACATATATGGACAAGTTAAGCTGTGATATACAGTCAGAGTATTCAGTCAAACAGTGAGCTGAAATAAACTCTGCAGCCGTTTTTATCAGACCCCTCCCTGCCTGGGTGACACCCAGGTCTTCTAAACTCCACACCACCAGTTCGAAACACAGACTTTCCAATCCAGGATAACCCTGATGACATCACTGTGATGTCTAAAGGGTTATTTTCTCTTATACTCTTATTTTTCTTATACTCCTTTAATGCAAACTTCAGTTGTTTTTTTTTTTTTTTTTTGTTAGCCATTTCAACGGTTGCTAAAGGAAAAAACCTCTCTGAATGTTATCAATCTGCTTTCAGCACTTCTGAGAACCTTTTCAGTAAAACACCTGACCTCTCGTCACCCTTGGGGCTGGAACACTTAGGAGAATACATTCAGGTTCCTGGTTATTATGAGCAAAACTCTTTACTGCCTGAATCGTATTGAGGTCAGAAGGATCCATTGTAACAAAGTAGTAATCATAGCATGACACAGTTACAAATGACCCCATCCATAATGTCAGAAGATGATTTAGCTGGCATGCCTGCAAGGGTCATTGCCTAACACCTAAATGACATGACTGATGATGAATTGCATGCTCTTTTTCAATGCTATAATTTGAATTATTGAGCACAATCAATGGCTGGATAGAGCTGAGGCGCCTGAGCTCCAAATGAAGCAGGAAGAGTTCATTTATCTGAGGATTTTCTATTAAATGGCTCAGATAAAGGAGCTTTCGCTCAGCTGCAGTAGGTGGATTCCATGCACTTTCCAGACCTTACTCATCTGCAAAGGTAGCTTCTAATCATGAAGCATCTACTTTGGATCTGAATCTGTTTCCTGTGTTAGCTGAATATCCACAGACTGTTTGTAAATAATTAACAATAAATGGCATTGTGTTGTTATTCTTGTGTTTTAATTGACACAGTTTGCCAGCGCTGATGCCTTCATTGGCAGAGCTTACAGAGACAGAGCTCCTCTTCACTCGGCATGCCATTTTTGATGGTTTGTTTGTTTTGTCAAGCATTTTTTTACGGACTAAAAAAGAAAAAACAACTCGAAATGGAAAAAGCTGAGGGTACACAGGCCTGACCCCATTAGTCTGCTGAAACTCCTTCACCTCCACCATGCCTGGCGGTTTTATTTTACTGTGCAATGCAGTTATGCAACTGTTTTTAATAACATTTCAGTTATTTGCAGCACAATTGAAAGCTCCACGTGCAGGGTAGTATCAGTTCTAAAGCTGCACCACGAAGACAGAACACAAATGAAGAATATACTTTTACATGGCATTAAGTAGATCATTTTTGACTCTTCTTAGAACAGATTCAGCAGGAGTGTTGGCAGCAACCTGTTCAAAGTCTGACTTCAGTTTCAGATTCCAAAACTGAAGCACTGGTTCCCAACCTGCTGGTCATGACGTCAAAAAGTCACCAGATAAACCCGAGGGGTCATGAGGTGATTTACAGGGTCAGAAAAAAAAGAAAACACACACATATTATTGTGATTTATTTAGTTATATATTCATCCATGTTTTTCAGTGATTTTATTTCGCTCTGTGTCCGAGAGTTTCTCCACACGATGCTATAAAAGCTGCTGATGCTTTTCTTCATTTTTCACTGAGTCTATATAAAACGTAAACTGCACTTCAGGTTCATATTCCCAGGAAAGAGATACTGAGGCCATGACCTCTGTGTAGTTGCAGCTATGCACATATTCAATGTGACAAGGAGTTGCAACTACAGGCATTACTCACTTTTGAGGAGGCACCAGCCAAAAAGTTTGGGAACCACTGCACTTGAGGGAAATGTTGCAGTTCTAACAGATTTATGTCATTTTAGTGGTTCCTATAAGCCCAGCACTGTTGCTTTTCTGCTGAAAATACACTGTGTTGTACTGCTTTAAGACACACATGTGAAGCCATAATAAAAACATGAAAGGCTTCAATCAGACTTTACTGTCAGCGAGTTTCACCCGAGACACACATGCCCTTGGGCTCTGTGATGAAATGAAATGAAATGAAACCACTTTGAGGTGCAAAATGATGATAGATTTCCCATTTCGCTTTCAAAATTGAAATTTTGTCGAATGGATTATGAAATATTGAGACTCGACAGAGACAGAAATAAAGCACCTGCTCAAAAGACACAAACAAGGTATTGAAATACAAGAGAGTACGTAGCAATAGATTGTAAAATTGCCATCATTAAAGTGTCCTGCTTTTAAATAAGGTGCAGTCTCAGTGATGTCCAGAGAGGGGCAGTGGTGTATGCAATGTGTGCAAGGAGGAGGATAGGTATGAGTCGACTGTGTACAGTGTGTGTGTGTGTGTGTGTGTGTGTGTGTGTGTGTCAGACAGTGAGTGCGGGGGATGGAGGAACAGCACAAACAGCAGAATGTATCTACAGTGTTTTTTCCATCTCGGTGCCCGGCAGCCTCATGTTGATGTGAGTGACAGCTGCATTCAGCATGTGTACAGTTTATAGCCTTTGAGTCTCAGATTTTCAGTGTTCTGACACTTGAATGACACATGATAAATGTGCAGTGTCCTTTTTAAAATGGTTAACTAACACGTGTCCAACACTGTTTCTGCGATTCACGATGTTTACTACAGATACAGCGCAGATTAATTTAGCTCGCTATGGGAAAAATCTCATTTTCAAATCATTCTCCAAAACTCAACTGAGCCTGATTTACATACGACAAGAGCAATCTACACACGCGGCGTGAGTAAAAAACATGCCACTGGCTGTCATTTGCACATGGCTGCATGTCTCAACAAATTCATGTCCTCTTGAAGGAGCAGACCTGGAGTGGCGAGTCGCTCAAAAGTCCTTTTCAGTTTTCTCAAGTTTAGAGCAGAGCTACACAGAATTAACTCAGAAAAGCCTGGTTTCATTTTCAACAATGTGTGCAAACCTGCACTTCAAATATATGTTTGCCACAAGTTAGCAGGTTGTTGGTTTGACTGGATGCCTTCACCCAGAAGCTAATTTAAAAGATCAAATGGAAAATTGGAGGCTGGTGATTTTCTACATTTTAGCGACAAGAAAACAACAACAATTGAACACACTGAAGTCGGGCTGCTACTTTTTATTCAAACGAATGCTCAGATTCCTAACATGGGGAAAAAACTGTCATATTCGAGCTGTAATGAATTCGAAATTTGCAGAATAAGCAGCAGCAGCTTGAAGTAGTTGCATTGTGGTCCAGCAGAGGGCGCTCTTCAAATCACCATTTGCTATCAACTGATTCGAAAGAAGAGATGACTGGTTGCTCTATATGATCCAACATATTCACCAAAAACATGTCAGATACTCTGAGTTACGGCTAACATGAAGCCAGTTTGGGTCTTTTAATGGGATTTGTTGAAGATGCCAGCCCTATTCTTTAAAACTGAAAATAATCCATAAGAGCTAAACTGTACTAATGTGGCCATAATCTAATGTTGAAAAGAAGGAACAGTTTTTATCATGCGGTAAAGTCCAGTTCTGCATGTTTCCATAAATATTCTAACAATCAATTTATGAGTCACAGACCATGACTTTAGCCTACATATTACTGATGACGTTTGCTTAACACAACAGTCAAATGCATTTAAATGACCGGTTAAGATCGAGAGAGTGCATTTACAGTACATCTACATGTCTGTGATGTCTCATAGACCTCACCGGCCCACAGAGCACAGAGACCAGTGTTAAGGAGGATAGGATGTGACAGTATCCCTGCATCTGACTGAGCACCATGCTGGAGCTTCACAACACATCGCTATCTCTATTGGTTACTCTCCTGCGCACACGTATGCGTTCACAAACACACACCAGCGCTCACACTTAAACCACCCACTCGTTTCTCTCCTCTCCATCAGCCTTGATTCAGTCTGTGTTCACGTCAATCGAATGCCCCTATTAGAAGCCAAACTTCAGTCAGGACTGACCAATATGGAGGAGATGTGGACCGACAGAGCGAAGGAGAACAAAGAGGTGAACAGGAAGTGGCTGAGATAAGACAGAGGGAAAGCAAATGAGCAATCAGCGACACAATGATCACTCAAACCGGATAATATGTGGAGCAGAACTATCAGCAATCACAGTCACAGCAATGGAGGGATTTGCTTGGGCTAAAATAAACCCATCTGCCAGCCATCTTTACTGTTGCCTTAGAAACACGTGAGCCGGTTAACCACCAACTTTGAGGTGGACGGGTGCACATTGCTCAAGGCGCCAAGGCCACACATTCTTCACTTCCTTTGAAGTACACCAATACTTAATCTCACAGCTAAATTGTTTGAAATGTGGGTCATGGCTCCAATTTTACTACAGTGGTGTAAGACTTAAAAACCAGCCACAGCTTTGTATAGCATCAGCGCTGAGTCCCTCTTGTACCTTGACTTGAAAATAATCTTCCTATATTCACTTCTCATTAATCTGAAGAGTTTCCGGACATGCTTCGTGTTAGGTTTCAGTGACGAGCAGCCGCAGGTAAACAGAGGTGTTGGATTGGGGTCAAAACAATTTGTCGAAGCTGCTGATGAGAAGTCCGAAGACGGATTAGAGCGTTTGAGCAAATGAATGTTAAATAACTGCCGTTTTGCTTTTCCTTCACTTCTTTATGAGCTCGTATATCATGCTGTTACGCTGTGACATCTGAAGGCATCGTGGTCCTGAGTGGATTGTTTTCTTTTCATTTTAGGTGTTTTTTAAGTGTGTTTATATGTGTGTGTTTTTGTCTTTGTTGTGTCACCTCTCCACAAATGAAGGTCAGTCGAAGCCACATCGAGGACTGATCAAACCTGCTCCTGTTGTTCAACACCACTGCACCTGTCAAGCTTTTCAGCCCCACATAGCACATATATCCATATGTCCGGGTCAAAAAGTAGCAAACTTTAGTGTATTTGAAATATAATTGAAGTAATAGGATATATTTGTGCTTAATTTAAAGTTTGTTTGACATACTTTTAACAAGCGTACTTCTAACTAGATGTCATTAATTCTACTTAAATGTACGTGTAAAATGTTTGCTTTATTGTAAGTGTATCATTTTCAAAAGTGTACTAAATTACAAATATTTTTATTAATAATAAAGTGTAGTTATGAAATGTATACTTATTTTCAAGTCCTTTGTAAAACACTATTAGCAAGCTTCATTAAAGTGTACTTTAATTTCTCTTCATTTCAAGTATATTTAAGTATATTTCCAAGACAATGGTGATATAATACAGTTGTACTGTAATCGTACTTTGAATTTGAATTTTCATCGGTGTACTCTAGCACACTTAAATTTGTAAAAAGCAAAGCAAAGTAAATTTAGCAACGATAAACACTTTAAGTACACTCAAGTGGTATTTAAGGACTACTTTAGTACACTTGAGAAACAAAAATAGCACATATAGTTTATTCAGAAAGTATAATGTAAGTATAATATTTTGACACCTGGGGTAGCTAACAATGCTAACAGTGAAAAGCTTTGTCATTTTTGGAGTTTGATGTCACACAGAGGTCGACGAAGGAGAGCAGAACAATTGAACTGTAGGTGTGCAAATGAAAAAAAAAAGTAATCACTTCTCTGTTATAAATGTCGTCCCAGTATTGCCACAAACGCTCAGTCGGTATCAGCTATCAGTCAAACCAACCATGCAGCTCAAGTTGAATACAGAACAGGACAAACACAGAGGGGCATCTGACAAGTGACCTCTGTGCAAGTTCTCCCTGCTGCAGTGGAAGCCAGAACCAGACAGACAGAGAGGAAGTGAAGGGTTTTACATGCTTCTCAAAGTCTGCACCTTATTAAGCTCTCCATGACTGACTTCTCCGTGACTCCCCGGGGTTCCCAGTGGGCACAAAGAAAAAAGGGAAAGAAAGAAATGAACTGCATGCAGAACGGGCAGCACTGTGCCCAAAATTTCCCTGAACTAGAGATCAGTGTGTGATTACCATTTTGAGGCCAGATGAGTGTGTTCAGAGAAGCAAAGTGGAATAATCATTAGCCAGGCTTGACATGTGCAAGAGGGGCAAGGTTAAACCCCCGCCAAGGTTAAAGCAGAACTGAATCCTTCGCGGCTGCAACTCCATATATGATGAAGACTTTAAGTAACCATTCAAGCATCACAAAGAAAAACTTGCTCTTGTCCAAAAGATGTTCTCCAAAGATGGATATTAAAACTGAAGCCAAGGGGTCCCACTAAGCAGTGACTGTGTTTTTCTGCCAAGCATTTTGTTTTTCTTTCATCACAGAGTGAATTAGAATAACTTCTCCCATGTTACACTTCTTTTATTTCACTGTCTGTTGAGCTTATTTATTTACACTCTGTGCTGGACCTTGGAAAGGTTCTGTCCTATTTGTGTGCACTCAACCAATGCAATAATGAAATGGTCTTACTTACAGCACGCTGACAGTATTGGTTCGGTTTCTCTTGCCCTTATTTGAAAGGATACCTTTGGTAAGCAAAACCTCACATATTACAGGGAGTGATGCAGGACGACAGGTGACAGGTCAAAACTGCCTGACCACACAACTAAACTGCCCTGGAATATTCTGGCAGCCATGTTTGGCCTAACATTAACTGTGCATGATGGGGAAGCAAATGTGCCCTGTTTATTTGGACTGAAGCAGACTTGTGTATATTTGTTATGTGCCACCCATCCTCACCTTGCGTGGAAGAAATCAGAGCGACCTTAACTGATGCTGCTTGACTCATCGAGCATTACTCATGTGCCATTCGTTCACATTACTCTGCTTGCAGATATCTTTATCAGGGTTTAAGATTATAGCACTGATTCCGGGGTCTGATATCACACTCATGTACCTCTAACTGTAATCATAAAACCACTCCGATACAACAGCACCAAATACCACAGCAACATGGCATTAACCTCTTGTAAGGTCGGCAACAGTTTGGAGATATTTAAAAATAAGCATTGATAACAAAAGTTGGACAGACTGCAGCTATGCTCTGATGAAATTCCAGGGGAGGATGAAAAGTAGCTCCTCTAACAAGCAGTTTGATAAACATCTAACAAACCGACACAATGAGGAGTTCAAGAAGTTTGCTGATGCTTGCAGCAGGAAGGAGCAACAACCAACTTTGCAGCAAATGCTGGAGAAGCAAAAGAAAATGTCCAGAGAAATCCAACAGATGGTAAGCACTCATCAGTGGACACAGCATCAGAAGTCAAAGAAGTGAACTTTAGCTGCAGCGTCAAGAGACGCTTCCAAAACATTATCAACAGTATGTGAAGAAGTAACAGTTCAAAGACGTCTGTGTACTGAAGTTAGCATGCTAACAAGCTAGCTGAGGCTCGTCCTATCTTGTAATACCACTTTGTACCTCAAGAGGTGCTAACCTGTTAGCATAGCCCCTGTAGTTTCAGCTGGGAGATGTATGCGAGGGGCGAGTTTGCCTCAATCTCCTTTAGCTTTTTTAGTCTAATGAATAAACAAAACATTTCGGCTCATTTGCTAAGTTCACTCTTCTTAGCACACACTTCATTCAAACTCAACAGTTCTCTTCACTGTTCCATCTACCACTGACTCTGGTTTGGTTCTGCAAGTTAGATAGATAGATAGATAGATACTTTATTCATCCCCAAGGGAAATTCACAAGTAAAGCTACTTCAGTTCTAGACTTCTTCTCCACGCTGGTGATGACCGACCGTCCTCTCGCTGCACTCCTGCTTCATTCCTCTGTTGGCTCCTGGTTGGAGCCGCTGCAAATCCCCTCGGATTTCCCTGTCGTCAAACTGGTCTCTGTCTGTCTGTCTCTGAGGGTGTGTTTGGTATGGTAACGGTACTATTAAGTACTCGTAACTGGTCCTTGGTATTGGCAAGTACTTAAATGTAATTACATGTACTTGGTCTGAAAAAAGCGGTATCAGTGCTTCCCTTCTTAAGACGATGAAGTATTCTCAGTCTGATCATCTTCACATGAAACAATGTGCCAACTAAATAAATACAAAACTTCAATTACCGGATTCCAACGTCATTCCATTTCTCATTCCAGCTCTGCAGTGCTCCAATCATCTTCCCATAAAAGGCAAACCAAAGTTGGTAATAAGCTTGGACTCTCATCCACATTATTAGAAATGTGAGTATCAATAGCCAGGAATGCTAGATTTTATTTTATAGTAGAGACTTGACAGGTCTTAACTGTCTCCTGAGGGAACTTTCTGGCTCTTTAGCTGCTAAATGCTAGATTGTGTTTGCTAGCTAGTTGCTTACTTTGCAGATAGCAAACAGTGAGTTTTTGCAGCTTTTTTTTTTTTTTTTTAAACAAAGTCAGTTGTTTGTTATGGTTAAGAATGGCACTGATAAGTGCGGTGAGACTCAATGAAAGCAAAGTTGAGGGCTGGACAACCAAAATATTGAGCTGAATGATGCTAAATTGAGCTGAGGGGAAGTGCACAGCAGCTGCATAATTATCTGTGGGTTTGACACTGAGACACCGACACGCAACACATTTTATATTACACATAAAAATATTGCTTTAATGTAGCTGTTAAGCTTGTTTTTCGTTGTCACATTTCAGATGAAAAGAAACACTGCTGCTCTCCACCACCCATGTCTTTGAATGCAGATGCAGACCTGACTTGTAATTTCAAAAGTGTCTGCCGTTGCAATGTCACTTCTCGCTCAACTAGTGTCTAAAGCAGCAACCAGTGAACTCCCACAACTCATTATAAAGAAGACCGGAGCCTTGTCCCGAAACTCCCTCTTAACCTTCTTCTTGCCCTGGAGTTGTCCTCGACTTGATGTGGCCATCCACAGAGAGCGAGAGCAGTGGTGAATCAATTCGGCCCTGAATGGGATGCCACTCATGACTGAGAAAGGGCGGCAGAACAGAAACCACACAAACACCCACAACAAGCCTGTGTGAGGGACACAAAAAACTGCATGGTCAAATACAATGATTGTAATGATCATGATGTTACATGATGGCTACAGCACACTGCACACAACCTAGAATTCTAGATATGAATCTTCATATGTGCTGTTATTATCACTGTACGGCCTCATGTTGACCTCATATTGTATCCATGATACTAATAAAATTCAACTTGGACTAATTTTACATTGACTCATGCATGTTAAGCCACATTAAGCTAATCTAGTCCCATTAATTTAGTGCAGTCTTGATTGTTTTTCTAAATATATCTCTCTTCCTTTGTAGTGCAGCGTGGCTTCACGGTGAACTACCCATGCTTTAAATTTCATTTCACCCTGACTTAATGTTATATGATTTATTTATGTCCAAACAGATTAACGTCATTTACTTCCACTTCTTTTTCGTTGATTTTTTTTTTCCACTCTGCATGAGCTCTTTATAACCCTCTGCTGCTTCAATTAAAGACACTTATTATTTTGTCATTAAATCAAACCCTTGCTTTTGCCTTAATGTTCTTTTATTGACACATTTAGCCTCATCACCATCAACTTTGGAAGACATTTTTATTCATTAAAATATCTAAAGCAGTTGTCCAATTGTTTCCTTCATGTATGAATATTTTCATTTGTTCTCCTTCTGGTGTTTTCACTCTAAGCTTTGCATCCAAACCTTGGAGTCCTGACAAGAATTTAAATTGAAGCTCTGTGGCCATATGCATGTCTACACATCATATATTACATGTATATCATAAACCGGTGAGTCCACAGGGTTTCCAGTGTTACAACCTGATGCGGACAGTACTGCATCACACACACACGCAAACACACACACATGGATGCATGGATCTGACTGATTATGTCTTCCAGTTATAAATATGCTTGCAGCAGAAGATTAGGCGAAGATGGGCTTTCACACATAATAACTGAGATTATCCTGCTGACTCCTCTGACGTCAGAACTTCTGATCTCACAGGAACTTGCACGATTCAACATGACACCAATGAAAACATCAGCGGAGACCGACGCCCACGCTCAGATTGCTCCTCCTCACTGAAAAGCAGCCCTCGCAGTCGGCCTCTGCTATACACAGGACTTGTTTATGATTCACTGGACCACATAAAAACACACACCTGTACCTGTAGATAAATCTACATGATGTTTTACACCTTCCACTGGGTACCACTGCTTGCAGTTAGTGTTGTAGTACTGTAATCACAACACTTTAAACTCTAACGCACAATGCTGCATTGCGACATTTCACTAAAAGCCTTAAAAAAGAAAAACTGAGTCCATGAAACAAAAGTATGTCAGCTCATCGTCCAGTGTCAGAACACACTGTAAAGCATGTAAAGCACCTTAATACTGTACATGGAGATCCTCATTTTTCTGAATTTATGTTACATAAAGATGAAAATATAACCAGTTCAGGGGCAGTTTTCCTTTAAAGACTTGGAATTGAGGGGTCATGAAATGTTTAAGAAGAAAGTAAAGAATTTTTTTCTGTAAAATATAACTCTGGTGATATTATATATTCGTTACTGTCATTGAATCCCATGAAAAGATTCTAATGCTGGACATATTAATAGACACTGCACACCTCCCATTCACATGCATTGTTTGGGTCTATTATTATTGGCTGTTGTTGAATCCTATACATGCACTGGAGTACAAGATGTGAATGCATCCACAGCTGAATCGAGTCTGCAACAAATGAATGAAATATTCCTTCTTGTGAAATATGTGCTCATAATTACGTTGGCCATCTGCTGTACATTACATGGCCTTTTATAGAAATTTCATTATTTCTAAGTGACCCAGTTTAAAGAGTTGCATCTGTGGAGGAACAAATGGCAACTGGATGGTAGTCAGAGTGTTAGTTTTGGCCTATTCGTCGGATTTGTCTACAATAACAAAAATATTGAGTATCGCCAGCCTCGTCCTTTAATCATTACAGTTAGTTTGACCTTTTCAGCCCTGTAACATTTATTCCCAAGAAATTCCTCAAAATTAATTCAAGGGCAACAACAATCAGTCTGTGACAAGAGGACGAGAAATTATGAGTGAAATCTCGAAATGTAACTTGGAGGGGACCTAAAGTACAAACACACACATATACACCTCCAATTAAAGTGTACTCACGTGTACTTAATATCGTACGCTGTTTGTGTTCAGCTTGCCGCTTTCGGGTCACCGTCACATGACCCACATTGATCACTTCGGGGCCGAATGGATGAGCGTCATATCTGATTTACCGCATGGGAACTCAAGCCTAAAGTTATGCTGAAGCAGACGCTCTTAACCGAGGATGATCTCACATTCCAATAAGACTGCAGGGCCTCACAGGAATCCATATGTGATACGCATCTCCACAGTCAGGCAGTCAGTCAGTCAGTCAGTCAGTCAGGGCGTTTGTGCTTCAAGGTCAGCCATTCCTTCCATACTGAGAGCACACCACCACTCTAATATCATGAAAACCAAGCATTAACACCAGATTTTTCAGAAAGTGTGTTTAGGAAACTGTTCTACTGCTGCTATTCAGCACTTCACAGTCAATAATCTCTGAAGAGAGCCATGGAGATGCGATGTAATCCAAAAGGTGAGTTAGACAGCTGGCTGCTTTGATCTTTGTGCTTTGATGAAGTGAGGCTTTGGGAGAGCCTATAATTAGCAACACAACTGATTGGTCCACCATTTCTCCAGCACTTAGCAGGAAAATGACGTACAGCCTTCAAAATGCACTGACACATGAATGGATATTTGATTTTATCTGCAATTTGCTTCTAAGTTTGAGGAACAGAAGAAGAAAAACTCTTTCACAGTATAAAGAGAAACAAGACGGGCAGAGTTATGCCATTTAAGTCACGTAGCACCTTTTCCTGTTAAGTTTAAATGGCGAGTAATTTTACCAATCAGCAGATGCTGCTTTGAAATATCTTTTGTGAAATGAGCACAATGTCTCTGCGAATCAATTTTCAGACATGAAAGGATTATGTGAAGGAATTATGACTAGAATAGCTGCACAGTGGAATAAGTCAGTAGTAGTGTTGTGGATCGGTGTCCATATTGTTTAACTGTAATATCCTGGGTTAGTTTTCCGGATAGTCTTTCTATTGAGGATGCAAAGGTGAGCCCTGCTGCACCCTTTACAATTCAGCTCATAGAGGATCAGCAGTATAGACGAGTTAAAGGGGTCTGATGTGTGTGTACAACTTGTGATTTAACACAATTGATATGATTAATATTAAAATATTAACACAATAACACTGATACTACACACTCAAGCCGAAGCCGTGCAGTGTCGCGTCTGGTTGACTCTGAACCTGCTGAGTTTCTAAAGAGAGTGAAAAGTCCTTAGAAGGGTGGAGGTTGTAAAGCTCTGGGCCATACACTCAATCCCCACCCAGGAGACCAGGATGTCCCATTAGAGACCAAAAGTGAAACCAAAAGTGAATGAAACCTAAACCTAACTGTGCAGTTTTGATGCCTAAATCTAACCAAACTGTGCCTGTTTCACAACATTAGCCACATGCTGGAGAAGGCTTTCCTGCAGGAAGACTTTGTGCATCACTGGGATGAGAACATGATGCTTGACTGGAGCTGTTGCTGTGGATGGTGGAGTTAATTGAAAGCTTGGTGCATACAGATGCACAGGGAACCTTTTAGCATCTGTATGGGATGCTGAGGGGACAAAGTAACAAAGCAGTATTTGATGCTCGGGGAATGAGAACGGATTGACCAAATGATTGCCGGTGGAAAAACCTCCCTGTAGGATCACCAGTGGTCCAAGTTGTAGTCCTGAGTAGTCCAGGTTTCAAATGATCGTATTAAAATGGTGAGGCAGAGGCAGAACATAGGATATCTACCTTCACTTATTGGGTTTAATGGCTGTCTCTCTAAGTGTGGTCAAAGGAACAGGAAAATGAAGGCGAAGTGTAAAATTGTTATCCCCAAATTTCCGTTTTAAAGAGCCATTTCTGTTTGCAGAGTGAAATCCTTTCAACCAAAAATGGTTTATAGCTACTCGATGGACGCACTCACTTTTGATTTTATTTCCAAATAAAGATGTAGATAATCAGGTAATTAATCTGGGAACACTGTTCAGCCTCACATCATTCATGCACATTACAGTATAGGACTGTTTTTGCAGCCTGTGTTTACAAGTCTTCAACACACAAGGACATGTGTATGTGCCACACGGTGTAGAATTTGCTTCACTTTCATTCTGAACACATCTTTAGAGACTCTGCTGGTTGTTCTCCAGCTGTTCACCAATGACCAGATAGGACAGACTGCACCCTTTTACATTTCATGACAAGTGGGACATCAACACAAGCCTCATATTTGAATATTTAAACACACTGGGGACTTTTCTTAATGTGGCAGCTAAAAAATTTGGGGTGACCGATTGGGAAGTGAAGCACTTCAACGGTGCTGTGGTGAGAAGTTTTCCCACCTTCTCAGTTACAGTGTGTTTTGGCAACTTCGCCACCCAGGAGAGACAGCAGGCGGACAGAGCTGAATGCGCACCGTCAAGGCCCATTGGCTGCCACTCTCCCCTCCCGGTCCAAACATGAGGTGCACAAAGTGATCGGTGATCCATCACATTTCTCTCACTCCCTTTTGAAATTCCTCAGATGCAGAAACACCTGTCTCGAGCCCGAGGCTGTCCAGCGCTTAAACTTTATAAGAGTAATGCCTCAACTAAGCACTGAAACAAGTACATGTGGGCATATTTGAGCATGTAGAATGTCCTTCTGTGGGATCTGTTGGGCTCTTCATTAATCTGTTTTTTACTTGATTTAATGTTTTTTATGCACTGAAGCACTAAATCTTAAAAATATATTTGTGACAAATGGGAAATAACATTTGTGCTTCTGTCATACAATCCAAAATGCAAAAGAACATTACATTTATAACATGCTAATTTCAGGACTTGGGTGAAAACGGATGACTTTGTAACATCTGCCAAGGGACCATAGATTAAATATAGCCTTTTAAGCTGACAGGCACATTTACAGAAATGTTTATTAATGTGTGCCATCCGAGTTGAATAAACCAATAAATAAATAAATTTGCATCCACAACAAATTTCCTATGATGGAAATGAGACTCATTTTACAAAAATTGATTGGACTATATGGGAATATGAATAGTTGTGAAAACAAAACTTCAGACAAGAAGAAAAAAATGCAAAAAACAAACATTGTGGTAAAAACTGCTGCCATGTTTATTTTTATCCTGTATCAAATCACACCGACAAAAAGCTTGTTGAAACAGCATCAGCTTTTATGATGAGACTCCATGATGAGATTCTCACTGCTGGGAATGTGATCTTGCAGAAATCAGACATATGTCAGGTTTTCCTCCGCCTAATGAATAACAGAGATAGCTACAATCAGTATGGAATTTGGTATGAGTAGTATTTGCATCTGTAAACATGAGCAGAAAGACTATCTGTATGCGCACATACACATGCAATTTGGTGGGAACCATTTCAGGAAGCCTTAAGAATGCATTTCTTATACGCCACCAAATATTTGCATAAATATTTCAACCATCCAGTACGTCTTCATGTGTTTGGAGTGAAGCAAAAAAAGAAAGTTAATGGTGTTTTAAATTGCACTACTACTTATATACATATATAGCAGGCAGCTGTTCACATATAAAAGCACTGATAAACCCACTGTATGCTGCACCAAACTGCAGCTAGCCCAAGTTAGCAACTAGCTGGTGAAAATGGTAGCGAGTGAGACGTTTTTCTTTGAAGTTGGTGGAGACCAAAACAGAGTTGTAATGAGACTAATCGCACTTTTACTAGATTGTAAGACACACGATTCCAATCCAAAATTGAACTTGTGCTCCTCGTCTTGTACATGTGTGAACAATCAAATGTTTGCTAACACATTTGCCTAACAGGCTAATATGTAAATGCATTTACAGCTTTTGGTGCTGGCCCGAAAATAGCCCTACAAAGAGATCTAATTAATGCTGCTTTAAAGCTTAAGCAGCATTATCGACAGAATGTGAAGAAGTAATGGTTTGGACGTCTATGTTTTCTGCTGCAAAATCATCTATTGAAGTTAACATGGTAACAACTAGCCCTGGCCCCTCCCATCTTGTAATACCACTTTAGTTTCAGCTGGGAGATGTATGCGAGTGGCAACTTTGCTTTTTCAGTCTAATAAATAAACAAAATAAACTCACAAAATATTGAGAAAGGAAATATTCTTACATACATTTAGCAGGAAGCAGCTACAGCCGAAGATAGCTACAGCCAAAAGTTTTGTTAGTCTGGTGATATTTGTTTGGATCAACCCTCCACGTATGACCAGTTCTTCCACATTGTACCCTTAAATAATCATATGATACAGTCGCTCCATGTTTATAGCCAATCAATGCATGGTGCAATGCTGTATTCTGATTGGTTGTGCTCTGAATCTGATGTTTGAGCGATTTGAATTTGAGCATCAGGGTTCAGGGTCTTTTCTTGAGCGGTGCAGTACTATGGGCATATCATTGCTGCTGAGCCAGAAATGAAAGGTTCTGCCTGACGATAAGCCTTTGCCGCCTTGCTCCATCCCGACCAACCAGCCAGTCTGTCTCTGACACCTTTCCTGTGCCGACCCTCCTCCCCAAAAGCATCTTAAGGCTGAGAGGATCTTTGCTCTTTAGACTCAGATCATCTTATACTTAAGATGCTTTGGGAAACAGGGACCAGGTCATGTCATCTCCTCTTGATCCTGCTTCCCAGGCGGTGGAATGACCCTATAATTGCAGTCTCTATATAAATGTCACAATTGCTTCTGGGATTTATAATACACATATGAGCAAGGGAAAATAATGTGTAACTGAGTGGAGAGGATTTGCCCATGACTCTGTGTCTGATATGAAGCTTGACCCAGGTTATTAAGAGGGTAATACACTGGCTCCCAAGTTCAACTGCCCTCCACTCATCTGTACCTTTTCACTTCTAAGGTGGTTAACATAGTGATGTGATGAATCATAAGATGTACTGGACATTTCATGGCTGATTACATTAAGCTTTAAAGGATAATGCAATGAAACTGGCAATTCCACCAAATCTGTTTCAGTCCTATGAAACCTGATGAACACAAGGGATGTCTTCAGAGACTCTGTGGTATGTACACTGACACCAAATGTACACAGCACTAATAAAAGTTGATTTCATGTGTATTTGGGAGAGTATTTGACTGACATTGTGTTGATTCAAATCATTACTCAAGAAAATATCATCATCATCATAAAGAAGGTCTGGTATGACCACCTTTTTATTTTACAACAACAGACTGTGCAAACACAGCTTTAGTTCAGAAAATCTACCTAAAATAATTCAAGCAAGAAGCGGTATTCTCCTTCATATTGTGTTTTAGTTGATTCAGTTCAAAATTAATATACAGCCTCCATTTAGTAAGTGGAGATATGTAGATCAGCGAGCCACCACCATTAAATCCATTGTCTGAAAATGATGGTCTGTTATTATCTGATGATTATCCCTCAGTCTGCTGGATGGCACTATCATACGTGACGCCTTTTAGCACATCCATCAATTTCAGTCTTGTAAGCAATGATTAATGAAGTGGAAACTATACGTTAAAGCAGGAAACAAATGCAGAGTACAGTGGAATATAAGACAAAGACACAGGATGTAAGGAGGCTTCGGCTAAACCACCACACTAAGTAAATCGCAGACGTGGTAAGCTTCAGGTAACCATAGCAACAGTACGGCAGCTTGGTGCAACATACCCGCTAATGATGAAGACATGACAACTCGAACACAGTTGGTCTTTTCTCTGTCTTTCAGGAGAGTATTTTGTACTTACATGATTTACCACAAAGACTCTCAACACAGTACACAACAGACCTGACAGAGGAAACACCTCCACCATGGCCATTATCTCGCTGCATTTTTCTTGCATAATCTGAACTAAGAACTAAGTGAACCTAAATAATTACTTCTTTTTGTTTCCATCACGTCCTTTAATTAATTGATTGTGCTTAACCACTGAAAACCACACTCCTGCCTCTTTACTGTTATCAGTATTTAAGCTGATCAGTTGTTTAGATTTAATGAGAGCTTGGAGCAATAAAACAACATTAATCTGTACTGTCAATGCACCACATGTCCCAGAGAATTTATTTTCAGTGTGATATTATGAGATCTTATAACCCTCGCTGTCTGTGCATCCAGTAATTTGTTGTCCCCCGGAGAAATCAGAATTATATATTGTTATTATGCGGCCTGAGTCACCAAAGTGCAGTATGTAGGTCACAATCATATTTTTGTGCAAGTTGTTCTCCTGAAGACAAGTCTTCAAGAAAACAAAATACTGGGCCTTGTTCAGTGTATGTCTTTGCCAATATCAAATAACAGACATGTGGGAGAGCAGAATAAAATGTCCCAGTGCTTCTTGTTTTGCACAAATAACTGACTCAGGCCTCGGGCTGACCTCAGCATAAGTAATAGGCTGCAAAATTGGGTCACAATTAATTCATA
This sequence comes from Chaetodon auriga, assembly GCF_051107435.1. NCBI lineage: Eukaryota > Metazoa > Chordata > Actinopteri > Chaetodontiformes > Chaetodontidae > Chaetodon > Chaetodon auriga. Next base: position 18,328,029 of record NC_135077.1, read on the forward strand.
TTGACTGAAATGAATTTCTGAAGTGTCATTAAAATAAACACTATGTTTTCTATCGATGCATTAATATATTTGTATAGCGCCAAATCACAACAGAAGGTGTCTCAGGACAGTTTCCATATAGAGCTGGTACAGGCCAAGTTCAGAGACCCAACAATTCCCTCATGAGCAAGCACTTGGCGACAGTGGCAAGGAAAAACTTCCTTTTAACAGGCAGAAACCTCAGGCAGAACCAGGCTCTGGGTGGGCAACCATCTGCCTCGACCGGTTGGGTGAGAGAAAGAGAGCAAGAGAGAGAGAGTGAGACAGACAGAGAGAGAGACAGAAATGCAATCGCAGTAACAATGACAGTGGATGTAACAACAGTAGTAGCAGTTGCAGTGGATGTCAGGCAGGGCCATGGCAGGAGACGTAGCTGTGATCCACAATCCAGATTCACCCAATATCCATGGGAGCCTGCGAGATGACAAAGCACAGAGACTCCAGGGAAGAAGCTAAGTTAGTAACACGCCGTGGTAGGACATGAAAGCATGCAGATGGAGAGGGAGAGAAGGACAGAGGAGCTCGGTGTATCTTTGGAGGTCCCCCGACAGTCTAATGCTATAGCAGCATAACTAGGGGTTGGTCCAAGAGAAGCCTGAGCCAGCCCTAACTATATGATTTAAAGGAAAGTTTTAAGTCTACTCTTAAATGTAGAGACAGTGTCTGCCTCCCGGACAAAGACTGGAAGATGGTTCCACAGGAGAGGAGCTTGAGAGCTAAATGCTCTGGCTCCTGGTCTGCTTTTGGAGACTTTAGGAACCATAAGTAGGCCTGCATTCTGGGAAGCAGCGTTCGAGTGGGGTAATAAGGTACTATGAGCTCTTTAAGATAAGAAGGTGCCTGACCATTTATGGCTTTGTAAGTAAGGAGGAGAATTTTAAATTCTACTCTAAACCTTATTTTATTGCATGCAAAATTTACACAGCCTCTAAATAAAAGGAGAAAACTCATAAAAAAATTAAGAAAATATGGGTAAGAACCTTTAATTTGTTGAGTATAATTCAATATGGGATAATAAATAAGAATTTTGGTGGCAGTAATTAAGCTACTTTTTTGTGAAATAACTAGTAACTAAGTTGGGCCCTGATTATCTGGGCCCGCCCATCAAAACCAAGCCAATTACTTTCCTCTGGCGCCGGGACTGCATCTAAAAGATATTAATATATCACAGAGCAGCACAAATACTGCTGCACACATATGTGTCATTAACACTAATGAGGCTGACAGCAGATGTGCTGCGCCACATGGGAAAAATGTCTCTTCCGTCTTTCTGTCCGCCGGTACATCCTGTAAATGTCTGTCAGTGTGCCGCCTGCCTGCGGATTAGAGGATGCCGGCTCATCCTCTTCTCCTGCTCCGAGCACGCCTCAGAGCTCTGGACTCCTCTGGCTGGTTACTGCCGTAATTGCGAGTCATAGCTGTTGTCACGTTTTCCCCAGTGACTCACTGTCTGCCATTGGTAAATGCTGGATGCTCTCCCCTCTCGTCCTCTCACTCTTCCTAAACTGGTCATCTAAGCTCCACCCGGGGATGCGCCGTGAGGCATGATCAATAGGTCACACTTGAGGAGAGGCTTTCCCTGTTTCTCTGCCGGCTTCTCAATGCTGGCTCAAAACAGACAAATACCCTCTGCTAGTTGTGAAAGATTTTTCCTCCTGGTGGCGTATCTGTCTCGCTCTGCTGTCTCTCGTGTCCCCGTCCCAGTTTCTACCTTCTCCTCCCTCCTCTGTTTTCCTCACGTTTTCCTCGCTTGGCTCGTTTCTAAGTGACAAGCCGAGATTGAACAGAGCTTACGAGCGTTATCCTGAAGCTGTTCTTTTCCAGGGCTTTCTTCTTTCTTTGTTGAAATAACTTTTCAACGGTAAACAAGAGGCAGGGTGAGTAATTGAAAGACGGCGCTGCAGAAATCAATGTCAAGGCCGGAGGAACTAAACCAGAGACCTGCACTGGATATTGATTAAGAAAATGACTTCTCTGCTCAGCAGTTTTACACTTCTTTAGACTAGTTTACCTTCGTTACAGTCCGCTGTGCTTATCAAGACCTACCTTTAATGAGGGTAGCTGCATAACATATTCCTATCCCTTTATATTAGAAGCTACAAGGATCAAAGCCAGGGTGACCTGAAAATAGATCTAAAAAAAGAAAATGGAGGCAGTTAGTCACATAAGCCAGGGAAATGAGAAAAAGCAAAGATTTGTCAAATGAAAAAAACATCCAGAAAGGTGTTTGAGGAATTTTGCTTTATTTTAATTACTCCCTGACACTGTGTGGGACGATGTATCAGAGCTTGTGCTTGCCATGTTGGACCAGTGCATTTGGCACCAGGCAGGGAACAGTGGGAGCATCATAGCATCTATCTGAGGAGCGCAGAGGGCTGAGAAACCATGCTGGGGGAAATTAGCAGAAGGTTTTTCTTTATCATCGCGGCTTCTGAATGGCACCTGAAGTGACAGGAGGAGGTAGTGAGCGGGTACCAGAGGCTAGATGGTTAAAAAGAGCCTCGACACCTTCTTGTGAAAGTAGGTCACAAAATCCTCAGGAGAAAGGGCGAATCAGGTAGCGCCAAGGAGGGAAATATAAACAGTGTTTCAAAGCAGAAGATGGGGTTTGAGAATGGCGACTGACGGACGTGAAAATGGATGAGTTGAATTTGTGACACTTCCTGTCAACTACGTAGAACATGCACTTAGATCACAAGTGTTCAGCCAGTTAAAGGAGAAGTTTGGCAAATACACTCGTTTGCTGAAAAAGTCCTTAATCACTGAAAAGATCAATCAGGACTGAGATGGACCAAGGACACGTCTTGCCAAGCTAGCTGCGCTACTGAAGCCATGTGTCAAAGAACCGCATAAGTAATGTTCAGGAAAGAGAAATGACCAACCTGGCAACCCCACTGAGACAACAGGAGGGTTGAGATGATCTGCACAGCAGTCGCTCTTTCAAGAAATAACTTATTATAATATTGTTTTTCTAATTATTCCTGCACAAAGCTGGGCCACATGTCAGTGATGTGATGTTTGTGCTAAAGTGGACTGTGATTCTGTTCTGGCTGTAGAGAGATTAAACTGATTTTCTATCTGTAGATCAAATGCAGGTAAAAGGTCAGTGGAAATGAGGAAACTGAAGAGTGTGGAGGAAAAAAATCTAGTGGAGGGGATGAAGTGTGGAAAAAGAGTTGGGAAGAGAGCCTGAGGACCGGCTTTATGATGAAGGTCATTTGAAGATGAAGGTCATATGAATAAAGAAATTCAAAACATCAAATGTAAGTTATGAGTAATGTGTAAGTAAGAAAACTAGCCATGCTAGCTCCAAGTGAGCAAAATGCTAACATTAGCATGCTAACATGCTTGCAGAGACGATACTAATATGCTGATGTTGAGCAGACGTAAGTTTTCATTGTTTGAATTGCAATGAAACTGTGTGCAGACAGTCCTGTTTTGCGCAGTGTCTGTGAATGACTTTGGTGAGCGGATAGTGTTAAGTCTAGCAGCAGGGCGGCGGCAGATCGGGTTGTCCACCAGTCAGAAGGTCAGTGGTTCGATCCCTGGCTCCTCCAGTCTGCATGTTGAACCCCAGATTGCTCCAGACACTGTGTCTTTGGTGTGTGGAAGAAGTTAAAATAGACTAGAACATGCTAAATAAATCTGATCCATTTACCATCAACTGAAAATTTCAACTTGTCAAAAGCTTTGGTTTTTCAAATTAATGTTTTTCAGACTCAGCCGTTTTGCACTCACTATCAAATGCTAGCATGCTAACACACCAAACTATGATGCTAATTTAGTGACCATCATACCGTACCTGCTAAATACCAGCATAATAACAGTGTCATTGTGAGTGAGTGAGATAGCTGACGTTAGTGTGTGGCATAATGCACAAACTGATCCCAATACAGCCTCACTGAGCCGTTGGCATGACCATCGACTCTTCGTCCTGTTTGATTTTTAGGAAAGTTTGACAAAGACTCTGCATGGCATTGGCCTTTCTCTCTCTCTCTCTTTCTTTTTTTAATCATTTATTTATTTATTTTGATCATCCACTCAGATATAGCACAGCTTTGTCATTGATTTGGATTAGCACACGCTCACCCCCCCACTCAGTGAGGACCTGTGCACCTCCTGTTCGTGGCAGCTTAGGGAACAAAATCCCTGAGCTGCACCTCCATTGTTTCAAAACCGATCACTCTTTGAACTGTGCTGATGTCATTTCCCTCAGGAGACCTCATTTCGGCGTGAAAACACTGGGAGAAGAAGTGGTTCCCACGGCTCGGCCTTTCAATCACTAATCCTCCTCAGACAGCTCCAGATCGTGGGTGTGTGTGGTCTATTGTGTGCATACAGTATGTGTGCATGTGTGTGTAGGAGGAGGATGGTCCACAGAACGCTAACCTAGATTATGTTTACTCAATCAAGTGATGAGGGGGCTTCACCACTGATGGTTCTTCGTCTAATTTAAGTCTTCTTAATTCAGACTTCCGCGGAGCCGTTAAGCGTATAAATTAATGAAAATGAGCTCTTCCTATAACGATCTCTTGGAGATGCAAATGTCACAGCGCTTTTAGAAAACATTTCGGAGCAGTTCGTCTGAATCCTTCTGCAAATTCGAAAAGTGAGCCTTGTAGTGGAAACAAAGCGGCAAGAAAATTGGAAAAGTCAATAACAAAAGTGGTATTTTGGAGTTGTGATACACCAGTTAGGAATCAGTGCAACGAACTTCAAGAAAATAAATAACTCTGCTCTCCAAAGACCAAACCTTTGTGAATGAATTTGTGTGCTCTGACCCTTGTGGACCCTGTGGCGCCTTTAATCAAGCACAATTGTGAAGGAGAGGTGGGTAACACGCGACAAGGACCGTCGTCTGGACTCAATCCAAGGACGTTGTGGTCGTGTAGACCCAAGACACCTTTGAACTGTCTGGTGGAGTGGAGGCGTGTTTCAGTGAGTAGTCAGGAACTTCAACATGAAGGTCTATTTGAAAAAAAGTCTTTTCTTTTTTCCTTTTTCCAACCTTTCCACCTCAACCAAAACACTGAAAATGCACACATGGATGGAAATGTCCCTGTTTGTCCAAAGGCCACAACCGTTTGCGCATTTATGTTTGTGGGAAAACAGCATCTCATGCAGCCTCCAAAGTAAATGACACGCTGCCACGGTCCGATGTTAAAAACACTCGCTCAGTGCCAGAACCCTCCATGAACCACCGTAATGCTTTCGCTACCTGAACACAATATGCAATTTGAAGTCCCTTCACACGCATTGAACATGACACGCTAGCAAAACCAAACACTTGAAAAATAGTCACAATGATCACAAAGACAGCTAACACAGATGGAGAGGATGAGCTTCTTTTCACCGTAAATGAAATCGAAAGGAAAGGGAAACAAATAGGAAATGCCAATGATGAGCTGATTACCCTTCAAATGGACAGAAAGTGTTGTGCTGCAAGTGGAGCTTTCTGTCCCTTTCATAATACATTCATTCATTCATTCATCTTCTATACCCGCGTATCCCTTTCGGGGTTGCGGGGGGCTGGAGCTTATCCCAGCTAGCAATGGGTGAGAGGCGGGGTACACCCTGAACCGGTCGCCAGCCGATCGCAGGGCAACATAGACAGACAAACAACCATTCACACTCACACTCACACCTATGGACAATTTAGAGTCGCCAATTAACCTAATGAGCATGTTTTTGGTCTGTGGGAGGAAGCCGGAGTGCCCGGAGAGAACCCACGCATGCACGGGAAGAACATGCAAACTTCACACAGAAAGGCCCTGCCCGACCTGATCAAACCAGCGACCTCCTTGCTGTGAGGCAGGCGCACTACCTGCTAAGCCACCGTGCCGCCCCCCTTTTATAATATTTCTTTTTTATTATTACTGAAGTTTTAATCACATTTTCAGCAGTTTTTGCAGCCACTTTGTGTAGAATTAAAACATCTCTGACACCTGTGTACCCCACTTGTGGTATTATAAAAGATGGTGCTGCAGACAGTAAAACATGCTGCTGCCCCCTCCTCCTCTACGGATTTGAGCTGAAAGGCTTGAAAGCATTCCTGGGTTTCTTACTGGAACTGAAAAAAAGGAGCTCCAAATGACTGACACTGCATGAATAACACAAAATGAGTGCAAATTCCTGCCTCTCAAAATAGCGCCTGTACACACACCTTCGAATTACACAAGATGCTGGTACAAAAGGAAAGATAATTTGTTTCATACACTGACCAACATTTCATCTGCAGTAATAAACCACAGAGCACGGATCCATCATGTAAAGGCGACGCCTCACTCATCCAGTTTGTTCAGTCACACATACATAATTTTCAATACATCTTCAATGAGGGGCTTCTTTGTATGAATGAGGCTGGTGACGCAGCCAATTGTCACTGCCCAATCAGAAGAAGCTTCTACGCTTGCTTTGGTTAAGGTGACTAAAAAACAATGTGAACCTGATGACAGCTTTAATCAATGCTCTTCATACATGGTCACAGAAATACAGAAAAAGAGAGGATGTATTCTACACAATATTTTTCTCTTTATGCGCGGCTAAATCTGCTATGCGTGCGTGATCAGAGGTCAAAGCTTGCCATTTTCTGACTGATCAGCTAAATAAACACTAAATCTATGCACAACATTTCATACTCTGCCTGTGGACTTTGTAATCTACAGCAAGCACAGTACGGAGGTGAGCAGTGCTAAATCTCCACAGCATCAAGTCCACTGCCCTGAATTAGCAAATATAAGAGGAATCACTGAGACGAGCTGCAACCAAAGCGATGCAGACTTTACGGTGAGAGGTCACAGGACAGGCGATTTCTCCTCAAGCCATCTATCGACCGAGCCGTGAAAAGTGTTGGCACAAGCAAGCAGTGGTAAAGAAGAGTGTGTGTATTTGTCTAAAAAAAACTGCCTGGCTAACTGAGAGAGTACGCAGAGCGGACCAATGCAAAATAAAGATTCATTCAGAAGGTGACCAAACAATGGGAGAGTGGAAGGGCATATTCCTGACCCAGCAGTGTGGCACACTTACAGCTGATGGATGTTTTTAAGTTTTTTTTTCTGGCCCTGCACTTGAAAGGCCACTGCAGGCTAATGAGGGTCACTGATAAAACAAATGGCAGAGGTCAGGAAGCGGCGTGCACATTGGCACAGTGGGGGGGAAGATTCTGGGTCAGGCAGCTGAGGAGGATTAATTCATAATGCGCTGTAACTGGATAAGAGCACGGGCTTCTGGGTAAAGACCTAAAACAGAGCGAAGGAGGCAGGGTGGTGAAAAGCTGCTGGGCTTATGTGTCCTTCCATTAGTGTTCAAAATATGGTGACAGTGACTGAGACGACAGCCCGTTTGCTCTAAAACAGGTAGCTAACGTCCAGGTAAGCTTCCTGTAGTGCTGGTAAACAGGTCCTGTGTCATTGTAAAAGAGGCCGGATTTCTATGCATGTGCTGTGTCCTTTTAGTATTCCGCTTATGCCAAGGTCGAGCAGCTGAGGTCTCATTTTCATACACTCCCACCCCCGGCAATGTCAATCAAGCCCATGTGAAGAGGAGCAGTGGGATGGAGAGTGGGAAGGGGCACGGGACAAGACAGAGCCTTTCCATTCTTAATGGCCAGATTAATAATAAATCCCTTGTCTAATTATGAAATGGTCAAAACTAATGAGATTTCTGCCACCCGTTTTCTAATGAGCGTATTACCAATTCTACTCACTTGGTGTCTGTGCCACACAAATGATAACATCTGCATATGTCACGTTCCTTGAAGCCTGCACAACACATGAATATGAAACTTTTTGTTTTGCACACGCTGTTCCTGCTGCTAACAGGTGTTCAGGGAGGGAAATAATGAGCCTGGTCCTGCGTGTGTTTCTGTGAGTGGCCGCACTCGGCTTTCATTATGTATTTGACGATCTGTAGCTCGGCAGCCATCCAGTGCCCACACGCTCGCCATCTCCACTCCACAGTTTGTTTTGACAGGATTTTTTTTATTTTAGTCCTGTCTTAATTGGACCTGTCAAATGTCCTTGTTAAACATATCATTGTCTTTGTTTAATCAAGTCTTATCAATGAAAGTCTGAGCATTTCAGTCTGATCAAAGTCAAACAAAACTTTAACTATTCTACTTTTTAGTCACCAGATAATATTGAACATTTCATGCAATAACTTTTTGTAATTTCTGTCAAATTACTTCGATCTCTTGGAGATGCAAATGTCACAGCGCTTTTAGAAAACATTTCGGAGCAGTTCGTCTGAATCCTTCTGCAAATTCGAAAAGTGAGCCTTGTAGTGGAAACAAAGCGGCAAGAAAATTGGAAAAGTCAATAACAAAAGTGGTATTTTGGAGTTGTGATACACCAGTTAGGAATCAGTGCAACGAACTTCAAGAAAATAAATAACTCTGCTCTCCAAAGACCAAACCTTTGTCAATGAATTTGTGTGCTCTGACCCTTGTGGACCCTGTGGCGCCTTTAATCAAGCACAATTGTGAAGGAGAGGTGGGTAACACGCAACAAGGACCGTCGTCTGGACTCAATCCAAGGACGTTGTGGTCGTGTAGACCCAAGACACCTTTGAACTGTCTGGTGGAGTGGAGGCGTGTTTCAGTGAGTAGTCAGGAACTTCAACATGAAGGTCTATTTGAAAAAAAGTCTTTTCTTTTTTCCTTTTTCCAACCTTTCCTTTTTACGTAAAACATTTCCTGATGAAAAACAGGTTAAATGATTAAGAATGCAGCTTTGCAGAAAGTGTCTGCTCGAGTGGTCTGATCTGCTCATCTGCTTCAGAAACTTGCTTTTTTTTAAATGAAACTACACATTTGTGAGTTGTTTTTAAGCATCTTCAGGAGGAATGAACGGGCCTGGAACTGCTCTCTGCAGACAGAGAAGGGAAGTCAGCCAGTACTGAGCGATGGACTAACACAGTGTCGGGTTTGGGGATTTGTTGGCGATAAAAATGACATGCTGACTTATAGTTGAGCTTCAAGTCCAAAACAATTCCAAGAGGAAAAGGTCAACAAAGTGCTGGATGAAAGGCAGACGAGGGAATGGCTCGAATGCTTCCCCCATTACAACAACAACAATCAGAAAAGAGAGCGCTGTGACTGGCAGGTGTATATGCTGCAGGGCTAATGGGGTAATGAGGGGCAGGTGTGTTGGGAGGGGCAGGTCAGGTGACTGACAAACTCTACGAGGACACCTGGTGGACAGATGTGGGGAGTGCAGGATCTGAGGGGAGGATGTAGGAGGGGGCAGAAAAACATGACTCCTCTCTGCTGCTTGCTAAAAATTAATTTGATAATTTCCTTTTAGTTGTTGTTCTGAATCTTTCTATCAAATCACGCACGCTTCCCCAGCAGACCTTAAAAAGCAATACTGTGTAGTTTTTGATGAACAGTCACCATTTGGGCCACAAGTGGCACCTACACAAATTTAACAGTAGAGAAGAGTCATCAAGTCAGCAAAGTGACTCTAAATGTCCATTATACAACAAAATCTATCTGAAGTTTATCGCCATTACCCACTCTTGGTCATACAGGAAATAAGGCTGCAGCAGCAGTCGGCCAATATGCACAAGAAGTCTTTAAATGATCAGATCTGTTCGTCCAGGTTGTAACAGTATCTGAGGTGGCTGATGCTTCTTGCTGGTAAGTTGGTCCCACAGTTTACCTGCTGTTATACCGTCCCCTTTAATGCAGAGCGTCCTTCACGGCCCTGGTCATACAGAGTAACACTCCACAGCGAAGGGTTAGTGGGTAGGAGTCAGTTTGGGAAAGCGCCTGAGTGTTAACAGCAGAGCACTGGGCGCGTGACACCATGTTTAGACAGCTGGAATTCAACCAGCAGCATCAGTATTTAGACCCCCAGGCTCACATGCAGTAGATGATCCGATGACCTCATACAACACGGTATGCACACAGCCAAAAACATACAATTGATATAATGACCACCTGTCAGCACACTGTGATCTTCACATGGATGAGTCAGATACGGCACGCGGAGCATGCGGACACATGAAGGCTGTAGCTCGTTTGACTTATTAAATCTTGTTGACGGTCACATGTGTGTTATTCAACGTACCTAATTTGTCAAGATGAAGGCCTCTCGCTCTCGGCAGCTTGACGATCTGTCTTCTTGTCCTGCCTGCTTCCAAATGAATGTGCTGCTATGGCGTGTTCTGGTGAACTCCTCTGTTAAAGAAGTGTCTTTTTTCAGCATTTTGAGGACATACGCAGCATGAAAAGAGTCAAATCTGGATGAGGAAACATGAGCAAACACCACAGACGTTTGGACTTTTGCTTTTTCCCCACCACTGCTCCAGATAAATACTTGACTTTGGGAACAGGCATCAGGTTTGTGTGTGTGCATCAAACACTGCAGGGGCCATCCAGGACACAATGTCACAACTGACATTGCATTTTACCGTAAGGGATGCTCTGTTGGACTTATCTTGTAGTAACACTGTGAAACTCTCTATGGGGAAGCTCACATTTTGGCTAATTTCAGATGAGATTTGATTGACTGCACTCAGCCTATTTCCTTATGGGTCCACTGGATCTATGTCACTTACATGGACAGGCTGCCATAAAACATGTTTTTTCATCTTTGATACATATACACACACAGACATGCAGAATAAGCCCATTTATTAAACAGCAGAAAAAACAAAACCAAAAGTAAATGACATACAACAACAAATATAGTGAGAGATGCATTTCACACAAAACTGGATCCACATGAAGGGCTGCAGCTTTACGTCGGCAACCAGAACTCAACCAACACTCAAGGAAGGCTTGAGTTGGAAATTTCCACATTTGTCCATAAAATCAATGTCTGCAGAGCATCTTTCTCACAACTCTGATCTGCTTATCCCGGAGGTGTCCCTCAATAAAGGAACATTTTATCTGATACTATCTTACATGTAGTCAATAAATTCATTTGCTGCATGTACAACCTGGACTGACGTCAGCTGCAGCTCTGAAATGCTGGAATACATTTTGAAAATCATTTGGATTATCATCATCAGGTAGCTTCCTTCTGCATGGCAACACTTAAAGGATCTACAACCAGTATTCTGTGTCAGATCTCTGGTGAAATTGGCTTCCATGTCACAATCTTCCCAGGGGTCAAAATTTATTGAATTAAACCTTTCCTCCTGCCCCACCCAATAGTACCACTGAAAATCCCATCATTCTCTGCTTGAGCGATCCGCCGCTCCTCATAGAAAATGAATGGGGGGCAGTGTCTCCGCCTAGCTCACTGCATCTGGCACGGCCCCACAGACCGACTGTTGCAGATTAGTTTCGACGGACTTATTTCAAAGAGGTTGAAGTTCAGATAAATGGATGCTGTGGTTTTTTTGTGTGTGTGCAAAAAGAACCATTAATTTCAGTAAGTCAAATTAAGATAACAGCCACTGAGTAATTTGGGGAAATTGGCAGAGACCTATAGTAAAAAAAAAGCCTGGCAGTGCTTGTTACCTAACACATTATGTAATGGTTGCTGTTAGAGGTGTGTGTGTGTGTGTGTGTGTGTGTGTGTGTGTGTGTGTGTGTGTGTGTGTGTGTCTGTGATGGACAGTGGTCGATGGCAGTCAGGGTAAGCAGTGGAAGTGCAGCAGATGTTGCACCGCTAAAGCTGATGATGCATTGTGCCCATTAATACATACAAGATGTGACTTTCTTTGTTACGGGTGTGCAATGAACTGCACTCAAATACTTCACAGCACCATTCATAAATACTATAACCACATTCATCTTCATCTTTAAAGCCACTATACTAATCAACAGAATTTATGGTGCGGGCTTAAAAAGAACAAAGACATAGTGTGTGCTGAAATCACACACAGAGAAAAAATGCGATGTCAACATTTTTGATTGAAGCACTTGGCAGCGTAACTTGATTTCATCTGTAAAATGATGTGCTTTACCTTGTGTGTGACAGGGTGCATGAGGAGGTAAATTCTATCCTGCTGCAGTACATAAAAGCAGACCTGAGCAGGTCTCATCTGAAGTACTGGCTGGTGAACAAAAAGCAACACGACCCTCCTGTTGTGCAGCCGCACAGCAGCAGACCAGCACACTGCATGGATGGAGGCTTTTAATTATTCCACACAGACCGCGTGCGTTTAAGTAAGCATAGTGAAAATTCTGCTGAACAACCAGCTGCAGTTGTTCATTAGTCAATTTGTCAAATTACTTTTGCAGAGCTTATAAGCAGAGTAATATTCACAGCCACACACTGTACAGTTAGTCTGTGACTGCAACTTGCCAGTTTGTTGAAGCAGGAAAACACAAATTATTCACACAATGAGCACAATTAATATTCAAAAACCACAAATAAAATAATAAAAACAGGATGTGGTGATAAAGTTTCTGTGTTTATATGCACAAGTTATTAACACAATCAATGTTTTGCGCAGGTGCACAGGCTGAGCAACCTTGGTAATTATCCTGTTTACATGATCTAAAAAAAGACTTCACACCCACCAATAACCTCTCCTCCGCTGTGGTTCACAGTGGGAGAGAAAAAAATATAACAGGCACAGGTGAGGAGTGATGCTGGAATCCGCTTGCTCGGAAAGAGAACAACCTCTGATATGAAAAAGTGCAGTGGAACTGTCACACAAGTCGGAAACTCTGGCCAGATCCATCTACCCAACGGGGGCTAGCGTCCATGTTTTCCTGTGCAGATGCACTGAGTCATATTCTGATCAGAAGTTGGGAATAACGACACCGAACTATCGATTTTCAACCTTCAGCACAAGTATCGCTGTGGCTCACTGGTGGAAAGCTACAGTGCGTTTTGCACAATAAGCCAGTAGAGCCTGACCAAGTTACACAGAGGAAACATGTGGGTTGGTGCTTCCCTCCAGAATCTGACCAATGCTGACCTCCCTGCAGGACGTTACTGAGCCACTGGTGCAGCCATGATTTAGCATCTAAAAAATATGTATAGGATTGGATTATCTTCATTGACAACATGTCAATTCTATCCACATATCAACTCTTTTGTGGTGCTGTAAAAGGAATAGTTGGACATTGCAGGAAATAGGCTTATCCACTTTCTTGTTGAGAGTGAGATGAGATGATTGACACCACTCTCATGTCTGTGTGGTAAACATAAAGTGGGTGGCTAACACAGCTTAGCTCAAAAAGACTGGACAAAAGGGGACAGTATTTATGCTAAGCCCTTACCCTTACCCTTAGCCAGTGGCTGGTAGTCGTTTCAAACTTAGCATAAAGATTTGAAAGTGGTGTCAATCTACTCATCTAACTCTTGGTAAGAAAGAAAAAAATGCATATTTCCCAAAACATCAAACTTTTCCTTTATGTTATGTAACTGGAGACAAGGCAACTTCATGCTAACCTAAGATTACTTTAATAGCCAACAAGTACTTGGTGTGGGGCAATGTGCAATATAAAAATACATGTATTGGACCTGATGTTAGCTTATAGCTGATTTTTCATCCCTTCAACATTCAGTCTGTTGACACGTTGCGCTCAAAACATGCAACTGCATGAAACACTGAACAAGGACTCATACAAATTTAGACACAAACGCATCTTCCACACACATCAGTCTGTTGGTCTGAGACGGGACACAAACCAATGGCCTCCCAGTTGGACGTTCTACCCAGCCTTACACCACCCTGACCTCCATGCCTTCACTTTCCACTCCACTGCATAATGACACTTCCCGCACTGGCACTGAATGTTGGCATCGGACGTAAATTGTGTGCTGCTGAATCATCCACCACAAACGTAATTCCTAGGGATGCTGGGCTGATTTAACAGAGAGCATATGGTTCAATTTGAAATGCCTTCTGCTGTTTGAAGTACTTGACCATCGTTCTTGCTTTAATCCCCACTTCACAGTCTCCACCAGCATCGCACAACATTGTTTGTTTCCAGTTCGCTTCCATGGACGAAGCCCCAGAAGTTTTTATGTCGTGTGTGGTGTTGCCAACTAGAGGCATCAAGATGCTTGTTAGATATTTGGTGATATTATGTAACACAATTTATGCAGCAATGCTTGGTGTTATTTTATGTGTTTGGCAGCCTGAAGGAACATGAGGTAGTTTGCCTTTCACATATGATTTACTGAGCTCACAGTGTGTCCACACACTTTCTAAACACATCTAACAGTTTTTATGTCATCTTTAAATCCAACACTTTATTCTGTGGAAGGAGCTGTCCTGTCCTACAATATAACAGCACGAAGCAGCAGCTCCGACCATAATGTGAAATGGCACAGCATCGTCTTTCTAATTTATGTGTGAACAGCTGAATCATGTTTTTTTCATGAATGAATGAAGTGCAATAATTACATTGTTGCATGCGTGCAACACTTTGTGAGCAGGAGAGAGCATGCATGTATTCGGTGTTCATTTATATCTTTTACGCTGACATGAGTCTCATTTCATTCTGCAGCTTTAATCTGTAAAGTATAGCGTGTACATACACCTTCTCAGCAGAAGATCGCCCTCCATACTGCCGGTCATCTCCATCTTTTTCAATTCTTTCCTCGTCGAGCTCTACGTGCTGCGACATCCGTGCCTCATTATTAGAAGGCAGGAGTGAATGTCAACTTATTTCTACTCTGCTTTTAGTGTTACATAGATCAAAGATGAAATTAGGTGCCAGGCTTTTTTTTTTTTTTTAAATGTCTACACAGTAATTGTGTTACACAAGTCGGTGTATTAAGAGTGAAAAATGAGATGATTTCAACACCACAACAGTCAATATATAGTATGACTTGGGATGTGGAAAGCTGATGAGGTCATTATTCATCATCTCTGTTTTTTCTCCTGTTCCCTGTTGTTTAGTGTTTTATATCTCTTAATAACTTTTATATTGACAGCTGGCAGCGCCTGCACACATGCTGATGCAGAGCTCCTGCTGAGTGCTGGTTATTTTGCTGTCAGGTGGCTCCAATTTGATACACCAAATTCAGACTGACACAACATTGATCAACAAATCCTGAACTAAAAAAACGCACTCTGGTAATTTGTGTTGATTGCGTTTGGCTGATATGTAAAGTGATGTTAGCACACACACCTGTTCCCACAGATATCCCTGCAAAGACATCGTGAGTAACACACTCAATAGCACCCGTCTGATTGGATCTGTGCTGGTTCCTCTTTTGCCTTTCTTGTTCAGATCCATGTCATTTTTATTGCTGGGCTGCCTATCCAATATTATATGTCCCACAGGCAATAAGGGAAGGAAGAACTGATGAATAGTCTTGATGTTTATTTTTCATATTTTTCACGTTATTCACATGTTTATTTTACCCATTTACAGTTGAAGTTGATGATTTTTTTTTTTTTGTTTTTTACAAACTTAGCATAAACTTCTCTAAATGTTGAGTCTGACCTTGGAAATAGTCAAACCTGCACTGAAACCCCGAGGTTAATAAACACATTTTGTACTCTGATTAGTTCATTTAGCTACTTCACAGCACATGCCATGTATGACAAAGCACCTGCTCCTGCTCACTCCCCTTTGATGTTTCTGCCTCCTTACCACCAACCTCATCATTCATCATCACCTGTAGACTGATTAAATGAAACCATTATCTCAGCACACTTTGTGGCATCAGCCAGCATAACCTTTTATTTTTTTGGAGCATCTTCGCTGCACCGCTGACCGCGAGTTAGCTCTCCATGTTTTGGCAATAAGTGCTACATCCTTTTAACCTGTGCTTGATATGAACTGCCTCAGTGCTTCATACTTGGCAGTTCATACTCAGTGTCAGTTGTGATGACAACTACTACCTACTACCTGTTACGGATTGCTCCATCAGTCTTGACATATTGAATATCCAATGCCAAGGTTGGGGAAAAATAACAACAACACACTGTGTGTCTGTTTACACTCATGAAATGGAAGGAAGTAAAGTTGGGTCAACTTTATTGAAAACAAAAGTTCAAACAGGCATCTGTAGAACGTGATATTAGGTCATCTAAGTGCAACTGAGGACATGACTGCTGATGAAAGCAAACCATTTGAATTCAGACGTAGAATAATCTTAGAAATGTGTTTCATAAGTGCAAAGAAATGGATTACTTTGAATACAGTTGGATGGAGTCAAGCTCAGTGAATGAATTCTTACTATAAATGTGTCTCAAGGCTTTTAAAAAGATGGCTAGTATTTGTCCCGCAGAATCAAATTGTTCTGTCAGATATTCAACCTTTTTGTCCTCCATAGAAATACCTCCAGCAATGTTACCATACTGGAAAGTTGATATTTTGTCGTTCAAATATCCTTGAGCTTTTGCATTTTAAACAACCTCCTTACATTTCAGTGGTGTAAACAGATACACACTTGTAGTTACTGTACTCGTACACAGGAGGATGTTCAGATACACTAAAGGACAGCAGTCGGAGGCAGCCGTCTCTTAAGTCATAGCGCCTCAGTCGTAGTGATGGTTGTTTTTAAGAGGGCTTGACTCTCGCCACATCAGTTTTGCCGTTTTAGAGAAACGACAACACACTTGACATCTAGCCATGTACCTGCATGACCTGAGCCGTTAAATCAACCTCTCTGATTAAACGCGTTCCACATCACACCTCTGGGTAGAAGTCGGGGTAACATCGATCATATTAAGCCAAAGCTTTCTGAAAACATGCCTGTTGTTTACGTTTTCTGGTGACCTCTCACAATCAAATTCAAAGTATAGGAATATTCTGCCTGCTTTCTCTTCAAGGAATCCACTTTCATTAACGCTGAAACATCAAGGTCTGAGTCAGACACAGAAGTTGCATGGTCAAGACACATCAGCACTTGAAAAATGTCTGACAGGAGAAATCAATAAAACGCTTCTGGAGCAGAGGTGGTAGATATATTACAGGCCTTAATTCACAATAAAATGCATGGGGAAATGGTGATATTACCTGTTCAGATAGATGTTATATGGAACGCTTCGACAAGTGAACAGATGAGTAAAACCATTCTGAGTATTTATTAGAATTTTATAAACTTTAACTAAACCATACAGATGTATGTGGAATAAACAAAAATCAAGACCTGTGTGTTTCTGGAATAGAGACATTGTAGACCATATATTGGTAAAACTGAGTGCTAGGACCACACTGAGCATATATATGGTCAGTTGAGAGATGGATTATGCTGCAGGAATGGTTTGAGGAGTTTCTTTGGACTTTTTGATCCTCTCTTTTTCTGCCGTGAAAACGTATTACCATTGGAACTGACATAAATTCAGGCTGACCATAGCGGCTGTTCACTGTGACGGATGAAACTACCAACTTTTAAACCTTCAACCTGTCAAGCCTATGGGGCTAAAGGGATATATTTTGGGTGAGGTATTCCTTTCATGCCTGGGTCTACTGTATTTAGAGTCACTTGCAAAGATTGCCTGCTTTTTTTTTTTTTTTTGGGTTTTGTTTTTCATTTCCTAAAGTATCACAACCTGCTCTATGATGCAGAGCTATGAAACTTGGACCACATAAAAAACAAGGCTAGATTAATAACAAGTCAGCGTCCTCCCACTGTGTAACTGGGTTGTGCCAAAATATAAGAATCATGGCCCTGTTTTTGTCACACTATTGAAATATAGCACCACGCACCACAGTGCATGAAGTAAATGGATTACTGAGGCACAATTATATCTCCAATGTGTGAATGTACAGTGGAGCAGTTTTCAATGCACTAGATTTTGGTGGCATCACGATACATTTATGCACAATATTCTATGTTGCATTCATAATTCTGCAGAATCTGGAAGATGCAGTGAAAAGAACAACTTGCTCCAGTCTCTCTTGTTATCCAGTTTGACTATCACATGAAAACTATACCACTTTGCTCAGCAGCAGATGGTATTCGACATCCTGCTAATTTTGCTAATTAAATCGGGGGTATCTTTTTATTTTCTGTGTTAATGTGTGTTTCATAGCCCCTTTTGCAATTGAGCCAGGAGAGGCTCAACCAGGTCTTGTTACAAACCAAATTATCACCTTGAGACTTTCACTGGAAGAATACACTAACTAAATACACTAAGTTCACACTCAATTTCTCACTTTCTCAGTTTCTCAGTTGCCGTCTGGAAAGTCCACAAAAAGAGACGTGAGCTATTAACAAGTTAGAGGACGATTTACCTTTGCTAATCAGTTAAAATGGATTCACACAGACTCGTTTTGCTAATGCTGAACAAAATTACCCCAAATAAGAGATGAGAGATAGTATTATCTATCTGAAAGGACTACTGCTAAACCTGAGGGGGGCTGCAGATGATTGCAAAAGGAGGTGGTGTTCAGCAAAAGGCCTATTGATTCCACATGAAAAACACACAAGCATTGCATTTAAAAAACAAAACAAACAGGAATGGAAAGCACAAGGGCATACTTAAGGTGAGTGCATGCAAAGAAAAACAATAGGAAGCAGAAGGCAGGTCCTACAGGCTCCTGAGCTTATTGCTGCAACAACTCACAGCACGGACACAGTTAACGGGCTGTGCACTCAGAACCTTTGAGGTAGCAGGATAGAGGCTCTGAAATGATGTCGGTACTGGATTAGACTTAGTTCACTCACTATGTTCAGTTTCTTTTCTTTCAGTTTTCTGATGCAGTTTGGTTACGTTTAGGCATCAAAACTACTTGTTTAGGTTCAGGCTCGCTTTTGTGGCAAATCTGTGACATCACAACAACATGACGGGTCAGTTGCAATGATGATCCTGGAGCAGTGTAAATATGATGTCGTAGGAACAACACCAACATGGTGATACCAGATTGTGCATCATAGTACTCTACACAAAGTAATCAGGACTGAAATCTGTCTTAAAACACTGATGGTTAAAATGCAATAAAATCTCAAACAGACTTAAAATATTAACCAGTGAAAGATGACAAAAGCAGCTTAAATAAAAAAAAAAGGCAGTACTAGCTGAGTGAGTCTGCTAACATGAGTTAAACAAAGCAGCAGTGGCCCTCTCTATGCTTGGCTCCTGAAAACACTCCTGCTGTCAGTAGTTTGCCAGTAATATCTCAGCCCCAGGCAGAAAGTCTCCGCCGGTGACCTGCAGGCCTTTACGATGGGCACATTTAATACAGGGGTAGCACAGCACACAGTAATGTCTCGACCAGGGACACCGCAGGGACAGTGGCCAATTAATTGAATTGGCAGCATTGTGCATGTGAGGCAGTGATGTGAGAGTGTATATTTAACCTGCAGGTTACACGTTATTGTGAAGACCTTTGTAAAGTCTGTTAACGGTGCTATAAACTAATAATTGATTATCTTTTTGACTTTTTATAACAATCATTATGATGTCATGATGATAATTTACAGGTTTGCAGGTACATAAAGCGTGATGAATTAATGGCACGTGTGCTAAAAATAGCCGCAGTCGTTTGTAATGGTCACGTGTGAAGACAGCCACTTTGGCCACCTCCTGCATTGTTTATGGCCAACTGTCAGAGTGCAAATAAAGCTTCCGCATGTGCATCTAGTTCGACCGTGGCTGAGATTTATAAAACACAGCTATGAAAATAGATGGCTGCATAATTCTGCAGAAAAATTCACTTGCAGGTGTTGCAGGTGTATACAGAGTCCAGGTGTCTTTAAGCTGTCTGTGATATGCTCACAGACATTCCTCATGCTTTCAATAAAATAGAAATATGAGGTTTTCATGTCACCTTGGTGGTTAGTTGCAAAAGTATAGCCAGTTAACTCACTGAATTAATGGAAATTAATGGGGAAAAGCCACTGGGCTGTGTGGCTCATGTTAATTAATATAGATGGTACCCATTTTGCACTCTATGTTTCATGTTTAGGGTGTTAAATATCATCACCTTGAGAGTTCACACCTCCTGAACATCAGTTTCCTGGTCTGGATTCAGTCACTGCACATCATGGCAGGGAGGACACATCTTTGAAAGGAATTAGCTGGTTTGATTGGCCTGCTAACACGATACTCCTCCAACTGACAATGCATTCCACCTGCACATATTGCCTGCTTACTGCTGGAGCAATGTCCTCCAGTACTCTGAGGAAAAGTGTGTGACACGTGTGTTGGAAGGTGGATGACCAGTACATTCAAGACTAATATCATGTACAGTCACCTGAGCTCAGATCTTTATAGCTGTTTTCTGTCAATATGCAAGCTGTATACATAAGTTTAAGTGATCAACAAATCGTCCAATGATGAAGAAGAACTAGGTGACAGCATGGGGAAGCTATAGCTACAGACAGTATTACTCACTTTGATCTGCTGAGATAAAAGTTCTTCAAA
The DNA here is from genome assembly GCF_051107435.1 of Chaetodon auriga. Taxonomy (NCBI): domain Eukaryota; kingdom Metazoa; phylum Chordata; class Actinopteri; order Chaetodontiformes; family Chaetodontidae; genus Chaetodon; species Chaetodon auriga. Next base: position 18,348,309 of record NC_135077.1, read on the forward strand.
GACCTCTGAGTCCAGCACACCAGGCCCCAGAACTGCAACCAAGTTTCTATCTGTTCTGGATTTCAGCCCATTGCATCTCCATACATATCCATGCACATACACACACAGAGCCACATATACAGACACTTGAACACAAGGGCATCCTGTCAGAAGTAGATCCATACCAAGTCCCGTGCCAAAGCCCTGGAGCCATGAGATATCTTGTGCAGAGAATTTATTTGAATACATTAGCCAGTTTATTTGGCTCAAATGGCTCTCGACCACAGCTCGGAAATGAGCGCAAATTATTCATCGATGTGATAAATTGTGCTTCTTTATCTTAAGCAGAAGACAAACACAGCAAAAAAAAAAGAGAGCTTAGCTTAGCAGCTCGTCCTGTTGGTCACTTCACGTGTTGTATTGAGATTTTCTGCCCTTTGTGAGAAAATCGAGCAAAATCAACAGAAAGGCTGTGACACCTTTACAACCTGTGAATTTTACTGATGCTCTTCCCCGTGTCCTGGGATGGACACAAAAAGAAAGGAAGCAAAACACTCAATGTCAGCAGGGCCAAACATGGCCATGCACACGTGACACATATTGACATGCTTACCTGACACTTTACCACCCCTGCAGCTTTGCCCTTGCACAGACCGTCACGCTTTTTAAAAAAACAGCTAGCATGCTCCCGTTGCAGTCGCTCTCTCCTCCAGGGTGACATTGGTTTGCTGACTCATGACATTCATGACTTTGGGAAGGATAAGTGGTCGTTACAACTGTCATACGACTGTCATTGTGAAGTGCAACATGAACCAAAGGGGATGAGGAGAGAATTCAAGGGCCACAGTGCATATGGACCACACACACTGCTGACTGGGATGGAAAGGATGAGCTAATGGCTGCAATATAATCATGAGCTGCCTTTGATTTACAAGGGTATGACATGTCAGAGACGGTAGCTGTCATTATACCCGAGCTTCCAGGACAAAGGAGAAGCCACGTCCATTGTTTTGCCTGAGCGGGTTTAAAGAAGGCTAGTATGATGGAAGGTTTCCAACTTAAGGCAAAAATCAATTATTGCATTTCTTGTTTTGATTATCTTTGCAGCAGCAGATTGAACCAATAAGCTGTTTGCAATCACGTGACGTTAAATTCAGATGGAGGGCAGGAAGTGAAAACTGCAATGGATGAGATGAAGGAAAGCTCTTCCTTTGCCAGTTTAGATGAAATTACTAGAGAAAGGTACAAACAGAACATCAGAACATATGTTGGATGTGACCCTTACATGATGAAGAGGAGCGATTTTTCAACTGAACTGAAAGTTCCAACTACCTGCTCATTCAGACGTTGTTCGACTCTAGAGACCAAATGAAAGCAGACAAAAGCATGGAGACGTACAACTGTTTTGTTAGCGGGTGGGTCCACGACCTCGGTACCAAAGTGCTCTGGGATGACTGTTGTTTCGTTTTTGCTAGATTGTGCAACTTTTATTGTCCTGTGCATTAAACTAGCAACAAACATTCAGCGCCACAGTCTTGAATGTTGACATTTATGCTGCAGTTGTTTGCTAGGTAACCACTCCCAAAGGTCTGGTGAAACGCCACTAAAGACGTGGATCGTAATTAAACAAGACAGGGTACGTTATTTACGTCCACCTGTCAGTTGTCCACCTGTTAATTGTGTTGCTTGCAGCTGTTACTTTAACCTGTCACCATAGATTTAAAACAACAGCTAATATTGCTCCATTTCCACCATCATCTGACTTGGCTCTTCCCGACCGTAGACACTTCCTGCCCTCCGTCTGCAGTTTGCTCCACAACAAAAGAGTGACGTGACTTTATATGCAAACAGCCTATTGACAGGAGGCACCAGGACAAAGATGGCGCTGTTCGGTATGTGTAGTACATTACTCAACATCACAGGCAGTAACTACACCATGTATTTACAAAATGTGTATCCAAAGGATGCAGAGTGATGTCATGATTTTTACTGTAATTGAACAGAAGGTGTTTGTTTTTGCAATGCAGCTACAACAGTGCTGCATTGACATTCATGCATGAGTAATAACAATCAAATTATGCAATACATGATACTATACCCGTCACAGGACATTTTTCTGCATTCAGTACTTTCATGTTTAATACTTTTAAGTACATTCTACTTTCACTTCAGTAACATTCTCAATGCAGAACTTGAGTAAAGGAACTGAATACTTCTTCCACCACTGATGAATGCCATAACAATGCCTGTGTGTGTGTGTGTGTGTGTGTGTGTGTGTGTGTGTGTGTGTGTGTGTGTGTGTGTGTGTGTGTGTGTGCGTGTGTGTGTTTAAAGCAGAACAAATGGAAATGTGAAATTTAGAGATGCCACCAAGCAGTTTAACATTAAGCCAGCCCACGGCAATTGTTTTAACACTGAATTATGTGTGGTCTAGCTTTTTAATTGTTAGTAATTAATGTCGTATCACAGCCAACTCATAATTAATTTGGAGAAACAGACCTGTTGCTGAGCTCCATGAATGAGCAGCAACGGTCTCCTCTCAGGCCGCAAGCAGTTCGGTGCAGGACAAGATTGCTGCAGTTGATTTAACAGCACTCACGGAGCAGGAGCAGTGTCAGGTTAGGTCCTTACTGCAAAAGTACAGTGGTGTCTTTTCAGCTCATGAGGGAGATATAGGTTACACTAATCTTATCTCCCATGATATCCCTCTAATGAATGAAGTACCTGTACGGCAGAGATATAGGCGTATCCCACCATCAGAGTATGAGGCAGCAAAGGCCCACATCCATCAGCTCCTAGAGGCACAGGTGATCAGGGGAAGTAGTTGCCCCTTTGACTCCTGCTCCTGGTGCACATGGTGGCCCCTGTTGTGTGGTGTGTTGGCAGGTCTCCTTTTGGATTTGCTGCTGTTTTGCCCTGTTTTGCCTTAGTGTATTGTTTTGTCTTGGTTACTCTTTGTTTTGGTATTTACCTTTGAGTTATTCTTTTGAATATTAAATTAACTGGGTTGCTGTATTTGTTAATTTTGTTGTTAGTTCTTTTGTTGGGGAGGCTAGGCACCCCGGGTGAGGTTCCTACACCTACTGCATGTGAGTGAAGGCACCGGGGCACAATAGTTTACTACACTATATTTGCTGTGAGGATTGCAGTGTTGCTGTGTTCACTCAGGTGAGTAGTGGTAGCACCCCTAGGCACCCCTCAGTGTAGTCTGCCTCTCAACGAGTGGCCTCTGCCCACCATATTCTTAGTTTGCTTAGTTTATGTTGGACTGGGTTTTAGATGTTTTAACATCTAACCATTGATTTTTAGATTGTATTGTTAAGGCCTTTTTAGGGGGTAAAATGATAATAAAAGTAATTCTAACTCCCTTTATTGATTTGTTGTGATTTGTTAAATCTCTTTCTCTTTTGCAGCTCCAGTCCCTGCCTGTTTAGTTTTGAAAAATAAATAAAGAATATTTGGTTTATTGAGAAACGTCTCTGTCCTGTCTCAGAAACGAACCTGTGTCCTACCAGTTAAATTTCTCTGCCGTCAGGTGTTGAGGTAGTATTTCCTGGGGTGTCAGTGTTCCTCCCTTGCATTACTCAATACCACCCGCTCCTCCCTCTGCCACAAATGCAAACATTACATCAAAGAAAGTGGGGGCAGAAAGATATTCACATCTTTTCTAAAGTGAAGTATGCAATTGCTAAAGGTTTAAAGTGGATGAGAGGAGCTGACGTAATTGGCTGTTATTAAATCACAGCGCCATCTGCTGCTGTGTGCAGTCATTTGGCACATTTTTAATTTACTTAATTTCTCTTTAAGTTATTTATTTAGACTTTTTTCAGACTTGGTCATGGGGGCTTAGACTTAGACTACATCCAGCACTGCTCGTAACTGTAATTTTGCTGTTAAATGAATAGAAATGGTACAGTATTTGCCACTGAAATGTCATGAGTATACAGTATAAACTATGATGTTTCTTATGTTGGATAAGTTATATTATTTGCATTAGTAACTTTGTAAGTTATTGTGTCACTTCAGTGAATCTTCACTAATCCTCTACAACAGAAATCACACAATAACACGACCAAACTAAATGATGGAGGCAGTGGTACACTAGCAACTCTCGTGTTCTGTGAGGTAAAATTATAGTTTTTATCAATGGAGTCTGGTTGGGACTGTGGCTTTGGATAGAGTGACAGTAACGCTTCAGGTCCCGTTGGAAAGGGCTATGCGACGGTAAGGTAAAGCAGTGAAAATATTCTCAATACAGCACCTAATTAAAGTGATGATGATGTTTTTAGCTGGGTCTTTTGATCGGCTATGTGTTGCCGCTACACGCAGTGTACAGCAGTGCATTGCTGCTCCTCTAAAGCAGGGGCCATCTGCTGTTGGTAATACACTGACTGGTGATGAATAGCTCATATAGCCTCTCCTCAAATACTCTCTTTAAACAGACAGACTACTGCTGTACTTTTTATGCCGTTCTGCTCAGCATCACACACAGGCCAGCAAGTCACTACTCTAACTAGCTAATTAATGAAGCTGTCAATGGTGCATCAGAGGCAAAGCCCGTGGGAGGAAACAGGGGGGCATGTTCTTCTTCTGAATATCGACTACTGTTATTCCTGTGGATTCAAGGTACAGCTGCATGATGTGGAAGTACAGCATGGCGGCTTTCTGCTGCTCTGTAAAAGTTTCTCTCGTTTGATATGCATGGTTTTTGAGAAATTGGGAACTTTTTCTGCAGCTGGGGTAATGATTTGCATGTGCTGTTTGGACTCTTCTTTCAGAGCAACGTCCCTCAAGAAAGACACAAATGACAAAGGGGAGACATGTCTGCAGCGACAGATGCTGATGGAAAAAGGACGCCGTTATGACAAAGTTGTTTTCTGCTCTTTTTTTTTAAACACACAGCAGAACTTTCTCTCTGTCTCTTCTTTTTACTTGTGTCACCCGCATTAACATGTCCATGAGACATCCACCTCTGTTCACCATGTATATAACAGCTAACATCAAGGCCACTGGACTGCGTGTAGGTGTGAGCCTTCCTCTGTCACACACTGAGATAATTGGCGAACATCAGTGGAAACATCCATCCAATCATAATCCAAACAATATGCATGTGTGTCTTTACAGCTCCTTGGTTATGTTTATAACTCTGGCGAGCTGCATTGTTATGTTGCCCTGTGTGTCTGATTTTCCAATAACAGATAGAGGGTATAGAAGCTAACGATGAGGCAGATGTGAAGGTTAATACAGGTAACACTAAGAAGCGTCTTCAGTGAGCAGACGGCTGAGAGCTTCAAAGCCGGTTTTGTATCCACTTCAACAGCTGAGGAAGAGCTTTGCTTTGGTAGACAGCTTATGGAAATCTACACATGAATGCTTTTGTGCAGATCTCATTAAAGTTCTGAATGTTTTTCTCCACCAGCTTGTGTGCCGTTAATGCTTATTAGTTTAAAGACCGAGCAGTGCTCCACCAAAGTTCGCTTCAAACGCTGCAAACCTGCATTTCTGGAGAGATTATTTAGCAGAAGCAATCGGCACCGATCTGCTCTCAAAAGGTGTAGAATTGTCTGCAGGGCCCCAAGATACCACCACACCCCGTTATTTCAGCCACAATGGAGTTTGAAATTTGGCAGTGGGTATCACTGGGCTCTGTGTTCAAACATGGCACGGCTAGCGAAGCCTTCATCAGCGGCTGAGAGCTGATGGCTGATAGCTTGTGTTTGGCCTCAGTTCAATTTGAACATGGACTCAGATGTGTTTGTGAGCCTGTGGCTATTGTTGGAAACCAGTGGGAGGAAAGAACGGAATTTGTAGATGGGATAACTTGTGATTGGATACCCTCACTGGTTTAAATCTGCTGGTTATTCTTTGGTAAGGAATTAAATGTTTGGGCTTTATTTTCATGAATAGAGAACACAGTCAAGTGGGCCCTGCCCAGTGCGCCGAAGGTGTGCCAAATGCATTTTTGGTGTTTTGGTAGCCATGGAAGATCACATTCATTAAATTCACCCCCTTAACACACACAGACAGTTTAAGACTCTTAACTTAGTTTCAAATATGAAAGTTTTTTGAACATGTTGAGGATCTGACAGTAACCGTGTTCATGTAATTATTTTATGTCATTACAAGGATCCATGCAATAACCATCTTCTCTTAAATGCCACCATAGTGACAAAGATAAAATTAGAATAAGAAAGGTATAATGGATTTGTATGTTAAATTTGAGACTTTTACAGACAAAAATAATTGCTGACAATCTGGGACGAAACAGTTTCCTGTTTAATCTTCAAGTTGCAACCAAGAACTGATCCTACTAATAATCTGAAAAATAAATCAGGCTTTCTAAAATAACACACTTTAGTTAAAAATGCAGAGCTCCAGGTGACACTTTGGACAGACTCTTAAAACAATGACACACACAGACATTAAGCAGCCAGTGTTTTGGAAAGAGACACTGGGGAGGACTATTAGGGACGGACAGAGACATATACATTTTCATGGGAATGCGTGAACGGTCTCCTCTGAGTGTGCTTGTTGGCTTGCAGCAGAAACTGCAGAAGAATTCATCAAAATGACACGTTTGAGGTGCTCAGAGGTTTCTGTGTTTTTTTCCTGGTTGCACAAAATTTAACCAGCAGATGTGCTGTGCGTAATTGTGGCTTGACTTCTCCGAGCAGGTGAGCAGATGAGCAGGTGAGCAGGTGAGCAGTGAACCGTGTGAGACGCACTCATCGCTGGCACTGAGACTGCAATACACTGCTGGAAAGGCATCGCCACACCCCCTGCTGTGCCTCCTCTCCCACCAGGCTGCACAGCAAGTCGAGTGGAGTAGGAATACATTGAAATTACCTTCTGGCACCTTCACTGCAGAAACAAACAGAGGACTGAATCATCTGCCGTGCTGCCTTTTACTGCCAGTGTCACGAATGATGAGGACCTCAAAAAGATGGCCTGAAAAATGTCAACAGCTCATTACGGACGCTTCAAGACTCTGAGTATGTGACAAGCCAAGCAAATATGGGATTTACGTTCTGCTAAAGCACTCAACATATTAATATTAGGAGAGAAAGCCTCAAAGATGAGGACTATCTTACCTTCTGTCTAATCCACTATGAAGTGTCTCTGTGAAACTTCCTCAACACTGCTAAAGTTTTTCATACCTTCCAAAAACAGGTGTTGGAAAAGTGGCACCTGTCTTATAATCAAGGTTGTCTTATTTTGGGGCTGAGATGGTACTTAAAAAGATTTCCTTTGGTGGTGTGGTTTTTCACAAATGTTATCCCGTCCATGCCTGCGAATCCGCGGGCAAGGAGATTAACAGAGCATTTACTCCATCCATCCATCCTGAGACGATCCTGGGCCAGATGGGATATATAATCCCTCCAGCATGCTCTGGCTCTACCTCGGGCTCTACTCCCAGTTGGACGTGCCTGGCATACCTCCACATGGAAGCATCCAGAGGCCGTCCTGATCAGATGCCTGAGCCACCTCAACTGGCTCCTTTCAATGCAAAGTAGCAGCAGTTGTGCTCTGCACATCCGAGCTTCCCTATTCAGACATCCTTACGTTTGAGTAATATTGTATTACTTTGGTGGACTCTGGTGGTCAGAGGTTAAAGGCTGGGACGTATATTGACTGATGATTTGGTTCCTTCGTCTTAAAGCTCAGGAGTAAGGAACAAGGAATAAATGCAGCTTAAATGTTGATGAAAGTCTGGGAGCATCAGCCTTTGTTTTATCACACCCTTCTGATTACAAATGTGCAATTCACTGTGTAAAATGTTTGATTCTGTCTCTGCCGTTTTACAAACTGCTTTTAATCAAGGGAATCAGCTGCAGCACCAGTAGCTTCTCAGCAGTGTTTGATGTTTTTTCCTGCTGCAGACGATCTGCAGCTGCTTCGGACTGACTCTGCGACGGCTCCGGCCAATGGAAAACACAAATGTCTGACCTGCCGGTGGGAACAGAGCCAGACTGCGACTGTTCGAACCATCAGTGCCAAAACCTCCCAATCAAGATTGAACGCTGCTGGCAACTTAGCACATCTATTCGATTTAACTTTTCAAACCACACTGGTGAAAATCTGCAAATTTGTTGACCGTTTTTGGCCAGATATCTGTTCTCGTTGATGCTGATTTTATCCACTTTCCTGTCGATGAGCCAAATATATGTGATCACACAGCTTTACCCAGCAAGAGCAGGGTCCAGAAAATATGATGATATTCAAACAAATACTCTCATGATGAATGTTGTTTGAGCTGGAGCAGCGTTTTTCAAGGAAAAAGAAGTGGAAACAGTAGAAAGTGATAAATAACAGGAGACGGGCAGACGGTCACGTACAGGTCAGGCTTTCATTAATTTTCCAGGATAATCATGCTTCGGATAGACCTTGCTTTGCCAACAGGTGACAACTGTGGAACAGCTACTCTAATGGTATGCGACTGAATGAATGAGGATTTAAGAATTATAATGCTTTCTTCTGGATTCATCCATGTCAACAACAAGCGACCCTTTTACCCCGCTAGAACAAATCCTAAACTACATGAAAATACTTGAGGAAAGGAAAAGTCGATCATCGTGATGTCCTAATTCAATCTTACTCAACTTCACTAAACTCCACAGACTTGGAGAAAAAACAATGCAAGGGGACACGTTTCTAGGGAAATAAGCTGCTTCTTGTCTTTGTCAGTATACGGACGACAGGAGAAATTAACCACCCAATTAGAACTCAGTATATGTTGAGCACTAAATACACCTGCAAGCTTCAGGCTGGTGAGAGTCAAGAGAGTACCTGTGCCAACCTGTGACTTTACTTCAGCCTTTAATAAATTCAGAGAGCATGATTCAGGTTCTGTCCATCTGATATCTACTATGCAATCAAGCTTTTCAGTCGTTCTTTCTCCTTGAAGTAGTCCCATACTGCAGCATGCTGTAGAGTTACATTGTGTTGCATGCACATTTCAGCAGTGCCGCATCTTTCTGCAGAGTGCAGATTTTGTCAAACTGGTGAAGGTTTTCTCCAGTTTTGTTCCTCTCAGGCATCCTGTATCCTCAGAGTTCCAACCTGTCTGCTGAACTTGGACCCCAGATTCCACTGACAGTGCTGAGTAAGTGTGTTAAGCATTATGTGTAATGATGGCTCAGCACCTGATTGTTTAATTAGCATTTAGTAAGTTTACATAGCATCTTGGTAATTAGTATTTTGCTTCACTTTTATCATAATGTTAATTAGAGACATTGCACTATTTCCTCAGAGGAATTCTGTTCTGCAATTATATAACAGTTCTGTGCTTTGCATATACAGATGATGATGACTAATACAGTTATGTCTCAAACTGGTTGACATGCAAGCAGGCGTAACCCATAATTGAACTGAAAAGATGTTTTTTCATTTGGTTTTAGATCACCCAATTTCATTTATGTGACTGGGCGCCTCTATAAAAGCTGATGAGCGTGAGAGGAGTGGAGCTGTCTGAACGGCGCTCTTAGACAATCAATGACAACAGAATGGATTCATTTGATCTGAACTGCAGTCAGATCAAAATGAAACAAATGGGAGTTTGATCTCAACATGTCAGTGTGCTTTACCAGCAGAGAGTATCTATGTAATATGACATATTTGGTAGACATGAGCACCACTGATTGTTGAACATGTCATCATGTCTTTTGTAATAACACTGTTTAATTCAGCAGGTGAATCATGTATGGAACATGTCAGGAATATTCTCCAGCTGTTTCCTGCTGCTGCATGCTGCCTCCTCCAGTCAGGTCTTTATCTTTCTCTCTAACAACAGACATGTATAGGTGACATACGTACCACTTTTCCTGCAGCTGCACAGTACTTTCCATGAGAAAATTGAGTTCTGCTTTCATTAATTCTTCAATTAAATAGCAATAACTTACAGTATATCAGTGGCATCCCCGGTAGCAGCTTTCATTCAAGCCAGTCTGACTTTTAATTAAAACTGCCGGAAACTATTACCTGATAGGGCAAGATAATAGCGTGTGTGCAAATGCACGTGAGATAGGGATTCTGACTCTGTATGTATGTGTGCGTATGTCCGGATGTAGTCATTTGCACCCCTTGCCATTACAGTTATGGCTGCCTAATAGAACACCATTTAATAATATACACAGTATCATTTAATTTACTGGCAATCTTCTAAAATGCATCAGCCCAGAAAGAAGTGCGAACTGAGGGAGACTCAGTATTGGTTGGGGAAAATTAAAGAAAAATTAACTGTGAGGATGTTCAGTTGTATAACACTTCTTACATCTTTCTCTTGACAACCCCCCCCCCCCAAAAAAAAAAAAAAAAAAAAAAAACATCCAATGAAAGCTTGCAGTCAGGTCATTACACGGTCTGAGGTTTGTTGAAATGTCCCACGGTTTGGAGAGTAAAAACCTCCCGTTTCTCCTCTCAGGCACTCCCCGACCTGTGGCCCTTGACTGATTTTCAGCCAAAACCCAACACAGCATTACAGCAGGAACAACAACAACAAAGTCTGGCAGCCATTTATATAAAATTCCCCACTTATGAGTAATATTTGAAATTCTGCTTGGGTCAGTCAGCAGCGTGGCGGTGTTGTTTTGCTGACACAGGTCCTCATTAGAACCAGCTGCTGATTAAAAACAAGCCCATCTCATCATCCTCCTACCCCCCCCCCCCAACCTCCCGTCTTCTCTTCCTCACGCTGTCCTTCCTTGTGCTGTTGGTTCAACATCAAAGGGACCAATTTGCATAGAGTGAGAAGGGCGTACTGAGAGCCAACCTTGTTTAGCTAGTCAGTGTTCTGGTGGTGCTTAATGGCTGCTGACAGATGAAAGGAAAACTGTTCCACTACCCAAACCTCATAAGTACAGCCTCTTCTTTTTAAACTGGCATCATGAAAGATAATTTTAGTGAAAGTGAACACACTCATAACTACCTACAAGTATTCACATAATAATCGGGGGTTGAGAGAGAACAATAACACAACCACTTCAGTCACCACTTGCAACCTGCGATGAGCTCCTTGCTGTATAATTTACCTGTGTATGATTACCGGTGTCATTATCTTGCTTATGCCATTAAGTGCAATTTACCACTTAGATCATGAGATGGATGACCAGAGATTGCTATAATGATAATAAGTGATTCTTAACTAACATTATTAATACCTGACTGTAATGTCACCTTAATCACAAAGGCTGGGTTAATTCTGAACACGAGCGTTTGCATCTGCATGTCTGAACATGTGTTTACAAGGTTGTGGACGTGCGCGTTTGCTATGCGTGGCTGATGTACATTACCTGTAATGAGATTATGGGTTCTGTTTTCATGTCAGCACAAAGAGTGGCAGAGGGAGCGCTATACAAATCGCTATTTTCTTGACCTTGAAATGCTCTTTCCCTGTTTGTAAGGCCTTCTCGTTCCCTGTACAGAGCACACATGCACAAGATGGGAGGAAGAAAAGAGGGAGCGAGCAGTGAGACTTTACATCGGTTTTTGCAAAAATCTGTCATAACCATTGTTAAAACCAAAATGTGGAAGTAAGGTACTTACAGCAATCTCATCAGTAATGAGTAGTGTAAGCAATAACCATTTTAAATTCAGTTCTTACATTAAAGTCACTAATCCTAGTGCAAATGGGAAATAATGACAAATGTATTCTGTGTGACAGTGACCAAAGTTGACTGTCATAGTTGAGGAATTGAAGAAAAAGTCGGAAAAAGTGTTGCTAAAGCTGAAACTCTGCAGGCTGCACGCAGGCGAATGTGCACTGGGAACACTCAGAGTGTGTACATGCAGCACGTATATGTTTGTTTTCATCTCCGTTCTCCACCCGCCTCTCACCAGGAGTTAAATGAGCCAATCACAGGTCTCACATGAGCGTTTCATAAAAGCTTATTTTGACTCCTGCTGTGTTCTGGAGCATTGTCTAATAAAAGACTAAGAACTAAGAGTTGAGGAGCATTATCATGACTCTCTGTCACTCTGATGATTTAGCTTGTTTACTGGGAGTTTGATGGATTCCAGTTTGAGGTTTCACTGCGTTCAGACCCGTTAGCTTGTTAGCAGGGGCTGGAGGTGTGTGGATGCAGTTGGCCTCTACCTAGAGCAGAGAAATGCAGCCCTGTAAGATGTCTCATTTATACTGTGAGCTCTGCGCTGGCTTGCTAACATCGGCCACAGGAAACACTGCTTTCTTCACTGCAAGCATTGTGTGTGCAGTCACTGGCACTGTGTATTCAGCCATAAAGTCTTGTTTTCTATTTCTATGTGTTACATTAAGAAAATGTGACATGTGGGCAGGGAGGGTTCGGAGTTGGATCAGTTCTTCAAGTCTGTCTCAAAACAGTGCTAATTTACATTTAAAGAGATTTTGTTTGCTGTAATTGTTTCTCCTTTGTGTACTTGCCACAAAGAAACATTCTCTTAAAGTGACTTCAGTGTCAGTGATGGGGGACGAAATCCACAGTTTTCTTTGTGAATAAAACTGAGTTGTAAAGTTCAGCTGAAGCTAATATGATGTGTCAGCGGCCTGAGGTTGACAAATCTTGGGGAAATCTCTTCCAAAGTCTAAAGTTTAAAGGCAAAAGTGTGACTGAGTGACTGATTTTCCACTTTTGAAATGTGGATAATCACAATAAGAAGAAGAAGGAGAAAAAACTGCTGCCGCTCAAAGCGCCTGACGTGCAAGACGAGATGCTCAGCAGATTCGAGGGGGGAGGATTTCTCCTTAATGTGATGATTTTTTTTGCCATTTTCCTCCGCTTCTCCTGTTGAAATGAGTTACGAATGGCCTTTTAATGCACTCATCTTGAGAAGTTTTACTCTTTTCTGCAGGGAGAATGTTAATGACATAAGCTACAGCATCTGTGGGGTCCTTCGGAGGGAGGAGGATTCTGCAAAGTTGCGGGAAACATTTGGTCTGGCCATAAGGTGTGCGCCTGAAGAATATGGAAATAACCACTGGAGACGTGACTCACCAAATGTCCTCTTCATCCAACAATGCAGGAGGCATTTGATGTTTGGGTGAGACAGGCAGAGGGAAGAAAAACAAGAGGCAGGAGGAATTAAACGATTTCATAATTTTTTTGGTCTGTCTTGTGGAACATCAGCAGGGTTAATGAAAAGGAAGTCATGGGTCAAACATTTCATTGTCTTATAAGCTATTTCTGCAGTCAGACTAGAAACCCTCACCTAATTTTCCTCCTAACAGAAAAAAAACAAACAATATATTGAGTCTTGCCAGTAAATGAAATGCATGGTCATGAAAGACATTCTGTAATCAACATCATGGATGACCTGTGAGAACCTGCAACCATATTTACAAGCTCTACACAGTGATTGACACTGTCTGTTTATCTATATTGGCCTGATGCTGATAGCCCCTAGCTTGATTTAGAGCCTGCCCACAAACGAATGAACAGGTTGAGCAATCTCACTTAGTGTTTTCTTTTATCCCCCTCTGGGTTCCGACCATACCAAAACCATTTTACCGTCTGACCTCCATCAATATCCAACTCACCCCATTAGCAAGCGCATAATCACCCCAGGGGACGCGAGGGGTCACATTTTTAGTGAATCATATTGCCTTCCAGGGCTGGTGTCAGGCCACAGTGATCACCACTGAAAGAATGAAGACCACTATTACGCCGGACACACATGATTCAGAATTTTAAAGGCACTGTGATGTCGTTATTTGCCCGAGATAGTTAACTGGAATTGTATCATTTCTGTCCCGGGAGATTACAGGCAGAGATATCCTTGACCTCCTGCAGGACTCCTCACAGGAACCTCCCTTTAATAGATAAGGCAGGCTGAGGGTGAAACGGCGATGGAATTGGTGTTTAAGGTGTGTGAACAGATGACCTCCTCTGCAACAGTCTTGGGTCACTCGGCTTGCAGTTGAGGCTGATTTTCATTCCATAAATCCTCTCGTTTGATGGATTCATCTAATAAAATCTCAGACGAGAGAGTGGCAATGATTGCAAAGGTCTTTCCCATTTTGCTGGGATAACAAGCTAATATTGATTTTCCTCTTTATTTCTGTAACCCACTTTTGGATTAGCAAAACTTAGCTAAAGAGCCCTAACAACGCACAACAGGCTTACCCGGCGTGTTGAAGCAGTGTGTGTGGGGCTGTAGTAACAACAATACATCTAATGAGTTTGGATTTTCTCTCTCAGAACCAAAAATTTGCATGCTCTAACATAAGCTGCACATGTTAGCATATCTGGCTAACTAACTTACAGGAGTGACACCTGTGCTTCCAAGGCCATCACAGTATATTATTTTATAGGTTTCCAGGTTATGTTTAAAAAAAGAAGCTCTGCTCATGACTAACATACCCACTTTGTAGTATTTCTCCACTGTTCACTGCATGCAACCCTGATTCCAAAACAAACAAAAAAAAAACCTGGAACTTTCTGACATATAATCAATTGGAGTCGGTACAATAAAGACGATGTATTTCACGTTTTACCTCGTCAACTTCTCCCCTGGGAAAGCAGATTTAGCCTCAGACTTTCAGCTTAATATTGTGTATCACGTGCATATTTACCACCTTTTGGTTACCTAGTTACAGCTGATAAAATCTCCTAGCAACAAATCTAATTTCAGCGGTCACTGGAAATGTAGTCTGCTTTTGTCTATTTCTGTGTGAAATCAAGGGCCCATTATTTCCAAATTGATGACGAATTGTAGAACTGCAGCTGACATCTTTGGTTTTCATTCACTCTTGATAGAAGCAACACAGCTGCAGCCAGGCTCATAATAAGTGCAGGTTTCAGTGGACCACAGTTCCCTGGTGCTGTCTTAACCCAGACCCTGTGGGAGGCCTGCAGTTGCAGGGTCTCAGGGGGACTACAATTTCCAGGGGCACCTGAGAAACACTGAATAATCTGCAGAGTTCAGCAAGAGACATAACACTAATGATAATCTAGCCTTCAGTGATGGGTGGGCCTGTGATATTTGGGGCACGATCGAAGCCATCACGCACACATTTCATATGGTAATGTGTTGGTTAAATAAGTTCATGAATTTTGCTCTTGGTGAAGGACAGTGTGATCATAATCAAATAACTTACAATGAGACTGCCAGTAACAAAAAAGAGGGACTGAGCATAGAGGCCAGTCAAGCATTTAATTACAACCACATGACACCAAACTCACACTGAAAAAAGACTGGTGTATTCAAGGAAACCATTGTTATTGGGCCAACAAATGGGTCTTTCTCAGAATTCCCCCTTGATCCTCTGTGATAAATTAGGTGTGAACTGAATCACTTTGATTTCAGTTTGCCCTGTTGATTTCAGTTTTCTTTGTTTGCAGTTCTTTGTTGTCTCCAATTTTCCACAATCATGACTATGAGCTGTATTGTCTTAATGAAGGCGTGAGCTGCATATACAGTACTGAGCTGTCCAATTATGTAATATTATATGTCCATTATTCACAGATTATGTCTATCTATAATAGCCGGGCTTTAATATGTCACCCGTGATAATTAGGAATGAAATGAAAGCTGTGTCTTGTGCATATTGTTGTAACCATTGACAGCCTCACACTTCTAAGGTAAGATAGCCTGCAAACAACAAAAGAAAACCAGCAATGTGCAATGATTGATGGGTAATCTTGTTTGTCAGCTTCCAGCAAACTGATGAACTGTTGCTCATTTCTTCCCGATCGGTGTGGGGCAAAGGCATTACAGACATATAGTTTATCTCAGCACTAAAGAAGCAATGTTGTTAATAAGATACTAATAATGTTATTACAGGTACTATCACCTCGAATGCATCACGGCTGGAAAGGAAGCATACAGCAGCTCTCAGTGACGTCAATGCTTTACTAATATGGCATGAAGTTGCGGATAGAGTTCTCCTTCTTCTTTGGAGTTTTACGATGTTTGACATCCATATAAGTCCAGACGCATTACAGACATTATCATACAAACATTAATGTTACAAAGGGAGATTTACATTTTAAAACACCAAACTTGGCAAACTACACATTCCAGCACAGCATGATGGGAAATGCAGGCCTTTGCTGTAGCTCCAACTTTCAGCAAACTTGGCTGCAAAATGTAGAGACTTACATTTTTCTTAGTGCCTTTTCATTGGGCATTAACCTTGCATTTACTCTTGCACTGTCAAACAAATAGACTGGAAGTGTAAATACAAGCCTCAGGTTTGGTTACGCCTGTGAGACACAGCTGAGGTGGTCCAGAGATTAGCAGCATATCTGTTAGGTGTGATGTGCAAGCAGTAGAGTAATGCATTACTCTCCATAGACAGTATTATTGTAAAGTAAGTAAAGTCCAGGCCACTTTCCAAGAATTCCAGAATATACAGTCAGTTGTTCTCGAGCAAGCTGGGTTTATACTTGGACTTTCACCCACTGATGGCACCTCTGTTTGCAGCAGCCCAAATTTACCTGTCACAGTTCTTGCAATTTCCATGCAGTATCTCTAAAGCCACCATACACCTGATGTTTAATTACATTTTGGAGGAGGTGCATGTTGGATACAGCGAGTCCTTCCCTTAATGCAAAGTAAATACTGTACTGTAAATACAGTGTAATGAAGACGTCACGTATATCAAATAGAAATTGCGTCTGGTCCATTGTTGCAGTCTATGGGGCTACAGGTAAATGTACTGGCACTGAAAGTCTGTGCACATATTAAAGCGTTCATTATTACTCGTTAAAATTGGAATTAGTTTTAAAAATGTAAGCAACAATTGAGCCTCCTGATGTGTGCGTACATGATGTTGAACCAGACAGAGGATTTCATTGAGAGACTGATCTTATGTCTACATGATGATACTGATAATAATACAAAGTCTTGCAGCAAAATTGGTGTATGCCGAATTTAAGATCACATTTTAATGCGCACAGTTTTGATGAGGGCAACTGTATTTATGTTTTACTTTAACATGATCCTTCCCAATCTTACACACTGGTGGGAGATTGTGTCCAAATGCTCTGGCTCCACTCAAAGCTTAAAGGTACTCAGTCAGAGTGATTTAATGAAGTTGAACGCGACCATGTCCATCTCAGATGTCACCAGGTAATAAATGATATCTCCGATAGGGAAGTCTGGAAGAGTGCTGGTGATCAGATTAATTATAATAGATAAAATCTGATACAAATTACTGCTCTAATTATTACTAATGAGACTGTGGGTCTTCAGCTGATGTTTGACAGAACAGATAAATGTTCATCTGAGGGCAATGGCCTGCTGTCCTTGACATTGCAGAAGTAAATTAAATATAGAGCTGTCTTGGTGTGATTGGTGATGTTTCAGCAGATATATGGCAGACAAATGAAAAAGAAATGTAATTGAAAGGAGAACTGGACAGTTAAGAAGATTCAGTGTTTTCCTTGGAGAGGTGCACCAAAGCATGCAACAGGGTCTGTAGCATCATCACCGCCATACAAATTCAAGTCTTTGTGCCTCCCAGGGAGGCAGAACCGGAGGATGATGAGCTTTAAGTCTCAAATTTCAGCTTTAAACAAATATGACCGCATTGTGTGATCGATACCAACTATATGTATGTATGGATTTGGAGCCAGGAGGTGATATAGTTTAGCTTGGCTTAATAATAACAGTTATAATAATAATAATAATAATAATAATAATAATAATAATAATAATAATAACTAACTTTATTTCTATAGCACCTTTCATACAAAAAAATGCATCTCAAAGTGATTTTCAACAAATAAATCACATGCCCCAAGTGCTTCTCATAAAAAAGAGACAGAATGAACATAAAACCAGGGATAAAAATTAAGATGGCGAATAAAATCCACTTGATAATAAATAGAAAAAGGAATGAAAATAAAGACAATGCATAACATAACATAGCAAATAAACCTGCTGACTAATAGTGATAAAGTTGAAAGCCGTACATAAAAAGCAAAAAACCTGCCCATAAAAGTTAAAACACTTGCAGCAGTGCATGACCATGAGGCAAAGCATAGACGTTTCAGGCCTGTGTCAGGAAGTCAAAGCTACAGTGAAGACATACGTTTTAGCTTTCTTTTAAAATACTTAGTGAGCTGGCTTCCCCGGTATCTATAGGTAATTTGTTCTAGAACTTTGGGGGGTAATGGACAAAGGCTGAATTCCCAATTTTCCTTCGGTGTGTCTGGAAAGTTTCAATTAATCAGCAGCAGATGAACGCAGTGAACAAGGGAGTTAGTAATGTAGCTTGATCCTCACCCATTAAGTACTTTGTATACATCGAGGAGGACCTTCTTCAAAAAGTTCGGACTGTTACAGGAAGCCAGTGCAGAGCAGCTAAAACTGGACTGATGTGCGCTCTCCTCTTGGTTCTGGTCAATAGCCGAGTTTCAGAGTTTTGAATAAGCTGGAGTCACTCTGTGGTTTTTTGCACAGCGTTCAGACAGACCCAGCATGCTCCTGCTGGTCACCTGAGCGTGCCCACCTTGTGCTGCATAAAATCAGTGATTAATTAGGTTGATGCAACCTTTTTTTAAACTAGGCTGAGGTAGAACAATGCTAAAAGATAGCCATAATGATATCATCCTATCATACTTAGCACATCTTTATGCACTGTTGTACTGTTCACAGACTGCTCGGCTTGGCCCAGCTGAGACTGCACCACCGGCACCCCCCCCGGTGCTCGGCCAGTGAGCATACACACTCATCATGATTCAACGTGTGTGTTTTCCTGACGCACAGACATAACAATACTGGAGCCGACCCCTTTTTCTCAAATAATAACGAACATTTTCAAGCAGAGGATGTATCTGTTTCAGAAATCATGTTCGGATTCGGGTGTAAATGACACTCTGTGAGTTTGATTGCTCTGCACACAAATAGAAATGTAAAACTGCCTGGACTCTTGTTGTCTGTTGTTAACGAAGAAGAACTGGCTAAATGTATAGAAGATTTAAGACAAGTGAAGGTAAAGCATATTTTCACAGCTAATGACCTCCTGAAAAGTTCACGTTTTTTGGCTTCAGTATTCAGCAGATGCCTGGTTGATTTGAGTCAGATGATTGGCTTGTTCAGTCAAAAGCATTCCACCGGTTTGCCTGAAGAAAAACACACTTAAACACCCTTATAGCTAAAAGTCCACACTTCCACCTAAACAACTGCGTAATTTCGAGTTCATTGTGCTAGATTTGACCCAGTTCTTCACTTATTTTCTTCCTTCAGATAAAAGTGGTGTCTAATTGCTAATCTGCTTGGCCTTTGGAGCCTCACAGAATGCAGTTACAGAAAATGGCTCCTCTGCCTCGTGTCGCTCACAATTGACGCTCTCAAAGGCGTCTTGCAGGGGATGAAGTAGACGAGGACAGGATTTCTCCCAAGATGGGAAGGCAGAGAAATCTAGTCTGGAAAACAATGGCAAAAGATTGGCTGTGTCTGTGAAATCATTGTGCATTCTTTGCTGTACATATGCAAATTTTAACCTCCTTATATTTGAGTATGAAAAGGAAACCGGTTGGTAGCCACCTTAGGAGACTTGAGAAGAGTTGGTTGCACTCAGCTTGCTTTAAGATGCCGGGATTTTTCAGTGGCGCTTGGTGACAAAAACTTTCAAAACCTTTAGTGACTATTTATTTGTTTTCTTCAATTCTGGTACTGTTTTCATTGCTTTATTCATTATCTTATTCTTCTTCTGATAAGTCAGGTTTTGCCTTCCGTACATGGTCATTGTAACCTGGTTCACTTTGTCTTTCTTTGTCTGAACTGGCTGAGAATGTGTTCACTATGCCCTTAATTAACCTTTAATTAACTTATTTGTTTTTATTGTTTTTTTTTTTTCATGCATTCATTAATTTTCTAATATGCCAGGTAGTAACATGGTTATTGTTGGCTTTCTTATATTATTTACCAATTGTATTGAATTATTGATGTATCTCTCGGTAAGGATTGGGCCTCTGTACCAGTTCAAATGAAATGTGTGTCTTCAGTTATCCCAAATTCACCTCAAATCTTTTTTTCTGCACTCAAAGCATGTTTTTATTTACACGTCCACAGGCGTATAGTTTCACAGAGGATGGCCGATCAATGGAGTGATCGCAAGAAGATTAGTCTAACAGGCAGGCAAGCTCAACCTGACAGGTCTACAGGAAAATCAAAGAAAACATGGGCAGGTGGCTTCCTTAATCTGACAGTAGCTTGACGATTCCATTATTATTCTGCTGAACATTGTTGGGCGAGGCACATTATTCTTAAGCCTACGTTTACCTCGATCTGAGGATATCTAGGTTATGGTCTGTTCGTGTGCACGTGCACTGAGCGAGTGTTGGTGGAGCACAATTGGATTCCATCAAATATAAGCTGCTGTCTGGTCATAATCTTTTTCAGTGAGACTCATGATCTGATTTTTTAAAAATGAAAAATGTGAGAAGATGTGCCACAAATGATAAAAATGAATTTTACTTACGGAGCATTTTATTAAGCAGAAGTTACAAAGAGATTTACAGCAGTGCTTGAAGTGGAATAGTCCTCTAAAGCAGCAGCTGGCACAGCATGCACATGCAGCTTGTACAGAGGAGAACTGTTTTGATGAGCGATAAATGTCTAACTGATGGCCTTATGTTTACACCAGCTGATTTTCTGATGCAGATTGTTTTAAGTAAGAAGAATTAAATTACAACCAAAAATACAAACATTCTAATTGGAGGAAAGGATGACATCACAGTAAACACAGTTTGAATATGATATTGTTAATTTCATTTTGCCTTCACAGTCTTATTTTACTCTTTGAATGTGCCATCTGGAATGATTTTGTTTAAACCACAGCAACACCAAGCCAAACGTTTTCCCAACAGTGATGCCGTGTGAGGTCTGCAGTGAATGAGACCTGAAGGACTCAACCAGATGAAGGCACTGAAACAGCATTTGAAAATTTAAGAGATTAATTCACTTTTCTTTAAATAAGAAGAAATTAAATGAGAAGAGGTGGTGATACAGGGTGACAAGGTGATACAGTACTATCTACTGTAACAAGCTCAAAGAAATACTGGGCAGACAAGGGATCGAATCAATCTGCTCATAACAGAAATAAAAGAATTTCCCATAATGTTGTACTATTCCTACAAGTAACTATTTTTAAATTACAAGGTCAAGCTAAAAGTATTTGTTTGGGGACATTACCTCATGTTAGGGGCCATTTTTCAACAGCTGGACATGAACAAAAGGAGATTTTACCTCCTTCACTTTGTGTAAGATGAGAAATTTATAAAAGCACAGTGAAAACAAAGGAAGTACACTCGATGGGCGGCACCTATTCCAGAACGGATAAATGTCAATCACTCATTGTGGATTTCAGATTTCTGACGTTTAATACCTCCTATTGTACCCTAAATCAACATTTCACTGTTTTCACTCACTATTTTTTGTGGGTCTTTGCTATTTATCAAGCTAAACTTCTCAATAGGCTTAATGGACACACACCGTCAAACAACTAGGGCACATACAGTAAAGCATAAAAACTAATTTGTTATCCAATATAAGAAGATCAGCTACTCCATCTTAGACTCACGAGTGTCCTCTACAGTATATCCCTACTTCATCTCACTGTCTGACAGTAATGAGCTGGAGGGGAAAAAAATGGAACTGTGATAGATTGAGTGGCGCTGCAAAAAGGGTCAGAATTCAAGGTTGTTATTTATGCTTTTAACAGAGAGCAGATTAACCTGGTGCCAACTGAACATCCTGAACCTCACAGGTGTCACTCGCTAGTAAAAATGACACCAAAATTTGACCGTAGCACAAATTTGACAGCACAAATTTGACCATAGCACAAATTCTGTCTGAATTTTACCCTCTTCCTTAGGACATGTCCACATGTGCACAGATATATACAGGCAAAAATTTCCCACAAGACCTTCTTTTTATGATCTTTTGATGATGATGATGATCTGACGTCATCAAGCAAGCTCACCGGAGGAGGTTCTTCCTCAGACTGATCCAGAAAATGAACATCCAACAGCCACCATCAAGAGTGTCCTCACCTCCTCCGTCATTGTATGGTACTTCGTGTCTTCTGACTGGACGGCATCATGTAAACAGCTGGGCAACTCACAGACCAGGAACAAACGCCTTTGGGTGTCCTACATGATGCCAGACATCAGACCACAGAATAGCGGCAGACCCACCCACAGCCTCTTCCACCTGTCCACAGGTTCAGACCCGTTTGCACCTGAGGCACCAGATGTCAGTTTTTCTGTAAGGCCATCACTATAGTCTGTATAAAACATGGATGTAGTCCCCATGACACCACCTACAAGTTTCTTAAAAGCTACTGTGAAGCTAAGTGACTTGCTCATGAGCCAAACCATCCATTCTGTGATGCATTCTCGTTCCCTGGTCCATGGTCATCTTGGGTCTAATGAACTTTCTCACACCATTCAGATGATCATTGCCTCCAGAGCAGATGACGAACTTCCTAAACTCCTTTCTCGTAATCCATTTAGGAATTCAATGGAAGGCTCTACCCAGAGCCATCAAAACCAGAGCCATCGATTGACATCTCTTATGCTCTGTCACCCACAAAATGGTTCCAGTTTGTCTCAACATGCCAGATAACCACCATTAGCCACAACTGCCATGCTGTGTGTCTCAAATCTGCTCTGTCTTCAATGTCGAGCAGCAGTTGTCCTTCTGAGTTTCCTGATGTCACAGGGATCCCCCTGGAATCTGTTTCTGAAGGAGGTTTTTAACAAGGCATGGGTCACATCGCTCTCCTTGCATCGATTGTAGCACTGTCTATTCTCCATGCCTGATATTTGTATAAGATGTACACTTGCCAGACTCTTGTTCTTATTATCCCTTAGCATCCTCCTATGTTGCAGAGCTTGAGAATAGTACTGCAGTAAATGTTGTAAAATCTACTAACTAATGAAAATGACCGTAGAACCAAGTATACCCAAAGTGCTCGACTGGCACTGTGTGGGAATAATGAAGAGTAAGGTTAGAAGGTGTTGCATCAGAAGTTTAGTTAAGTCCTTATTTCCTACTCTCTTGCCAACCGCTGGATGTCTTTATTCAGGCCTACTACAGAATGCAAGCTGTCAGCAGTTTGAAATAGTCCAAATCAACTATCCTGATGTTGTTTGACAAGTACACCACAATAAAGAACAGTGTGCTGAGTGGAGGTGACTCGTAAAATGTTCTCTGTGCATAAACTGGAGGACTTAATGTGTACTTAACATGAACAGTCTATTTGATAAGATCATCCAGAGAAAATGAGCCTCATAACTTACATATTTCTGTCATATAATTCTGTGTTATAACCATAAATAGATTCTATTAAAATATTTATTGATCATATGCATATTACATCTTTGAAATTTTAATAGTGGTTGATCCACAAGAACATTTACCGTAATGCACTGAAGTAAATTCGAAGTATTTGTACTTTTCTTGTGCTACTTAACACTTCAGATTTTCTACATTTAAGGGAGGAATGTTGTGCTTTTCACTTCACTTATACTAAATAAAGAGGAGAAATATTAATGTTAATAATTTCAACAAGAAATGTCTTATCACTACCTGTCACTACTTATTTGCTTCTACCAGCAGCAGTGATGGTGATGGAAGTACCATCAAAGTGAGTACTAAATGGACCGAACTATGAAAAGTTGTCCAAAGTGCCTCTTGGTGAGACAGCTTTTAGTCAAGAAGCCCCATATTATCATGTAGAGGAACTCAGTGACCACCTGAGGGGCATCTGGCAGAATATATGTCGATGTAAAACACATCAACTCCCATTTTCTGCTCATGCAAGTCCATCGTTCACAACACCTAATTTCTTCTCATGGGCATCAGCTTCGCAATGACACAGACTTTCCATTAAGCCTGAGCCAACACTGTTGTCAGGTTACTGTGTTGCTACTATCCTACCAGGAGCAAACATGCCTTAACACATAAGGCACTGACAGCAACTGTGCTCTTCACACAGACTCGCTCCTCTAAAGGTATAGCACAGGGAAAATACTATAGGAAGGATCTATTTTCCATTTTCCATTCCAGAGAATGGTCTCATAAGATGTGGTACATTATAGCTTAGATACACATTTTTGGAGAAATGTTGTAATGAAATGGAAATTAAAATATACGTTGCATAAATCTCTGTCTGTGGAATCCTTGTTTTTGTTGTTGTTTCAGAGCAAATCATTTACCTTTTGCAGCTTTGAATTTTGGACTAACAGTAAAGCTAGCAGTCAATAACAACAGAAAAAAGGAACTAATGTGTTTGATTGTATGTCTGAGTCAACATACGGCACTTTTCTCCACAGTTGATGCTGTGGGAAGCCCAAAATGGTATACTGGTATGGCATGGTGAAAGGCATTGTCTAAGGGTGTTGGAGGTGTGCCGGTTCATACAAACTGCAGTAATGTAACAGTTCATCATGCCTCTGTTACCATTCTCCCCTGAAATATTTAAAACTGACAAAATAGTGTCCATATCTCATAGACCAGTACACGTTTTATTCAACAATAGCACCCCTAACAATGTCCTGCTAATCTCTGGGACAAATACATTGCATTGCCTATAGCTGCTTCACAATAAAAGACTCCTGCTGGTTTGCAGGTGAAAAGACTTCATTGTGAGTCAGCAGCAGCAGCAGCTCTGTCCATGCCCTCTACAATGACACATAAAAGCATTTTCTGATCTGATGCCTCTAATGGCGAGATGACATAATTTGTCTGTGACTTCCAACGCGGTTACAGATCACGGTTGAAACATAAATCAATTTTTAGAATGTGATAATGCTATGGCTAAGGTTTAGTTAGGTTTAGGAAGAGATCATGATTCAGGTCAAGATAAGCACTCTGGTGACGTTGAGGGAAACATCGTGGACTGTTGGTTAGAAACGGGAAACAAACACAATCTCCCGTGTTAAAATCGGATGGAGTGGAAGAAAAATCCCAACTACGGAGCTACAAAAAGTACTGAAAGCTGCACATAGTACCACATTTAAAAAGGGCACTTTCTCTCCAGTCACCAGCCTGACGACACCTGCAATGAGCCAGTTAAGACGAGGCTGGGTCAAGGAAGGAGACCATCTTGGGATGGACTCTTATGCAAAGAAAAGGTGGCATTTCCTTCCTGCTTTGAGGAACCAGTCACAACACAAGGTCATCTGAAAAACCAAATATTTATGTGATGTATAGGATTATATGCGCATGCCTGCCATTGTAATTTGCATAATGTCTAGAAAACTTTTGTGGAGTTGAGTACTTCCTCACATCCAGAGTATGTTTTCAGAGTCATTGTCGAGCGCACCTCTCTCTTTATTGCTTATGCATTTAAGGGATCATACTAATACCACGAAGCGAGTTCTGCTGGTTTGCTGGATTTATTAAGGTTCATGCAATTTAGGAGGGTCGATTTTGCATGGGAAAATTTTTAGGGTCTAAGAAGCAGCTGCAAATTTGCATATGTGTATTAAAGGGTAGTTGTGGTGGGAAAGAGAAAATTTAATTAACCCAGCAAATAGAAGTCAACAAGACAGCAGAATAAAAGAAAGAGCGTGTCACAAAAAGTACGGCAGAGATCTGCACTGCTCGAATATAAAACACGAGCTTTTTACGAAGCTCTTTTTTCTGAAGCTTTACCTCTAAACAAACTGTATTCTGCAGTGAAAAGACTGACCCTCACTGATATCTTTTAATGTCGTCCCAGTTCTTTTTCAGTCTCTTACACATTTGTTTAATGTCTCTTTCTGCGTTAGTTTAACAAGTCTTTTTATACATACAGACACAGCTGCAGTCGCAGACAGTGTAACTAGCCCTGGCTTTAGTAAATCAGGTGGTAATTTTACACTGCCTGCGAGTTCAAATAGAACAGAGGGGTCATATTTGTATGTCTCAAACCTGGAAATTGGTTTCCAGTTATCTCAGATTGTGATCGCTCAGTTCTGTGGATCTGAAATACACAGATGTTGAGTTTCCTTACAAAACCAGAATCACAGACACAGAACTTAGCTCAGCTACGTGTTTTAGACTGGAGGATTTAAACTGTTATTCTTGATCTTATCCACAGTTGATACAGTTTCCTCATGGCACCCCGCCCCCCTTCCCGCCACCATGTGTATCTGAAAGTCAAGTATCTTCCACTGTAAAGTCTCATTTTAGCTCTTTTGGTCTGTATTGAGGGCTGAGATGCATCAGAATTTCTTCCAGCTCTGTTTACACTCCTGCGTACGTGGAAAACTCGTGTGTCAGAGGGCACGCTGTGTCACTACAACAACCAAAATCTGCGAGCTGCCGCATAACAGCATATTAAAGGTTTTTCAACAAAGTGATTTCGACGTTTACTCCTTATCTCTTCTGCTGCTGTAAAAGATGTTACAAACGTAGGTAAAGCCTCAATTGTTTGTTGTAGTGAAAAGTTATTTTTACATTGCATTATTATTATATTACAATGAAAAAAGGAAACAAATCTTTGACACCTTTGGCCAGTCCTTCAGGCACACCAGGGCCCTTTAGGAGCCTCTCGAAATCTTATTTATACACCTCTGATTTGTAACAGCAAATTACATGGATGGAATTATACTGCTGAAATGTTTTGTTTTCCATCAACACACCGAGAAAACAATGTTAATTAACATATCCAGCAAGTCCCAAAATGCTGATACAGCTCACAGCTACTGAAAGCATTATTTGACTCCTTGGTAGTTATGTTTGGGCAGTGAGAGCACTTGGTTAAGGTTCGGGAAATATTACTTTAAATGAGTCAACATTGACTTAGGGTTAGCATTAAGGTTACAGGTTAGCATCACAAGACAAGTTTACTTTGTCAACCTTTATTCAACCAAAACCAGTCTTTTCCCAACCTTAACCAGAGTACCTTTGATGCCCAAACGTGACCAAATACAGGACATTTGAACCCCTGCATCCAGTCTTAAAAATCTGTGCTTCGTTTGCTCGTCATCCAACCTGATCATAGCACTCTGACTTCCATGTGGTACAAAAACGCAGCACCAACAAAAACAAATTAAAGAGAATTTCTTTCAGACAGGGTTGATATTGCATCTTGTCTTCTGTTTATCCATCTCACAAATGAACAAATCTTTTATATCATGTGTGTTTTTGAGCTTAGGTGTTACGGTTGGAACACAAACAGCTATTAACAAATGGCAAACTGAATTGATTCTATTTACGTGTGTGTGTTCAGATAAGGACCGCGACTCCCCGCTCATGCAGTAGAATAAATTAAGCAGCCAATTTAAACGGCCATGTGCTGTGCATGTGCATCCGGCTGACAGAGGACTGCAAGAGAATGGCGAGTTCGTGCGAGAGGGAGATACAGGGAGGGAGGGGAGGAGAGGGTTAGAGACTGAGGGAAATAATTCTGAAACGTGCACGGGAAACACCTCTATTTTTAGCACATCTCCTCAGAGAGCAAAGCAGAAGCATGAGCTGAATGATTTCTGCTGCGGAGAGTGGGAGCGGGGGGCTGTAGGAGTACATGGATAAATAAAACCGCCTTTATTTTCAGCTGCATTCATACATTTATGAACCTATATATGAACTGCGTTGTTTCTTGCCTTCAGCAAATCCCATCCTTGCTTTTTGTTGCTGCTTGGCTTGTTTGCAAACGGCACACAAAACGTCTCGGCGTGGTAGAACCCTATCAGTTGTGGCAGGTTAAGGACACACGTGTGAAGCCAAAAGAAGCAAGTGTGTGTGTGTGTGTGTGTGTGTGTGTGTGTGTGTGTGTGTGTGTGCGCGCTGGGGTATGTTGCGTGTCTGCAAGCCGGCTCGTGTGCTCACGTCCATGAGAGTGACAGAGTCGGTGTGTTGCTCTGCTGTGAAATATCCTGAAATGGCTCGCCTTCAGGGGTTTGTGAAAGTATGAAGCAAAACGTGACTGTGTAGTCAGTGCTTCACGACTGAATGGAGAGGAGGGGGAGAGAGACCGAGGAGGATTTGAATGAGAGGGCAGGTAAAGGAAGAATGGGGGAAGAAAATGAGTCAGACATTATCTAAGAGAAGGAGAGGAGAAAGACGGTGGGCTAAAGACAAGTGAAAGAACTACGGAGGAAGTGGAGGCAGTGAGCTGCAGGAGCTACGTCTGTCACGTGCAGCGCTTTTCAACGTGTCAATTTCTGCTGGACCATTGTGGCTAAAAATAGAGTACATATAAATAGACGGCGGTCTGATTTTTACTGTCTGAATGGCAAAACGGCCGCAGTATATTTATCCTATCAGTTTCAAAGCTCTGATATAATCCACCTTAATCAAAATGATGAGACTTTCAGGCTTTCATGCTGCTTTTTCTTTTAGACTCCTGCTTCCCACAGCATCACTGACACCAGGAATGTGAGGATGTGTAACCTAAGGGGGGATGATATTATGTTGACAGGGCATGTTTAAATTGCTTTCTGGTTTTGACTTTACCTTTCCCAGGTTTGACTGTCTGCAGGACGGGCAGCATAAGGCAAGCGCTGCAGTTTGATGGGAGTCAATGGAAGAAACCACATGAAAATAAACATGCATACGTACGTGCAAACACACACAAACAGTAGGTTTTCATCACTTTTTGGGACACACACACACACACACACACACACACACACACACACACACAGACTCACAAAATGACCTCTCAGCTCTGTCGGTGTCTAGTCATGAAAATAGTGTTGGTCTGCAGTGTGTCATTCAAAAAACTTTCTGCCAGTTATTGAGGATACTCCACAGATTTCACTGTTCTCAGCTTCCATTTATCCTCCTGTTTAACTAAAGCCACAATTCCACCAAGCATTCCAGTCCAGTCCAGTCCAGTCCAGTTTGTTACACATTAAAATGGTTATTTTTATTTCCATTGGCAAAAGTTCTCTCCGTTTTTTTGTTACCCCTCTGTTGAGGTTTCAGGCGAGCTGGGCTGATACTAAACAGTGGAGTTAAAAAGCTGCAGTCTTTTTGTTTTTTTTTTCTTATTGATCAGAGAGAATCGGAGTAACCAGAATTGTCTCCTCGTCTGCGTTCTGATGTAGGATTTCCAAACTCTCCTGTCTTTGCCAGCAGCCTTTTGTCTCTCTGCCTGCAGCGCATCTCAAACAAAGCTCATCTCTGCTGTAAATAAACCGAGAGGAAAGGACATGAAATGCTGATGTGTTTGTGTGTGTGTAGTTGAGCGAATGAAGGAGCGTGCGGGGCAGAAAAGTAACGGTAAATGCGAGCGGAGCAGAGGAAAAGGTTATTAGTAAGTTATCAGTCTGGCAGTAAATGTACAGTCCAGGTTACAGCGTGTCAATTAATAAATGCTGCATCTTCTTAAGACTGAGAAAAGTCTCATCTCTTTCCAAACTGCTGGAAAAGTGAAGGGGGTTAGCCCTGAAGCCCTGCAACAACCCTGCATACAATTAAGAAGAGTACTGGATGCAGTGGAGATCTAGGATTTAGGTACATGTAGTTATGGGTAAGGTACAAGGGCACTATATCGACAGTGTTTGATGGAAATGCAGCTAAAGACATAAAACATGGTTTAATGGTATTAAATCCTCCTAAAAATCCAAATGTTCCAAACATTCCCACCACAATTAAGCTGAAATGACTCCTTTCAGAGGCACTGCAGCACTGATGTGCTGTGGTAACTCACTTCTTTCCATACGTAAGTCGGTACAGTATCCCTTGTGAATGTTTCACCCACACAGCGGCATTTTCAACAAGCTGAACAACAAAACAGGTTGTCACTGCCTGCTGAAACGACCCATGTGAGTGTGTCGTGATGCCTGTTGGCGTGATGACTTTGTATGTCAGTGCTTTCAAAAATGCAAATGATCTTTGCAAAAAACGATTCATATCAGCGTTTTCTGATCTGACACCTGGATCGGTTTTAACAGCATTTGAACAAACAGCCACTGATCGTCAGACAGTCTAAGTTGTACCTAAAAAATCATCATAATCTGTGTTGCAAACCACACAGCTTACAGTAATGAGACAACAAAGTGTGCTGACGGAGCTCCAATGCTTAAAATACAGCACGAGATGGAACCATTCTGAGGAAATGAAGCCAACATCTAGATTCTGGGCTCTGCCTGGATTTTAAACTCGTTCACAATATGCCTTCTTCGGTGCAAAAAGCTGTTTTTCAGGCTGCAAATCAAACATTGTGGTGTGTTAATACTGCCATATTGTCTTTGAGATTTACAGAGCCTGAACATTGTTGAACATTGAAAGGGAAATCATACAGAGCAGTGCTTTTACATACCGCATCTCTGAACCTTTAACATTTAAGTGTACCCTGAGCTGAGGTTAGCAGGGAGATGTCATGTCTCCTGGTTCGTGGCCTAGACGTGCCTATGGAAAGAAAGAAATAACATTACATGGACTGAGCCTTTAGGCACTTCACAATCCATCAAGGATTGTTGGGAGACAAACGGAGCCCCAGAGAGTGGGCCCTTTCTCTGCAAACGGAAGGAAAACAGTAATGCAGTTGCTGACAGACCGACCCACCATCTCAACCTGTCAGTGAAAACGCTGATGTCAGCGGTATCAAAAGATGGACAAAGGTGAAAGAGCATAACTCAATGTCCTTGTCCGAATAAGCTCTCAGGCAAGGACACTGTGTTATTCCAAATGACAAAAGATGGCGTCCACAACACTGACGAGAGCAGGCTCAGTCCTGTGTAAGTACTATATAGGACAAGTTGTACGGGGACAATCCTCTTCAAAACTTTGGAAATTAAATGTCATTTCAAAACGGATCATAGCTGGCGAGATCAGAAGAGTCCTTGCTTTGGCTTTCTCGCTGTGGCTAACAGTCTTAAAATATTCAAGAACACCACCAGAGGACGAGGAGAAATCCAGACCAGAGAGCAGACTTGGATCTAAAGAGTCTTTTTATTTTTCCCAAAGAGAAATTTGGTCTGTAGAATATCAGAGGAGGAAAAAAAGATGGTATCAAGATATATATTATATTCAAGAATAATCTGCCTGAGGCGACTAAGGGCATTTTGAAAGGGCCGTGACCCTCAGTGAATGATGTAGGGAGGGAATCCCAGAGTGAAAGCTTTTACCGTTATCTTAGGAGAAGGTCAAATAATGTTCTCTGTAACACCGATAATTAGTCCATCAGACAGAATCGACTAAACTGCAAACACTCAGGCACTTAAAGCCGGAGAGGGTTGAAGAGGAATTAGGCATTTTTTGTAATGTCTACTGGATTCGGCTCAAATTAGCAAACAGTCTTTGAGAACAACTGGAAATCTCGACAGCAGATTGATTTAGAAATTTCCTCGAGTTATCCACAAACATTAAGAGAAGGAAGACTTTGAAAAATTAGACTGAAAGAACATTTTTGCCCATTGATGGTTTAAGAAGAAAGATTGGATTTGCCAGACAATACTGTGAGAAGATAGCTGTGATATAATATGTTCTATATTTATGGTAATCTATATTTACTGTTTGTTTTGCATCAACTATGTGTGATGTTGTGAATTCTTTTCAAGGAAACTGGAAACAGCCTCAGACACAACCCTGATGAAAGATCGCTAAAAAGCACTGAAGAAGAGCTGTACTTTAATTCAGTAACTGCACACAGTGGAAATACTTTGGTGCTCCTCTGCCTTCACTAAGTCTCAAACTCATGAGGCAACAGATACTTATCTGAGGGGATATGCTGACAGGGTTGGACCTGGTTTTAAAAGGAGGACTAATATTCATGGTGGAGGAGCACAGATCATGACAACTACTCAGTAAATCATGAGGCTGGAAACTGAGGCAAAGAAGCAGAAAATACAGCAGAGAATGTTACTTGGACTGAGGATGTGAGAGCAAACAGCATCGATTTTTGCTTGAAATGTAAATTTTAATACAAAGTGTGATCGCACACACTTTAATCTTCCGAGACCAAACAGTGAACGTTCAGTTGAAGGGTAAGAGCTAAATTAAGACGAGGCTGCGGCCTCAGAGAGGCTGTTTGAAATTAAAAGACCTGAAGACGTCTGAAAATCACCACTTTGTCATAATGCAACAGAGGCACAAGGAAGCTAAAAATTCAAGTAATTTACATACAAATACAGCATCATATTTTGGGGGGTGGATAATTAACAACAGAGCAAAGTCAAAGCAACAAACTTTGATGTCAAAGCTTCCAAAGTCGTAGTTGCTCAGGGACTACATCTGAGTGTTAAAAATAACAGCCAGTTCACAACTAGGGCCACGCCTGCAGTTACATTTTTGGATCTGTTTTCTTATTAATTCATGGCATCTTGCATCACCTGCTGTTTGTGAGTGACACTGTCAATGTGCAGGGAAAGCGCTTTGTGATCAGAGGTAGTCGCTGTGCATTTGGTGTTTTCGTGTGTGCAGGCGTGAGGCGCAGATGATTCCCAGGTCTGCCTGAATAAAAAACAAACAAAGAGCCACCTCAACGCCTCATTCAGTCAAATTAACAGTTATTCTCAGACTAGTTTTATTTTGTTTATTTACAGTTCACCTCACTGTAGAATTTTTTCTGTACTTTTTCACTGCAACCCAAAGTTTGATGCTAGCTGCAGCTACATATTTAGCAGACAGACATGAGATTGGCATCACTCGCCTCATCTCTCAGCAAGAAAATGCACAAGCATTTAAGTTTCACCTCCCATGCCGTCACTTTGCAGTAGAATGTAGAGTACTGAACGGGCCTTTGTGTATGCAGGGGGACAAGGATGGAGAGTTATTGAAATATGTAATTAGTTTTCATTTCATTCCTGTCTTTTGACATTTTTGTTCCTTCAATTTTCCATTTCCGTGCCTAAATGGATTTCCTCTCACTGAGGCATTTGATGAACTTAATTAAAAAACAAAACAAAAAAACATCAGAAACATTTGATCTTGCATTAAATTCTATTCAGAACTTCCTGGAATTGGTCTCCTGTGACAGCGTGCGAACACAGCCTGAGGTGCGTCCTCCTGAAAGAACGCATCCAGCATCGAAAAGAAGAGATCCATCCAGACG
Source organism: Chaetodon auriga (assembly GCF_051107435.1). Taxonomy (NCBI): domain Eukaryota; kingdom Metazoa; phylum Chordata; class Actinopteri; order Chaetodontiformes; family Chaetodontidae; genus Chaetodon; species Chaetodon auriga. The sequence goes on from NC_135077.1 coordinate 18,381,208, forward strand.
TTATCTACCTGTTGTAGCTGTGATATCCACTTTTTGGGTGAACTGAGCAGGTCAGTGAAAACGCCCCGGGCTGTGCCCTGCCCTTTAGTGCAGTTTTATCTCTGAGGGATTCAGTGTTGTGGGCAGGCTTATGCCCACCCTTCACTGTCACTGCATCCGGTACCGTCCCTGCGCGATAAGGACGGGCCTGCTGTTCCTCCCTGGTCTTGCCTGTTCCATCTGAAGCTGTTCTGAGGTGTTTGTGTGTCATGCTGGTTTTACACCGTGGCACACACACACACATGCAGTTTTCACTGTGTGAAAGGGTGCAGTGAGGTGTTGCTGGCTTGATTCCACCATTTACTGCGGTCAGTAACGGCTCAGAGTGTAGCTGTTAGCGAAAGACAAGGCGCAAGTCATCCTAGAGCTACTGTGTGAGCGTCACGGCAGGCAGCGCGTCTGTCGGCTCTGTACAGTCCATTAAAGGGCACAGCTAGTGTGAAACAGAGAGAAGGTTACTCATTGTAACCCTGGCTCTGTAAGCAGAGTTGGGAGGGCTACTTTTGAAATGTAATAGGTTACAGAGTCCCAGTTCTCCTCTTGAAAACATAATAAGTAATGTGACAATTCAAATTCTGTTAAGTTATGTTACTTTTCACATTTGATTACTTTTCTAGTAAATGTTTTAAACTGAGCAATATGGCAGAAAGGTCCTTAAAACATAAATTCCACTCACTACCTACATCATTATTCAAGGAGGTCTAACATTAGCAAAGACTTTCTATCAAAGGGTTCATGAATGGAGGTGCAGCTGCGCAAAACAGGTTTGCCAGCAAGCTCACCCTAACCCTAACCCTGCATTCTGCTCAATCAATGGAGCCCGTTTAGATGGAGAGAAATCCTTCGCTTGATGATGTTGCACTTAAATTTGTCTCATCGGCTTTGTTGACCTGCACTGTACAGAAATATTCCAAAATAAGGCGTTCCTGCACGGTGAAAAGAAAAAGCAACAGAATAAATCTCATGTTGTAAATACAAGCCTTTAGTAATCACAAACATTTTGATTAGTAACTGTAAACAATTACATTTGTTATTGAGTTGCATAAAATTTCCCATTTATTACTCTCCAATTTTGTATATGCAAGCAGACTCTGATGAGGTCATTGTGCAGCTCTGCAGATGCAGAATGATGCTGCTGTGGTTTCTAATTGCTCAACGCAGACTCATCCTCAGTGACTCAAGTAATTACATAAATGTCATTGCATTGCTCTGCAGAGGAGTTTCAGCTTTATAGAACTGCTAATGGAACCAGAAGTGCGAAGTAACTGAGTGTATTTTACTGAACCACTCAGTTACAACTGCACCTCATTACAGTAGCTCCTTGACCATTTTATTCTACGAGACCTGAGGGTGTTTTCAAACCTTCAGCGTCTTCATTTTCCCATTTGGTACAAGTGGTTCTGGATTTTCATCACCAAGTGTTTTTTCACAAGTTTTGCCCTCTTCAGAGGATATCATCTTATCAGCCTTTCTTAGATTTGTCTTTCCTCTTCTGCAGTTTCAGTTTGTTTTGAAACACGCTCAGTTATAAAAGTTTTACTCAACATGAGCCAGACAGTCCTACGCATCCTGACCCTTTGTGTCTGACACAAGGCAAGGTGTAAAGAGGACACATCTTCGGCAACATGTCGTTATACGATCGCGCCCTTAGGCTGGGAATGCTTCTGCAGCAATTTGAAGATATTTGAGATACAGAATAACACACACACACACACACACACACACACACACACACACACACAGTGATTTCATCACTTGTGGGGACATTACATAAACTTACATTCATTTCCTGGAGACTTACCCTAACCCTGACCCTAACCATAACCACTATTTGCCCATTCCTGACCCTACACCTAACCTAACCTTACCTAACCCGTAACCCTATCCTCAGTCTTTACCCTAAAATGTAATGATTTAAATTGTGGGGACTTGTATTTTGTCCCCACAAGTAAGGTGAGTCCCCACAATGTGACTGTGTAAACAGATTTTTGTCCTCACAACGTGAGTAATACATGGACACACACACACACACACACACACACACACACACACATGCACAAAGACTGCTAGCTATCTTGCAGCCAAGTTACTCACTTCTTAAGTCAGCTGTCCAGAGGTAAGAGACATAATCCTCAGACACACTCTTCTGACCATTAGCGTCTATGACACCGACCCTGGGTGAGTTTGCTAAAATGCTTTAGGAGGAACAAGTTTGCAGGACTGAGGAGACACAGGGGTCAAAGAAAAGAAATGAGAGACACCGTCATGAAAAGAAATAAAGACAGAGACTGAGTAGACATAAACCCAGAGGATGAGGAGGGAAGTGGCAAAGGGCAGAAATCCAAATCAGAGAGGGGAGATACACTGAATGTGAGGGCAGATTTTCAAAAAGACCTTACACAATGCATAAAGTACAGAACAGGTCAGTCAGAAAAAGTTTTGTTTCCACAAAATTGGCAGCTTTAAATACAAGGAGTGGACTTCATATCATGAACACCAGTACAAGCGAATACAATCCAACATGAAGCCCGGCAATAAATATTTTTTTAAATCAATAAGAAAATGATTTTTTTCTATTCTGTTTTACCATCTCTAGAGCCTCTCATCTCAAGAGAATCAGCTTTAGCCAGTGGATTAGAGCATTTAGTAACCATCATTTACCCTCTAGGAAGCAGCTGGTGGAGTAACATCCGTCTACTGAGGGCGAGCGTGAAATGAAGAAAGATAGGGCACTGTCTGTCCTCAGTCTAAACTGTGTGTCCGTATGCTTAGAGAACATTATAGTCGCTGTTCTTTCCTAAGCTGTGTTCACAGAAAGATGTGGAAAACAGACAGAGGAGAAAGATTTGAGATGATGGTTAATTAAATCACATATTATGATTTATGAAGCGTCACTTTGTGGTCACAGATGGGCGACTCCTGGTGTAGTCCCAGAGAGACGGGGGACAAAAGACAGTTTTAATTCTGTGACCAATGAGGTTCTATAGTTCTTAATTTTTCATGTGCAGCTCTATAATGCATGCTGTAGTTTGACCTCTACAGAATAGTTTTTGTTTAGGTGAGGAGGAGATCATATCCTGCATGAACGTTTCAGACGCCGAAAGCCCAAAAACAGACAAGGCTCACAAAGAACAGGTTTCTCTTTTTGTAAATCGGACAGTCCACACAGTGAGTATCACTTTAAAAGGAGATATCATTTTTCACTTTATCTCCACATAACAGTTCTCAGACTCACTCCATTTGCAGCCTTGACAGTGAGTAGTCTTCTGTATGTATCTTAGCTTTCCTTACTGTCCATCAGTTATGCCATGTCTGGTTTCTGTGGACATGACCCTCATTTCAAGCAGTCTGCCACATAAGTTTCATCAAATGCAGCCTCCAGTTGAACTGCCAGATTGAGTCACTAATAGCTTTCCAATGCCGGGATGGGTCGGTTCAATAAAAGACTTCTTCAACAGATGCTCTTGAGCATCCTCTCTCCGAGGAGACCTTCTGCTCCTGCCCTCCTTGTTTTTCCTTTTTTCGTTCGCTAAAAAGGTGGTTGAGGCCTCCAGTAAGACGAAATGAAGTCAAATGATGTAAATGCTGTATGGGCAACTCTCAGCAAAGACTAGGTCAGCCAAGACTTGTCCTTTTGTCTACGAATACAGCATGAAATCTGTTTTGTGTTGCAAAATACATAAAGCAGTTCCACAAGCACCTGCTACTTCATAGTCATCAGGCTTTAAAAGTACTGGAGAGGACTGGTTGGAAGGAGCCCCTGCAGAACATGTGACTGTGAGTCAATTTGTTAAACAAATTAATGGCTGCATGTGTCCTGACTCATTCAGTGTATTCATTTGTGCCCAATGTCAGACAATCAACATGAACAGACGCAGTCTCTGCAGGAAACCACCCAGCTGTGAAACAACAGGTGCTGCTTCAAATGGCATATACTCGAGCCATGCATGCAGTGGAATTTTAACAACAAGCTACCACAGCACTGGTTATTGAGCAGCATGTCCTGCATATTGCCTTTGAGCAAATGATGATGAGTTGTGGGTTCTCAAAGGCCAGGAGGCAGGCCCAAGGATGAGGAAGAATAGATTTCGGTATGTATTTGCTCCAGGCCCAAGAACATGAACTGTCCCTGTGCAACTGAGGGACTCACCTGAGGCAATTGTCACCAGGAGATGAAGTCCTTGTGTTGCTCTCCTCTTCGGGTTACAAATTACTGTTGCAACTTTCAGTGAAATGTGGTGGTCATATATCATGGGATGGATGTTGACAATGAGGTCATTGCTATCTGAAAGAGGAGGGACAGAAAAACATTAACACCTTCATCCCCTTAAAGAAGGTAGAGTCTGTCTCTGGAAGAAAGTAGTTCTGTAGACATTGAAAGTATATTTTCTCTGGTCCAAATCACACGGAATTACAAACCATGGGACAGGGATATTTAGTATTTCAAGTTGGTGACTTATAGACGACGGTGGCCATTTTTGTGGGAGGCTCAAATGCTGTTGTTAAATGGATAATTTCCTGCTCTGGTTGTAAGTTGTATAAACGCATAGAATCTGATGAATCGTCATTGTTTCACTGTTTCCTGATTCATCAGCAAGTAAAAGACGTTAATGCTAAAGTTAATGCTAGCATTCAGCCACTTCCAGGATAACATTTCCCTTTGATGGTGTTACAGGATACGACAGGAGTAATGTAACTTAACTCTGAAATATCGACACACATCTTGGAGACTGGAAGTAAAGTGCACTGGATGTAATCAAGCTTGCAAGGTAGCTAACATTTCCTGTCTTGCTGTCTCTTCAACCGACCTCAGAAATGTTCTGCGTCAGCAACATTATGTGACAATTTGCTCACTGTGCAACGTTCATACAGATTCCATCTACACAAATTGCATCATGGCAAGATGAGCCTGCTTTGTTACACTGCGGGGTTACTTTACATTGTAAGCTTCATGACATTGATACACACTGGCCTCGCTTTTATCCCAATGTCCTGAGTTGTACCCATTGACTGTTCTTTTAAAAATACACCTCCATCATTCTGATCCTAAAAGTCGTGATATTATCTGCAAAAGGCGAAAACACCATCGGCAAACCTTGGGAAAACCCAGTGAGAATGAATCTGTCCCCACCTCCCTGTCTTTGTGTAATTTCAACTTCATTTCAGAGTATTAAAGGTTGTGGTGTGCCTCTGCTCCTCTGTGAATTAACCGGTAATTTGTCTGCAACAAGACTGAGGTTTTAAATATTCTCTCCTTTTGTGTAATTCTCCCGTTGAGGTGGAAGAGAGGAACATCAATGACTACTGAGCAGATTAAAGTTTGCATCAACTAATGCTTGAATGACGATGAAGGGAATGCCATTTTGTTCTGCATCAGCAACAGATACATCATAGACATCGGGCCAGTGAACACATTTATTAAAAACTGAATTTCATACAGTACATTTGACTCAACTGCCTACAGACACAAGAAAGACTGTAACACAGTGGAGGTACAGTATATCTGGCGAGAAATAAGAACTTCCTTGTCCGGAAGTCTAAACAGTGAATAATTTCTCACACCTCTCCTTCACCCCAAGTTCTGCTATCTTGACAGTTCAATCTGGTACAGATAATCTTCCATCACAGTATTGACTTCATAGCTTATGTCCTATTTCTGAGCAGTCACACTCTATACCACTTCTCTACAGAAACTCTTACGCTGCCGTTGCCGGTGACTAACACACTGAACCACAGAATGTAGCATGAGAACTTGCATTAGACCACGATTGCTAAAACATGCATGTGTGCTTTTAAGTATGTTATTAAATTATTCATTGTTTGCAGACATGGTGCTATTTTTAAAAAGTATGCCAAAGTTAAGTCGCATCGTGCTTCAATGCTTTAAATATTTACTATTTATGCTAAGTATATTTCATCTTCCTTCCACAGACAGACATCGTCACTGCAAAGGTAAGATGTCAGATAAATGATACAAGGATCTTATTTTGCCCCTTTGGGCCTTGTTAGCTTGTCTTTGATCGTCCTTTGACCTTTGTAGTTTCTCAGCGGTAAACAGATAAACAAGTTTGCAGGGCAGTCATGCTGCTGTCATGCATATTTTACCCAGTTTAGTTTGTTTACATAAGATTTTAACACCTAGGAAAAAACATAAAATGACCTTCCTATTCAATCATAGAAACATTATACAAGACGACACAGAATAAAGCATCATGCCAAAAGCCTTTGGCATCTCAGTGGTCTGAGGTATTGTTATGGACTGTCCTCCTCATGCGATCTCCCATGTTGTCTTGATGGACAGCTCTGAGACATCACAGTGACAATCAAAAAGAAGATGAAGTGACAGGAACATCCACTTGTGTGCATGCACGACCAAGAATGAACAACACTGTCTCTGCATGTCCGTCTGTGTCTTTCACACATAAAGATCTTTCAATGTGAACTCTTCAGTAGTGTTCACAGCAACGAGTGAGCAGAGACGGGAAACTGTAAACTGCGAAAACTGTGACAGGAGTGCAACTTAATTCAGGCGATAATCCACAGGCCAGGGAGAGACCATTCTGTAGTGCTGCTTAGAGCAATGTCAAGATCACTAAAAGTAAGAATGGAAATGAACACTACGTTCATGACTGCATGGACTGAATATGTCAGCGCTAATTAACTTTACACGGCACAAAAGGTTGTTATGAGTGTCGGTGTTGTGGGCAAACGGAATAAAGTGGTATAGAACCACGTGCCACTTAAACAGCACCTCAACACTAAATATTCTGTGGAGGGAAAGAGAATTGCTGCTCTGACCTCCATGGGTTGTTATGTTCAAGTGTCTTGCACATCCGACCAGAGAACTGCACATACATATTATAGCAGCAAAAGCACTGGTGGGACCAATCATGTTAATGATGGCTGTATTCCAGTTAGGTGTCCCAGTGCCCTGTAGTTGTACATGCTGGCTCACTGGGACAATTAGCTGGAGAAGAGTCATCATTGACATTATCAGTTACACCTGTGCTTTTCCCACTATGACATGTCAAAAGGGAAGTCCCCAAAAATGTATATTGTGCATTTATATGATGTGCAGCACACAGTGTGGAAAGAGGTATTTTTACACCAAAGTTAGTGCATATATACAGGTTTTTCAAATGCAGGTAAACCTGTTAAAAATAGGTGATTTATTCCTTTCCCATTAGCAGCAGACCACAGTTTGTACGTCATAAACATACCAGAAAACAGGGAAGGGTAGAAAGCAGCATGAATCCTGTTTCCTGGCTATTTATGAGCCATCCAGAACTTTAAAGTGTCACAGCATCGTGCTGGAAAAGAAGTGAAAATTTGCAGGTCCACCTGGGTGTCACGCTTCCTTCACTGTCAGTCAGAGCTGAAACCAATAAATACCCAGAGTGATGTGAGCCGGGAATGAATGCCGATTGTGCCCATTTCCACTGAAGACAAAAGATGTGGGTTTTGGTGGAAGTGCACAAGTGGTTTAAGTTTACAGCACAAGCAGAAGTTTAAGCCTGTGAGTAGTCGTTCTTAAAATAAGAAGGCTGTTTTTGTAATGATCATCAACACATAGCATGAAATGACCAAAACGAACAATGCGCTCACTATCTGTGTAGCCAGAGCTGACACATCTGATGCTAGGAAAAATGTGGAAGGTCAAAATAAGAGTCATGAAGCAATGTGCACTGTGTGTAACACACACACACACACACACACACACACACACACACACATACACACACACACACACATTGCCTCTCCTCACTGTGCTACAAGATAAATCAATTTAGTTTAAATGTCACATGGGCACAAAGTATCCTTCAGAGACATCTCATTGACAAGCACATGCAGTTTTCACTTGTCCATTCGGCGGCAGAACAATGCAAAGCTGGCACCACACAGAAATATGACAGAAGGCAAAGGGCAAATTCAGAGAGTCAGAGGCAAAACTACAAGATGTGTGTTTCATTCAGCACTCAGACGGGCATCACAGGTTCAAACCGGCTTAATTAGTTCCAAGTCAAATTTACACTTGGTGGCCATTTAGTTTAATGGCTTTGGTTACATCCAGTTGCAATGGATTTACAGGAGCCTTGCATGTCTGCATTAGTGTGTACAGATGTTACACAAGCACACACACATTACGCAAGCAGATGGAAAAAAAGAACTAATCCACTGATACGAACAAAACAAAAATCAATTGTATTTTCTTAAAAGCTACACTTTTCAATAACTATTTGAATAAATTCTTCCTCAGCCTGCAGATTCGTCTTGCCTGTCCGGCCAGAGGTTCCCTTTTCTCTGCTAAGTTTTATTACTTAGGATGCTTTATTACCAGATTGACGGCAGAGAGGTGACAGGAAATGAGGGGAAAGACGGAGAGAATAAAATGCATCAAATGTCCCAATTTGAAGTGAAAGCAGAGACATTGTGGTTTATGGTCAGCACAAGACAGCTGGCAGCCAAAAATGGTGATTAATGAACAATTTATCTCAGACAGAGCTCTGGCTTTGACTGTCTGGCAGTTTCAGATTTACTGAACAGGAAACCAGTTTCTCACAAAATAAGGTACAGCACAGCTATTGCCTTTAGATAATTAGAATAATAAGTGTTGTTCAACGTGTTTACAGGAAGAGAGAAAAAACAAGCCGCCACCTAATGAGGTTTTACACATGTTGGCTGCTTCTGCCCATCTTCACTGACACACTGCTCACCTCTACAGGACAGGCCTCCAGAAACGCTCCCTACAGGTTTAAAATGAAATGTCAGAGTTAACAAATATACTAATTTCACATGCTGTGAGAACATGGCTGACCACAGCTCTGCATGTACAGCATTCAAAGAGGCAGTGACAGCATTATACAAACCAGAGGTTCTTAAACATATTACTCAAAGGTCGGCATCTGAAGTTTATTCAAGTTGAGAGGTCTGGAGCGATAACAAAGTAATTTTTTTTAGCCTTTATTAAACAGTGGGGTGAAGAGGCAGACAGGAAATGGGGAGAAAGAGAGGGGCATGACCTGCAGCGCCGCAGTTCTATGGCATGCACTGTAACCAGTCGGCTACCAATCAATTAATCAATCACCTAACGTCACTTCTCTTGTGATTGGGCCAGCGGGAAACAAAGGCTCAGACAGTTAGTCCATATCTGTTTCTCACTCAGACGTATTCTTACACCTACATTTACACTAATTGTTGGGATTGCAGCCTAGAGAAAAGCAATTTAGGAGCTGATGGCAAAATCTAATGTTAATGTGTGAACCCGACACACAAGCTGTCTCTAACAGTTAATGTCGCTATGACAACAACGTCAACTGCAGATCAGCCACTTTAAAACCACATTCATCAGGGAGCAGGATGCTTCACTGTACAGTCAACATCACTGTTTATTGGTCAGGAGGAAATGTATTTCACTCCATATTGCAGCCTCTTCACACTCTCAGGTGTGGGCTGGGTCCAGACTTTGACACGTCCAGGTATGAACTGGTCCTGGATGAGAACAGCATCGCGAGTGTATTCATTTGTAGAGGTGTGCTCGGGCTGGTATCGTTAAAAATTCAAAGCTTTTTTACTCTTTTCATGCTTGTCCTGCAGCATCAAAACATTTCTGCTTAATTCATGAATTTTCAGGTACTGTCAGATCATTGCATTTGCATATTGTTTGAGTTAAGCATTGCATTACAGGCCATTATGCACTCACCCTCATTTTAATTGACGCTTGGCTTTAAAACACGTGGAATAGACTGTTTTTGAATACACTGAGCCATTTTGAGAAACTAAAACTCAAGTTGCAGCTCACCTGAAGCGTCTGGGTGACGCCTGTTACAGAGCGGGCACACATTTATCAACTTTCACAACACATTTCCACAACATGACAGGCTCTTTCTCCAGGCCTCCCCTCCCACACTGTGAGGGGCCATAAATGTGCTCTTTAGCTGGTGGTCTGAGAAGCACCACACACCTTTTGTGCTCATTCATCAGCCACATCCCTGACAGAGGTGTAACTATATGTCCTCAGCTTTTTCCAGGACACAAAAAGCTCAATCAGAGGTGTGAGTTGAAACGATTTCACGAGGCATTCCCAACAACCCCTTTGCTATACATTTGATTTTATCTGGTTTGTGCATCAGCCTCTTCCGCCCTCTGATGATATATGCCACCACATCTATCTATACGTGGGTGTCAGGTGTGAGTTTGCTGACAAGAAAGCAGGAAAAGTGGCTTTCCTGCATTTCAGTTTGGCCTGCGGTGAGTCCACCTCATTCACACAACATGACAGGATTTCTCATAGCGCTGCTACATTTATATTGCACAAACATTGTTATTTCCTTTGGCTTTAATCGACACTGATAAAACATGACGTAGCGTAAATGTTGCTGTTTGAACATTAACATATTACATAATTTTGTAGGTGGAATAAAGTAGTTTAAGTTGTGCTTGATGCGGTTTAAGTTTAGCATATTTACAACACACTCATTGACTCTCATTACACTCATGTAATTTTTGTAATGTTTTATATCCATTTGAAGCATTTATATGCAATGCAAATGTCATGTCTTTCTACAAAACTGTGCAGCACAATTTAAGCTGAATTACATGGCTTTCTGTGTACTGTGGCTTGTGTGTACACATGTCAGTGATGAAGTTCGGCCTCTCGTGACGGCTGAAGTCTTAAATCTTCATTGTGACTTTTTGTCCAGTTTCATTCCAGGTGTAAAGTCAGCTGCTCTCATGAATAGGAGAGATCCCCCAATCACTGAGCTTAATCCCAGCCATTTTCATACTGCCTAACCTTCATGCTCAACCTACCTGGCTGGGCCCCCTCACCCTGAGAGTACTGTCACCTGCTTCATAGTGTCAGCTCTGCTTTTGCTCTTTGCCCCTAAAGACGTAAACCTGACCTTTACCCTTCGCTTTGCAGGTAATAATCCCCCAAGGCTTCATTTTCAGCTGCTTAGTATTAACACTTTATTTCAATGTGACATCTCGTGCTCTGCTTTCAAACTTATACGTTATGATTAATTCTGAGACATGGACGTGTCACGTAAGGACACAGACATTACACTGGTCTAAATGTAGCAGTGGAGGTGGACCCAGCAGTTTCCGAGAAGAGGGACCTTTCCTAGAAGTGGATAGTGCAGTGAGATTACCAAAGTAAACTGCCAAAGCAACACATAATGGAATTTTGAGCACTTAACTTGACTGATAATGCAACAAAAATGTATTAATATAATAATCAAATGACACAAACACAAACAATAACTAGGACTCTTCTGGATTTAAAACACCCTCGGTCCATTCAGCTGTTTCTCTGCATGTTGTTCTCATCAAAGGAAACTTTGCTCAATGTGGCCAACGATGACAAAGGATGTCAAAACCTGAAGAGGCATTGTGCGCGTATTCAATAAACCTGACAGATGTATCTTTCCATTTCAGTCTGCAACCTGTGTTCCACAGCTCTGACCAGCAGTGATGAAAACATGCTACCCCGACTTCGTCTTTACGCACTACACTTTTGTTGTTTAAAACTCATTCAGTGCTCATGTTTATCAGTTCAGTGGAGTCCTCGATGCTGCTCACATTCTCCGAGAGCTCCTTCAACAAGCAGAGCATGTGCCTGAAATCCAACTGTATGGTCAGCGCTTTGACATAAATGTCTCTGACTGGAGCACTGTTTGTCCTTGCCTGTCCACGCCCCATGCTTTATTGATATCTGCATTCACCACTACCACCTCTTCAGTAAGAGGTTTTGCAGTGCTAATAACATCTCACTTCTTGCAGCTTTGTTCCTGACTGACACGATTTCACACAGCCACAGAAGGTCCTGGTAAACATGTTGTATTAGACATTTGAACAAACGCCAAATGATGTAATTGTCCTCATAGAAATATCTGCATCTTTGATGACTCTCCTAACGTATTACATTTACACTTTTGATTATCACGCCGGTTGGAGTGGACTTTCATTGCTGTCATCATTATTCATGCAGTTATTAAATTCTGGTCCACCTTCATTTAGTAAGTAGATGCATCTAGAATATGGAAATTAGCACATAGAAATGAGACACATGAATTAGATTTCCAATAAGCTAAGCTGCCATGTGAAAGGTGTTGTGGAAATGAAGGATTTATTGCCTTTTGTTTCAAAAAGGAACAAACAGGAGCTTCTTATTTACAGCAGGAGAGCTGATTCAATGCCGAGCACAGTATGACTCATAACAGGGGACACAGCATCCATACAAACATCCCGACACGCCTGAACCACACGTATGTGTCGAGATCAGAGGTCTTCTACTACGCAGGACAAAAGGGGCTGAAGGCTGCTGACAGAAAAGAGTTTAGTCACAGGTCCTGAGATCAAACTATTTCCTGATAGACAAAAGAAGAAAACAAAGAATTTTAGCTAAAGTAGAAATTTAAGAGAAAGAAAAGTACAGCAGTGATTAAAGAGCTGAATCACAGTGTTTGTATTTTCCCCTTTGTGGCTCTGCGTTTGGGATAATGAACTAGACTCAGTTTGGATCTAAATCCTTAATACATCTTCATGTCTTTCTCTCCCACTCTTCATTCCCCCAACACAAACAGTGAGATACGTCCACCTTCAGCTACTCAAACAAGCCTCTGCTGCCTACGTTTACTCCCATTCGCTGGAAAACAAACAATGTCGAGTGTGTACTGGAGAAAATTGTTAACTGCACACATTTGGTGGTTGTTGTTGTCATTACCTTACATTAGCACAGACACTGTTTTAAACACACTGTGGAAAATAGACTTTAGCAGTTAGAAGTTTACATGTCAAGAGTGTGACGAAATCAGCCACGAAATACACTGCAGAGTCAAAAATGTGACATGAAGTTCAGCCTCATTTTGTGACACTGCCCAGAATGGACAAACCAAACACTGGCTCTCAGCTTTTTCTCGAGTTTCACGGCCATCATAGGCTGAACAGGGAGGAGGGGCAAAGGAGTTGGTTTCAATTTGCAACCTCACCACTAGATGCCATTTAACCCTGCACTGGTCCTTAAAGTGTTCATCAGCAATTCAACCCTTTAATAATATTTAACACAGAACTCAAAAGCACAGCAGTAAAATACAGCTGGGATCAGGAAGCAAATGACTAAAACTATAAACCAGCTCGAAATCAAAGCTTATCGCATGTTCAGTCAGGAGGACTATGTCCTTACGCATACCCTCATGCATAACCCTGCACAGTTTCCCGCTCCATTCATTCATTCATCTTCTATACTGACTGTCCCTTTCAGGGTTGCGGGGGGCTGGAGCCTATCCCAGCTGTCAACGGGCGAGAGGCTGGGCAAGCTCATTCTTGTCTTCATCCAATCACAACTTGACACTCTCACCTTTAGCCAAATTTTATGTCAAATTTTAAAAATGCCCTCTCTCTCTGCTGCTCCACCCCTTCACTACCTCAACTGTGGATGCCTGGTCATCTCCAATCAAACCCTCCGAACCAAACCCTCAAACCCTCTCCACCAGCAGCAGTGTTTAGGCTCTGCAGGAGTTTCCTTTATATTGGAAGCACCTAATCCATAGAACCCCTTCCTGTGGTGATCTACTTCCTGTTGGGTCCAAGCGCCAAAGTTGACCAACATAAACTTCCATTTTCTGAACTGACAAATTAGCGACTTATACAAACACGACTGTCACATTTGCATTTTGAATATAATACATAATATATAAAACAGCAAACCACTCAGTTCAGCACAGCATGACTGAAAATGTGGGCAATCGCTATACTTCCAGCTTTCAGCAAACTTGGTGCCAAAGAGGTGTGTGTGTGTGTGTGTGTGTGTGTGTGTGTGTGTGTGTGTGTGTGTGTGTGTAGGGCTGGCTTTGTCCAGAGAGCAGCACACTCTGCTCTGCCCTGGTTGCAAAATGTAGATAAATATATTTATTCAGTGCCGTTTTTTTGGGAATCAGCCTTGCATGTATGCACGTATTGTCACGACTGATGCAAGCAGGGTAACAGGAATACAGAGAGAGGACCCAAATGCAAACGACTGAGGCAGATTTGGTAAAATTCAGTGATTTCATGTATACTGAGAAATGTAAGCTTAAGGGCTAAGTGAGGCAGGCGAGGGTCAAAACCAGCATGAAGTCCAATACCAGCACACAAATTCAATAAGGAGCGAGAACACAAATTCCACTAACAGACAAAAGGTCAGGTTCCAGATATCTGCTAACAGATAAACAAAATACTAATACAGAAGCTACAGAGCCACAACCTCAAGAACACGGTATGTGACTTCAATCTGGCCAGGAACAAAGGAAGTAGACGAGTACATATAGTGAGTGGCTGATGATGGAATGAGCTGCAGGTGAGGAAGAGGGCTGAGAAGTGCAGAGCTGCAGAGCAGATGAGGGAAGTGCGAACAGGTGTGTGGATGGGTGGGGCAGCCAGGTGATGGGGAAAGGAGAGGAAGACGAAAATAGCACTGAAAGGCCTGGGAACACAGAAATGTGGCTGAAGAGGAGGAACAGGGAGAGAGACTGTGACAAATAAATCTTCAGGTCAGATCAAAACCAATCATTAGGTAAGGCTAGCTTTGCCATATAGACCAGGCTTTGCCGCGGCTAAAGAGATAGCATGTGTTTGAATCAAAACGGGTTGTCTGACCAATCTTTATATGAAAACACTGATTAGAGAAGTTTTATTGTTAATGATATAATTTCCTGAGAATAATGAAAGCCTTTTGCCATTGGATAAACAGATTTGCATATCTCACTATCTGCTCACTGCTCGAATGACTTACTGTAATTAATTAATTACTGATTTTGTCATGGCCGAAACCTCCGACATTCTTTGTACCTGAGAGTGATTTTTTAATAAAAATTAAGCCTTTGGTGTGAAGGTATTGAAATGAGGTCTCTTGACTCACAGTTTTACCACTATTATATGTAAAAAATATGGAGTTTATGTAGTTTCAGTCTGTGACATTATGCCTTCTGACCTTTTAGACCAAAATGTCATAAAGAAGTCATGTCACATATCGACGGTTATCCACAGTATTTCAGGAAAAGGAAAATAGAGATGAAATACCAGAATACAATATTAATTAACTTGAGATTCAGGCAAATGCTGGGGAGACAGTGATGCTTTTATAGTAGAATATGACTGACCCTGATCATTTAAATTAATTAGATATGAAGAAGATTAACCGAATGTCACTGAGATTTACCACACATGAATTAATGCTGAAATAAATGGTTTCATAATTGACAGTCATCTATTTAAAAATAATTACAGTTCACCTCTAATTGAAAGCATATTTTCCTATCTAATTTATTGCAATGCGTAGTTCTATACTTTCAGACTAGTGTGTGTGATGGCAATGAAAATGAATGTTCATATGCACTCAGCATGAGGCGATGAGTGATAGCCTTTCAATCACACTGTATCTAAATTAATCATCTGAAAAAGGCACCGATTCATCTGTAAGTCTTTTTCAAGACCATCAGCACCTCCAAAATGCACAAAATTACTCATCAAACAGTACCTGACAGTTCATGAATCAAAATCCATTAAAAAGGTAACTGCAGGACAAGCATATTTTTGTTGGAAAGCAAGCTTCTCAAAGAATGAAACTTATTTTTGTACCCAGACGGCAGACAGCCTCCCTTTGCGACAGTATGGCAGATTATAGGATTTTTCATTTCTATTTGCTTGTCTCTTTCACTAGACATTTCCTGCTGTTCAGAGCTGCTGGTGTGCAGGTTGTTGATCTCCATGCAGGAGCTGCCTTTTACTGTTCTTAACACACTTAAAGTATTGCCGATTTGTTTCCGATGGTGTGAGGCATAATGATTCCTGGCAAATGCGCCATACGGGCCGTTTCTGGTGGTTTGTCTAGCCTGTTGCTCTACAGGGCGAATACAGCAATACTCTGACGCTTTCATAGCATAGTTGTGGCATGCATAATCTGGTGCCAGTGGTCTGTTTGACATGGAACAAACAAATCTGCCTTCCTTGATGTTTTACTAGTACTGGGAAACTGTGTGGACATTCTGCACTTTCACAGCTGTGTTTAGACAAGATTGTCCTCCCAAAAACATCCGTCATTTCAGCAAATAACCGATAAGAACTTTACAATGAAGTAGCAAAGAGCTTGGAGACGTTGGAGAGAGTAAGTGGTTAACAAAACAGGTGAGAGACCCATTGATTAGCTTCCTTTAATCAAGACAATTAAGGCTCCTTAACCTTAAACAAGTATTTATTATATCACGCAATCCATGATCTTCTATTAACAAGGACCAAATTGTTTTGTACATTGCTAAACTTTAATTGTTTGTTAGGAGAAAAAAGGTGCATTTGTAGAGAAATCCTTGTTCTGTGGTTTGCCACTTTCAATACAATATAATTCCAGTGAGAAACCAACCACTGTCGCACCTGCATCAAGGACAGAGCAGGTTAAAGACAGAAGAGAAGTGTGGGTTGTCGGGATAATAGCTATCATCCCCACCGCGACCTCCAGCAAGGTGGGTCTGAGATGATTGACAGACACACGACCTGCCTGAGAAGGACGCTTTACCTTTCTCATTAGAATGAACAGCGTCATACGCAGGGATGGTCACCTTAAGTGCAAATGTAAAATGGCTGGCAGAGGCTGCAGAGCAGACTGCATCCCTCACATGCACAACCCCCAACTATCATGTCATCTATAGCACCAGCACAGTGTTTCACACAGGAGGAGGTGAAGGGAAGGCAAACAAGTGAACCATGAGGGGTTGAAGAAGTGACCTATTTTCATGTAAGATCTTTGTATTATATGATGAGAATGCGATGCTAACCATAACTGTTTGTGTGCGGATAAACGTTGGTTTTATGAAGTGTATCTATGCTTTACGTTCATGTGGAGAACAGCTGCTCTGCCAGCGGGTCCCTCCGTTCCCATGTGCTCAGTGCGTCTCCTCTATCTCTGTTAAATGGCACTGCTCTTTGTCTCGTGACATCAGCGTCACATCCATGACCCATAGCAATGCTGCAGAGAATACACCAAAGCCAGCGCACCGTTCCACCTGACCAAACATCTGGAGTGCAATATTAATGTCCTGTCTTTGACTGCTCTGGTCCCACTAAACACAGTCACACAAAGGTTCACCACATCACCCACAGTCCCATCAACCTCAATGTAGCTGCCCGAAACAACCAGAAGGACTCACCAGCGCGACGACCAGGAAGTGGTCCCTCACTGGCTTCCCATCACAGACACAGACAGAGGTTCTGCGACTGGAAATTGACCCTGTTGTTTCCATTCTACCCTCACCTGCCGCTCAGCAATTTCCTATGTTCTCAGCAATGACCAATTCAAGAGGAAACAGTCAACAAAATCCTTCAGGACAGACATATTTAGTTTTGAGCGATTAGATTAGATGATAAGGAATATATTTAGAGGTTAGCATCAGGCAGGAGAACAAACAACTGTACCACTGAAATGATATCCCATTTCATAAGCCCATCAACTGAGATCTTGATTGGTCGGTCATCGGTGGCCACAACAACAGACTCGTCTGAAGCGTTAAACTTTATAAAGCTCTTCTCTGTGTCCTCTCCCACATCTGTAAATTGTTTCTGATGAAGGTTTCTGTCAAATTGGAGCTTCGACCTGCCCACTGCTCTGACCAATAGTAGTCAAAAGCAGCAGAGAGAGAACTCGCACAGGGCTTTCAACTCACTGAAGCTCCGTGGGGAAGAGAAAGCGAGCCACAGGCAGATGTAGTTGACCCACCCCAGCCTGAGATGGGGTCATGACTGGAGGAGTTGTCGTCTAAATGTTGCATTGCTGTTTTGGACGCTGAATAAAATTGGATGGCAATTGTCAGGGTGCCCCTTATATTTGGTCATAATATGTGGGGAAAAGCTTATCTTGTTATGACTGGCCAAGCAAATCAATGCAAATTTTGAGAGCGGTGCTGTACATAGGAGAGCGGTCAATCATGGACAGGCTGTTTAAATGGTGTCGCCTGCGTGAAATTGGACTAAAACCTGAGATCAAGACAGGGGAATCTGTCTTTTGTGTCTGAAGTGCTTATGAATTTTAGGTGGCAGTTTCCATTTGTTTGATGTGTAAAAAACATGAACAATTCAAGAAGAATCCATTAAAATTTTGCAGGTTTTGACCAAGGCCATTGATTTCCTACTGTAAGACATAAAAAGGCATTAAGAAAAGATATAGAGGAGAAACGAGGCAATATAAATACATTAACACATTTAGGTGCCTCTCCTTTTACCAGTTGGGAGTGCAGTGTCGCATCGTGTCATCCCACTTGATGCCTGTGTCACCTTGCATCCACCACACTGAGCAAATGCTGAGTTAGGTGTTTGTCTCCCACTGGGACAGACACAGCATGCACACAGGGATGCACATGGCGCTTGGGGCAAAAACATACACTCAGTACATGTGTTACACAGAAAAGCAGATCTTTAGTTTCATCGCATGCCCTTCAAATTACCCACTGACAGGTACATTTTGTTTCCATCTAGGGAATGGGCTTAAGTGGATGTCAGCGATCGGTGCTAAAGATTTGTACCAGCAGTATGTATGCCGGTCCTTAGTGGCCTACATTAGTGAGTGAGCAGAGGAATAAAGATGAGTGGATTTGGGGTTCTCTTTGGGATCAGATTAGGAGCTAAAGCCCAGTGTGACTGACATTATAATAAGCCCCAAAGATTTTGAATATTGTAATCACTTTTCATTTGCCATTAGCGCAAACAAGTCTTCTGCTGGCTTTTCTTGAACGTTCTCTGTCTTTGTGTACTGTATGTATAATTTAGTTTCTACTTATATTCACAAATTTATATTTTCCTTTGCTTCCAATACATTCCATCACCTCCTAAGCTTCCCATTTCCCCTCTATCTTTTTTTCTGTGTCAGTCTTATCACTGTGCCCTTGGCTTTCATTTCTCTGAGGCTTTGATGGGTGCTGTGATGGCAAGATGATTGACAGGCTGAGCTGATTTCCACACACTAATCATGACATCACCACTCAGTCGATTTCATTTCACATCACATCACATCACATCAAAGCAGGCTGATTGGAAGGTGAAAAAGACTAAAAGACATTTTCCTCCATATCTTATTGAGAATATAATGCACATTGTCAGTATGATTAAAGCAGAAATGATACGCGCACACTTCTTTGTGTTGCGGTTATTTGAACAAAGAAAGACAGAAATCTTGACCAACCTCTCATGCACTTCAAATTAGCCGCCTTGTCTTTAACATGTTATATAAGTTAAATGGAGCTGGAATCCATTTTTAGATTTTCTTGTTACCATAATGGCAGTTTCCATTCATATTGTCGACTGTATAAACAGATATTAAACATGCTTGAGATAGATATCTTATCCATCAAGTGTACACATATATTTTGTTGCTTTATTGTCATGTGGTAATGGATTTACCAGTATGGACTGCTTAGAAAAGGACATAAAAGGATGCTCCTGTCAGGTACAAGACAAAGAAAAAAAAAGAGAAAATACAAGTAAGAGCATCTGAATTCACAGAATTGTACGTCTACATATGGTTTTCTGCTCCGTGCTTTTTGTTATCTGTCTCTCAAATCTTTGATGTTATTTTGAACTTGAAAGCAAGGATGGAGTTCAAAATGGGCCTTGCACACTATTTCATTTGCATGTAACCTTAATGGAAGTTTGACAAGAAAATTAAGACTATGAAATGTTTACTGAGATGGATTGCCTATGTCAGGAAGTTTGAAGCCTCTGCAACTTGATTTGCACAATGCAGTGGCTGCCTTGAAGGTAAAATCACTTACTTTAGGCATGTTTTGGAAGATGGCCAGCAATAATTTGAAGTGCTGCTAACGTGCAGTTAACAGGCGAATCCATGCAAATAAACCCAGTATTACATGATCTCTTTAAACGTAGGGAGTCTAATGGGAATATACTGATACGAAAATGTAAGATTTAATTGTTTGACCATTATCCTATTATCTACAGGACCAAATCTCCACATGTTGGATCAGAATTCAGAAGAAAGATGAAGCAAACCATAGTTTTCATACTGAACAAACAGGTACATCTGAACCCAGGATTTTAATGATGGCAGTCCACCATCACTAAATTACTCTTTAAGAAAGGTAGCTCTTGACATCCCCATGGAGTTGTCACAGTTTAACTGCAATGTCACAGCCATAATTGTGTTTTGGATTACATTCTACCCACTATTGCCCCTGTGGTCCTCACTGGGACAGCAAAAAATCCTCAAATGCATTAGAAACCAATGATCAGATGGAAAGCCCAACTCCAGATGTGGAGTGTTAATTGTGAGGGTTGAGAGAAACCTCCATGGGCCAGTAAAATTTCAGGATGAGTACTGTGGGTGAACTAATAATATTCAGCTTTGCTGGAGGCTGAGCTCTCCACATGCAACACACAACATGGCTGGTTACGCTCTGCAGTGTTCTTCACATTGAGCTAAAGATGGAGATCAAGTAAAATGGAACAAAAAAGGGGGTGCCAAGAAGATATGATCAGGACGCAGCCAAGGCCTCCAGAGCTTAAAATGATGGATACATTTTATTCAGCCTGGCAGCACAGATGCAAGATTTTTGGTGATTAAAGACTTTGAGTTGCCAAAGAGTCAGTTGACCTAAATCTCAGTAAAAACAAAAAATGTGTTTGTTGTCTTTTATTTATGGTATTAAGCTCAAAATCTATAATAATGTTACATTTTAGAAGTGAGTTCTGCCAGACACACAGCTGACCTGTGTTTTGCAATGTATTCAAAGTGACATAAACTCTGTGTTGGCAGAAAAAGACATGGCCCATATAAACAGATCGCACTGGATCAAGAAATCCACAAAAAGTGTTCAGTGGTTTATGAATTATCTCTTCATACCAACTGTTCTTTTCTTGGCCCTTGGCTTTTCCAAGTAATTTCAATTAATCTGTCAAAGCAGCTTTAATATATTTCATAGTCCACTTGGGGGCAGCAGAACGAGCTGTAAACACAACAATGTGATGTTGAAATACTTGCAATGGCTAAATTCTCTGTGTTCACCAGGTAGTTGTTAACTGCCATTTGGTGCTGGGCAGCAGGTTTATCAGAGCCTGCTTGCTAAGAAACAGCTGCATGCTGCTAAACTGGATAGCTACAGTAGAGCTGTAAAACCAAAACAATGAGCTGAAAGACACTGTAAACGCTGTGGAGAGCTGAGAGGAACTGAGTCGGGTGATAATTCTTGGAGTTTGTCACTATGAGCAACTATTTCCAAGTTACACAAACTTGTGTCATATAAAAATATTGATCAGTGCAGCTTTAAGAAGATTAGAGGTGCCAAGTAAGGGACAAAAAAAAGAAAAAACGGACCACATTAGCAAAGGTAATGATCTCATCTCATTAGCAGACTCTCTTTATATATCTTGGGAAAACATAATAAACTTTTAAGACTTAAGATGGATTTTTTTAATTGTAAGAGAGCAGCATTTCACTCTTGGGCTGAAAGTGAGTCTGACTCCTCAGCTGTAACAAGGGAGACATATGAAGTCTGGTATCTGACCTCCATATACCTACCAAAGTTTTACATCTGGCTAATGCACTCACTGTCATTAGTCAGATATCCCCCATGCTTAACTCTCTCTTTTATCTCTCTCTCTCTCTGTCTACACATGACTACACTACACTATAAATAGTTGCAGCATTCCTCCAAATCATCTTCTCACCGGGGGAAAAGGAGTGTTAAACCTAAATAATCATGCCGTTGCCTGACAGGCAAAAGGCCAGTGTTTCACCTCTAAGCCTAACGCTCATCATGGTGACAATAAAAAAAAAAAAAAATGCACAAAGATCCTCACAGCAGCTCTGTCATCTCTGACATTTCCCATTTTCCATCTTGTTATCTGCAGCCTTCTGTTGACATTCCCAAAGCCTCACGTGCAGAGCCAGAAACAGTCGAAGGAGGCTCTAAAAATAGCAGCAGCACACAGCTCAGTGTGCCCAATATGAGTGAGCACGTTTTTAATATCTCCTCATTAAATATGCATGAGATTAAGTACTCTAGACGCCACTGTTTATTGAGTGACGAGCATTGTTTTTCAATTCATCAACTCACTGCACCCAGCCCCCCAAAATCTGTTGTTTTCCAGCTCAATACGAATGAATGATGCTCGGCCGATTGACACGTGAATGGTACCAAAATAGATGGACAGAAAGCATGCTGTGCACAGTATTATAATTATTACTACACAGAGAAATATTCAACATCCTCACTCTAGATTTCCTCTTTCTTTCATAAAAACAAGCACGTGCTTTCTAATTTCTGTCTGTTATGTTTTCTTGGAAATACCAATTAGTACAACCCTGGTTTGCACAATAACACGTTCAGATGATTTAACTGATAGCACAGATATATCAATAGATCTCCAAAATGGTGGAAAAGATGTGCATCTTCTGTCTCTACAGATGTCAGACTTGCACTTTTATAAAACTTTTAATCACGGCTTGAGTGATTGAGCGTCAAAGGTGACCTACATTTTCTTTGTGCACATCTATATGTCATAGTGCTCTCTGAAGGGTGTCGGGGAGGAAAATGTTGCTCTGCTGCTTTTTCCTCATTAAACTGTGCCCATATACCTCTCATGATGCATGCAGGTTCCACTAATTCCAATGTGGGTCATCACTCACGACCCCACGGACCGGGCAGCATATGCCACAGTAGATGCCAACAGCCAAACTTCATGCATGTTTTTCACAGACCGAGCAGACCTCACCAATTTTCCTGTGCCGATTTACCAAGAAGATGCCATATCTGTGGTAAAGTCGGCACAAATGTTACCAGGCAGCTACAATCCCTTTGCTGAATTGGCTCCAGTGACAGCCTCTATAATCCGAAGGGACAGGTGTTGCCATGACAACAGCTTGCCCTGAGCTGAGCTGGCAAAGCTTGCAAACAAATGATTACATGAGTGGAAAAAAAAACCTATGTCTGCACCAAATATGTGCGTAAAAAGCACAGAAGGCATTCTGAGTCCTCAGCTACTCCAAGTCCTCACCAGGCGCATCAGACAGGAGCTGCAGACACAAGGTGGACACCACACAGTGGGCATGAAGTGACCTTGGATTTATAAGGACACAACTTAGTACAGGAGCTGTGGACCAAATGCTCCTGGTGGTCTCACTGCTCTGTTGTCTACAAAAAAACAATTAATAATAGAGCTACTGTATCTTACAGGAGAGTGCAGCAGCACCACCAAACACAAAGGCCTGACAGAGTGCTTCAAGCAAAGTGAATCCACGAGCAAGTAACTGTGCTGCTGACCAGCAGTTCCAGTCATTTCTGACCTCTTCAAATTCCCATCATGTATTAGCAAGAGCACGAATTGTGAGCCGTTGACTCAACAGCTGCGGTATTTGAAACATGGGCTCAAGTTGTGCATTAAGGTCGCAGACTTTTATCCACATCAGTTCAAGCGTATGTGCTGCTTTTACAGATAGGGCTTAATTGGAAGTCTTGTCTCATTTTTTCAAATCCCCGCTCATTTGGCTGTTATCAACTACTACTCTGAGTGCTAATCTTCAAAGACGATAAGAACAAATGCTGGGCTTGCAATGTTTCTGAGTCAGTTTATCTCTGTTTAATAGTTCGACAGTTTGGGAAATACTCATTTTCTTGCAGAGGACTAGATAAGAAGATTGATGCCACTCTCATGTCTGACTGCTAAAAACGTGGAGCTTCATTCAGCAGTTGGTTGGCTTAGCATGAAGACTAGAAGCAAGGGGAAACAGCAAGCCTGGTGCTGCAAACTTGCAAGGCAAACAGCGGAGACTCCTCGAAGAGCTAAGCTAACTTGCTAGTAAAGTTCATATTTACTGCACAGATACTTTGCAATATTTTTTCCTTATATTGTTGAAAAAGAACAATAGATAACAATAACAGTACTCCTAATGTACTGTCACATTTGCTTTCACTGCATTCTTGGTTAGTACACAGAACATATTACACATATTTCACCAAAATAAGGAAGCGCCTGTCAACAACAACAATGGTGCGTTCAGTTTACAGTATAGTGTCTCTCTGAGGAGAAGAAGCAGCTCTATTCTTTTGCAGAGTAATAACTGAAAAAGGTAGTGGAATAATCCTGTTCATCACCACCAAGTAAAGACTGTTTTAGCCTTTTTACCCAACACATCCATGTACCTATATGACTGAATAGGTTGATTGACTCCCAAACTGGCGTACATCACTGGTGGAGAATACCAGCGACGTGCCGCTACAATGACAGGGGACCTTTGTCGTACTGGACCTTCATCCTCTTACCATTAACGTTGTGAAGTGCTGGCAGTTCCCTTAGGTTTAGGCAATGAAGGCACTGGGTTAGGTTTAGATAATGGTTTGGGTTCTAATAAGTATGTTACTGTTAGGTACATGGGATAACTTAAGCTTGTTGGGTAACTCTTGGGTAACGTCATCAGTTATGACTGTCGGTTTCACACAGGACACAAACAGCGATCTCCTGGGTGAAAGTCCTGTGTTTATTTGACCCATCCATCCACACTACCTTCATCCAAATACTGACTTTCTTGCTCTTTTATACTGCATCACATGACTTCCTCCTCTGCTCCCGGCTTAATTATGACAGCCGCTACAGGTCGACACCAAACAGTAAACCTAAATACGGGTCGTAACAACCAGCTTGCACAGTCGATCCTTTGTTGCAAGCATTAACTCTCTGTCTTATGTTTCCTGTGTGTATTTGTACCATCAAGGACAGAAGGGGAAATAAGCATTCAATAAGTTAAACATAAGTTATATGCAATAAAGTGAAATGGCACAGGAAAAAAAGTGCTGAACACTGGAAGAAAAAGCACTCAACCAGCTAATTTCATTAATTAGTCCTCCTACCTGTGCTAATTAGAATCAACTGGGTGAGTGCATGGTGGGAGCTTAGTTGAATACTTATTTCCCCCCACTGTACAGATAAAATTGGGCTCATCAGCAACCAACTGTTATCTTTGTAACTGTTATCTCTTGTACTTCACAATTATAACAACAACTGCATTAAAGATCAACGTATTCATCTAAATTATGTCCTTATTGTGTTTCAAATGTTCAAAGACTGCACAAGAGAGATTCAATGACTGCAATTATTCCTAAAAGATCGTGTTGGAAAGGACATTTCTGCAACTACAGGGTTATTATCAGTTCGAGGTAACTGCGAAACTATTACCCAGAGTTGATCAACAGGCTAGAAAACAGTTATTTTCAGCTCATCAGCTCTTTCAGTCCCTAAGGTAACACAGTTTGTCTCACTTTGGCTTGTAAAAATCTGCTTCGTTTAGATTGTGGATCTTGTTTATTTGGCTTCCCATTACAGACTGCACAGGCATTAAAAATTTAGGGAGTCAATGCCTTGTGAAACTATTTTTGGGAGCCACAACCCACAAAAGCTACCTTTCCCTGGGTAGCACAGGCTGCCAGGGTAATTTAGGTTTCTAAAACCAGCTCTCACGTTTGCACTTCTGATAGAAGAGCATTAAAGCATGGAGGCATTATAAGTCCTTCTCTGTGGACTCTGGCTTATATTCTCACAGAGCTGTCTCATCCAGGAACACTTCAAATTAGCATCTCTGCCCACAAGGCAGTACTAGGAAAACACTGGACTGTCTGTAACGTGGGAGCCAGGAGCTGGCTGACAAAGCCCAGAGGGCCAGAGCAGCCCTCACTGCCTTTGGTTCGAGGTTTTAGAGAGCGAGTGGGAGAGATAGAAAGAGTAGGTGGACAGTTTCATCGCTGTGAAGAAAGGGAGAAAGCAAGGTGCTCTCCCAAATAGTTGTGGAGGGTGGCGGTAACAATTAAAGAACAGCGGAGTTGAGTTGATTACTTAATGTGAGAAAAAGCACACCTAAGTACCCGAACAGCCATTCAAACCCACACACTGGCCCCCAGGCATGTCTGTATGCTCAAAATGGGTTTCAGCCTGCATGAGAAACAGTCAAATTAGTGCAAACGCTAATCACATTCATTGAGCATGCAAGAGGTCCTTTCAACTATTAAACAACCATAGCTTTCTAATTATGCATATGCACATAAACATCATCAATTATGCACATGAATTATTCACATTATTAGAGTGTCAGAGCAGAAAAATGAAGAATTGGGCTTTGAATATAATATTACAGGAAGGGACTTCCAGTGTTTCTTTTCAGGCAATTCCAAGTAGATACTATTAAACAGTAAAGCAATCGACAGTCAACACATTCATTGATGGTTTGGGCCAATTAGTGAGGAGATGTTTATTAACAGCAAGTGAAAGACATGAAACCAATGTCCACCCTGTGGTTAAATACTCTATAGCCTCAAGGTTCGCCTGCTAGCTTTTTGTAGAGCTTTCAACTGCATCTCACTGCTTTCTTCAGCAAATGGAGCTTGCTGGATGTAGATGGTCCCTGCATCTTCCTACAGCTATCTACTGACTTGTGACTGATGACCTTGTGTTGTGACAGCTGATAGAACAGCACCCCTGTAGGTCAGTGATTACCAATCAGGGGTACTTATGCAGTTACCACAGGGTTCCCAGAAAGACTGAGGAGTAATTTGGCCATGTTGAAAAAACAAAAAATTTCCGTAGTATTACAAACTGGTGGATCTTCCTCCTAACTAAGATAGGCCAACTGCACGTGACACCTCTTACTGTCCAACCAACCTGACGATGCAATGTTACAAACTGTGGCACAATTTCGACTATTCCTGAAAACTAGTTAGCAAATGAGCATAACAGTAGGATAACTCAAAGTAAAGCATAAATGGCTGATCCAGCTTCTGCCATTGGTAGCTGAGTACTGAATTGCTACCTTCTAAGGATTCACATGTGGATGATATGGTGGTATGGTGAGGGGGTGCCTGAGCCCATCTTATAGGACTGTGGGGGTATGTTGGACAAATAAGAACTGAAAATCGATCCTATAGGCCACGTGTTGAAGAACAGCATGAGACACAGTCAAAAAGCTCTGGAAAAATCTGCTGAGAATAAATTGTTTTTAGGATATTCTATCACAGATATGTGATCTCAAGGTAGGAGAGAATGACGCTCCATGCTTAAATTTCCATTGTGAAGTGTCCCCATTAACATAGAGAAACAGGAAGCTTTGTGTCACTCTAATATGCAGTTGGATTTAATTAGGCTTTGCATATGCAAGCAGG
Source organism: Chaetodon auriga (assembly GCF_051107435.1). Taxonomy (NCBI): domain Eukaryota; kingdom Metazoa; phylum Chordata; class Actinopteri; order Chaetodontiformes; family Chaetodontidae; genus Chaetodon; species Chaetodon auriga. The sequence goes on from NC_135077.1 coordinate 18,408,423, forward strand.
GGAAACCTCTTGTTATTAAAACTGTATGGTACACTTCACTGACATTAGCATGCTAAGTTTGTTGCTACACATGGTGGAACAGTTGTGTCATCAGGGGACATTATGAGAAGGCCACACATTCTGATCCATATAATTAGCATCTTAGACCAATTAGCTAATTGTCAATTAACAGGGCGTTTGGTCTATAGTGTATCGCTTTCTCAGCTTGTCTTATATACATTACATAATAATCAGAAAGTAAGCTAATCAATGCGTGTCATGGCACATCATTGCTAAGATGCAATGATTGGTGCAGATTTGCCCCTACAAGGTGCTACAGTACAAGTACCATCCCTGTCCTGGCCCTGCTATATGTGCATCTGGACATGCACAGTGATGTATGGACAGTATGGTCTGCCAGTATTTTTGGTTGTAATTTTGGACTTTTTAAACAAGCTTTAAATATGATCCTGTCAGGAGCCACATATTTTACTGACAAGCCTTTAAAGATACACTGGTTGGGAATGCTGTTATGTTCTTTACATAAAACCCAGGATTGGTCAAAAGAGGCTATTTAATTAATTGATATTGCACAAAAATAGCTTCGTAAGTTGACCAGCCACTTCATTCTGAATTCTAAAAGTAATCCGCGATTTGTCAAGAATCTTAGAAAGCCCGTGTTTTCTCTTGAACCAAGAAGCCTTCCACTTCCATCTTCCCATTTCTATTTTTGGATTTGCTCTGTGTTGTCCAGCATAGCCTTTCCTTCCAGAGGCTTGTTACTTCGAGCTGGTGGGATCTGGGCACATGTGTCCCTATTTGTTTCCGATGTATTTTCAGAGAGGTTAATGCGTGCTGACATCACATAAATGTCCTCTCATCCAACTGAGAATATGCCAACCATGCAGCAAGCAAGCCAACTGCACACGAGCACTCACACTCTGTCACTCTTTTCTTACCTCCCATCTGAGCTGATGTTTCTTCTTTCAGTACACTGTAATCCCATCTCTCTCTGTGCCTCCATCTGTAAATGATAGATATTGATAACGATCACGTGACGAAACACACAGTATCAGTATGTCTGCTTGCAATGCACAGAGAGTTTTCAAGGTCTGCAATTGAGTAGTGATGGAGCACTTAAACAAGTTTAGCTTTGCAATTAAGTACAAGAGCTTTAAAGACAGTCATTTTTAAAAGGAGAGACAGCTTTTTAAAGGGGAAGTGTGCTGCATACTGAATCTGTGAAGAAAGTTGTTTAAAGCCTTTTGTTGCTCCACAGGGAGCCGTGCAAAGTCTTGTAATGTCATTTTGTGTTGAAGATGACATGTTTTACATTTGAAAAACCTGGGGATGTGACCTCCATTTAACTGTTATCCATCAGTCTGACAATGTTAAAGAAGTGCAATGATAAACTGGCGGAGTGCTTCTCTAAGTTGAATTTGTAAGGTTGTACATTTCACCCGAGTGAAGTCCTTAAAATTTTTTACATTAAATGAGTGAGAAAGTGCTGCTGTTAGCCTGACATCACGATGAAGGGCACTAATGTGAAGCCATTCTTGCACCTCCATAGACCCACTGCATTTATTGTTAAATTAATAAAGAGATGCATTAGCACATTAGCAGATAAAGAGATGACATAATTCTGCTTTAAATGAAACTTTATTGTATTAGATTTACTTGAGGTGCTTTAAATGCTGTAATTAAACTCTTTGGTGTAAGAGATGAGATGAGACAAAGCAGTCACGATCGTACCCACGGGAAAAGAATCAGTTACAGCGACAATGAAAAGTGATTTTCAACAAAGTGAAATGTAAATTAACTTGACAAATAAAAGGTACTCACTCATGTTTGATTATTTTTCAGCTTTTATTTAGAACCTTTGTTCAAATTTTCAATAAAGCATGTAACTAAATCTTTGCCTAATGCCTAAATGATTAAAGGGTAAAAAGACTCCAGCGTGTGAGTCTGGGCTTTGTTTCGAGCTCTCGGCTGTACTTTTGTGGCTCTCGTTCATACACTCTCTCTGTGCTGTTTGACATGATTCTTGTGGAGGTGTTAAAAGAAGTTAGCGGTGTTTGAGCCTGTTGTGAGGAGCGGTCTGCAGCATCATTTTCAAAGTGTGGTTTCCTGGTCCTTGTCAGACTTTTCGTACCCAAACCACGTCCCTGGGACAGAAGCAGCCCCTCTCTCAGGTACATTTTGTCCTACTGTTCTGAATTAGTTCGATCTGTGTCACGTTCACTCTCCTCCATGTTTCTTGATTTCCTGCTTGCATTTTGTCTTGCAGAAGAGAACAAAGCATCGTCCAAATAATGAAGCATTTCCCATCATGCATTCTTGGTGATGGACTGAGCAGTTTGGTACGTTTGCTGTTTAATGTCTCAAAATGCAGATGTTACGTTTTATTAGTGATCCCAGCTGTATGTCACAGCCATGTTTCAGAGTTGCTCTCCTCTGTATTTAGTTTTAATAATTTTCATTATAACAGACTGTGTTTTGCCTGTTGTCAAGATGAAAGTGATGAATCCATTGTAACTGTGTTATAATGTTAATTTGAACAGTAATTAGTTATGATTTCATGTTACATGTTACTCCTAACACTGATTATAAAGTAAAAAAGGCTCCATGATGGAAGATTTTTGTCACGATGTGGGAAGAGAACAAAGAGGGGCATGTTATGGGGCATGGCATGTGAGATACAGGCATTTCTGTTTCATACTATATTTAGTTGTTAGTCACATGGGGTTAGTCATTTTACTATTTTTCACACTACAACAGAGGTTCCTATGATCCCTTGTGACTAACGACTAAAAAATGTATGTTAAGGAAAACGTGCACAGTAGCCTCGTACATATATTTTTGCTTAGCTCAGCTAGTGCTTCAAGAGCTGTAAAGAAAGTTATAAAATTTCACTGTGGACATCAGTGAGTTAAAAAGTTTCACAAAAGCATGTCCTGAATAAGTTCAATACCTGAGGAACAAACTCCACTTTCAGCTCAAGGCATTCAGAAGTGATTAAAGCCATGAAAAATGTTCAGAAGAAGAAGAAGAAAAGGTGAACGTTATTGCTGTAGAGAGCAGTTTTCAGCTGAGATCAGTGTTTGGATGCTTATATGAAAGAAGTCAGTATTTCTATTTGTCTGGAGGAAAATAAACATGTCTTTGAATTTTCCACATAGAAATCTGTACAAACAAGCAAATACAAACAGAGTGCTTTATGTTCAAGATGATTCTCAATCTCTGCATTTCTTTTTCTGCCAATGGGACAGGACTGTTTGTCTGAACCTGATGGAGAGCTGAGGCAAGGCTGCACAGAGACAGAGGAGACTGAGCCTCAGACCTCTCTGCAGCAAACATATCGGGGTGTCGAGTTCTTTCCATCTCTGCAGCATATAGGGTATGTAGGAAAAATTAGCGTCCATAGTTAGCATCCTCCTGTTGTACATTATTCTTGTTCTCATGATCATACAAGCTATTTTTTGCCCCACCGCACCATTACAGTGAAATCTCAGACACAAACATTAATTCGCTCACCCTGTGGCTAAATAATGAGCTATAATATCAAGCTTGCTCGCTCGGTGTCACACACCATCACTCTCAAATACTTGTACAAACCACTGGGCCTCTTTGCATAAAAGACTACTTAAATCTTCTGACTAGCTCTCATGGCTGAAAGTGTACTTGCTCCCCTGACAGCAGTGGTAATCTGCGACCATTAAATATGGAAGGAGCCATGACCATTTCCATCACAACAGACTGGCCCAAATTAAATCGAAATAGTGCTGTTTCCAGATATTATGGCTGGAGAAGTGGGCTCTGTCAGACCAGTTTTAAGCATAATATCTTTTCGTCACTGTCCTCATCTATGACCTTCTCCAAACTATTTGACACAGTGGAGTCATTGAAATTACTGCACAAAACTTACAGTATATTACTGTGTTTCTCCTGTTTGACGACAAGATTCAAGCTAAATGACACAAGATAGGCTCTTTGTCTCAAAGTGACACCAAAGGCCAAAAAGCAAAACTAATAATCTATCAACACATTCACGGGCATAGACACACACAGGAACATGGACACATAAGAGCGTGCAGTGACCTTTGGAGTGTCGCTGTTCACAGTGGGGTATTGTAGTCCGGACATAGCCACCTGGAAAAAGGAGGAGCTGTTCTCCACCAAGCAAGAGAAGACATATGTCCTGTACAGCACAGTTCATTAACCCCATATGTTACCCTCAGCGCAACACACCACATACCAGCAGTGGACAGTACAGCCGAAGAGTAAAGCCATGTGGGTGCCAAATAAACAAGCTGGTTCAATGTGACTCACTCTTATCTGTTTCATGTGTGGGTACGAAGGTATTTTAGCCGCAGATACGCGTGAAGCAAAATCAAGTGTGTCTGTGAAAAAAAGGAATTGCTTGTTATCAACTGATAAAGCTCGGGTTCAATCATCAACACAACCTTTACGTTGTTTTTTGGATATTTTACTTTTTTTTTCTCCTGAACAGCTAGTTCCAGTTCAGTACTGAATTATATCTGGATTAGTGTTAATGACGAGGTATTATTTTTGAAAATGAACACAGTAACAGAAAAGAGTCTAATCAGTACATACTTATATGAAACTGCTTATAACTTCATAAAATGGAGTTTATTCTCATCATTTTAATGTTGTTCTTCCATGTGTTACATTACGTGGTAATAATCTTTCTAGAACGGCTCCTTTTTAAAGGGAATCTGTCACCCACATCTGTTTTGGCATGTGGTTTTACTGGTTTGAGGCACTGGGACATTGATCCCTGATATGCACTTGCTGCTCCACCTGCTGAGCACAGCTCTCCACTCTGGTTTGGAGAAGGAGGTCTAAATGTCTGATTAAGACACTAATTAAATATTTAAAAGTTTACAGATCCACTTCATACACACTACTTCTAAATGTATGTGGCCACACAGTTAAAAAACAACTGACACCACAGCAGTTGTGTTGAATAAAGGAGGCTTAAAGAAGGTGTTTCTGTTTCAGTATATGGTTGTCTTCAAATACACAGTGTGTTTGGCTAACAGCGCAAACAACCAAAGAGCTAATAGAGCTAACAGCTAACGAAGCTAAACACACAGCTGAACTGACGATTTCAGTACAGTCCAACAATATCAATACTCTGATACTGTATAATGTAAAATCTCTGTTTTGCTTCATTGGGGGTGTTTACCCTCAAAGATAACTTCACACTGGAGAATAATCATTTTCTGTAAATTCACATATGTAATTAAAAAATCTGTCTCCATATGCAAAAATGTAAAGATGAATTTCATGTGCTATGTCATGTTCTTTATTTGAATAATAATTTGGGCAGCAAATTTGGTACTATAACAACCCAAGTCGAAGCTTAAAATTGGTAAGTGTCCTTCTGGCTAAGCTGACAAGAATCTAAGCCCCTATTATATCCAGGGATTCTGTCACTGACTCTCTATTCTAATCAGATTTGACACTTTAACATTCACCAGATTGAGAAGACAAAGTTATTAAGATTCTGAAAACTGAAGTTAGGCCAAAACCATCATGATTTGCAAATGTTGCGCATCATCTCTGCAAAGACATTTAAAGGTAACATGCAACACTCGCTCAGCTCTGCCACCATCTTATACATTTATTGATGAGCTCTTTAAGTCGTATCATTTCCAGTAAGGTCTGTTTCAAGTAACACAGTGACCATGAGAGAGGGCGGATACGATGATATGAGCTCAACAGAGAGAAAGAAGATGGCAAAGAATAATTCTCTCCTTGAGCATGACCGATAATTGGGCAGAACCAACATGGTACTGAAGTTATTTGAAGAAGTCTTGTCACAAAACAGTGTAAAACATCAGATCCAGCCAAGTTGAGACAAGGTGACTTTGGATTTGGCAGCCCCATCCGGTTTTCTGCCCCCTTGAGAGATGTACTTGTACATGAGTGTGTGCAGTACACGAGCGTGGCAGGGGTGCGATGCTTCGATTTGTTTCTTGACTTCAATTGGAGCAGATGTGCGGCCATTTGTCTTTGCCCACCTTGGCTGTGTGTGTTTACTTAATTGTCCTGTAATTGACTGCAGAAGATGTTCACATGCGGTCCCGAGGGTGAGAGCCTGGAGGTGACACAACACTCGGAGTGGAAATCAGTTTTAGGTGGTAGAGCTTTAACACTGGTGTCTTTGAAGTTCAGTCTGTGCCTTGTTTGATGTGAGATAAAACACTTTCACTGACAGTAAATGAAAATACAGACTGGGAATGAACCAAAAAGCCCATCTGAAGTTGAAATAGAACTTGAATTCTCCTCATTTACTGTGCAAGGACATTTAAAGATAATGACACTGTAGCTATTGTGCACAAGTTTTCCAATGGAAACTCCTCTGGTAGATGTTTCCCTTGGCAGCAGCTGACTGACATCTGAGTGTCAGCGACATGCTGTCAACTTCCAAATGGAGCACATCACAATCCTGTGTAGCCTATTAATGTTGCTACAAGACGTTCAGCCCCCCTTTCAACAAGCCTGAATACCAAAAGGATTTCAGACATCAGTGAACATCGGAAGAGGCCCGACATGCTCTTAAAGTCTGCAAAGAGGAACCACAGGCTAGGCTAACTAGCTTCCACGCTCACATTTAAACCTGGTTAGCATAACTTGCTAATAATAACAGTGATTCTCACCACACCTGCCAACAATGGGGTTTGAAAATAAGATTTTCAGAGAGGCTGCTGCTGACAGGTCTGATTCTCACTACATATTATTTATCATTTTTGTATTTTCCACACCTGCCAGGTCATTAGCAGCTCTCAAACACTCAGTGCTATGCTCATACTACATTATACAAAGCAGTGGGTCTTCTTAGCTGTCTCGCTGTCATGGGTCCAGATGTGGTGACAAAAAAATAACCTGACTGCCAAAAGCAATGATTAGTCTTGTTTATACCATTTAAATCTGAATCTCTTATATGAAAATGACTTAAAATTTTAGCTTTATACTTTTTATAGATAATCGTTAAGGATAATATATCATTCTAAATCTCATTTACACTTACTGCCTCCAACTCTTAAATTAATAGTAACATTACAGCCGAGGACAACATAATGACTGACACTGAAGACGTAATGACTTTAAGCGTCTTACTTAATTATACTCAGCGGCTGTATTTAACAGATTGTGATTCTGTATCCATACACCAGCTTCTGTTCATTGATCATTTCCCATGACAGTTTGTGATTGTAAAGACAAGGTGAAGAAAAGAAGACTACACATCTGTTTGTCATCACTTCACATGTCTGATTCTGAGGTACGTACAGTATAAAATATAAAGTGAGTGTGCAAGACTTCCACCAAAGGGAGAAATATGCTATGTCATGGTTGATATTTTCTCCTCCAGCTAGCCCAGTTAACACTATTAATGGCTTCCCAGCGTGTCCAAAAGCTGTCTTGCTCCCTCATTAGGAGAAAGTGTCACTGCCTGGACCTTTGCTAAAAGGGACCCCTGCTGTGAACTGAAACAGAGAGCAAACCACTATCTACTGGGGCCGCCCTTGAGCGTCTCTCTCTCTCTCTCTCTCTCTCTCTCTCTCTCTCTCTCTCTCTCTCTCTCTCTCTCTCTCTCTCATTGTCTCTAAACCCATCCATCATTCCTTTTCCTGTTTTATCCAGGACCCGAGGAGGACCTCTTAATTAGTGCAGTCATTAAAAGTAAAAAATCTTACAAAGACGCTGTGGAGGCATGCGCTAATTCCACATTCAGACGCCATCATCCCTCCATCGAAGGGATAGATTGGATGGTCTGAATATGCCACTTTATAATGAAAAGAGCTAAAAATAACTATCCTCTCATTCTTAATACAGTGATTTGTCCATTTGAATAGCCATCAAGACTTCCTTAATTCTCTTTGAGATGTCAATGCACTCGTACAGTATATGTGTCTTTAACAGAGGTCTCCAGACGTGTGGAAAGCAGGGTGGTAACATGGTGTTATCGATGCAACTTAAGAAACGATCATGGGTCTCTTGGCAGGTATACTTTTTTTAAAAAAAATATATATTTTCAGTTTGATTTCAGTCCCGTGGAAGATGACTATGCAGCCCCAGAGACCAGAGCTAAGTGTTGCCGACTCAACTGCTGGACAGAGCTGTCATGGCCAGAGCCCTCCAAAGCCATTTTAGAGCAGCCTCTCAGAAAGTCACATGATGGAACAAACCCCCCCACACACACACACACACACCCCACCCCAACACCCCAGCCAGTGCCCTCCAACATTAACTCTGTCCATTTTCGAGCGGCCACAGCCAGCCTCAGGATGGAGCACAGCTCTGCAATAACAACTCTGTCAACAAGGCCAGTATGGAAATCTGGGAAGGTTCTGACACTTTGCTCGACCCCTCCTCAGGATTCATACCAGAAGAGTCCTGCTGCACAAAAACCATGTGTTTTCTTTTCCCCACACATTAACTGGTATTTATAAAGTAGGAATGTGCATTGAGAGTTTGTGCCTACTTAACACGAGGCGTACACGTGGTTTTCAAGAGATATCTGCAGGTGAACTAATGTGGTGGGCGTGAAAAATAAAGCAAATAAGGTAAAATGTCACTCAGAGGCACATTTCTAAACTTACTGTTAGATGTATTTTTATCATTCTTTTTATTTGCAGTGGAGACTTTACTTCCCTGTTATGTTTTTATTTGATTCTGAATTGCGAAGCACTTCGTAAAGCCCGTTTCAATGTAAGCTCTATAGATTCACCATTGATCATCCTTCTGCTGTTCAATAATGATAACTGAGATATATCCGCAATGGTGTTTTTCTATAAATAGCCACAGTCGTGCATAAAGGTTGTGTGTATTGACAGCTGTGTTGTTGGAGATCCATGAAATGTACATCAGTCAAGCTTCAGCTTTTTCTTCTTTGCCATTCTTCCTATTGACAGGTCTAATTAGTGGTGGAGCAGGCACAAATATCGATATGCAAACAGTAGTTTAAGGGGGTTTCAACATCCATTTATGGATAACTGTGGGAGTGGAAATGAAGTTTGTGCCGGTGCACCCATTTTCACAATGATCAAGATTTAGAAAACACAGTCAGGCGTACGCACAGCTTCATGAAGATGAAAAGAACATATATCCATATTTCTGTCTTTGTGAGTTTACAGGGTTTTTTTTAAACTGGTAGCCCCCTGCAGCCAAGAACATTACAAATGGAAAACAATTCAACTGTACTGACCAGCTGAGATTTTCAAGTACCTGGGTCTTTTACATGGGCATAAACTTGCCAAAACTGAGGAACATGTTTCATGTTCCAATCCAACACACTGTGGTGTCACCATGCATTTCAGTGATCGAGCCAAGCACAGGATGAGCTGTTGTTGGACTCCATACAGCCTGCAAAATGTACCACCCCACCATCAGAAACTGTAAGCAGAGGGACAAATGGATGCCACAAAACCTGGAAAGACTCATCTGATGTAGTGATTTCACGCATCAAATAAGGACTACCTGGATTCTGGTTATCACATACATGGTGTTAACTATCACACAGGCCCAGCACTGTTCAGACACCTCAGTGACTTTGGCTTTGGAACATGTGATTCCTACCGTGACGGACAACCCTCACCAGGAGGTCCCCAAGAGGCTCTGGATCAGAAACGGCAAGCTTTTTTTTGTCAAACAGAGAGATACAAGGGAGTTCTGCATTTGTTCCACCATTCATACTACACACTGGTCGGAAACTGTGAGAGAAAACTAGGGACGGTGGATATGAGAGGGGGGCTCCATTCCCAGGCCTACTACGATCAGGGAGTATAAGAGGTATTATTCATGATTACTGTTGTTGTCGTCTGCTATAATAGTCTGTCTTCTACTGAAAACTGTTATTGATCAATGACTAATCAAGTTTATCAGTTGATTCAACAGGTACATGGATGGTGTGAACCTGTCTGATCAGCTGCTGGGATATTATAGGATGCTCTTTTATCACTTTGTTAGCATTGCTGCCACCAACGACATCCTGCAGATGTCACAGTGTGTTGCAGAGTTAAGGCCCACCAGACTTATCAAGAACAGCTTGCAGCTGAGCTGCTGGGGGTGCCACTGGACAGTCTCTGACGGAGTATAGAGTGTGTCCATATACCTGTGGCAATTGCTCCTGGCAAAGAAGCCAGGAGCCCAAATAAGCCCAAAAAGGCAACAGAAGGGAAGAGAAAGTGCACACTGTGCAAAAGAAACACTCCTTTCATGTGTAAGACCTATCTGATGCCCCTCTGCAGGATTATGGCCTGAAATTACTGTAAAATACACCACAGCTAGAGGTTTCAGAGGTGTAGGGCAAAAATGCTTGTTGTTTGACCCATTTTTTAAAGATTATAATGGAAGAAGGGATGAAATGAGGCAGTTCAAAGCAGTTATTGGACATTTCTTCTTTGTTACCTTTGCCTGTTTTTGAATTTAAAAATGTGTTTTGAGTATTTATTCTACAATTATTACCTTTTTTCTTAAATTTTACGCTACAGTGCATCTCAGTCAGTGACGTCACTGAATAGCAGAGGATTTGGTGATCTAAAAATCAAAAAAATTCAAAATTAGCAAAAAAACAATGACATAGCCAAACCGTGGTCTACGGTAGGCTCCAATGAGTTAATATGATCAGCGATTCAGCAATAATGCAAGGCTTCTTTACATAAGCAGTCCATCTATATAACTCATCATAATGATTAAAGATGTATGAAGCACAATGTAATTCTTCTCTGGATGCGTAAATTACTGCCTGCAATGACTGAACTGAACAGTGTGATCCAATACAGCACGTTTGGCACAAATAGTTCAATATTTTGGGAATTGCGCTTACTTGTTTGTGTCTACACAATAAGCACAGCGGCCGTTTGGGGCAAAGAAACACAGACTATACCAACAGTGGTCAAATTTGCACAAAAAACATAAGGCAGAAAATTTGCTTTGCTTTATTCTGTCTGAACATACCTTCAGAGATGCTGGTAGACGAATCTCTATAGAAACCCAGGCTGGCTGTTTCCCCCTGCTCCAGTGTTTGCATTAAGCCAGATGAACCAGCAGCTCTGTAATGCACAGACATCGATATCAATATTAAACAACATTCATATATTCCCTTAAAGTAGTGTCCTGCCTTGGAGTTGCAACAAACATATAAGTCACAAGAGTAGTGAAAGAAAATATGAGTACCACTTAAACATGGAGTAGAAAAATGAATCTAGATCAGACATGTACACATATTTCTTCAGTGGCAGCTTTTAGCATACGGTATGTGTTTCTGCATCTACTTGCTTGTATCTAAATAGCAAATTTCATTCCGGCTGAATGACCCTCTTATGATCTAATAGCAGTAATTGTGTTTTTGGCTTCAGTGTGATGATGACCTTTGCTGTTCAGCTGGCTCTCGAGCCTATACTGGCACCGTGTCTGTGTAATTTTAATATCATGAAAACATCACTGTAACATAGCCTTGAAAAATAAATGCCCTATTTCAGTTTGTAAACTGGCTTGAATAGAGCAGTGATCCCACTGAGACTGTCGCACTGCCTCTATGTTGAAGCCAACAAAGCAAAAGAGGCTATGACCATCATGCGTTATTGTTACCTGTCAAAAACAGAGTCAGTCGGTGAAAACCAATCAATAACCTAACCAACTTGTTTGTACTATATGGTTAAAACATACCATCATTTGATGCAGCCTCCAGGGCCATTAAAAGTCAGGCATCAAGATTGTGAAAACATTTCACTTGAACTTCAGTCTATGACAGTTCTTGAGTAATACGATTTCTTTTTGCATGCTCTAGCTAGTGGTTTATGCCACACTGGCGTGCCATTAAGTCCAGATGTGCAGTGGGATTTTGAGACACTCATACATTATTATTGCAACATACAACTCTATAGTAAAACATAAGCCTCGTCTCTGGAGTCTGTGTTGGCAGGAGGAATAATCCGGTAGTTGTGTGTATTTCCCAGTTTTATTTGTCATTGTGGACTGGATTAGAACTGGACAGTTTTGGGGTTGTGGGGAAAAAATGATTTCCCAGTTGAATGTAAAAATATTCTGCTTCGACACACCCGCTGCTTCTCTGATGTGTGCCCTCCTTCTCGCTCGTCTCCTGATATTTCTGCATCTAAAATCGGTGAATTAAGGGTTTATTCTGACCAAAACAGAGCTGATTATGGTTGTTGGAACAGTGAAAGACGAACCAAGATGGTTTTGGGGAGTTTTATTTTGTTTCTGTCGAGGTTGAACGACGAGTGTTTTACAATGATAAAATGGCTGTTTCTGTAAATGGAGTCTGGTGGGTCCAGCGCTCTCACTCAATACTGGAACAATGTTAAAAAATGTTCCCATTAGTCACTTGAACACAAACATATTTGGCTGGAATTTCTCCCATTTGTACACAACATTGAAATCTTGTAGGACATGTTGATGGCTGCACACACACACACACACACACACACACACACACACACACACACACTTTTCTGAACTGTTGTATTAAGCAGAGTGATAAGAGGAGTGATAAAACATGGAACAGAGGCTATTTTGTAAGGATGTGAATAGAGGTGTACCTTGAGATTTTGCCTTACTCTTCGATGTTCTTTGGGAACAAAAGCTTTGAAAACCACTGCCATGTGGATATTTAGGTATGGTTACTGAAAAAAATGTGGACATTTTAAAACTGTGAGTAAAGCATTTTCCTGCCTTGCTATGTTTACCCTCAGTATTTCTCACCATAACACATTTTTCACGTATTTGTTTATTTATAACGCACAGTGTGCATTCATTTACATTGACATTTAACCGCATCGGTGTAAACGTGCCTGGTTTTGTTCAACTGCTAATTGTACTCAGAGCCCAACTAAGTAAACTGAAAACTGGCATAATTAAAAGCATTAAAACCTGGTAAAGTGACAATGAATATGGGAGAGAGAAAACATGATAAACAACTGAATCTATAAAAACAACAGATCCTTCATGAGTAGCCTATATATCTAATTAGATTTTAACCACATTTTTAGTTTGATTTCACAAAATGCTGTAAGCAGTGGAGCTCCTTATTTCCATGGGAAGAGTATTCTACAGAGTTACTGCCAGTATTTTTTATGTGTACACATATCGTCTAACAAACACGCTGAATGCATTTCCTGCAATTCTTTTTTTTTTTTCAACTATTTCTCTATTATTTTGTACAATACTTTACATGTGGACATCTTAGAAATCTTTTTCTTCATTGCTTTTGTTGCAGCATTATAAGGTTTCTTGGCTCTTTTCTGCCACTGACTGTTGATTAGCAGAGTAGCATTAAACAAACTGCAGAATGTGAATCGGTGCCATGAATACGAGTGTTTGTGCCAGACACAAACAAAAGAAGGACCGACTCTTAAAAGCATCGCTCCACAGTTGTGACTTTGTACAGCTTTTTCAAGCATTTCTCATGTTTGTCCTATCAAGAATAATAAATTACAAATGCAAAGTCATAACATCAGCCAAATTCAGACTTACTCACCTGTCATTTCAGATCCTGTTATTATCAGACCAGCACTCGCCCTCAGTGTGTTCCCACGCATATCTGCACACCTGCTTCACTGATTAGTCACCTGCTGCCCTGCAAAGACAAAGTGCAGTAACTGCTAAAGCAGTGAAGTTGAGAAGAAAAGAGTTTAAAGTTTTCAGGATGGCAAACTGAAACTGAATGAAAGTTTGTTGTGCTTTCATGTCATGTTTTTTTTTTTTTTTTAGTTTATTTTATCTACAAATATCATTGCCATACAACCCACACAATGCCTCTGCCTTTGCATAATCTTCATGAGGGCTCAAAGAAACTGCAATATCTAGCAACAAAATGTGTTCTCACAGGTTTCTTATTCATTTTAACTTTTATTTATTTATTTATTTATTTATTTTTGAGAAAACTGACCTCAGCTTGACTATTATTTGCTGTCCATAGCTTGTAGGACTGCCTAGTTTCTGTGCTGTTGACATTTACTCTTTAATCCATATACATTATTAAAATGTAACATATGTAATCACAAACAAGTAAGTATGTAATTTAAACGCAGCTTAAACAAGTGAAATCACAAAAAATTATTTATCAGAAAATGAGATCTGCTACTGAGATCTGCCAAGCTAGCTACCTTTAGCAGGAGTTTAGCCATTTTTTTCTTCTCCATCATGAATTGATTTAGCCGTTGCTTTGCTTAATTATGTGGAATAATGAAATTAATAACCATGTCAGTCATTCAAAGTGGATATTTTTAATATACAAATAGTAACCACAGAGAAAAGAAATATATAAACTTAGCTTTTGCTAAGACTAGCCATGGCTATTGCACAAGCTAGCTTTCACTTGATACAGCCCTCTCACTTTAGCTAGTTTTAGCTAGCTTATTTCTAATTAGCCATCTTTCAAGCTAACATTGATGAGTCCTGGTGTGCACAAACTGCCAAGCCAGAGCACAGCACCAGCAGCCTGGGCAGCAGTAAACCAGAATGCAGTAACTACACAAACCGCGTTACAGATACTGTGTTTTTGCTTAGTTTTTAGTTTTGTTTTGGAGGTATTGCAAATTTAAAAAGCTGTTTTCAAAGACATCTCACATTCCTGTGGCATAGTAACAAACATGAGAAAATTAGCTACAGGTTATAACTCCCTTTTTAACAAATATCAGTGACTGCATTTTGCCTTTATATGTATTTTTGTATTTTTATGCTTTTGAAAGTGGCTGCTGCTGGATCCCTTTAATAGCAATTGAGCTAAGCTAGGCTACACATGAGTTTGTCTGAATCAGAGTGTATGGAAAGCTGGAAAAAAGTATCCAGAAAATGTGTTTATTATTTAACAACAGTAAGAGACACTTCTCAGCAGTAGTAAATGCAAAGTTGTGTATTGGTAGTGTTGGTACATACAGTAGTATTCCCTGCTGTACACCATGAGTGTTTTTTAGAAGCTTTATAGCCTTTATTTGAGTCCACGAGCCATGATGATCACTGACCTGAGCAACTGTTCTATCTCATTCATTGACTTGCACTGTGGTAAGACAGTGTCAGCTCCAACCAACCGTCACGTAAACATACTCCTGGATGCAACCAACCAACAAAACCTACCCAGGCAGGAAAGCCTGCTGCACTCAGCTGAACTTACACTTCAGGTACATTCAATAGAAGAACAGTTAAGCACAGAATACAGTCTTTGAAATAACATTTGCATTCATTTCTGGTTCTCATTGTTATAAGTGACAGAAAACATGGAAAGTGATTGGTAAATGTGTCAATTTCACTTTTATTTTATACACCCTGCTGTCTTTTCCACATTGACGCCTTAATGCAAATATCTGACAAACAGACTGTGGTATAATTATATTTTCTGACTTTATAAGATCATGATAATTGCTCTATTTCCAGCGAACATGTGTGCTATAGATTGTGGGATATTAGGGACTGCAAAGGATACAGCACTTGTGCAAAATCAGCACTTCTGCATATCTTGGTGGACTTTAAGGGAGCCATTGAAATGGGGCAGTCCTTGTCAAATTGTTATGATGTATTCGGTGTAGAAATGGGGACTTATGAGGATCCAGCCTCTGAATTGGGACACAGCCAAAGTACAAATGGAAGAGAGGGAAACTCCTGACTTTGCAATTTCAATTTTGCTGGTACTGACATGATTTAACGTATTATCCAGGTAACCACAAGGGCTACAAACATATATTCATCTTATGACAACGTCAGTGAGAAAAAATATGTATTTTATAATTTTCTAACCTGTAATGTGGCCAAATTTTAATAAAGTTTTTATGTTGTACCTAGATGTTCTCTTAACTGTCCTGCATCATGTGTAAATTGTACATTGCTTCAACTACATGTCATATTAGCTTTTCTCTGCCTCACACAGTGGCGCGCACACTCTTGGAGAAACATGTGACCCACATAACCTTTCGTGCCTACATTTCCCTTAGAGTTCTAAAAATAGCTGCCAACATTAAATGAAATATGACTGCATTTCAATGTAAATATTGCAATGCATGGTTAAAGACACAGACATCTAGACCATCATGCGGTTCGTATGTTCACAGCTTGAGGGAAATTCTTCCCTCTGTTTGTTTCGCTACTATTTTTATTTTGAAAAGTGTCTTGATTATTGTTGGCCTGTTAAGCTAGTTTAATAGTGCATGATTTGCCTCCTTTAAATGGGAATAAATATACTTTTTCTATTCATCTTATGCATTGCAGGACATGCTGCGTACGTTAAGTACTGTAATGCCCTCCACAGTTAAAAACTGTATAAGTACATTTCTTAAGATTGCTGATTATATATTCAGCTTAAAAGCTCAAAGTTTCCTTGGTCCAGACCACCCAAATCATGTCTGCTAAAGACTGCCAAAGTTGTTAAAATAAGTTAATTTTGCTGCTAAGAGTAGAAACCTTTTTAGGAAAACGTTTTTTAGGAAAGAAGGGAAAAAAGAGGGAAGTGCTGTGAATGCTTGCACACATTAAATCATACTGATTCTGTGAATTTTCTTCAGATGCTTTGCTCAGTCGTCTCCTTTCTCTCTGCTTGTGGGGGTTGATTGGCTCTGAAGATAGTCTGGTCGAATGGTAAAGTACACCGCCTCCAGAATCCCACAGAATCATAGGAATGAGTCTGAGCAGAGTTAAGAGGAATCTAAAACACACACCCACACACAAAATTGATTAATTAATGAATAAAAATTATCTCGTTTATTTGTTATTTCTCTAGTCAGTCATCCATTGTTTGCGTGCCATGAGATCAGTGTTGAGCCATTCACTGCATGGAAGCAGCGTTAATTCAAGCAAAATGGGCATTAATTGTAGCCTCAGTGCCCATTTTTAATGACTACAGGAAAGTCAGATACTCACGAATCCAGTTTCCGCTGCAGTGCTTTAGCCCAGATTTGGTCCAGCATGTAGTCTAGTGTATCATTTTGTGCCTCTTAGTCAGAATCAGAGCTAGACTTAACAATATGACAGCAGCACAGATCACTTGTTCTTGATGGTTCCAGAAGTCTCTGATGTTTTTGTCCTGGTTTCATCCAATAACGTCCTGGTCTACTGTAATTAAATCTAGTCAGTGTTGTGATTTTATCCAACACACATAAAAGGATTCTGTGTTTCCTGGAGGAGGCGGTATAACTTGAACCTGAACGTACGTCTATTTTTTGTGAGGTCAATTAGGGCAACTTGGGATCCCAGTACCATTTGAATCTTAACAGTAAAATACAATAGTTGTTTGCTTTTGGCCCCTGGTCCACCCTTAAATCTCAGTTTTGACATGTCTTCCCCAATGGATACATAAGAATTCTAGCCCACCTGTATTTTCATGTAAAATAATTAAGTAATAGCTTTAATAGGCTGTCGTGTCACACAGAGGAACATAATTAAAACAACACTTACTGGAGACTGAGTACAAGCTGCAGTAGATTGTTCTGATAACGTTTTATTAAAATCTGGATCAGATCTAACAGGAAGTGACATTCTGTATGCTGTGAAGGCTGCTGGAAGCCGTCTGCAGCTTATTGTCACTTCCCCCTGCTGCTGCTTCCCAACCTCATCTACTTTCCAGGTGAGGCGCAGCTCATCTCAAACGATCCTATAGACTTAAAGGGGAAACATTTATATATGAATATTGTTGCCGCCGCTGTTGCACATACAAGCTGATTGCTTTCCATTTTCCTCAGTGCCCAGCAGCTAGAAAAACACAGGAAACACTCCATTTGTTCCCACATTTCCATAAAGAAGTGATCAACACCACTTCGGAAATAAGAAAGGTAAAGTGAAATCGGCATATTTTATATGGGGTAATAACAACTTGAGGGCTGAGTATTCGTGCAAACAAGTACCTACACCAGGGGTTAGCGTCGGTCTGGAGGGAGGAGGAGAAGAAAACACTGGGAGAAAAACACAAGCTCATTCAATCATTTAATCTATAATGGAGACATGAAAGCAGACAGAAATGGTGACAGCATTTCGTACACGGTGGCAGACAGAATTGCACAGTGAAAACAAGGCGCTCATGGGGAGCCAATCGAAATGCCAGTGGTGTCATTATTGTACAGCCATTACATCAACATTTACTTCATAATGATACTTTAAAGCAAAAAACTTGTCCATGGCCAGTTTAATGAGACACTTTAATAGAGCGGAGCCATTATTTGTGTAATTAGTAACACCTGTGCTTTTCCCACTATGACAAGTCAAAATGTCTGCTGGGAAAAAGGCCTGTTCAGTTAAAAGGCTGTGATATAAAGAACATATTATGTTCTTTATCTGTGTGTGTGTGTGTGTGTGTGTGTGTGTGTGCGTGTGTGTGTGTGTGTATGCATGAGAGGGAGGAAGCTGCACACCTGGGTCAGTGTTTCATGGCAGATAATGGCGTCACCTGCAAAGTGACTTTTAAATAAAATCTAATTATCTCACAAAGTAAAAGTAGTATCAGACTAATTAGGGCGCAGACATCTCACCTCATTCTATTAGAACATCAGCCTCACTCGCCTCAGAAGTCTTCCTCAAGAACATTAAAGGATTCTGCATGGCTCTCCATCGCAAGTCACATGCACACATGACTGCAGCACCAAATTCATGTCCAATGAAACGCACATGAGCACACATACTGCACCGGGCCTTTAAGATCTCAAAGTAATAAAAAGGATGAGGCTGTAGAAAAATGAAAAAAAAAAAAAGAAAAGCCATCTGAAACACAGTTCCTCAAATATGAGTCATCATCATGCCTTTCCGGGCAATATCCTGTGATGAAATAACCCAGCACACACACACACACACACACACACACACACACACACACACACATGTTGAACACGCTCAAACTGAAATCATACAAGAGTTCAAATGTGTCATTTAGAGATTAAACTGTCTACCACTGATCCTTAAGCACCGAACACAGATGCCATGTTGTTCAAGATAAGATCCATGGTGGTTTGTCATGTGATCCGCCCTCATTGACTCAGACTTTTGTTCCTGATTAGAGAACAGTATCAAAATAACATTCTGTGAAACCAACGAGCGCTTCAGGGCTCTCTCACAGGCTTTATGTGTACTTTGAGTGAGTATTAAATCCCACAGACTTTGTTTAAAGAAACTTTCATCAGAAGAAGATGTGTAATTGTGTGTCCTGAGATGACATGCTCTAATGTAAAATATGATTGAGAGATAACACTCTCACTAATTAAACATGAAATATGAGTCCTGGGGTTTGGTGCATGCAAAATAAGGATATTGTGACTGGGATACTGAATTTGCCAAGTGGCGTTTCTAAATTAAACGAGCAGTTTAGCGTCTGTCCATTTTCCAGCTTTGAGAGGCCTGCGGGTTAAAAATTGACAGTTTAAGTTAGTAATCCAGCTTAGAGAGACAGGCCTTGGGTACAGCCCCTCCTCTTTAGGTCATCTGTGCCTCTGAGCTAATAAGAACATAAATCAATTTTTGCTGTCCCAAAGCCAAACACACTGAAGTTCAACAATCCAGCCATTCCCCAAAAGCTGGTGGCAAATGCAAACTGATGCGTAAGTGAATGAACTCGATCAATCTGCATAGTCACACAAAGGCTATTTTTTTTTCAATGACAGCATTTTTCTGTTTAAAGCTGAACTTCACATATAAGCAATCAATGTTGTCTGTCTAGAAGTATTTGGGATTTGATTTTTTGTTTGTTTTTTGGGGCCATTTGACAGCAGAACAAGCTGTAAACACAACACTGGCGTATCATCGCTGGTTAAAGTAGACATAGCGAACATGCTGACATCCAACAGACGTTCATTTGGAGCTGTGTGTCTGGCCCCTCATGAATGGTCCAATATTTACATTATTTTTAGGTCTGGTTTGGTCTTTGCTACCTCCTGAAGGCAATGTCTGATGCTTAAGCTCCATATGTTCAGCAGCTAGTTGCTAATTTTGTCCGCTGTTTGGTGCTGAGCAGGTGGCTTATAGTGGGTTTATTATGGCTGAAAACATCTGCTCACTGCAGGTGCAAAGAAGATTGATGAAAGCAGTGAGAATGAACCTAAACCGTAAAGTTATGGGCAGTAAAACCAAACCAATCAGCTGTAAGATGCTACTTAGGGCTGATGGGTGTTGCAGACTCAGTCAATGATTTTCTGTGGGTTCATCACTGTGAGCATCCCTTTAACATTACACATATAACTCACATAAAAAGTGCAGCTTCAATGTTTTTGTTCGTTTTGTTGTTTGACGGTCTGAGATTGTTCTTAAATTGTGTTTAAAGTGAAAGTGAACTTTCATCTGATAGTCACATAATAAATAGCCTTTTTTTTGGAGAACCCCTAGAAAAACATGTAAAATTTTAATTTTCCCTGGTATTGTTATCCATTTTTATTGAGATTGGACCAGGGTAAACTTCACGCTGTGGTCACATTGTGTTTTCCAAATGATATGGCCCAGATACAGTCATCTGCAGGCCACTACCTTCGAGAGATACTGAAATAAAAACCTTCTTCTGCTGGGGATGAAACATCAGTGTTTCAAAATTTCAAAAAAGACCAAGATCATGCATGTTCTCCAACTGGTTCAAGACCAGCTCTCAGTTTACTTTGGGTATACCTTGGATCAACGTTTTAGGCTACTTTCATCAGAATGGGAAGAGGTGTGAGATGCAGCAGGATAAAGAGCGATGAGAAGCTGAGCACCAATACGAGGAGTTGAGAAGCATACTCTTATGAGGTAAGGCCTGATCTTTCTGATGTTAAATAGTGCAAAGTGGTCTTTTCAGAGGAAGGATAGATAGAACTGGGCCTCATCAGCACAACAGCAGTGACAGGAGACACCATGTGAGCAGGTGATCTGATGAAGAGAAGGGGACCAAACATCTTTGAGTACATCAAAGGACAGGAAGTAATGGTCATACACCTCTCTTAGCCACGCCACTTTAGACAAACACCCCTTAATTAATTAATGAAACGGATCATTTTGTGCAAGGAAACCGGAAACCTGTCAGTCAACTATCATTTTTGTTATTTAGGAACACATTTCAACATTCTGGCAAAGTGCTCTTTAAAGAATATGCATAGCCCTGTGTGACTGTGTGCTTCACCTGGCAACTCGCTGTCAAAGGGAAGCAAATCTAAATGTGAATGCAAACTCTCCAGTGTTTCCAGATGCTTTTGAATGAAAGCCATAAGATGAAATGTGCTACTCTTCCAGATCCTCACTAAGTCCGAGACAGTGGTGAGGAAAAATCATACATGTCTCCATCCTCATTGAGCATCTTCAGCATGCATTGTCACTCCCTTTCTTATCTGTAGGAAGTCCATACCATTCTTGTGTGGTCAAACAGAAACCAGCGCTGACATACTCCACTGGGAAATGTGGTAAAAGGTATGTGAAAAGCACTTCCATTACTGGATGAAAGCTGGAGAAAGCAAGAGAAAACCTGTGAGAGAAAATAACTGAATGAGTTGGAAAGTGAAGGTGCTGCTCCTGGCGGAAGGAACAAATGTACATGAGCAAAAAGAAAATAGTTTCCTGTGATATTTCACATTTATGAGGAGTGACTCACTGTCATGTTGGTGAATATTATGAATGTAATTTAGATCAAGATCAAGATCAAGATCAATATTCCTTTATTTGTCCTGCGAGGGGAAATTCCAGAATACAGCAGCATCAGTAAAGATTAACATAAGAAGTGCAATGCAGATTAGAAACACAAACAGTGTATACAAAAGATTGAGGATTTAAATAAAAATAAAAAGACAATTTAGCACTAATTTAGAGGACCGATGGTTTGGTAGAAGTGTGGAATGAAAATTATGCTCAGTGATATTTTATAAGTTTTGTTACATTTTTCTATGGCGTCATTCTAGTTGGAAACTACACCGCTAATGGTCCTCTCTTTTCAACACATCTCATTGTTCTGTCATTTTATGTCTCTGCACTGGTGCTGACATTATTATGATCTTCTCTCTGCTCTCTTTCTCAAACTATGGGGTGCAGTGTTTTCCTATACCAGGCTTCACAAGCTCTGTGGACATTTCAGGGGCCCAAGTGGCAGCACTGAATCCCTGGTGGATTACGTCTCTGTGAGAGACAAATGGTAGGACAGAGCGGCATTATCCAGCATCTTAGCAATTTTAGTCATCTTTCAGTGAGACTCAGAGCCAATCAGAGAAAATACTGAAGACAGAGCAGCACCGTCCAGGCGAGATGATAGCAGGTCTTTTTAAGGGCTATGCATTAAAGTTTCAGAGTCACTGTCCTGCACAGCAACGCTAACCAGTGACAGAAGACATAATACAAATAATTCATGGTATTTAACCTTTATTTAACCAGGAGAGTTTCCCTTTATCAAGGGAGGCCTGACTGCGACAACCAGCAGCTTGATTAAAAACACATAGTTACAGAGAGAAAGCATAAAAAGTGGCAATTAACTGATAAAGGGAACTCACATTTCAAAAAGAGAAATTTCTACAAGTCAGTTGCATAACCAGTTAAATTAAAAACATTTGCATCCTGAGGAATCTGTCGCTGTTTCTTTAATTTTGGATTTGAAAGCATTTAACAAGATTAATTCTTTGTTTCAAGTCATTCTCCAACGTATTCCATGCTGAGGGTGCAGAATGCAGAAACACCCTTTTTCCACTTTCCCTCTGGGGGTTTGGGACAAAGAGCATAAAGAGGTTCTGAGAATGCAAAGAGTACCGCCTGGCACTTTTCGAGGTGATAAAGATGAAAAGGTAGTGTGGGAACCAAGAAATGCCTTATATATAAAAGGTGTAACAGGGTGGCCAGAGCAGATCATCATACCAAAGAGTATATCTCACAGAGGTGAGTCAGAGCTTCACAGTTTACGATGAACCTAAAGGAAGCACGGTAAGCTGCGTGAACCATATGAAGACACTGAGCAGATGTATGCCTACATAAAATATCACCATAGTCCAACAAAAGTAAAAAAGTTGTGGCAATAAGTTGCTTTTTTACATGAAGAAAAACACAATTTATTGTGAAAATAAAAACCCAGTTTGTACCTTCACCCGGAAAAAAACACCAATCAAAATACTCAGGTATTAATAAGAGTTAGGAACCTCTCTCAGTCCCCTCAGGAGTCCCCTCAGGAGTGGCCACCATCCTCTGCCATCCTTAGAGCTGGTAAACAACATAGCCTGAATTTATCTGCATTTAGATCGAGTTTCGGATGAGGTAGGGTGTTTTTTAACAACTATAAAAGCATTTTGCAAGTATTCAATGGACTGCAAGAGTTGCCACACAGCAGAATATAACAGTGTCATCAGCAATAAAAATCTAATTTAAAACCTGGCATGTTCTGCCCAGATTATTTCTGTACAGTGGACTTAATACACAGCCCTGTGGTACACCCTTGTGTACAGATGCAACATCGGAACATAGACCATCGTATCTAATGCATTGAGACCTTTCACTGAGGTAGTTTGGACACCAAGTGGCTGTTTGCACTGAGAGTCCTCAGTTAAGATGTTAAGAAGTTTTAAAATATAATGGCCATATCTTCAGTAATAACTGACTTTGTCGGTCAAGTTTTGGATATTCCACCGGTGTTGATTTTGAATCTGTTTTGAATAATAAGATGCACACATTGAGATTTGGGAATGAGAATTGAGAATTTTTAGACCAACAAGAGACTTAAGATCAGATGAAGTCTGAATACACTACAGTTCAAGGTCAGGGTGAGGCTGCACATTACCAGATTTAAATAACAGTAAAACAATCAACTATCGCCATTTAGCAACATTACATGACGAGTCCTTTGACATTTCCTATGTTAAGTCTCTCATTTAATGCAAAGCAGTTATTTAAAGCCAGATGGCTTTGAAGGACGTGTAAATCTCTGCCTAAATCCCATGATAATTTCATGCCCTGTGCCAAGCAGAGTCTGCATGGATTGCACAAAAGCCACAGAGCAAGTATATCCATACACAATGTCCAGAGAGCAAAACACATGTCGGCATGCTAAACTAGGAATGATCCATTGCTCAGAAGTTTCACACAGACAAGTCTTAAGAAACACCATTGTCTCTGTACAGAGAATGTGTGTGTGTGTGTGTGTGTGAGAGTGTGAGAGAGAGAGAGAGAGAGAGAGAGAGAGAGAGAGAGAGAGTGCTATGCAAGCAGATGAGGGGAGACTGGGAGAGGGTAGAGGGAGATGCATGGAGAGGCCAGGCAGGTGAAGCCTTAGAGGGGCAGGAAGTCTCTGTGACCCAGGAGGGTTGGAGAGGTAGACTGAGGATCGGAAGTTGAAATCCCAATTAGATTGAATGGATCAGGAGAGAGATGTCTTCAAATTCTACCTAAAATAAAGTGCACTTTGTAAAAGCTTTGCTTAACGTCAGTATGAAGCTGAAAGAATAAAGACCTTCGAGTACAAACAGATTAACACTGACGTGGACCGACATTCTGCCATCTTGGATTGAGTCGGTATGTTTTAATACACAAGAACGTGTCGATGTTCATTGCTAACATGGGGGCAAGAACATGTTTGCTGGATTTTTTAGTCTTTCTCTTCGTTCTTCTTTTTTTTTTCATGTTTCATTTGATTTTTTACTTCCCTCTCTCCGACAGAGGATATGCTTTCCTGCTCGCTCTGCCTTGCTTAACGTCTTTTGCTGATATCCTTGTTTTGTCTGCCAAAAGTTTCAGAAAGCGGATCAGGGGTACTTATAAATCACTGGGACTTGAATTGATGAAAGACACAGAAGGCGACCACCATATTTTGCATCTCTTTTATTACTTCTTCAGCATTGTGTGAGCGTGACCTCCAAACTGCACTGGCCTTTTTGCCGTCTCTGTGACTGGAAACCTGGGATCAGGATGCAGACAAGATGCCAAAATCTATGAGCTGCACAGAGTGTGAATGACTGACTGAGAGACTTGCACAGCTGGAAAAGAAGATTGAAACACTGCTTCAAAGAAATGTGAGAATGAGCAACTCATTGACTCTGTAGCAGCTACTGTACGAGGTGCTGAAGATGGACGGACTTCTATATACAGGATTACATCAGCTGTAGAGCACCCTGGCACAGATTTGGCTGACGTGCTGCCCTGGATGTGTCCTGACACCACTGGATCAGCTGTGAAAGCTCGCAAACCAGCCATCCCTAATGACACTTCTTACTGGCACAGTATAGCAAACCACTCCATCCAGGACTTGTGCTGACGTCATCTGCCTCAAAGGCAAATCTAGCAAGAAATTAAATGCATGCTCTTGGAATAACTGTACCAAAACAAGCATGCACAGATAAGCACAAAGGCCAGCACACATACAGACATCCTGAAACTCTCTCCCCTCACCCTCTGCTTCATATCACCGACAGCATGCAGGGAGTCAGGGATCCATCAGAAATGAAACATGCTGATGATCTTCAAGAGCCAGTGGCACAGCTTAGTAAGCATGGTGACCAAATTTCCACGGTGTGGGATCAATTAAGTCTTATCTTATCTTGTGGTCAATGTGGTATTTCAGTAATCATAATTTTGTCAATGTTCAGTCTCTTCTCCTGTCACACAGTCCCTACCGCTGAAATGAGCTCTTTTCTGTGTGAGATCATTGGCTAACAAATCGTTTTTGGGTAATGATCTGTTAATTGAGAAGAATCTGAATGCAGTGCTTTTAGTTGAGACCTGGCCAAACAGCACTACTGGCGTGGCAAAACAGGAGAGGAGGAGGCACTGCAGCCATTTGTTCCTCACAGTTTGTGTGTAACGCCGTTGACCTGTGTGAATTTACTTCATTTGAATGTCTTGCTCTTGAGTTCAAAGCAGAATAATCAGTGCTCATTTTATCGGCCAACAAGATATTCATCGTTGTTTATGCAGCAATTCTCTGAGCTGGTTTCACTTGCTATCACTAGATATGACAGATTAATTCTGAATGGAGACCTGAATATTCATAGCAACAAAAAGAAAGACTCCAAAGCTATGGAGCTTGAGAGTTTACTGGACAGCTTTGAACTTACCCAGCATGTAAATGAAGCCACTCGTCAGCATGGTAACAGTCTGGACTTGGTAATAACAGCAGGGTTAAACATCAGCAGTGTTTCAGTACTGATAACAAACTAATCTTGACAAAGACTCAAAGGGATTTTTTGTTTCAAAAGAGATTCTTTGATTGCAAGGTGGAGGAAAAGGTCTCTTGTATTATGAGATCATTTGAGTCGCACACTGCTGACTCCTCTTCAAATGATATGTCAATTCCATGTCATCTGCCTTTAATACTGAAGTTAAAAAGAGGTCGAAACAACAGTAGTGTTAATGAGCGAATTTGTCGAGCAGCTGAAAGAAAATGGATGAAAACTGGGCTCACAGTTCACTGTAATATATACAAGAAGCCATGACTGCCTATAACAAGGCCAACTACACATCACCGCCCCCACTGTCCGTAGTTCTCTACACCAAATTGCGGAGAACTTGCACCGTCCTTCAATAACAAAATGACCTCGATCAGAGCCGGCGCTGCTGCTGATGTGAACACAGGTGACCTCAGCAAACCCTGCCAGCTCACCCACCTCATGTGTTGACCCTGTTCCGACTTCATTTTTATTCAACGGTGTTTCAAGTCATGCCGTGAAGATTATAAATACAATATTATAAAAATAGGTGATATCAGGGAAGTCAGCTAAATATTTTTAAAAGACTTTCATGACTCATGACTTTCCTCATACAGGACTTGATTGTATGCTTTCTATGAACTCTATTTTAAGTTTTATTTTATTACTAATATTCTATGGGTTTTATTCTCCATTGTATGCTATGCATTGTCTTTATACTGACAATGACATTATGACAATCATTATTTTTATCTTATTTTTTACTATTATTTTCAAGTTGGTTTTATTCTACGTCTTATTTTACATTCATTTTCTATCCCTGTTTTCGCGCCCATTCTCTCTTTTTTCATGTGAAGTACTTGGTGCATGTGGTTTCTTAATTGTAAAGCACTTTGAGCTTTATTTCTCGTATGAACGGTGGTTTGAATATAAAGTTTCTTTTTCATATTTTTTTTAAAGTGCCTAAAGCTGCACCAATCAGTATTTTTATATTAAGACTGGATCAATGTGTAATGTAAAAGTTGCTGCTTGCAGTGACAAACTCAGGTAATTATTGCTGACGCTGCAGTTCCCCTCAGCTCTATAGAGCTTTCTAGCATCTTTTTACTCATTGTTTTGATGTTATTGGCCTTTTACTCTCTGCACAGTTGTTGACTTTACTGCTTTTGTTCACTTTCATCAAGCTTGTGTCTAAAAGCAGGATGCATATGTTTTCAGTTTAAGAAGATGAAAATCCACCTTAAGCTGACAAAGTTAAGTGAAGAGTCGGACGTGTCCTTCAGAAGCTGGAAGCCAAAACACAGCTTGAAGGAGAGAGACTATTGGATTGCTCACTTGGTTGTGATTGGCCACTGAGCCCAGTCCGGGAATATGAACGCAGCATGCTCTCGTGCACACCGAATGACACAGAGAGAGAAACTTTATGGATTTTTTGATGGGCCACTGGGATTTGTCCCGATATACCAGATGGCCACTCTATGTGTTCTCAAAGTCAAGAGCAAATCCAGAAGTCAAATGGACATATTTTCCACTCACTCTTGTGTAATGCAGTCATGAAGAGTACATTCCTCAAAAAAGTTCAATAAAGCACCACTCCAGGAGAGAAATTTACTTGGCAGAGAGCCTTGTGAATAAACACCATATAGATGCGTTCGTTCAGTCTATGAATATTCTTGCTAATTTTCTTTTTTTTTTTTTTCCAAGAATTGAGATCTTGGCTGTCAAAGTTTACACAGATGGCATTACTTTACTGAAGCCATTGTGGGCTTTGCTGTGTTATGCTTTTTGGAGGATATTCTCTGCTGGAGCTTTGAGCTATGGCCTTGTCACAGTGAAGGACACATTTTATTTTATTTTCTCGGTATTGAATCAGTCATGTAAGATGGGCCATTGGTCATGTAACATCTGACTTTCCTCCTCTATTTTGTTGTACATCCTCGGCTATAAAAATCTTTGGACCCAGATTACAGCATGACTCTGTTTGGGGGCAGTGTAAATCCCTGGGATTTTTACATTTGCTCATCCCCAACCCATTCAGTCCCTTCCTGCCACACACAGCTCTTGGGATTAAACAGATAGAGAAGGGGGCAGGGAGTGTGCTGGGAGCTGGAAGCTCTTTCAGCTCTTGCTTTGAGGATGATGGTCAGTGGCCGTTATGTAAGCCGAGTGGATTTCAAATGCATAGTTGAGCCCTCTCCTCTTGATGCATGGTGCCTTTGTCTGTGTACCACTAACCGGGTTGCCCATGCATGCTATACATGCAAACGCTGATGTAGAGTGAGCTATACAGTCCCTGCTTCCTGTGCGCTCCTTTACATTGTGAACGACAGTCGTGCCTGCCTACGCTTTCTATATGCTCACCTTGAAATTTGTTTACAGAAAGAACCTGATAGCGTCTGTATTCAGCTTTCATGAGTCAGAGATACAGACATATAACACAGAAAGAAAAGGCCTGACATACAGTTTAACGCCCTGTCATAATCATTGGTTGGGTTTGCCTGTTTCCAGACCTTGGAGGCCACCCACTTCACCGAGGTGACCAATTAG
This sequence comes from Chaetodon auriga, assembly GCF_051107435.1. Taxonomy (NCBI): domain Eukaryota; kingdom Metazoa; phylum Chordata; class Actinopteri; order Chaetodontiformes; family Chaetodontidae; genus Chaetodon; species Chaetodon auriga. The sequence goes on from NC_135077.1 coordinate 18,437,033, forward strand.
CGTGGCATCAGGACATGAAACAGCAGTTTCTCAGCAGAAAAAGCAGTGAATCCATTGAGCACCATACGATTAGCCAATCAGTGTGACAGGCAAGACTAATGCCGTCGTCAGGTTGTTGTCAAGCTGTGTGCCGGACCCACGGAGGAGTAACATCACCAACAACCATTATTGACAAGATAGATGCTGCCATCGAGGCTGTTCATCACCCCACCGTCATTTTGTACTTCTCTCTACTCTTAAAATGGCTGCAAAATAAGCATTTTGGCACGGCTACACATCAAGTGTCGATGTTAAATGATGTTACAGTCACATCGCTCTCTCGTGACTGGTTAGGGAAAATCGAATCCCACTCCCTCACGGGAACCGGTTATGGCGGACGCTATTTCAGACTAAGACATAAACAGAGTGTTATGACTCGACAGTTCTTTCTGACAGCAGGCAATGGTTGTTTTCCAGTTTGGATAAAATCACATTACTCAGTCAGATTTGTGGCAGAGCTCGTTGCCAAAGATAGTTGATCCCAGTCAGAAAACATGAATCTAGAAGAACAGACAAACAATCAACTTTGGGTACATATCATATGCTTAAGTAATGCTTCACTGATGTGTGACTGCAGGATGAATGCAGGATGTGTCATGAATTCCTGTTTCTCACCATTGACAAATGATAAAGCTGCTACGACTCGATGTGATTAATTCACACTCAATAGATCATCAGTTAAGGACTGTTAATTCACAATTCACTTCATATTTTAATTAACATGCCATCAACTCAGAAACTGCTTTGGGGAGTTCATTGCTATGATGTTATGATCTGATACACAGAAAACCGAAAGGTTATAACCCAGAGTTACTAGATGCATTTACAGAATTGCATTAAACTTGCATTTGTGGCTAAATTGGACACAGGACTAAAGCAGTTCCTCCATCAATGTCATTTTTTATTTTGCATATGAACAATTCCTGATATTCATGCATACAGTATAATAAGCTCACAAGGTGAGGAAGAGAGAGACAGAGAGAGAGAGAGAGTAAAATATATATTCCACCTAATGTATTTCAGGGTATAATAAGACAGCAGCAACCCACATTGCTTGCACTCAATTAGTGTTACAGTGTCACAAATGAGGTTATTAAAATTGGTTAACTTCATTTATATTTTCAACCAAAGTTTGTGGAAATCTTTTTTATTGGCCTGATAAAGTTTTGTCTTCATTTAACTGGAACCTGATATATCTTACTATATAACTACATGACATTTCATACAAAATAAATACTTATATAATGCATGATACATTTATATAACCACTGTAAACATGAAAACAAAACAGACATCATATATTTACTGTACTACAGGTACGGCAGAGTCAAACAAAAGTACTTGATAAAAGACAAAGATAATATGTACCCCTGCTTTTACTGTGATTGTTCAGAGGTCAGATAGCACCATATGACAGTCTGCGGACAGCTCAGAGGATAGAAGCTGTTATATATTTATATTTGGTATTTTTCTCACTCAGCTTTTTTCTTTTACTTTTTTTTTGTGTGTGTGTGTGTGTCTTTTTTTTTTTTTTACACTCAGTCACAGCACATCCATCCGTGTCAGCTCAGTATTCCCTCTGAGTTCTGGTTCAGACAGAGTCCACCTTGACCTGGTTATTATTGGTCATGAGTGGTGACGGTTTACTCTTGAGTCTCTCCCCCGCGTCATTGGAGCTGTCCTGGAAGAAGATGCGTGCCGTGCACACTGACACTACAATGCGCTTGTACTCACGCCGGAAGTTCTGGTTCAGCACACCATACACAATGGCATTAAGGCAGCTGTTGAAGTAGGCCATGAAGTAGCTGGCCACAAATAACCACTCGGGGATGAGGGGAACCACCACCTCTGGCCTGATCGCTACGGCCAGACCGATGAAGTTGAGCGGCGCCCAGCAAACGGCAAAGAGCACAAACACCACAAACATGGTGACAAAGTTTCTAACGTCGTGTGGCGTCAGCTTGGGCCGATTGTCTGGCTTGACCCGTCTCCTCACCTGTATGACCAGTATCCAAATGCGCAGGTAGCAATAGGTGACAATCATGATGGGTAAAATAAAGTGAAAGAAAACCACTGCGATAGTGTACGCCGAGCTGGCCGACTGCTCAAAGGTGCAGGAGTAAACCCGTGGGTCGTACTGAAGTGAGCCCACAAACAGGTTTGGCACGATGGCCACCACAGTCAGCGCCCAGATGAGCATCACATAGCAGACAGAGTTTTTGTCACTGTACAGTTTATCATATTTGAGGCTGTGACAGATGTAACAGTATCTGTTGATGGCAATGCCGGTGATGTTGAAGATGGAGCCGATGACGCTGACGCCCATGAGGAAGCCGCTGATCTGGCAGTGGACGTAACCCAGGTTCCAGCCATTGTGGAAGATGGAGGTAAGGACCAGAGGGTACGGGTAGATGGCAACCACAAGGTCCGCCACTGCCAGGCTCACCACAAAGATGTTCCCTACAGGCATAACAGGAGAGACAAGGGAGGAGAGATGAGTCATTGACAACAGAGGCAGAGCAGATTGGTCATCCAAATCAACTAGACAAAGAGAGTGTAAGTGATTGTTCCCGGAGAAAGCCAAATTATTCATTCAGAAACATTTTGGAATTGCCTGAAAAAGGACTGTACCACTGTCCTGCTTGTTTTAGCACATTTGCTTTTTCCCATCTTTCTGGCAGCCATTTGTTTTAGTATTTAGGAATCTTTAGGACAGAAAAGTACAAAACAAATGAACCCATGTGGTTTTCAAGGTTTAGTGGTCACTGCCAGAAAAGTGAAGTGGAGTGGCGAGTGCATTGTGCATGATCTAAATGATGATCTAAATCAGAGTTCAAGGCTCGTCATTTTTATACAGCTCTGACATTTAAAAGAAACGCGGCCTGGCAGGAAGGACAATCCTTTTAAAACTCCAAAAATCTTGAGCTTTGAAGAACGACTGCCAGTAATTTACGTGTACGTGATTTGTAAATATGCTAAAACATGCAACAACACCGCCTCAATCCTCCAGAGACATCCATTTGTTTTTGTTGCTGCTTCATTACATAAGCCACAGGGAAAGGGCCTCAAGGCTACATGCCGAGATGGAGGGAATGCACCCGCAACATTTTTATTGTTTCTGTGCATATGTGCGAATATGCATGAATAATGCATAAACACATTTGGTAGTTTCCCTGATGGTTTGGCGTGTGTGAGCTTCAACGTGCATTCAATTGTCACCAGTTGATGTTGGTGAATAATGAAAGGGAGGGAGCCCCGTCACAAAATAATGCATATTCTAATTGCCAGGAAGGACTCCACATTGTGCATTCATGGAAAACATGATCTCCATGCTGGGCAGTAATCAAGGGCACACAAGTGTATTCTTTGTCCCCACACTGATGGGAAAATTAGACATGGCTTGTTGGAGAACACACTGTTGCATGCAGAGAGGTGACAGACAGCGACTGTGATCCTCAACCTCTTTTAAGTAAAATACATGACGTGCACTTGAAAGAGACAAGAGAGCAAGTATCTGTGTTTCACTCTGTGGAAACAGCCTCAATTGTGTGTGTGGGCATGTACTTCTTTGTCTCTCCGGTCCTCCTTAATTATGCAGACCTCTGCATTTCAGCATTACATACCGTTGAGTGACCTGTCATGAACATGATGGAAGATCATAGCAGCTATCCACACGGTATTTTCACAGCTGTCACTTTCATACTAGTGAAATGTGTTATATGTATAGTAAGCGCCACATTACGATGCCTAATGACAAGATCCAGCTCTGTCTTATGTGACAACACCCTGTCACAGATGATAAGATGTATTTACTGCATGTCAGACAGGAACTGATGCACCATATATTTCTGCAATTGCTGCAGCGCAAGAGGCAATTTCATCTCCACACTGACGTTTGGTCTGTCAGTATCAGACACACTCCCCCAACCTGCAGGCAGACCTGTCAGTCTCACCTGAGCATTAGAGGCACACGCCTGATTAGCCCTGTGGCCTGTTATCTCCTAACATACCAACCATTCTCTGCCAGGGATCATATGTGGCTATTAATTAAGTTCTGTCCTTTAGTATATGTCATTCAGCTGCCCTCTATAGGGAATTAGGAGCACCTGCTGTTGTCACAAGATCCCATGGCTGCTGGAGAGCTTTACTTTATGCATGTGTGTGCCTGAGTGTGTGTGTGTTTTCATACCTCTACCTTTGTGAGGACCTTGAGAGAGGACACTTTTTGGACAGTAAGAAGATTTTGCCACAGAATACCTTTAAGACATGTTTTATAGCTCATGTTAGAATTAGCTTTAGGTTAGTAAGTGTTTTGGACTCAGGTGTGTAGTTGTGATGGATGAAACAGGCTGTAAAAACAGCCCTAATGTAGTATCACCTCATGGGTTATCAGTGCGATCTACCCCTGTCACATCACCAATAATCACTGATTTATTGTTAAAGTTCACTAAAAGATTAGTGCTGCTTTAAGGTTAGGATGAGGGAATGCAATATGTCAACAAAGGTCCTCACAAGTATAGATCGTAAACGAGTGCTTGTGTACTTGTTTACATCATAATGTGGGGACAATAGTCACATAGTGCCAATATGGGGACAGCTTGGTTGTGGGTCGGGGCTGTAGTGATTATAGTTAAGGCAATACCAGGCTGGTAACGAATGAATGTATGACAGCGTCCCACTAAGGGAGCATGTGTGTGTGTGCAGAGGTGAGCGTTGGCTGCAGGTAGTGGAGCTCCATGCATGCTGCCAAATGAGAACATGTTTTCAATGTTCAAAGAAGGTGTGGAGACAACGTGCAAACATTCATTTTTAAGGGGCTCCCTTTGACTCCCTTGGCTATTCTTTACTGTAACAACCCTCTTACAGGATTTTAAACTCAAGTCACTCAGTATTAACAGCCTTGACCTTGACAAGGTCGTGTGGTGAGAGGCCTGCAGGCAGCTGGCTCTTTTGGCTGTTGGACTCTCTCACTCACTGTCTCTTGTCACTGTGACTAGTCCTGTGATTGACGCATCACTCTGAGTTTTCATTTGGCTCGAGGAGAGATATGGCCTGGTGCTGTGTTCCTTTTCCATTTCTGCAATCCCACACTTTTAACCAATTTCTCTTAGGATTTAGGTACGAGTGAAGCCCAGCTGAGCATTTTTTTCAATTCCAGCAATGAATTTTGACACACACAGGGAAGCTGAAAAGATATACGCTGCATTTAGACAGCATCCAGCCAGCTCACCTTTTTTCACAATGTATGGTGTCGCTGCGTAATCTCAAAATGGAAAATGGACATACTGACTATGTCTGCATGCACATTTGAAAGAGGGGTTTTGGATACGCTTAAATACTGTATCGCAACACTGAACTTTTCACCTTTTCAAGTCGTTGACTGACAGAAAAATGACAGACAATGAAAGAGGGAAGCTGTGTTCATGAACCAAAGTGTGAATGGCTGCATGTAAATGGGAATATTAGATGAATATTCATTTTCATTAGCAGCATTTTAGCAGAAATACTGTCTTTTCTTAAATAAAGGAATATTTTTTGCATGCAAAATGGCATACAGGCATCCAATCCAGGAGCAAGTCTAAGATTTGAAAAGAAATTGTGGCAGTAATGTCATTACTTCAGCCTCTAATTCTGTATCAGATGGGAACATCTGAATTAGGATTTTGTCCTATTTTTCAGAGCACACTTACTCTGGTTGAGTCAAGTCGAAAGCGAAGCATCTGTGAGCAGCTATACTGAGGACTTTTCACAGATTTTCCAAAGGGATTTGGGACCTGGCTTTTACTGGGTCATACCAGGACTGTCACTTTCTTGTCCCGAGGCCACTGCAGTGATATGGAAGGACTGTGATTTGATATGTAGCTTAGCGCAAATGCAGTCAGCGGGGGCAATTTTGTTCTTAAGACTTCTGCTTTGACTTCTTCTTTGACTACGTTCATCTAATCAGTTAAGCTCCGCCTCTTAGCTGTTCTCCAATCACATTTTTTAAAATCAAATCAGCTAAAATTCAAGAGGCTGCTCTCTACTGGTTAACACAATCACACAATCAAACAGGCCTCATACTTTCCACTCATTATCTTCATACAGAAGCCACTTACTAATCAGTATTTAATTTAACTCAATCAGCTGCTCCTGCACGTCCATCTCACAACACTGACCTCCTCCAACGTAAACACTGGACAAGCCCCAGGGATGACCAGTTACGTAGTTATTCTCCATAACAGAGCCCCAAATTTAGTCTAACCCAAGACTGATCATTTAATCAGTGAGACTTTGGACTCATAGTCTGTGTCATAACAAAACGCTTCACATTTGGCTGCATTCATTCTTCCTCCAACCTCACAAGTCCCCCATCCGTCTGCGCTGAAACCCACAGCACGAGACTGCCACCTTCACACTTTACAGCAGGGATGTTATTAGGCTGCTGGTGAGCCGCCTGTTTCCTCCAGATTGCTTTAGATTACAGCTGAAGAGTCACATTTTTCATTGCATCAGACCAACGTTTTGCTCTGGGAGTCCTGCTGTTTTTCCAGCAGTGACGTCTTTCAGTACTCTGACATGTCGCCCAGCAAGTGCTGCTCCGACTCTTGTCATTCAAAATGTGCCGTCTCAGCTGACTCTGTAGTTCTGTCCTGAAATCTCACCACATAACAAGTTGTTTCTGACCCCAGATCTGCACCGGCTCACAGGTCTGCTTTCTTGTAGTCCCTCTCCATATATGCAGTGCTATTATTACTGATAGCAATTTGGTCCAATTCCAACAGAATTCATAAAAAAGACTTACATTTAAAGAAAATTGAGTCATTTTGATGCGTTCCTCTCTCATTCATAAACTAACTCAATGTATATCAGTGGCAGGTCGTCTCTACATATGTAGTCCCCCAAAACAATCTATTTAAACTTCAGCAAATCACTCTGAAACTTACACTTGAACCCAACCATTGATCTAACTCAACATTTTTTTTCGTGCCTTATTGGTTCATTTCTGGAAAAACATCAGACAACCTGCTGGCAGTCTGAGCAAACTGTCTACCAACTGTTAGAAGCTATTACACTGATGAATGGGATTATGACACCTCTTTCTTAAAATGGAAAAACTAATTCAGGTGATATTTGAACAGACATTCTGGATGTTCAGTTTCATTTCATATTTTAAAGACTTGGTATACACTATAACGTTTGTGTTTCCAACATATGATGTGCATGCACTGGTGGTTAGCAGTAGGTAAAGCAAATCAGCCTAGACACACTGTGGCTTTATGTCCCCGCTGCTCTAATGAATGGCTGAAGGCATTTCATTACCCACAGTCAAAAGTCAAGTCTTCATGCATACCTTGTCAGGGGAATTTACTGAGGTCAGAACATGAATGTGCAAAAGAAGCATGTGAAGGCCGTTAGTCCAGCGCCCTTGGCAGAGCGTTCATTTTAATGTATGCTAATGTGCGAAAAACCACCCTAGGAATGTGAATACATTCCAATACGTCAGGTGTATATGTAAATTCTGATAATAATGACACTACATGCATAGTCAAATGAATATCCCACATTATGAATTTCAATTATAACATCTGGCTGTTTTCATGGCAGTGCGAGGACGAGTGAAAGCTGTGCTGTAAGATATTTTCCCGACCTTGAAATGTACTTTGCCTGTTGTGCCCAGTGCAAGCTGGAGGACGCAGCAGAAAGGGATGGCACAAGGTGTTGATATCGGATATTTTGCTGAAAAGCGGCTCTTTTATGCTGTGGCAGAAACAGTCTGAAAACCTGATTAGCTTTTAGTGCAACCTCATTCTGCTATTTGATCGGTGACTCCATCAGTCAGCAGAACGCTGGTGAAAACTCAACACTCAACTCGAACTGGAAGACACAATTAGTTCCTAACATTGATCAAATCTCTGCAACCATCAAAAGGCAGAGGGAAAGTTTATTATTTTGCATGGAAAAAACGTAATCTTTGAATCTTTCAAAATGGACTCTAAATATGTCCACAAGTGCAAACCAGCTTTATAATTCGAGAGGTTTCTTCGTGCTGCTACATGTTCACATCCAGCCACCCTGAAAGCATTTTGCCACTTGGAAGTTTGTCTCCGTTTGATGAGCCACTTTCATCGCTGTGATTGACACAGCACTTTAAATGGTGTGGCACAAAGAATGTGATTTACTGAGAGATAATAATGAATCGCAACACCCTCCCGACTTACAGTCCACTTTGTCGGACCGTTTGGCGCACGCTGCCACACCTTCTTTAAGACAACCTTTTGCACCTTTTCTGTCCATCTGGGAAATCGTTATCTTTGATCACTGCTGAGCTCACACGTGATTCAGCAATCAATAACTGTGAAAGTCTTAAAAAAAAAGATGAGTTCTTAATGAAGGAGAGTGGGGGAGGGGGGGTCGGATCAGGGTGACGGCACAAGGAAATGTGACGAAACGCTCACAGAACAACAACTGTGAGGATGAAACTTTGCTTGAACTGTGCTAATGATAATACACAGAGAAACAGGTAGGAGGAGGAGGAGGAAGAATAAAAACAGAGAGAACGAGAGGGAGAGGCGGAGGCAGCCCTATGAAGAAGCAGAGTGATTATGTCCCTGGGTCACTATTGGATTTGCTGATATTGTGTTTATGAATGAAGCCGGTGACAAGCGTGGATGATGAGACTCTCGGCAGGTTTAATCTCCTCACTTCTCTTGCTGAGGCTATTTCAAGAGGCTGGGATGAGTACAAAAACCCACCAAACATACAGCACATTAATAATGAAACATGGATGCCTGCAGACAAAACCAGTCAACAGCCTTTCGAGTGAATCTGTTTTCTGATGAGAGAAGAGTGAAACAGGAAGCACCTTTCACATGGATTTGGGCTAAAGTGGTTCATTCCGACCCTGGTGTGGCGAAGGAAAGAAGAGATTTAAGAACTGACCTCGAGTGCCCTCTCCACCACACCAAAAACAGCAGAGAGGAAAGCATTGTTAAGCATTGCTGACCTCATGCTAGTTTGCATCAAGCAGCATGTTTTCCTGAAACAGCCTCACGCTTGCAGCCCGGAGACTGTTTAAATGTCAGAATCAAGTTTTAATCACAACAGTTAACAAACACACAAACAGTGGCAGCTGCTTGAAATACTTGGATGACCGTGATAACGCTTTTCTTTTTTTTTTCAGTTCAGGGTTATTGCCTGACTCATGAGATCCACGAATGTTCATCATTAAGGCGCCTGTGTCATTCTTGTATCAGACGGACAAAGATTTCTCACTGGGCAGGAGATTCCTTCAAGACAGTCTCATTTGAGCACACAATGTCCTTTTTCCAGCCGTAATTTCCAAACAATGCTGTGTTTTCTTTCACCAATACGAAAGGAATTTTGCTATCAGCTATGCATTTCAGATCTCAAGTAAGTGTTTTGTTGTTGCCTTATTTCAGGAACGATTAATGAGCTTGTCAGCACCTTGATGTCCTGTGGGTGTTTGCACTGGCACGCAACTTCATCCAGTGAGGTTTACCGCCTAACTGGCCGGCCTCCACACACCTTAAAAACCTAAATACTGTAAAGCAGTCTCAATCTCAAATTGCTTGGCCTCTTTCTTACGGCCACCGCTGCAATTTTGAGGATCATGTGTTGTGAAAATACCTGTCTGCCACACTTACTTTCTCTGGTTAGGGAGCAGAGATGACAAAACACCACGGGTGGTGTCACACTGGATGTCAGCCAGGCCCCCACAGCTGGTGGCCTGACACAGCCTGACAGGTCCAGTCACGTCTTCCAGATAAAGCCCCCTAGACAAGTTGTCCAATGTCATGTTGTCAATCTGATTACACCGTCTTCATGTGTCATGAACGAGTGGCAAAACAGGATGTGAAAAATTAACCTGTTTGTCAGGCCAGGCTTGAAAATGAACTGCATTTGCTTCCCTAACATCTGTGTTAAAGCGCCACTGATTCCATCTTCGGTCACAGATGCACAAGCGTTTGTCTTTCCATCACACTGATCTTGATGAGCATCAGCTCGGTGTGTGGGGGATACTGTACTTTCAGATCCCCTGAGGGGCTGTGGGCTGGGTGAACCATGTGGCCACGGCTCTTGTAGCTGCTGGTGCTGCTAAGATTTACAGTATTCCAGCTGCTCCCCTGTGAGCCACACTGTGCTTCAGCTACAGCATCTGTCAGAAGAAAAATAAAAGCTATTTCTACGAGTTCTGCGCGACGTCAACGTATTCTACGGTCTTCTTTTTTTTATTTTTTACCATTCAAGATTACAAATAGAGGTCATAGAGTGGGGCAATGCCTGCAGAAACCCCCATCTGAAGCTGAGTGCTATCTGGATGAAGGCATTTCTGCTGAGCTCCAGTCCCATCAAACGGCCATTAACGTGGCAGGTGCAGGCTATTTTGCTGACGATAATATCCACAGTGACTTTAACCCCTTTCACACTGAGGACATGTGAATGACATGGACCCCTCGCTTTCCCCACTCGCATGAGACCGCTGTTGCAGATGAATCCCTGGTCATCACTCTTCAGAGTGCTGTCATGAATTAGTTATGTAATTAAACCTTAAAGCTGTAGTTCTGCTGCTTTTCTAATCTGAACAGATCAAATGTGTGGCACTGTGCTGCACTCCTCTCTTCTGCACTAAAGCGGTGGTCATCACGCTGGTGAGACAGGTTCAGTGTACGTGATGTGTTTCCAGCCCTCCTGGTGTTGCTGTTGATGTCGGTGCACAGTACGGCTCTGGAATCACTTGGTAGCACAATCAATAGGTCTTCTTTACAGTTTACTGATTATGACTCTGATTCAACCCGGCTAATTAGTTACAGTCTTATATGTCAAGTAATTCTTGCAGGAAAATGCTGCAAATACAAGAACATTAATGTTTAAAATAGAGAAATAAAACACTTTTCAGCTGTTGTTGCAAACAAAAATATAGGCCTAAAAACGTGAATATGATCTGACGTGAATCTTGCATCTGTGAATAAAGAGGTTAGTGGTGTTTCAGCCTGTTGCGGGATCAGTTTGTTGCGTCATTTTCATAAACAAAACCAGTAGAGTAGCCCCTCTTTTAGGCACAAGCTGCTCGTATTGTCTTGGCTGGTCGGAGACATTGTCGTAATTACCTCGTTCTGTGTCATGTTCACTCTCCTCTGTCTGTTTGTGTTGCCTTCATGCAAATTTCCTGCCCACGTCTGTATTGTGTGGAAAATGTAAATGTTGTCCAAGTGACAAAAAATCCTGCCATAAACAGTTTGATTTGCAACACATTTAAATAAACTTTATGAAACAATAAGATGTTTTTCTGTCTGTCATATGTCAGATGACACAGCCCTGGCTTCAATGATAACAAACTGAATGTGTTTGCGTTGGTTGTGGGTGCTGTAAGAACTCGTGATGAGCAATTTTCATTATTTTCTGACATTTTATAGACCAACAAACTAACTGAGAGAATAATCAGTTGATTACTTGGTAATTAAAATAACCTTTAGATGCAACCCGAGCTCCAAGTCCTGGCTTTCATTAATCGTATTTCAGCAGAGTAAGAAAATATGTTGAAAGGGAAAACTGCCTTGATATTCAACTGCCAAAAACAGGAACTTGTCAACAAGACTCAGAGTCACGCTCCGGCCTTGCTAGCAGCGCTGTGGGGCTGTGCTTTGAGCTAAATGCCAGGGACACCGCTAAACACAGCTTGTTTGCAAATGACTGCGTTCTGTTTTTATTCACGTTTCACACAGCGTGCCAGCTTCTTTTACAGTCATGCTCCCAAACCATCCAAGGATGTTGAAGCATTTAACTGAACTCCACAAATGTCAAACTGATGCTGGCACGAGAAGGAAAGTCACCAAAGTCAGCAGGGTTCGTCCTCTGGAGGCCATGAATGTGTGTGCATACGCATGTAAGACAAAGAGAGAGGAAGCGTTTTAGATTCGACACCTCAGACGGAAATATTCTGGAAAAAGGACCTTTTGCTTGTAAAATGCTTCAAACTCAAGTGAAGCTGAAGACCGGTGAGTGAATTTAACACAGCAGTTCAGGATTAGTGTGATTTATTAAAATCAATTTGAACAAATTACATGTTAGATCTGATTAATAGAAATAACACTTCTGGTGTTAACTGATCCTGGGGCAGTGCGACCGGGGCTTCAAACACACTGTGTCCTGCCATGCTGCAGTAAATCCTCCACAGTTTTAGACACTTTCCAACGTTATTTTCCCACACGTTTCACAGTGTCATTTGAAAGCACTGAAGCATTTCTGAAAACCAAATTCTAAAAGCGCCAAACAAATCTTTTACACATACGAACACACAGACATGCAGGCAAACATTATCAACCGCCAAAATAAAAGCCTGCAGTTCTGCATGAATTTGTGTCCTGTGTGAAAATCCCTTCAAGCACCCGCAGAGTGAAATGGAAGCACAGCATGTTTGGACGCGACACAGACGAATTATCTGCTGGAAACAGATTTTTCAGGCTGTTCTTACCCCACTTGTCCTACTCAAAAGAGAGGTACCTTTTAACGCCCTCCATCCTGCCTCAGTGTTTAACAGGTGATTCCTGTCTGAGCAGCGGAGTAGCCGTCTGAAAGGCAGACCAGTGCAGAGCACGGCAGGGGGCTGATGGGTTGACCCAGATAGGGGGAGACAGACTTAAAGTTCAACCAGGACACACAGGAGAGCTTTGAGTACCGTGTTATGATGACCACTGCTTCTCTCTCTCTCTCTCTCAGACACACACAAACCCGAAACCATCGGCTGTGCTCCGCATGTCTCCTTTAAAAACCCCCATCATCCCCAGCGCTGTCACACTTTAATCTCCAGTTTGTACAACAGCACACCTAAAAAATGCAGCGTTGAGGATTTGCCTGCTTGCCACTGTAATTGTTTTCCTAACGCACGTTTCAACACATTCAATCAGAAACTCAAAAAAAAAAAAAAAGAAGATGCAAACGACGCCTGTGTCTTCACCTCCAGACACGGTTTCATTTCCTGAAGACACAGCCTGAATATCTGAGAGAGACATCAAAAGTGAGTTTTTAAGTGTATACACATCCATGCAGACAGAGGGCTACTGTACACATGAACAGAGGGACTGTCTGCAGACGGTCACATGGATGATCTTAACACAACTGCTCCCAGTGGTGCTGAAACACCGGCAAGTTAGCGGATGATCACAAACCCATGTTTGATCGAGTGATAAACTGAAGTCTGACCCACTTACGGTTCAGCGAGTCTTTGATCTTTGTGATCCATGTGACCTGACGCTTTGACATATGAAGTCAAGAACACATCAAAAGTGCTGCTTAAAAGGTGGAAGCACAATCACCTTCCATCTCATAACTGTTTGCAAACAGCAGTTTATGTGAGCGAATGAGCTACATCTGAGGGAGTTTCATCATATGGTGCAACAACAATCACCTGAAGCTCAATATCAGCAGAACCGTTGAGCTTCTGGTGCCTACAGTGCTTCAAATATGGATGCTGCTGCAAAGAAGCTGCAAACTGTAAAATGTGGCAGCTCAGAAGATCTTTGCAATCAGCACAGTTTCAACATGGACAACCAAGATTAGTGTCACCAATTCAGTATCAAACCAAATGTGAAATATAGTCACAATCTGCCCTTCTGTTCCTGCGTGATGGCCAGAGAAGTGCCTCTGCAGAACATCTGATGTCACTGTGAAGTCGACCTTTGACTTTTTGGATAAAAAATGTCATCACTTCTTTAGTCACAATTAGCGCATGAATTCTTGAGTTATGGAAAAAAAGGTGTTGTGTGCAGTCAAGGCGACCTCTGACCTTTCATGATCAAAGTCTAATCAGTCATCCTTGAGTCTACGTGGACCCTTGTCACGGGGTCTTACTGATGTGGGTCTGCTGTGGTGAAACTACAATAACGGACTGCTACATGTGCGGTGTGGGAATTAGGGTTGCTGAGGAGGCGGCAGCCCCTGCGAAAACCAGACATATGAAAACCATCAATTGATAAGAAAGTGTGTTACAGACTCGCAGCTGAGAGAGCGAGCGCTCATGTGGACGAGCGAGAGAGAGAGGGAGCGTGAGAATATGAACAGATGTGTCAGCGCGATATAAAAGCTTTCTTTGATCACGGAGCCTAATGTTACTCAACAGTTCTGTGGCTTTCAGTGAAGTGTATGATCTGCGCTTCAGACTGGAGTCTTTGTTAACAGTGACAAACAGCTAGATCCTGGTTCAGGGTTCGCTCGCCTCCTGCGTGACCCGTCTGTGTCCCCCACGCGCGAAACTACGGAGAAACGGCGGTGGGTCACATCTGGAGCCGGCGGCCAGGCTCTCCCTCTTCATCTCATTGATCTCATGTATTAGTTTCACGTTGTTGACGGTGAAGCTGCTGACATACAGTATGCTGTAGCATGAAATGTCAAATTAGTATGACTGCATGGAGATAATTACGTCTCTGCAAGATAAACACATTCGGCCTACGAATCTACTTCTACACATCACCACTCTTAAGTTTTGTTTGGCTGAGAGCTGCTCCTGGTTGATTTAGGAGTACATGCATGCTTTTGGCCTCTTCTGAAAGGTAGCACTCTTAAGATTTATCCCCCGCAGTCAGAATCACTCTAAGTGCTCCTGGCATTGAGTAACTGTAGTTTGAACACACTGAAGTAAAGTGTTTTTATTTCCGCCTGTTTTTTTTTTTTTTTTTTTTTTTTGCAAATAGATGCCTACAGATGACTATATCTGAGCGTTATTAGCTAGAAAAAACAATGGGACCACAGCATGAAGCCTGACCTGAGTCCAAGGTCAAAAAAATGCTAACGATACCACAGAAAATGAATATTTTACCTTACATTTTCCTCGTTCGTCAAAGGCTATTTTATTATATTTTTATGCTGACAAAAACAACACTATATTTATATTCATGTAATCCATTCATAATTTTGGTATCTGTACTGAACTTTTAAGTAATATATCTTCATACTACATATTTACTATATCTACTGATTAGAAAATTCCTACTTGCGCTAAATTCCTCAGTTGTTTTGGCTGGTACAGGCTGCAGATGTTGATCGTTGTCGTGAACAGCTGAATGGTCCATCACTTGAAATGTTGCTGCTGCAAAGAATTGTGGGATGGCATTATCTCCTCTCCTTTCATAAAGGATGGTCCAGTGTATCCTTCGCTCGAGCAGGTACAAAGGGAAGCGCTGAAGCACCTCTCCTTTGCATTTAGAGAATTTGAACAGCTCACATCACGGCCACCACTTAGATACTGTCAGGTCATTTCACTCAATGAGAAATCTTCAAAAAAAATGCTGCACTTGTGTTGTTGAATGGGTGAAGATGTTTGCATGTGTTTTCTTTCGCTGCTGTGCGCTGAGCTCTCCACAAAATCCACAGAATCCACAGATTTTGGTGCTTCCATTAAAGCACCACTGTGTAGGATTTGGTGGCATCTAGTGGTGAGGTTGCAGATTGCATGTAGGAGAATCTACTAAGGCGCCCTCTAGAGCCAGTGTTTGGTTTGTCCATTCTGGGCTACTGTAGAAACACGGCGGTGCAGCAGGCCAGACTCTTCTCAGGTAACAAAAGCACAATGATTCTTCTTTTGAGGTGATTTTACACTCGTGAAAACATGCCTGCCATCCTCTGCTGGTCCTTTGAAGTGAATACATTTGGCTATAAAATTGTCTTTTTGTAAAATGCTGCCAATGCTAGGCTTTTCCAACAACGTTAATCAATAATAGACACAAATAAATAAACAGAAAATTAGAGTCATTATACAATTTTCTTCAAGTAAAAGTCGACTAAAACCCAAAATCAAATGACCGAACTGGGGCTCAAATTAATAAATATTTTTGTCTAAAGACTTAAGTATAAAAAATGAAATGCCACAGTTGAGATTGGCACGCAGCCTCCCCACGGCGCACACATCTCACCCAGTCTCTCTCTCTTTCACACACACACACACAAACACACACCTAAACTCACAGCAGCCAATTACAGTGTGGCTTGGATTCCCATTTGCAATTACCAAGCAGCTTGATCCTGTCAGAAGATTGGATTGATCCCATTTATGTCATTTAGGTCCCTGGAAAGCAAGTATTTAATGAGGAGTAACTGCCACTCATTATGAAATGAGCACACTCATCATGCTTCAAGGTTATTGGGGTTATTGTGCAATAAAAAGCCAAGCTGAGCTCCAGTAAAACCCAGAATGTTTCTATTAAAAAAACACATTTTGAGAGTATTAATTATGGACACATTATACGTCTACTGTACTGCAGATTTAACATGTTTTTTGACTTGTCTTAATTTAAAAACAGCACGTCTTTCACCCTTCTGCTCACAGGAATTATAAACAAACTTTCAGTGGCTGCCAAATTAACATAAGTCACTCGATGCGGAAAGCTTAAGTCCTTTTATCTAAAGCCAACTTTTGCAGTGCATTGTCAAAGTGAAGCAAATTTCCTCTTTCTTGCAAGTCTTCACATTAGCACAGCGACCAGCCTTTTGTTATGGATTACACTTTTAAAGCAGTCACAGGAAAAAATGAAATGAAAGGAAACATTTTGCTTAATTTGAATTAAATGAGCATGAGGCTATAAAGGACAGGGGAGTGTCCCTGAATCGCTTCCTGAATTGGGAAAAGCGGCAGTCAGGATTAAATTAATTACTGGCATGAGACAGGAAGGGAACCTGCAATGACATGAAAGGCCAAATGTTTGTACAGCTTATGAACACCCATCAACCTCGCCAACCTCCACACCCTCATTGTTCACCGTGCTGTCTGAGCCTCACACTACTTCCTGAACTGACATAATGAAAAACACTCATGCAGGGTGGCTGCAGAGCGGGCTGGGAACTGTGAGCTGAAACTTACATCACCATACATTTTGTATATCACAGTAATGATAGATGTCAGCATTTCTAATTTTTCCCTGACAGGACAAGACAGCGATAGTAAATACTGATGCCTGGAGTTATTTTCAGTTAACTGCTGTATTAATATACTGTACATTACTGTGGTTGTGGACTCATACATGGTGGACGTTCAGAGCTTATCACAGAGCACAGCTGATGCCAAGTCTGTATCTATGTGTGTGTGTGTGTGTGTGTGTGTGTGTGTGTGTGTGTGTGTGCTCCACTTTCTCACGACAGCTGCTGTACAATTTCAGGATCTTGTTTTGAATGAAATATTTGCAGCTTGGTATTAGAAACCATGAATCCAATGTTTTCACCAGTACCTCAAAGCCATCTGTCGCCACAGCTTGGAAAACCACCATCTTTCCACATACATCAGGTCATGTGTGAGGCGACCTTTCGCTATCCTATAGCTGCACTTATCAATGTATTTTTTAAAAGGTGTCGCTCGCAGTGCAAACTCACAGGGAATGGAGGTCTACGGAGCATTTTAGCCTCTTTCAGCTAACTGTTTAGAGCTGTTAAACTGTCACTGTTCACAGCAACCAAAACCAAAAAGAGTGAATATTAGACTTACAGGTGGACACAAACAAGAATGAATGAATGAATGATAATGTTGCTACATGTCTCCTGGATGTGGAAACAGGCAAATGTTCACCACAAGAGCTTCACAGGGTGATAATACATCAGTAGCCATATTTACATCTCACTGTCAAGCACCTTCGATGCAAACTTCTGTAAAGCAACAAAAAAGAAATGAGAAATAGGTGCGTTACCATCAACTGGTTTGGAGCAAATAAACTAGAACACACAGAGCTCAGTACTGTCAGAAGGTGGCAGTACAGGCTACGTTACACTGTAATAAACAGAGGAAGAAGTAGAGGTCGCGAACTGGAAACGAAACCAGCTGTTTGCCAAATGATGATAGATCTCAAAGAAGAAACAAAACCGTATGAGAAAATCTGGAGGAAGTTTTCCCGAATTTCCATAAACCTTTTCTAATGAATTAATACTCAAAATGTGCTCATAAAAACTCAAGTTGTGCTCCCTCTAGTGGCCAAAAAATCTAATCATCGTGACATCTGCTTTTACTCCAAGAGCTCCTTGAGTCTGAGCCGGAGTTCATTCTCAAACATTCCTTGTGCACGCGGCTTCGTTGTGAGGAGATTAACAAGGTTACAGCAGCAGTTGTCAGGCACAGTCTGTCGCTGCTTTCATTTCACTCAAAGTGAAAATATTTTTACAGGAAGCATCCTGCTTTAATCGACTTCTCCATCTTCACTGAGATTTTCTTTGCATGCAAATGAGCCTTCCCTTTAGCATGAAAAGAAAGAGTCCACTGCTGTTCCTCATGCTCTATAAGTGACAATTGAAACCCACGGTCAATGCAACATCTCTTCCATTGTGCTGGGTATCAGCATGACATGCAAGAGACAGGATTTTATGATAGTTTGAGGTGATGGATGTGTAATGTAATGAGTTTTGTGACTTTCCATAGCTAACAATCCTTTGTATATTTTGATATATTGTTGCCGTTCCCATGGAAAATTGAGGTCAGATTGGAGCTTTAGCATCTGTGGAGCTTTATTATATATGATTAGTTTGTGCAGCAGTTATTTCCATCATCCTATCTGACCCCAATTGACCTGAGAGAGCTCAATGTAATCTCCTTATACCATAGTTGGGATTCTTTCTGCATTTTTTGAATGTCATCTTTTTGCTGTGTTTTCAGACTTACATACCATAATTTTGAGGGCTTTGAACAGATGAGCCGTATTTTATTGCTGTGGTTAACAGCTTATCTTACCATTTTTTTTTTTCAGAGTGTCACTCTGAGCATAAGCTTTGGGCACAGTCTCTAATTTCCTATTTACTGCATGTAACAGCTCTGCTTCAAAGTCACATACAGAGCAGCCAGAATGTCATATTCTCACTAATCCCCACATTAAAACCCCCACTATCTTTTTTTTGCATCACTGGTATTTTCCACATTCATGCGTCTCTCAACCTCGCGTCACATCCTGTGCAGCCATTCCCATCTTAATTATGATGACAAGATCAAAAGTTCACTTAAACAGAGTGCATGTGTGTGTTCCGTCACATAATCATATGCACATAGAAACTGTATCTGCGTGTGGAAAGAAGCTTCGTGACCCGACAATAACTACACAGAAAAATAAGCATGATGTGTAAACACACAGAGCAGCAGCTGGGAGACAGACATCAATCACCCGCCCACGCTTGACATACAAACCCTCTCTCTTCCAGTCTGTGACGACCCACAAATATGCATAATATTCTGCACCAATGACATCAACAAGCTGGTGGCAGAGAGGAGGACCCAAACACGACTGATGCTATCAGGACACATCACTCCTCGCACATTATTCCTATTAGATTCTTTGTTTTTCAGGCCTGGACCCTGATGCTGACGAGTTTTTCATTGTGTTTGTTGTTGTCTGCATTAAGAGCTAAAGCTACAGGATTTGGGGAAATAAATAAGCAAACCAAATTCAGCAACATGCATAACTAGGGCTGCAACTCATACATATTTTGATTATAAAATAATCTCGTAATTATTTCTTAAATAAAACAAAGGATTGTTGTGTCAGAAAATAGCCCCCGGACGTTCCCAGAGGGACACGAGGGAAAGGCAAGGTGAGCCGATTAAAGCAGTTCGTGAGTAAACACAGAAATATGGTATAGAATTAAGCAGAATTAAAACAGTGAGATAAGAAATAACCTCCTAGAAACAGGGAAATGCATTCCTCCAAATATTTTCAATAGACAAATTTAATCCCCCTCCCCCGGTCCCATCCCTGCCACAGCTCTCGCTCTGTGGGAAACACTGCTGCTCAATACCAAACAGAGACAACGACTCGCCGGTGAACCCAGCAGAGCATTGGCAGCCAGCCGTCTTCCTCAGGAGAAGGTGAAGAGCTAAAAGTCAGCCAAATAAGATACCAGGTGACCGGAAACCAGACGCCTAATGAACGCTGCTGTGGCTCCATATCGGTTGGTTGTGTTAACAGGAAAGTGTTCAACTTTACAAGCCAAGTGGCCAAAAGATGCATCAACAATAATTCATGTTCTACTGATAACTTCAGCGCTACAAGTCAACATCACTCACATCGCAGTCTCACAGAAATGAACACGTTTACGGCCGAGGGTGTCGACGTACGTGTCGTGCACTCAGGGCCCCAAAGTCCAGGCTTAACCCTCAGGCCGACACGCCGCACCTCCACCCTTCACCCAAACTTCACCTAAATCATTTCTTACTCTTATTATATTAGTCTAAGCTCAACTACAAAGAAGAGAGGCTCAGTCAAAATGACCTCATTCTGCAAAAATGTCCTCAGTCTGAATCTCACTTTGGCCTTAACAGGGACAGACGCGCGCGCACACACACACACACACACACACACACACACACACACACACACACACACTTAACTGGCCTAAAATTACAGCACAGGACAGTAATTTGGACTCTTGACAGGATGATTTAGCTTATGTGGAATTAATGGACACAGATGATGAATGAGCGATCAATTACTCATGTTGGATCTAATGATACTGTATTTAAGCCTCTGCACAGAAGAGTTGACAGCGTGTGCCGCATCGCTCTCTGAAGCCTAATTGAATTACAAAAGAAGGGGAGGACAGATTCTCGTATTCTGCCTCCACAATAATTTGACACACAGCTCCCCAAACATTTTTCACCCTCAGCAGGGAAGATGTTCGCATCCTCTGGCAACATCCTCACCCCCTCCCCGAAGGCATATCGCCGACGAAGCATCTCCCCTCAGCAGCTCATGTAACTTTCCCATCCCGAAAGGACAGTGTGGGCCAAAATCTGCTCTGATGTAACCCTTTGATGTAACTGAAGTCTGCAATTTGGTTACATCAAATCTAGTTCAGGGGATGTGTTTTTTAACACAATCTTAACCTCAAACTGGGCAGAACTTTATGCAGTGAAAAAAGCAGCGTAACACATTCATCCCTCTGTTCCAGTCATTATATGATTATCTCACGGTGTGTCAGAGAGACGTCCTTCATCTTCATGATCAGGTTAAAGAGTATTTACTGGTTCACATCACAAGTTATCAATTTGGTTGTCTGTTTGTACATCAGAGTGGAGCTGAAACCCAATCATTCAAGTCACCTTTAGAGCAAAGATGCCAAACATCCACTTGTTCGAGTGTCTCAAACGCAATGATTTGGTTCTTCTCTGCTGTATATCACAATAAATTAGAGGGTTTTTGTGGGCAAAACAATCAATTACAACCTCGATCCCAAAAAAGTTGTGGCAGTCTGCAGAACATCAATAAAACAGAATGCGATCATGTGCGAATCCTTTCTGACACACTCAACTGAAAACAGCACAAAGACAGTATATTCACTGTTCGACCTCATCAGCTTCATTGATTTTTGTAAATATCTGAAACATGTTTCAAACAAGTTGGGACAGGAGCAACTAAAGACTGGGAAAGTCGGAGCGAGGTTCACCACTTTGTGAACACATGATTGGATAAAGGAGATTAATACATGGACTCTGCAAATGGCTGAAATCTGTGTTTATTTACATTTTACACAGCGTCCCAACTGTTCTGGAGGGTTGAGGGGTTCAGGGTTGTACCGTTGTTATCATTAAAACAATGGTTAGTTGAAGACCTTCATGTGAGTATCTCTCCGTCTCTACGTGCTGCGTTTGAGTTCATTACCAAAAAAGTGGAGATGCGGTTTTGCATCGTAAATCCATCGCAAATAAAAATGAGCTGCAACGAATTACAAAAAAAAAAAAAAAACATACTAGGCGCCAAGTCTCATAGGGATGGACTCCCTTAGTTATTTTTCTTTTCCAAGCTTCATAAAATTCATCTAATGTGGTCATTATCACTGCTATTTACTGTTAACACTAATGTCAGTGTTTCCCATACATGTATTTATTCGTGGCTGCCCACATACTGATTGATTCTCTTCTCTGTCTAGTTGAAATGCGTAAATCTCACGTCATCGCAGAGCTCTGCGCAGCACATTGATTCGCCCCACTCGCTCACAAACACACTGAGAATGAACCTGTCTGCGAACAGCCCCTCCTCTTCGTCTGAATCAAAGCCTGATCATGCACAGAAGCAGGGATTTCAAGCTTTTCCCCGCAGAGGAGACGGCTGTCTTAATTCCTCAGTACAATCAATCCCAAAGGTTAGTATCATGACCACCTCCGCAGAACTCATGTGTTCACGTTGGCTCTGATAAGTTAGCCTATCTATGCTCTCAACAGTCCATCTCGGAGAGCCAACTCTTTGAAAGCACATCAGGAGCCTCGTAAGGATAACTGTGGACAAACCAGCCCGTGCTTGGATTTTGGTGCACATCCATTCATTATGGTACTGGTGCCTGGAGTGTCCAAAAGGATGAAAGACTCAGTTATTCAACACAAAGCGAAGCAACAGAGGACTGTACATATATTATTATCTAATTCTGTTGAAAAACAGTCACTGCTGAATTTCATGTTCCTACAGCTTTACTGTGATTGGCCTGGGGAGACTGTTGATAGTCATAAGACTCCTTTGACACACTTGAATTACTATCTTTCCCTTCTCCCTCCCTACAGTGGAGGGGAGATGTTTTTTACTTTGCACCACCCGCATGCCTCCAACATCACCATTAGCTGTCAAAAGCAATAATCCATTTTTGGAACTGGAACTAATTAGTTTTGGAAAGACTGTATTTCTCTGTCCAGTCGGATAAAATGCACCAAAAAAGCTTGAATATATTTTCCTTTCTGCCACAGCTAAAGTCTCGACATTAAAGCTCCATCGAGTCGGGTTGCTGATATAAACAATGCATCAAACTCCCAATGTGAAAAGGTTGTAAGTACAGCCAAACCCTGTCCTTTAACGCCAGCTAAAATCAGGTTTCACCACATTTATCTCATTGTTTTAGTCATCAGGGTTTGCAGCGGAGCCATGTTGCCTGAGCATCATGATAACCCATGTTCTGCTCCTGATGCGGTTGTTTCCATCTGAGCAACCTGTTGAAATATTATTTGCCACTTCTATTTGTACTGCTTGTAGTTCGGACTTGACAGCCTCAAACTCTTCAGCCAGCACAGACTTTAGCTCCAGTGTAAGAAGTACAGCAATGACTTTTATCAACGAGATGAGGATTTCAGGTCCGCCGCCTGTTTTTGGTTATCTGGCTGACAGTCACTGCTGCTCCTGATGGATAAAGCACTCGAGCTTGTGGCCCAGCAGTAGAGGTTCCTCCAGTGATTTTGTACTTTGGCAAATTGTTGGTCATTGGAGCAACAAAATCGAACCCAAAGTAAAAAAAATAACGACCATAAATGAAACCTTTAAACCGAGCATGTGAAAAACAGCCTCCAGTGCCATCAGCTCTGTATTTACACTGTATGGTTTCAAAGCCAACAGCTGAAGTAAACAAGCGGCTGGTAAATACAATCAACAATCTGGATAAAGATAAAGACCGAGATGGTGGACCACACAGAACTTAAAGATAAGCGAGCTTTTATTCATCACAAAGATGAGCAAAAGAAAAAAAAACAAGACTGCAATTAGATACAATGATAGTTGCTCTGTGTCTGCTGATGTTCAAGTGAGCAGTTAGATGTTAACATGATTATCTCAGGCACTGTTTTCTGTTGTTTTTCAGTCTTTCTGCCCCAATAATGACCAAAATCCTTTAAAACGACTTTAAGTCATTTTGAGCATTGCACAGACCTCGATAGAGGAGCTGATAGCGTCACAGCTAAATGATTCTCAGAAACCAGACAATGTGGGTCCGGCTCTAAATGGACACAAATACTTGAATCCCATCCCTAATGACCTCATACTTCACATGCTGTCATTGTGCAAGACCATCCACCAAAACACCATCTTCTCATGGAAGCTCAGAGCAGATGCAGGCACTGATGCCGTGATGGCAGAATGTGGTGCAGCTCCATAAGTGAAACGACCATTCAGTCTGCGAAATGTTGCCAATGTCACCACTTATTCACACATACGTATAAACAGAATTTACAAAAAAAAAAAAAAAAAAAAAAAAAGTTATACTGCATGTCATCTTAAGGGATAGCATGACCCAGTTTGGAGAAGCAGCAGGGGCACCGGTGTAGGACGCAGTATTGTCAAAACATATATTACTAGTTACTTTCATGTGATAGTAATGTTATTTTACAATATTGCCATACAGTAAAGCGTCATTGATGACACTACGTAGTAGTACAACGAGCGTTATATTTGGCTGTATATTTGTAATGATAACGCTATCGCTGCTAATAGCCTCAGTATAACCTGGTCCGACCTTCGCTTCTGACTGCTTTGACAGGAATTTTGATGACAAGCTTTAATCTGTGCAGCCGTCTGCATCCCCTCTGTGCAGGCATCGCGTTTCAGCCGTGTGTCACAGGAGGAACAGCGACCTGAAGCGGTTTTGTCAAAAATGCGCGCCTAACGAGAGGCTGACACACGATAAAAAAAGGCAGTAGGAATAAATATTGCACCGACTTTCTGAAAGCTGGAGCTACAGCCATGGTCAACATTTCCCATCATGCCTTGCTGGACTGAGTAGTCTGTTGAAGCAGCGTACTGCTGTAGACAGGAGCAGCAGCAAAATGTACTTTAGCCGCGCAGAAAAGGCTAACCTTAAATAATCAATATCCATTTCAGCGGATGCTCTGCTGTGAATGTTTTCAGCGCTTTGCCTTGACGTCAGACAACCGTTTGCACTGCACTACATTTTCTCAACCGCACGGCTTCTGTATTGTCATGCATGCCGTGCACTGTATTACAGTGGAAAGTAAAGAGGAATGACTGTGACGGCAGCAATGACAAAATGCCATTCACTGTGAAGACAAGAGGGTAACCTCTTGTCTTTACGCAGGAGAACATCTCCAGATGGAGACTGAACAGGCCGAAAGAGAGGGGGGGGGGGGGGAACTTGTGTGGAAAATGCATTTCAGTCTGGTTGTTTGCTAAATCGTATCATTTATTTGTTGGCATAATCTCACCTGATGTTTGTGCAGCAGCGCTCTTCATCGAGTGTCTATCTGGCTTATTTGGCCGAGGTTTTACATAATCCTCTGCGGAGAAATGATCACTGGAAAGGTGGAGTTGTCTCACATGGAGTGTTGTTTACAGGAGAGAAAATGTAGCGTCAAAGGAAACAGCTGTCTGGTGTCGAGGTGAAGCGCGTTGCTCGGCTTCCCGTGCTGACGCCATGCTGCTTCTCCAAACTGGGGTGGTGCTGCCCGCCACCTACTGTAGATAACACACCTACTATGGATAAGTGCTGCATGCAGCCCCACTTCAAAAACCCTGAACCACCCCGTTAACAGTGTCATTTTTCTGATGTGACCACTTAACTTCCCCTCAACTTGTTATATCTACTTCTACTTAAATCAGTGAGCAGCAACTCAGCAAGACACAAATGTCTAATCTGCTGTTGAATCACACATAACGCTTCCAGTTAAAATTGGATATTTGTAAGATATTAGGTCGACCGTGACAGCAGCGTCGGCAAAGAGTGTTTTAATAAACGTCGTCGCCCAGCAGCAGCGATATCGTACATATCTACTCACATCTGCAGTTTTACCACGGTGCAATATTTTCCATAAAATATATCAGATTATTTCTTCATAATACTACATGCCACATGAGATCATACTCTGTGAGAAATCCAGGCTTAGTTCACTGAACAGCATGAGCATCTAACTTCTTACTGCATAATTTCCTATTACTTTTGGACGGCACCCAAAGAACGCTGGAGTGAACCCAACTGAATGTGTCTGAAAGTGTGACAAAATACACTCATTTAGACAATAATCATGGGGAGCGTGTTTATGGGTCATTAAATGAAAGCATACTGTGATGAGGAAATTTCACACGCTAAGCTCCTGCTCATTAGAGCGACGCGTAGGACTCAACTAATTACTTTACAAACGTGACAGGCCACGAAGAATGTGTCATAATCTGCCTCTTGAGAATTAGTGCACACCTCTGCACTATTGACTGTGACTTGTAGTATCAGGAAAAGGGCTGTTGAAAAGCTATTTCGGAATCGCTGCTCTCTTGCATCTCTGTAGGTAAAACAAAGAGCAGGAGTCGCTGACACACCGAGGGCCCTTAACAACGCAGTCTTTACAGCGCAGTCCGTTATATAAAGCAGATATCGAGTTAAATGATTTTGAAGTGATGCAAAACAGAAACAAAGAGAAACTAAATTACGATTCCGGCTGCATAATAGAGCTCTGATAATGGGAATATTCATTGGTGATTAGACTGAATTAAATGGATGAGTGACTGTTTTCACAAACAAGCAGTTAATGACACGATCGGCTGCCGGATAACAACAAATCATTGCGCAGCCATAAGTATTGAATACGTGGGGTGTTGAGTGCTGATGCCTCTAAGCACCTCTGAAGAGCCTGTGACCAATATATCAGCATATTACTGACCAGTTTTAGCTTATTCCAGCATACGTTCTGATCTGTCAGGGTAGATGTTGGCTGATAACGAACAACAGAAAGCGGTTTGTTGACCGAGCAGCATTCAGCATTTACTTTTCAGCTGTAAAATATCATGCACAGGTACGTCAGGGCTGCAGCTAACTGTTCCTTTCATGATTAATCACTCGATTGTTCTGTCTAGAAAATTGTGAAAAATGCTAATTTTTGCTTAATGATGAAGAAAAGCTGCAAATCCTGACGTTTAAGAAGTCGGAACCAGCACGTTTTTCATATTCTTGATTGAAAAAGGACTAAAATGATTAATTGACGATTAAACAGTTTGCATTTAATTGTTGTTCAATCCACTAATTGATTAATTGACTAATCACTGTGGCTATGCAGTACGTCTTTCACAGTGAACCTGCATTAACAGATTTTAGCTATAAGCACAACTCACATATTATCACCTTCAAGGAGACGATACGGCAAACATGTGAGTACACAAGTGCTTCTGTACTCATCCAGATACTGTAGATCAACATTAGCATTCATCTGTACCCACTTTACATGAATTTAAGGCAAACATTCAGCCACTTTTTTCCCCTGAGGAAAATATCTGGTTCCTTAGCAGCTGTAGATGTTCACTGCGTAGTCATTACTTTTGTCTGTCTGTTGTTCGGCGCTGGGCAGGTGGCAGTGGGTTCATCAGAGCCTTTTCACTGAAAACCACTGCCTGCTGACGGAAACAACACTAATGAGAGCAGTGAGAGCGAACCAAAGCGGTGGAGCGGCAGGCTGTAAACAAAACTGGAAGTTAAAAGTTGCTGTAAAGCCACGTGAAGGTAACAGGAACTGCGTCAGCTGATGAATCTCTGTGGGCTCATCACCACCGGGGGCCCCCGTACTGTTCACCGTACACATCTGATCCACAGCAGCTTTAATACGCTGAGCTTTACGTCTTATATTGTTTTCGGCTGAACACTATTGCTTCATTTCAAAAGACAAACTTAAGCATTTAAAATCTGTTTCCAATTCAAATGAAAATGAGGAGAAATTTAGTGGTTCACAGGCTTTTAAGACCTTGACATGAGTAACATCTTCCACACTTTACTTTCTGTGTCCCTCTGTGATGCGTCGGCCAATCACACAGAAAACATTTCTTGCCACTGGTGATCACGTTACTACGAAGAAATTCGGGATGAATCTCGCCTCGTGCGTCCGTGTGCGTGTGTGGATGTTCGTGGTCTGTTTCTGCATCACTCTGGAGGTTTCGCTCACCATTCAAACGTCCTCTTTTCGTTTTCTGACAGCGCTTGCTCAGCAAATTCTGACACCTCTGCTCCAAAATTAGTAGATAACATCAAACAGAAGACCTGTTGTTTTATTATTTTAGACGTGGCTTTGAACCTCGTTACTAATTTTGTAAAGACAACATGCCTCTCTCTAACCTCTGGATTATAATTAGATCACTAAGTCCTCGTGCCTTTGTAGTTGCTAAAATTGTTGTTTTCATAATGGTGCAGTCATCTGGAGCGCGTTGCTCGCGGTGCAGTGTGCTCAGGCTGAATGGGGCAGTGTTCGTGGGGGTTACATCAAATGGCATTCATGTGCCTGCCATAATAATCATCATTATATGCCATTCAGCTGAATCCCCCCCGTCGGCTCATAGAGAGTGACGAGGCGTTCTGATTGAGCTGTTTGCTTGTTAGTGCGCTGGGTGAGCCGAGCCCTGTTTTCAGACCCGCTAATGATTAAATAATAAAACCAGCAGCAGATAAGGGGAAGACGTGGGGCTCGAGGAGGACTGACCAACCCTGCGTGTTTTTCTTCTTTCCATCAGTTCTTTTTAACAGTCAGACAATCTGACGCATTCACAGCTGGAAGCTGCTGAGTCCGACCACAATCCTCCACTGTCGGCCTCCGAGTAGCAATGGTGGACTAAGTGCTTCATTCAAGGGCACCTTGAACACAGAGGAGAGCGTTTCTCGCTTCCCTGGTCTGATTCTCTCAACCGGGATTCAAACTGGCACCCCTCTCATCACCAGCCAGCATCTCTAACCTCTGAGCCCCCGCCGCCTCGCCTATGAGTGTGTGTAATCAAATAGTTGCCGCTCTACGGTAAGCACTCTACAGTATGCATGTGTTATGCACAGTTCCCCTCGGATGAGCATTAGGTTTTACTTGATCTCACTGCCTTAAGCTTCCCATGTGCGTCATCCCCAGCTCCTATCAAGCAGAAGAAGTTTTCACTGTATAATATTGTAAATGATTAAAAATAGCACAGAGAAGCATGGGGGGTGGGGGGGTGGGGGGGTGGAGTGGGAGGGATGGAATCTTAAATGGCTGCAAATATGCTCTCTTGTATGTATAAGTATTTATAGGCTTGCTCTGACTTTCTTTTGAAGTGAAAACACTCTCCTCTGTGAGACAGACAGAATGAGAACAAGACAAAGGGAGCATGCACGGGGGGTCGCGACGGGGAAGACCAGATGCCAGACGCCTGCTCTCGTTAACCTCGACCACGTCAGGCCGGTCATTGTTTAACACTTATCAAAATAACAAGCTTAATTCATTTTGCCCACTTGGCCATTATATAATCAGGAATCCACAGGGTTTGTGTGATAACCGTCTTATTGCCTGACTGGCTTGATGCAAAGCGCTATTGGCAGAATTCCTCTACAGGTATGCGGCCTGACAACATAACGTCCTTAGAGAACGGTGGGGGTGTTGGATCAGAGTGATGCAAACAGACAGGGTGTCATGGAATATGAAGCCTGGAAGGTCAAATTTAAGTGAAAATAAAATAAAAAAAAATTGAGTGTGCGAGGGTGAGTAAGCTTGGGAGGAGGAGGAGGAGGAGGAGGAGTACAAAGAAGGTGGGAGACGGAGATGAGGCGCAGAAGTTGGCGAGGGGAATGCGAAGCGCTGCAGAATGTGAAACCGGAAAAAGAAACAGAAAGGTGTTTTCTCAGAGGGGAAACCTGGAAAAACACAGCCTGCATTCTGATCACGCTGCAGATGCAAATCACACATACAGAGAGGATCACTGCGGCTTTGTGCGCGCACCTAATCCTGCAAACATGACAAACTTGTGAAGGCTTCTGCAGGCCGAGGCACCTTGTGAGGAGCAGGAGAAGTCAAGCGAGCGCTCGCTGGGTCCATTTTTCTTTCTCAGGTGACCCTGGAAAGAGGCCTGGACCCAGCAGGACAAGGCGGCACCTGCCAACACTGAAAAAGTGCTGTCAAACAGTGAAAAACAGGCTGGAGTTTGCGGAGCAATTTTCCCATGATTGTCGCTATTAATATTACAAACCCAGTCGCCCACGGCGGAGGCAACAAACTTATATGAGTGAAATGATCGGTCGTCTTTCTGAGAATAAAAGCATAAGCCCGTCTCTGCGCCTGTGTGTCTGCTTTGTATGAACCTCTCTCTCTATGTGAGGCGGCAGCAAACAAGATGGACAAGTTTGGCAACACAAACAGCGATAACATCATGCACACGGTCCCAGCAGCGGGACAACAGCCGTGCATGTATCTGCCGCCTAATTAGATCTGTGCGCGATCTAATGTTCGAGCTCTAATCCTTACGAGAGCCGAAAAGCCCTCTGACAGGAAATCTGTAAAAAGCAGATATGCGAGTCGGACGTAATTAATGAGAACGTATGAAGTCTTTTACATGTTTCGGGACACGCAGGAGCGCTGAAAGAAACGCTTAATGCTGACTGCGGGTTATCAGGTGCAAAGAAGCCTTGGGGGACGCTAGCAGGCGCCTTTATTTTTTTCGTGTCCTGGCTGACAGCAGGGGCATTAACTAATCTATAGCTGGGAGTTAAGTGCCTCATGAGTAAAATAAGGAGATCTTTATCCTCTCCCACTCAATGTTCATTTATTCAGCTTGGGCAAACTATAAATTAATTGCAAAGTCGTGACCTGCTGGCTGTTGTGGGTCCCCAATTAGTGCGTGTTTTTCACCCGCTGAGCCCTTTTCTTTCAGTTCTGATACTGTTAAGCTGCTCCGCCATACTGTGCCGCTCGGATGCTTATCACAGCAATCACCACAGAAACTGACAAACCCAGCAAGCAGCCCCGACTTCCCCGCCTCGCATATCTGTTAGAGAACAGTAGGAATGGTTGGACGCCATCAGCCAGATACGGGCCGTGGCTGAATAAAGTTGTCTTATTACATTAATGTTTGCATTACCTTTTGTTTTTCTTCGGATTATAGTGGGCTCGAGGATAAACTGCGTCAAATCCTCAACCAATATTCCACTCGTGATGAAAAGCAGAAAATATGCCACGGCTCTGAGACTGTGTTTATTTTATCATGATCATAATCTGATAGTCTTGGCAGAAAACATAGAGTTGATATAGTCCAGTACCTCTTGTGTCAACTTCAGCCTACAGACGTACTCTCTAACCTGTGGCCTTTGCAGTTATTAAGGGCCCCTTTCAAAACTTAAGCTCTGAGACCAACTTGAACTGTTTATACTTCACAGAACAGCTGAATCCGCGTCACACAGGAGAAACTTGAAATGGGTTTTATGACACATTAAGATTTGAATGTGTCTAAAAAACTTATTTTTAAGTCTTTTCCCTCATTGAAGAATCTGTGAATGAATTTCATTTTTTTAATTTCAAACGTTTAGCTGCTGGACGTGAGCTGTCTCCTTCTTCCCTCCGTCCATTTTCAGCATCTGTGCATTGAAGATTTCAAGTTTCCATACTGGATGATGATTGGTGAAGTCATAAAATCACGCTCATACGTGCAACATGTGTCTGTTTTTGTTGACTTGCTCAGATTTTTGTGATTTTTTTTCATTTTTCCTTGATTTTTGTGCTTCTATCATGAGTAAATAGGCTTCGTAGTGCAATGGTTTCCTTTTTTGTCTGTTTTAATTGTGTTGACTGTTGATGAACGATCAGGGTGTTTTATTTTGAAAATTTACCAGACTCCCTAAACTGTCCTGTGTCTGACTTTCTGTCCGACTCAATCTGCTGTGTGCAGATTGACAGGTCGTCTGTCAAAAAAGGGACTCAGAGATACGCTTCTGGGACGCTTCTGAAATGGAGAAGCTGCACGCCTGGTGGAGCTGCATGTTTTGTCTGGAATGGCAGCGATCTGCTCCGATGGACGAACATGAACGTACCGCGTCCGATGGAATTTAGGAGTTAAAATCCTTAAAAATTTTCAGAAAATCAATTTTGATGCGACTTATGGTTGCCATTTTTTTCTGCAATAGCCATTCAGTATATTTACATTTGGTGAGCAGAACTTTCCATAGCAGTGTTAAGTATTAGTGGCGGAGTCCACCATTACCATGCTGGATGGAGGAGTCACAGGAAATGATGCACGCGTGTAATCGAGCATTACTGTTGATCATCGACCTCCCTGTTCAGCGTTCGCTCTCTTCGCACTGTGCCACAGATGTGCTTAAAGTTACTGCTAACGAAAACAGAACATCCTGCTCCGGCTCTTTCATGTTAAAAGCTTTCAACTGGCACCAAATCAGCCTGGACTGAAATCTTAAGGATTCCAACTTCAGCACAGAGAACCGTTCCCCCTTCAGTCAATGGATCCAGATCAAACATCCAGGTGAAGTAACGACAAGCAAAACAGAGACGGAGGGGGACAAACTGTGATATGACACAGAGTTCTCCATCCTTTGCTTGATACAACACATTCTACTAGTCCAACCACAAAACAAAGACTTTGATCCTGATATGTCGCAGTTGAACTTCGTAGCCACAGTTTGTCTGCACTCAACACTCCAGTCGCTCGGTCGCTGTGGGTGAAACTGAAGCAGTGTGAGCCAGAGAGGGTTCACAAAGAGGCGGCCTTGTCATCAGAGGTGGGAACACATGACACAGACACCCGATATCGATACTGCTGTCAGAGGATACATTATGCAGGGCAGCTCCACGGTGCCCCCCACCTTTTTAACTACCCCTGCCCTCTCGGTGTAACCGATTTCATCACGTAGCGTTTACAGTAACAGGTTTTTGAGCAGTGTTTGGCATGCAGGGAGCAGAGTTTCAGATAGTCCAGTGAGCAGTAAACACGTTTTAGAAAAGGATGACCTACAGTGGCCAGGTAAATCAGACGCAAGTGAAACACCATGAGCAAAGGCAGCTTCAAAAACCTTTTTTATGAAATGAAAAGAGTAGTTATCCTTAAGAGACTCGGGTACATTCTCTCCTGAAGCGCTGATCCAGGACGACCCGAGAAGCCCACTGTTCCTCAGTTTAATCACAGTCGTGCCATTTGATGTGTGCGGCCCTGATGAAGCCCGGTCTAAAGGATTACAGTTTCTCACACAACAAGTGTTTCAAAAGATTTCCCTCATGATGAAAATAAAACAGGATGCTCCTAAATCACCATCTACTGTACAGCATCTACAGAAGGGGATCCTCTAAGCTCCGCAGTGCTGAGCCAATTTCCGTTTAGACTCTCCGAACAAAGCCAATGGATATTTAGAAACCTAAAATGTTCATTTTAATTGGAGACACATGCAAATGCCACTTAATTCTGCATTAATGCCTCAAAATATTCATTACACTGAGAGCAATAATACTGTAACAGATAGTGTAATGAACTATCGGAAATAACATTGTGCCGGCTCGCAGCCAAGTCACGCAACACCGTAAAGGGATAAACTCTATGTCACACTCCAAAACAGACGGCCCGCTCCAGCGTGGAGCGCTTCGGTTCATTCTGCAGCAGTGCATCATGGTCACTTCGGACCAGAGCGAATGCTCTGGCAGGTAAGTTGCAGTCTAAACTTCCTGAGCCGTTCAAGGCGGAGACAGCGTGACACAAATAAGACTTCTCTGGTTTTCCACATACATCTTTCAAAGAACGACACCTCTCTTTTGCTCTCGTCCACTAACTCGAGCTGACGGCACACGAGTGGGACAGAGCATGATGCCATTGTCGCCGGCCGTCAAGGACTGCTCAGATTTTCCATCTGCCGCTGTGCTTAAAAATTCAGACGTTAACCCCTTTCCTCACAGCGTGTCCAATCAGCATACTGTCTTCTTTGACATACCAGATATAAATATGGATCTGCTTTACATGCAGCAGAGACGTATCGGGTCTTCTACCTGATGCATGTGGAGGATGAGAAGCATCGTCAGCGTTCACACAGTGCTACCATCAGGTTTGGTTTTCTCGTCTGTTGTCATAAAAGCTCAAGCTAAAACCTTCTCATGTTATACTCCATGAGCCGCTCGAGCCAAAATGGTCATTTGGACCATCCTGTCTTGGCATCTTTTGTTTCTTCTTCAGCCCAAACTGAACAATTCCTTTATCTACAGCAGAGCAGGTACATTTAAGATGATTTATTGGCACTGGGCTGAGCTCACAGCACTGAATCTGTATCCAGCCATGCAGCTCAAACTGCTCACCATGTGTTGTTGGCCTCACGCTCACTGGCCATTTCGTGCACTGACGGAGGGCTTGGCCATGCAGAGACAGCAGTGCTGCTCCCTGCAATATGCGGCCGCAGTGCCTGCCAGGTTCTCCACTGAGTATATTTCATTACTCATTATTTAATTTATCCCCTTGTCACTGGACTGCTGTGCAATCTCTAACAGCGCTTAGTTCATGCCAAGAAAATTTAGGCCCACTTGTTTTTCCGTGGAGGAGGTTCGATCTATTCGACAACAGGAAATTGAAGTCTTTGTGGAGAGAGAATGTGGCATCTAAAGGCCGCTCCTGAAAGTTTAGACAGATGCTCAGGCCAAGTCAGGGGCTGCGTTTCAAGCAATCATCTGTGGCATCAAATTCCCACAGATACGGGCCAGTAAAACAAACGCTGACAGCCGGGCCGTCATCAAAACATTCCAGCTCTGATGAAAGTATGAATGGAAAAGTTTTCATATCAATCAATACGTCTGGCAATTTGCATGGAATTTGCAAAAGGCTTTTTGGAAAGGAAATTGTAAGAGCCTTAAGTTAGGCATGCACGTCTTCAGAACTTGAATGGAAAGTAGCAAATACGCTTCAAAGGCATGAACTTGAGGAAGCACGTCATCAGTCAACGCAGCACTCGTTAGTATTCACCCACAGTTTTACAATTAAGCCATTAAGCCGAGGGGTTTTTCATCCGCTCCTTTTGATCCCCAAACGCTGGACTTCTCCTCAGGATGCTCGGTGGAAATCCAGCGTGGCAAAAAGCAAATTGAATTGTTCAATGATCCGAATAAATAAATGGTATTCGTAGCTGGTGATGCTCAACCCCGTGCAACATTTAAACACTGCACATGCAGATAATACAAATTAACTGCATGCTTGATTACATGAATGCTGCTGCTGCATTGTAACCTCCTTACATGTGATTAGCCATAATTAAGGGAAGAACTTCAGAGATGCAGTTTCCTAAAGTTCTCTCTCCTCTTGTCCCACATGTTGTTTCACAAGTTAGAGAGATTTGTCTGTTTGTCTCAACGCAGCATCAAAACAGTCAAATCCAGGAGAAGTATTGCAGAGCTGCATGTGTGCTTTTATCAAATGCTGATCAGAAAGCAATGAGAGCCGACAGGAGTCTCAGGATGAGGCAATCATATTCTTTACAGGCCCTGATAACGCTTAATATTCCTCACAGGGGCTTCGCTTCACATGACGGAAATCTGCTCTGACCTTAACATTTCTGCGGTGAGTGAAATGGTAATGTCAGGAGTGTATTTAGCAAATCAGCCCGCTACAGCCTGCAAACGATGACAGCCATGATATGTGCGGGAGCCTCTTTGGCTTCTCTCAGCGGCTCTCTGTCCTCCGACGATTAAATTATGAGCGTTTTACCACCATCACTGTACAAGACAAACACCGCTGTGTCAATGTTGTCCAAACGCGCGGGGCGCGCAATTTAATCCGCAGCCCATATCCTAATTAAATTCACGGCGAAGTGGTGTGTATATTTAAAACACACCCGCGGCGCAAGTTTCACCATCGACCTGGTAATACATTAAGAAAACCCTCTGTCGTTATCGTTATTGAATTAAATCTGCAGGCTGGAGTGGCATCAATCATGGCAAAACACGGGAAGCATTATTCCAGCGGCGCGGGATGAGCGCGGGCTTTCCCCGGGACTTCAGACTGGGTCAATAATTGCTATAGTGTTTCTGCTCGCTTTGCCCTCCTCTGAGCCTGCTTAGCTGACTGCAGGTCAGTGAAATTATGTCTGCTTCAAAAGTAGGCTATAGCAAGTCGAGGTCGATCTGAACTGCCCATTACAATCAGCCGCTGCGCTGAAGCGCAGGAAGGATCATCTGCCTCAATTTCAGGAGAAATATATCTGTGGCGGTATTAAAGTGCTAAATCAGAGAGAAACAATTTAAAAAAAGAGTAATAAGTAATAACCTCGCTGAGCAGGCCGTGTTAACGTCGCGAGCACGGGCTGCTTCGTGGAGGCTCGGATTTCTAAAGACCGGCTCGCCGGGAAAGATGGACGAGCGTCAAAGATGACCCAAACAAAATGTTTCCATCGCTCAAACCACGGAGCGCCCGCACCGGACAGCACGCGGCCGCGGAGACGCGTTTTAATTCACAAAACTGCGTCTGGCTCAACCTCCGCGAGCCTGGTGTCGCTTTAAAAACATGACATGACTTTTTGTTTTGTTTTGGAGTTTTTCATCGCGCGCCGTCGCCACGCGCGCACGCACCTCTCCCCGGCTTGGACTCACCTGCGTTCCGGAGCTTCTTGTTCCGATACACGGAGAAGATGACCAAGAGGTTGCCCAGTATGTCAACGATGATGGTGAAGATGAGGAAGCACCCCAAAGTTGTGGTAACCCACGGCGGGCGGCTCAGGACGTCGTCACCGGCTTCTGGCGAGGAGCTGTTCAGGTGAGACCCATTTATAACCATTGTACACCGTCGCCGAACTTTCTCAACGGAGCCAAATTCAACGCGCCGTGCCTCCCCGCGCGTCCTAAAGCCTGGGTTTCGGAGACGCCGGTGGTGGGATACTACAGCCTCCCGCGGCTTTCATCCTCATCCTCTCCACGCGCGCCTCTGCTCTTCTTCGTCCCCCCGCGCGGACTGGCCCCGGCTGCCGAGGACCCGCTCCGGTTGTCTTCCCCTCTCTCTGGTGTCACTTCTGCGCCCGTGTGCCATTCACTTTGTCGGTACGCATGTGTGACACGAAGCCGCAACTTCAAACCCCGGCAGCATGTGATCAAACAGTCCGGAGAGGAGCGGTTTTATTTCGAGGGGGAAACACTGACGCCCGGTGGTCGACAGGCGGAACTGCAGCCTCACGGCTCGGGGAGCGTCCCACTTCTTTCCATTTAGCGGACGCGCGTTCATTCATGGCTTCGCGGTCGCTCGCTTTGCTTTATTTCAGCAGCCCATTCATTATGATTTTGAAGAGTCATTCATGTTTTCTCGTGTTCGTGTTTCAGGGGAAAGGCTGCACTCACGTGAGGGCTGAAAGGCGACGTGAAACGGTCTTATTTAGCCAACAGGAAGGCATGAAAGGGCTGCTGATGGAAGGCGATTCATCATGTACATTTAAATTTCACACATTAGAGGTCTAAACTGCACCCACAGCTTCCGCTTTTTCCACTTTTGTGCATATATTTCCACTGGATCTGCCTGTTAGATATCTAACACATGTTTTGTTTTGTTTAGTTTTTTTTTTTTTTTTCTGCACATTCACTCTGTGGATCATAGAATGAAGGGCTGTTGAATCCACTGAGCAGAATCACTAAAATACGCTTTTGTTTTAGCATCCTTGACAATGGGCAGAGTTTGTGCACAAAGACTGGCCATTATGCTATTGTTAGTTAGTGATGATCACAATAAATGGGTCACCCGCCCCCCTCCACACACACACACACACACACACACACACACACACACACCTCTGCAGCCTATTGAGCTGTCTCAGAAAATGACAGTTTGTCATAACAATGGGTGAAAACTGTCACTTAAGGGTTTATATTAATCTGCAGTTTTGAGGATATTTAAAAAAAATATCACGTTCGAGTAAAAACTCTAATCTGTCTGTCTTTGCATCCGTAGCCCACCACCATCAAGTTAATCCCCCTGTTGTTACAGCGTGTTTTATTGTGATACGGCCGTGCTTCCCAACAGTTTGAGCTTGTTCCTTGTTAAAAATAAACTCTTGTACATCATCAGTAATTGTAAAGTGCTGTGGGTTGTAGCCAGAAAGTGATAATTGTGTAAAAGTGTAATTTTTAGAGAAAATCAGAAGAAAAAAAGCAAAGATTAGAGACACGGCTGAAAAAATATCATTTTGTTATTTGCCTTGCATTCCCTTTAACCCTTTTTCATGGATTTTCTGAGACCTCTTCACTCATTTCTCATCACCTTTACTCTAATTTACTTGCATATTGGTGCATTTTGTGAAAATGTGACCTTGTTCAGGTTTGTTTCTCCCAATAACTTATCGACACACCGACTCATCACGGACAGACACAAGTTAATGATCACTAGATCCTTTAAGTCAATTGACAATAATCATTATATTTCACCGGCGCAGGAATAACTGAGACTGTCGATATGTGTTGCTTTTGTCACCGGCAAATCAATTCATCACTCACACTGTCGTCATGAACAGGAAGTACACACACTTTCAAGTCCTGTTGTTATTATTATTATTAAAGACGCTCATTTGAATATGGGTTGTTCTGTGTTTGTGTCGTCTGTATCTTCATTACTTTCGTCATCAAGATGCCTGCAGATGCTAATGATAATGTTAAGCTGAACTTGTTGAATCTCTGAAAAGGCTTATTTTGTTTTACCAAACCAAATCTGTAAATAAATAAAAGGACAAGTGAACCGTGCTACCGTCACAGATTTGACTCTTCTGTATGTAGCTGTCGATGGGGCAATTAAAATAAAGTTAAAAAACATCCTTACGCCTTTTGAAGCCCCTCACTTCTCTCTGTCTCGTCCTCGTGGATGTTTCAGTGTCTTGCCCGTCTGCTGTAACACAGCCATCAAGCCCTGAATTTGCTTTTATTCTGAGCAGACCCTCATCTTTCATCCCTTTCTGTGCCTCGCAGCGTTATTACGTTACAACTCAACAGCATCACAAAATCATCAGCCATAACAATCCTGAGTGGCCTTTTGAACTCTTCCTTTATCCGCCCTCTCATTGCCTTTTGGCCCATAATTTTAAGATGCAAACAGCTCATTATTATGAATAATTTGTGACTTGTATTCATGGAGAATATGATCATTATCTGTCCTCGTTCGCCCCTGTCTGTATCACATTTTTAGGTCAGCCTTTTCTTCGCAGACGTTCAGGCACATCAAAATAAAGCAGAGGGACGGAAAAAGTACAGATTTTACACATATACGTATACTGTTAGAGACGCTGGCGAGGCAGTCCAGCAAACATCCTGCAGGAAACAGCGAACGAGGCCTGAGAGAGGAAAGGACAGACTGAAAATTTGTCTTTTCTGTTGTGTTTGATGATAAAAAGGAGCTTTAGCAGCATCAGTAGAACAAGTGGAACTTTTGGAGCTGCTTCATTAGAACTGCACAAACTTATAATTGCCTGTGACTCAGTATCTCCAGTCGGGGAACTTATTGCTCTTTTTTCTCAGAGCATTAGTATTTTATGGCTTACATGACTAGCAGTGAAATGTTAATTGTTGAATTTAAACCCTGTTTCACCCTTTGCGAGTCAGGGATTGTGGGAGTTTGTACCCACGCTTGAGTCATGAACGCTGCGCTGAGATCTGTTATTTACAACGAACACGCCACAGTCGAACGAAGCGTCTCACAGTCGCTGCTGTTTCAGCTTCATCATTTTTTGACCTTCTCACTCTCTGTGAGACCTTTACTGCCATTATTATTAATTTGCTTTTTACATTTTTGCAAAGATCAAACTTGTTTGTATGGACTGAACTTCAACTTTAAAGTGGAAGTGCGGTAACCCGGCATGCTAATGTGAGCGCCGGCGTTACCTTCCGTCAGTGTTATTTCCCCACCTGCTGAGCCACCGGTGGCTCCTGCACACTCCAGGTCCAGGTTTACTGACGCCTTTGTGCCTGTTTTTCAACAAAACATTCGCTGTATCCATCCAGCAGATCAGCCGAGTCGCGGTCTGCGTGTCATTAGAGTCTGCAGAGTGTGGTTCTCTCCTCGCTGCATTCATTCAAGGGAAGGTCACACAAATAATAGAGGAGGCGTGTTAGCAGAGGTTGATGATATATTCTGCTGGATTTACTGAGGTCACGAGATAACTGACTGAATTCTCCTGCTCTGAAAATGAGGCATAATCACATGAATTGTAAAATCAGGCTGCAGCTAAACTTTTCCACGTCTTTTTCAGACAGTAAAACGTGCATTTGGCTGCACTTTCCTGCAGCATTAACATCCATATCAGCACCACCTCCACCTCCACCTCCACCTGCTCTCTCTCGCTAGTGATTTTCACTATTCACACGTGCACATGTATGCAAGAACATTTCCATCTTGCGGCTTTTCACACTCCTCATGGCAGCGCTGGAATAGACTGAGCACGGGGACGTCCAGCAGATGGCGGCAAAGAAAAACACGTCCAGATACCGAACACCATAAAACTCAAGAGAAGGAGGAGGACGTCAATTATTTCATTACACAAGTCGCTGTTTTTGTATGGTGTTCTTGTAATGTATTTAATATTCAACAAGTTTACGCGACAATTAATATGTTTTTTTGTGATCTGCTAACCGTAAACAAGTCACAGATTTGAATCGATCATTAGTGGAGCCTTGGTGATTGCTTTCATCAGACAGACTTAAACCTTTTTGTGTTGCTTTCATTCACAACAGCCGTACTGGCGTTTTTTCCTGAAATGAAACTGGAGTACAACCAGCGGTACAGATTTCCCTGCTCCCGTTCACACACGACCTCATGCGGGAAATGTTCCTGAACATCTCAGGGATCGACTGCAGGTGTGAAAGGAGCTTCAGTCATCTGAGCTTCTGAGCTCTCGCTGACTGTAACCAGCTGCTTCCTTTGTAAATCAGGTGCTGAACCTGCAGACCGAGGCCAGACGTTCAAAACGCACAGCAACAAGCGGGGCTGCGGCCTCGTACGTGGCGAGCTCGTACGCCGCCCACTGCTCTAATCACAACACGTAGTGAGTAAAGAGCTCGAATCACAGATGGCAAACAATAAGCACCCGCTGGTTGACTGTTTGTGTGTCTGTTGGAAGTGAAGCGATATTACAGACTATTCTCAGCACCTCCCACACAGATATTTCAATGAACTCCAGGGCCGACCTGTCAGTCAGGATCTGCAGGGACAAGATAATAAAACTTACATTTAATAAAAGATAATAAAAGATAAGATAATAAAAAGATAATAATAATAAATAATAAAAAATAATAAAATAAAATAATAATAAGATAATAAAACTTACATTTCTGCCTTTCCATAATTACAATTTGGACTTTAGAAATAAGTGCAAAAGTCTGACCAAAATCCTAAAACACATATATGCTGATTTCTCAGTAAAAAAGATTTGACGGTGATCATGTGAGCTAACTCCTGCTGCGAATCAGGAGCTGAGAGTTCCTGTATCTGCCTTCTCTCTCTTGTTGGAGTCCTGATTCACTCATTTCCCGGCTGTGCATTTATAAGCA
This sequence comes from Chaetodon auriga, assembly GCF_051107435.1. Taxonomy (NCBI): domain Eukaryota; kingdom Metazoa; phylum Chordata; class Actinopteri; order Chaetodontiformes; family Chaetodontidae; genus Chaetodon; species Chaetodon auriga. Next base: position 18,478,041 of record NC_135077.1, read on the forward strand.
TCCAGAGCAATCAGGCTTTTATCTAATGGATAATTAAAGTCAGTTTATAAATCAGTAATTTCAGCGGCAGGGGAGCGAGCAGGAACATGTAACTGAGCCCGAGACAAGTAATGAACAGGCATCCGAGAGGAGGAGAGACGTGTCTGCAGGGGATGCTGTGTTTTGTTTCGACTCTGATGCTTTTAAGAAAGCGCACGGCTGCTACAAGGGTTTACTTTCACTGAAATGGTCTTCAAGAGTAAACAGGCCGAGCGGGCTGCTTTATGCCGCACTGCCATTCCCTTCTTTAGAGGACAGAGGAGGAGGAGGAGGATTTTTTTTCTGATTTATGCCAATTAAGCACCTGAATTTAAAGAGAATTGAACAGAAAACAGAAATGAAGGCGCGCGTTTCATCTTCCTCCAAAATACCTGTAAAGAAGCCTCTTGACTTCAATGGCTGAAGGGGAGAAAATGGAAGAGGCAGAGGGAGGTGGAGGGAGATGCACGGCACCGTGTTTGGTTTCATCACACCAATCAGAAGCGGCTTGAAGAGAGCCATTACGAGTTCTGTGGGTGATGGAAAGGGGAAGGGTGAAAGAGGGAAAGGGAGAGTGGGAGAGGAGTGCTGCGTGTGGGGGAGGGAAAGGGCGGTGAGGACGGGAGGGCGCAGAGAGGACCCCCCCCCCCCGCATGCCCCTGCCCGTGTGTCTCATTGGTGGGAGCTGTCAGCGAAATGAAGGAGAGGAGACAGAAGTAACGTAATGAGCGCGGCCTCGACGCAGGCCGCCATGTCTCTGCTTGACCGGCCTTCACTACATCCCACAGAGAAACAAGAGCGTTTGCTTTTATCTGCTGCACCCCCCATCCACCCACCCACCACCCTCCTCCATCCTCCATCCTCCTCCTCCTCCTCCAGTTGGCCCATTGCCATGACAACAGCAGAGCTCCACCCAGGAAGGAGATGCTGGTAGAAAGAGGATTATTGGGGTCAGTCGTCTGTGTGTGTGCGTGTGTGAGTCTGTGTCACACAAGTTTTCTCACAACACACGATGATGCACAAACACACAACAACACAGCGTCTGAATTAGTCCGACGTGAATGGAGCCAGACAATCCGTGTGTTGTCTTGGCTGTTTTTGTTTGCTCAGCGTGGATTCTGACCTCCTCCAGAGCGAAGGACGGAGGACGTTAGCGACGTAGCTAACTAGCCTCTCTATTGTTTACTGTTGCTTCCTCATGACGGAACACTGTTATTCATTTTCTTTGGCAATGGAGGTTTAACAATGACCACAACGTCCCCATCATCCCACGCTTCTTCACGCCATCTTCAAACTCGCCTTGTTTTGATTGACAGACAGACCCTGAAGGGCAGATCTTACATGCTGTGCATTTAAAGGGCTGCTGCATTGATTTACGATTGAACTTCCATAAAGTTGGGAACTTTTTAAACAGAAGCAGAGGTGGAGATTCCCTGACTTCAAGTGGCCAAAATGCTAAAAAAAAAAAATACAAACAGATTTTCTAACAATACGTCATTCTTAGACCTTCATGTCCAGTAAACGGACACTTCTTCTTCTTCGCATTAATAAATTGTGACTGACAGTGCTAACTATTTACAGCAGAAAGCAGCCGAACAGCTGTCAGATGATGCCATGTGCTAATTTATGTGTAGTCACTTTTAAGGGCTCAGGTAGAAGGTAAGCTTGAAACCAGAAGCTCAGCTGAGAAACAGGCAGGTTACGGCTGAAGATCAGAAGGTAGACAAGGATCAAACCAGATCCGGCGAAGGAATCCAGGCAGAGAATCATCAGACTGTGAGTGAGGCAGGCACACAAAGACAGACTGGAGGTGGACCAGGACACCTGGAGGCTAATCAGGACAATGGAGAGCAGGTGTGGGCAGAGGTGGTCAGGTGATGAGCTGGCAGTGAGGGAGTGGCTGGATGTGAATGACAGGAGCGTTAGTCTCAGGTTAAAAAAACACTGTGACTTCACTTTAAATCTGGCCTGCGGCTCCAGACTCTCAGCATGTTTTAGTGTTTTTAGGAAATCAAGGAGCAGGTCCTGTGAAAACCAGGAAACATTTCATGAAGCACGGCCCTGTTTTCAGCTTTTCTCATCCACCAGGTTTATATCTCAACATCCCATAAAAACACGATTCTTCACTCTATTTGAAAAACTTTAAATCAACATATTTGGAGAAAAATGACAGGACATCGTGACAAAGACATTTTCCTATCAACGAATCTTCAAAAGATAGAAAGATTGGAAACTGGTAGACACATTCAGAGCTCATTCATTGTCCGATTGTTCGTCCTTTTAAGCCTCTTTGCACCGTTGTTCCTCCACCTTCCTCCTGTCTCTGCCTCAGTCAGCGTCTCTCAGCTTCTTTCTCATGACTGACTGCAGACATTCAGTCCACGTGGACATGTTTAAGCAGCATGATAGCCCTCTTGTTAATCACTGTCTTCCGCCGCCTCTGCGTTTCTCTCGGACGCTCCTGATCGATTTGACTTGATGTTTGAGCTGTTTGATATTTGCATATTGTTCGGGGAACCTCAGCTTGCATTTGTTAATGGTGTTGAGCACACACTCTGTGCAAACAGCCAATCATAGCTTGAGGTTTGAGTGATGAAGACACAGAAGCAAATCGCTCCGTCAAGAGTTCTCGATTACACTGACTGTTTTGACTTTATGTGACTGTGATTTTTATGAGGTGTGTGAATGACATACATATAAGGTGTAATGAGCCTGTGTTACATTTCACAAGCATATGTCTTTGGCTTCAAGGAACAGAAGAGAGAGCATCATCAGGCTTCCAGCTTCTTGAGTAGAAAGATTTGATGATGCATTATGCTTCTCACTTCCTCTTTCAGCTGTCTAAGGTTCTCACGTGTCCTGGAAAACCTGGAAAACAGCTGACCGTGAAGAAGTGAAATGTCCTAAAAAGAAAAAATTGGTTTTACTTCTTCTGAATGCTCTCACATTCTCCTTTAGCTGAGACTAAGTTCGACTGATGTTAAGGCAGAAACTCCTTCAAATGTGACTGTTAGTCACTGCTGGCTGCTAACTGTGGTGGTTTTCATTAGCTTTACAGATTAGCTTTGCTTTCTTCTCCACTTTGAATCACGCTGAATTGATTAGCAGGTTTGGTTCAGTTGCTAAAGCTGATGTTCTTGCTGGCTGGTTTTGCCTGCAGAGGTTTAAGGTGCATGGTTTCATATGTATGTTGGACATCACTGAGAGCTGGATGATGATGAATGAGAAGCTGGGGTCAAAACAATGAAGCGGAGCACAACTGTATGAGTCAAATATTTTCTAAATAGTGGCTAACAGTGCTTTTTTACTTTGTTAGCATTGTCTCTTCAAACACAAGTAAAATGGACCAAACTATGACATGAAATGTTTAATTTTTGTAGATGTAACTCACAGCCGGTGTCATTAACCTCATTAAAGACCCTGTTTAATGTTATTAGTAAAGGGCCTGATATAAGAATCAGTGGCAGTTAATAATCCAACTCCAACAATCCAAAACTCTCTTTCTAACTTTAAGAAAAAAAGGGATTCAGGTCATTAATTTAGACTAATGATACATTTTATTCACATTTCCAGATTAAATACAATGACTGAATACTACAAAAAAGTAAAGTATAATGACGATTATCATTGGAAAAAGTCCTGGAAAAGTCCTGGAAAATGATGTGTGGAAGAGTGGGCGCCCTTGTTTTATTGGTTGCAATGTGCTGCCACCTTGTGGTTGTCTTACAGACTTACAGGTTCACGTCCTCTAGAGTGGATGCTAATAACACAACCCTTGAAGCAGAACACCCACAGAACTGCATTCCTGCATCCATAATATGAATAATGCATTAGGCTAATAGGTATAAAAAAATCCTAATTTATTTAATGGAAAAACACCTGGTGCCATTTCCAGAGTTAATTGGATCCACCAAGCATGAGATTAAGCAGCACATGAGTGGCTGCAAAGTGGTTCGATTACCAGCCACTGTTAGAGTTTGGAATATACGTTTCTCCACATTAAACCTCACAGACTGCAGCTGTTTCTTTCCACCTGTGAAACCTGTTTCTGAGACGGTTTTTCATGCTCTGCTGAAAGCATTGCACAGATCCACCAATCGGGCTGAGCTGCAGCCTCGTTTCAGGGTGCAAAATGGACAGAAGTGCAGGAAAGTAGCGCAGCATGACGACAGCGCCTTTCTTGACTCCTCAGACCAAAATGATGCTTCAGCTTTTATTCTTAATGAGGCTTAAAGAGAATAATGTCATTTAGATGTAGCTCCAAAGGCATGTTCTGCTTCACAAAAAGATTGCTTTTGGTCGAAGATACCTGACCAGCTGCAGTGACAGCAGGTGAGAAGTAAGGATCTCAATTACAGCATGACCTTTGACCTTGGTGCCACTGTCTAATGAGGCTTTCTGTAACCTGCGTGTTTGGTTTTTGGATGTTAGAGCTTCATAGATCAGTAAGCCTTAATAAAGAGAACCAGGCTGTGAAAAATCCATTCCTCCTCCTGCTTGAAAAGCTTTGTGTTTTTATGTAAGAAGGCCCAAATGTATTAGGAAGAGTGATACCGGTCTCCAGTCAAATATGGAGCTGGATCCAGAAGACCATTAGCTCGGCTTATGATGGAAACTGGAAACGGGAAAACGGCTCGCTCAGCTCTGCAGTAAATGAAAGAAAATCCGCCCACCAGCACCTCCAGGGTCAATAACTAACACGTTATATCTCATTTATTTCATATAAAATGCAATTACGAGGGTTATCCGCTGGACAATTTCTTGGCGCAGACCAGTAACCTCTGGAGTGTCCATTAGTTCTGAGGGAAGGAAGCGAATAAGCATTTGCCAAAACTATTCCTTTGAATGAACGACCGCAGGCCTGACAGATTATTAGAAACTGAAGAATCCATTACCCTTTATTAATGACTTACTAAGAATCATAACTGCAGATTAAAGGCTTATTATAGAGTGAGTAAGTCATCAATAAAGGAAGTTAGTTTCTCGCTTTATAATAAGCTCTCAGGTCTGCGGCTGTAAAAGTTATAGCGGGCTGTTAAATAACAGTAATCCATAACATCTGCAGCTCTCATGTGTGCACTTTGAAAAGCCCAGTGGTAATCGCATAAAAGTGTTCATAGGAGAGCGAACCTTGATGGAAAGACGTGATGAAATGCACATTCATGGCAACCCAAAAGTTGTCATCACACACGTTTCATTACCTCATGATCACTGATGATTTACATTTCTAAAGGCCGGCAGAAGCCCCTCGTGGAGGCCGCCTCATTATGAAGTGGGGTTTTATTCAGCGTGCAGCCCAGCGTGGACAAAGCGTGCAGCCCTGCGGTACAGCGGACGTCAGCATCACACCGGCGGTCAGACGTGTGGGTGACATGATTCATGGGAGAGGCTGAGGAGGGACGACGTGAAGGTCAGGAGGTCACCTCACGGTCAGAGCCCGGGGGTGTCGGGATCGTGTTACTTTATCGGCCTGGTGCGAGGCGACCGGGGTTTATTGATTCAAGCAGCCGCGGGGTGTCGGAGGAAGGAAGAGACACGGAGCCGTCAGACTGTGAGGAGTCCTCAAACGAGACGTCATGATTTGAACTCGTTAGATTCGGTTTAGTTTCCACTGATGGACCCAAAGTGTCTCTGCATGGAGGCCTGATGATGTTTACACTCAGTGAAATATTCAAAACAAACACTCTGTTTGTTATTCTTGCAAGATTCCTTCAAAATCTAAATACTCTCCATGTCATCTGGATCATCTCATCCACTCTGCCCCAGAATTCAACCTGACAGCTTCAGATTCTACGAGATCTTTGAGTCTGTAATGACTTCTGACTTTGACTTTCTGATTCTTAAAGAAGTTGTTCTGATGTTATTTTTTAGCATTTTCATTGCTGTCTGTTAACCACCTTGAATAAACAACATCACTTTTTTTTAAAAAACATCTGTAAATGGGTTCAGAAAAGAGAGAAATATGCTCATCATCTCATGTTTAAACGTCAGCTTATGAACACAGTTTGACTGGGTTGCTGACTTCTTATCATATGAAACCAAGAAAACTGGCAAATTTTCACATTTTAGGAGCTAAAGCTGATGGATTTTTAGGCATTTTTGCAAAAAAAGATGTAAAAACGGTGAATCTATTAACTGCAGTGAAGCAGATGTCTAACTTTGGAAAAACTGCAGCAGGTGAAACATCGAGAAAAAGAAGTTACCTGTTCAACGTTCAACCCTCAAAACATCAATCGTCTAGTTTTTACCCAAATTACCATATAATACAACAACTTGGTTCTATTCATGCGTGGAGTTTGGAAATGAGTGCACACGGACAGCAGAGGTATTTTTTAGGAATAATTTATTGCCAGTAGGAAAGCGTGAGCTTGTGGCAGTATTCAATAGAAACCTTAACAAGACCATAGCATTGCTCACACACACACAGACACCTGAAAAAGTCACGTGTCCATGGATAACTCTGCACTATAAATATATTGGGTCCCATTTTCTTGGTGGAAAAATAAAGAGGTTCCAAAGTCAAAATTTACAAACAAACAAATAAAAAAAACAACACAAGAATATGCAGTCGTTCACTGAAGACCCTTTTTGAAATGAGCAGGAGACGATAAACGTTACGAGTACACTGTGTTCGGAAAAGCCACGCTCTTTTCTTCTTCTCTCTTTTTTGAGCTTTCTTTTTTTGTGAATGTAAGCACAGTAAGGCTGATAATGTCACACCATTTAACTCTTTTTTTTGTTGAAAATAAAAGCATAGAATATCTACAAAACCTAGTAAACTTTGAAATCAAAACTGTACATTTAAATTTACATTGAAAATGAGGACTTGTATAAAAACATTTTGCTTGTTTTTTTTATAGAAACGAAGATTTTGTGTTTTTTTTTTCCATGATGCTTTTGTTGTTGTGTATTGAAATGTTGATCCTCCAGATGATCCACTTCCTGTGTATGATGACAGTCACTTAAAGTAATGACACTGCCAACTCAAAGGGGGCGGGACCTGGACGCTACAGAGTCTCTTCGAGCTTCGTGGGATCCTCTCAGCTGATTGGCCTTCACAACCAGCCGTAACAACCCCGCTGTTTTGACTCAATTCATCGTGTGTGTGAATGTACGTGTGTGTGTGTTTTCCATGTACACATACTGTGGGTGGTGTTGGATAACATAAGGTGTAGCTGTGGGTTCAGGCACTTTTGTTTGGATCCAGTGTCAGACTTCAGTGTGCTGTTGGGAGTCCAGCCCCGGGATGACCAGACGCTCAAAGTGGCCCTCGTCGCCACTCTCGTAGTCGCTTATCATCACCTCGGACTCCTCACAGCACGCCGACATGTCCGAGCAAGAGGCTGTGGACGTGTACAGAGACATGGACATGTTGTCCAGGGCTGAGGAGTCAAAGTCCCGACTACAACCTAAAGGGTAGCCCCCTCTGTAGCCGCTGGTGCCCAGGGTGGAAGCTGGGGTGGTGGTGGCTGAGGTGGAAGTGGCGCCTTGGCCCTCGCCGTCGCCCGTGTCGCTTGCGTAGGAGTGTTGTGGCAGGTACTGGTTAAGGCTGTAGAGCTGGGGCAGGGCCGGCCGCTGGCGAACCCCGGGCGAGCCGCAGGGACCGGTCGCAGCCGGGTCCAAGTCTCTGCCCGGGGGCCGCAGCGTGTCGCAGCGGTCGCCGTACTCTGGCAAAGGCGGCGGCGGCAGGTCGTCGTTTGCAGGGAAGTCCTCCGGCGGCGGAGGGAAGTCACTCTCGATGTCGAAGCCGCCGGGATAGTAGTCGGTGTCGATGGCACTCGGGTCACTGTACAGAGGGGCGGGCGACTCCACAACCTCATACTGTGGACACTCCTGGATTCCAGGAAGTTGAACACTTGGCATCCAATCAGATGTGTCCCAGTGATATCCTGTTTGATCAGGAAAAGCACAAACATGAGGATTCTGCAACAAAGATCATCACATACAAGTCTGAACATTCACCAAAGGCCATCGTGTTAATATTAAAGGCCCACACCATGCAACAGAACGCCACACGGCACACCAACAAGAGGAGCTGTTTGTGAGAACTTTTTAACACACTGCGCACACACACACACACACACACACACACACACACACACACACTCAGACTGAGAGACACAAAAATACAACACCTATTTCTGCCTCCCTGTCTTATTTGTTCAGTGATGTCTGGCAAAAAAATGTGAAAACAAAAGTATTTTTAGAGAAAATTCTTCTTTTCTCCTCCTGATTTCTGATGGATCATCTTGAGCTCCCTGCACTCAGTCAGGCTGTTCAGCTGCAGCGTCATTTAGTTTCAAGTAGCACTGTGATGACGTTGATCACAACATCACAAACTTTTCTACTGCACTTCTTTGTTATTTCTATTAACATCTGCTCACATCCATTAAATCTGTTTATACATAAACTTATCCAATCAAATAAATGTGATTTGGGGCGACAGGTGACCCGACATATAAAACCTCTCTTAACCTCCTTAACATACAGTAAATTTCAGGGTTTCAAGTGATTTGGAAACAGCTGCGGTAAATCCTGAGACAAACTCTTAACACGGACACACAAACACAAACTTCCACCCAGTTAAACTTCCAGTTAGTTACTGAGTTAAATTTGATTATATAAAGGTCGGACTAACATTTTCTTTAATGATGTCACAGCATCAAAGTCATGCATGGGGATGTTTTGGGGATTATAAATAATCTTGCAGAAGGCGACAGTGTCACAGCAGCTCGGCCTTACAGAGGAGATTTAACCTTCTGCTCATTAAACTCTGGGGTTAGTGCTTAAGAGTTAGAGGGTGGGATCAGGGGAGCACCGGTGAACATCAGCCACAAAAAGATGTAAAAAGTCACCTCTTGGGTTCTTGAGATCATGAGCCAAAAAAGACTCTTTACGTGAGGCGAGAAGGAGGAGAAAGAGAGAAAGTCACGTTAAAACCTGAGAGGAAAAGAACAATCGGCCAAGAACACCAATGAAATGAGGACAATGAAACACTGGAATGATGATCAGGAGAGCGACAGGTTAATTAATGGACAACAGCTTCGCCATTTACTTAAACAGACTTCTTGAGGTGTATAATCAAAGGTTGGCAAAGACAAATACTGGGACTTGAAGGCAACACTTGTGTGCCTGTTCAATTTAGTATTTGCAGATCTGTTAGCAGCTGAATCTAGAAAGAACCACATGAGGTTCGTCAGTGTAAGAAAATGGCAGCTCTGTAACCTACACATCACATCCCAACACCAAGGACAGAACGAGTGGCAGATGGAAGCAATAAGAGAGTACCTTCTCCTTCCACCGTGTCAACAACACAGTTGACAGGGTGGATTACTGTCACTATGGAGGCTTGTAAGAGGTAGGGGAGAGCAGAGTGGGTGGAAGAGATCTGGCATTAGTATAAATGCTTTGCTAATTTGAAAAGAAAGAAAAAAAACACATGTGGAGCTCATGGTGGTGGGAGTGATTCCAACACAGCGACACTTCCCACAAACGTCACTCTTATTTTGACACCAAATGTCGGGGAAGGAGAGGGGTTTCATGGCTTTCACATGACAATGGTGGAAGGCAACACAGTGGTGGTGGTGGTGGTGGTGAGGGGGGGTCTGGTTTTGTTTGTGCAAGATAACACATAGCAACAACATACTGAGATGCTACGGGGTGCCACTGACAGTACAGATGGAAGAATCAGTGAAACTCCCCGGAGATATAAACACACTTCTAACCTCAACACAGAGAAAAGCGTGTGTGTGTGTGTGTGTGTGTGTTTGTGTGTGTGTGCTCAGACAACAAAATGAGAACATGAGGAAAGAGAAAAGGCCTGTTTAGGGAGCGTTCAGTTTGTGATTCAATTTCAGATTCATTCAAATTTTGGAGGTAAGAGGTGGAGGTTTTGATGACTTATGAGCAGCTCAGTCCCGTCTCGACATCCGGGTGATGACACGGGTAATGAGTGTGAGGCAAAGAGGAAATGGCAGAAGGTAAGATGTGAGTGTGTACCCTGGTGATGTGTTCCTTGATGTTTGCTTTAAACATCCATTTGCAGCTACATTTTGAAAAAAAGACAAAACAAAAAATGACAAACAATAAGAAGACAAGAAGAAAAAGCATGCTGTGAATGAGAAAACAAAAAATCTGTCAAAGTCAATGACCTCGTGAGTGGGTTTCAAACAGAACTGCTCTCTGAGTAAGTCATCAAACTCCCTTTTAACGCAGGTAAACTGAGAGCCGGCAAATAAAAACAGAGTCAGAATGCTTTCCTTAACTATATCTAATCCCGGGAGAATGTAACAGCACAAGTTGTTGTGATTGCTTCCGTCTGTACCGGCAGTGGTGGAGGACTTACAGGCTGGACCCCTTATTTAAAACCTTGTTCTGGATCTGTGGACTGATTTGATCCATATGGGAGCTGAAGCCCCGCAGCAAAAAGAAAGAGAGAAGAACACGTGACCCCAGAGCCACCATTCGGGCCAGCATGCACAGAAACAGTGTTAGCATCAAAACCAGCAAGGCTCTACGAGACAAACCCCTGCAGGCTGATCGTCGCAAGTGCAAAACGACGTCTTACACATGTTAGAAAGTACAGGATTTTTCAAACTCTGCTGTCTTCACATGCTGGATGCCGGCATACCGTTATCGTCGCAGGACTCTGACTGGAAGGAGCTGAGGGACTGGACCTCCGACATGCTGCCCCTGGTGTTGTACGGGTGACAGGCACTGTCCTCCACAGGCTTCTTGGTCAGGCACGGGTCCAGGTCCACCACTTTAGCTGGAAGAGGACACACAGTCTGATTCTAGTGCTTACGTACAGCACATGGACGAGGTCTAACAACGTCCCTGGAAATCCCTCAAATGACAATCAATATCAAACATGCAGATTTTTCTGGTGTCAACATGTCATAATGTGGCAAATAGTCAATATCAAATATCACATCTATGTTCATTGAGCTGTGCTACACTGATGTGTATGAGGCAAAGCTCTTCAAGTAAGTAAAACCGCCACAATTAACTTTGAATTAAGTTTGTAATTAACTTCATTTTAAAGGTCCATTATTTCCTAACAACTTCCTGGCACGTTTCCTGGAAAGGGCTTGATAATTTGGTACAAATTATAGAGAAAATTAGTAATCTTAAATAGTATTTAGTTGGTTATGTTGACTTTATGAGCAGTTGTTCATTTCCAGAGGGGAAAAAAAGTGCTCCATTTAGACTCCGAGACTATTAGTTCATTATTTATTTATTTCTGGAAACTTTATCATTCATATATGCTGAATTGTGGACTTGCCCGCTGAAACATTTACAGGTTAAAGTAGCAGATAATTGGAATTATTTAACTGGAAGTGCACCAATTAAACATGGCCTCTATTTTCCCTATAATTACGACCAAATTACATCTATTCCAGGAAACCTCCAAGGAAATTATGGACCTGTAAAATTGTGTTACCCCGAATTTCACTAATATCGTCCTGATTGGATTCCAAGCCGATGATCATTTTGATTTATCCAGCCCTGCTCCTGCATATGTTCAGGTCCAGGAGAGGAGGGACTGCTGGGACCACCCACACTAAGACTGTGTGCACCAACGCTAAAAAGAACATGCTGTGTGTTTTGTGCCTTCAATGCAATAAATGTCATGACAGACGTAACATGGAACTTACGGCTGCTGCTGCTCACCGTGGAGCAAACTTACTGTCATAATCATAGTCCCAGTTCGGCTTCTGGATGGAGTCGCTGTCTGAGACTGAGTTGGAGGGAGGTGGAGGGGGGAGGTTGGGCGCCACGCTGCACACGGCCACGGTCTTGCGGTGTCCGTGCACAGAGTCCGGGTTGAAGGTGCTGAACTCCGGATGCTCTGGGATGGCCGAGCCCTCAAACGAGTTCCTGTCCAGGTTGTTTCTCGAGTCACTTGGAATGCTGGGAGTGTAGGAGATGGGCCTCACGGGGACCTGCGGCGGGATGTCGGAGTAGATGTTCTTGTTGAGCTTGGCGTCAAAGTAAGGTCTCTGCAGGAAGGAGTGGGGCACGTTTGAGCCTCCGTGTTGTTTGTCGTCGTCGGTCTTTGACTTCCTGCGACAGACTTTCTTGCGGATGATGATGAAGAGAAGGACCAGGATGAAGATGCTGGACACGAAGACCACGATGCCAATCACCTCCTCCAGGCCGATGTTCCAGGAGTTGGAGATGAGATCGTTGCTCACCTCCGCACGCAGTTCACACATCTGCCCGCTGAAACCCAGCGAGCAGTTGCACTTGTAGGAGCCGTAGGTGTTCTGGCACTGGCCTCCGTTGGTGCAGGGGTTCTTCATGCACTCATCCACGTCACTCAGGCACCTGGACAGACACATTTGAACACAGTGAGGTGTGTTTGAGGATGAAAAGCTGTGTGTTACAAACTTCTGATGCACAAGATCACTTCTCCAGTTGGAGATACTACATGATTTAGCGAGTTCACTTCATGGATTTGAACTGAAAAATAACATACCTGTCTCCCTGGAAGCCTGATTCACACTCGCATACTGGACCATCCAGACTGTCAATACACTTCCCGCTGTTTTTACAGGGGTTGTCTCTGCAGTACGGCCCCAGCTGACACCTGAAATCAAAACGAGTTCACTTAAGCAGCCCAAAAAATGGAAGAAACATGTCTTTGCAGTGCGAAAGATTTGTGTTCAGTGGTGAATACAAAAGCATGTTTAAAGTTGCTGCAGGATATCCTGCGGTGTAGAAGTAACGGGTCAGACATAATTCATGAATGCAGATCAACCGTGTACAAATTCCCTTAAGACTTGACAAATGCAGATTCAAACTAAAACTATGAATGTCATTTCTCAGTAAATGCTTGTAGCAGGTTTTAATTTCAATGACTAAAATGATGATATAAAGCAAATGTGTGATAAATGCATGCATGTGAACAGCATTTTCTATTTATAATCCACACCAAGAAGAGGAAGTTGTAATACCTCTGTCCTGAGTACTGCCCTCTGCACTGGCAGTAGAAGTCGTCTGCGCGAGGTACACAGGTGCCCCCGTACAGGCAGGGGTTGGAGGCACAAGGGCTGATGCCAATCTCACAGTGGGTGCCCATGAAAGAGGCAGGACACTTACAGAAGTAGCCTATGGAATTAATGAAGACAAAGACACTGAGCAAGTGGACGTTTTTAAAGTACTGTTCAATTCTCAAGTCAAAGCCCACAAAGTGTGGGGGTGATGGCTGGGGTGTGGGAAACACGTAAACTCAGTCACACATAAAGACCGTGTGGAAAAATAATTACAGGGATTTTAATGGTTCGCTTTGTAAATTCAGCATAATTTACATGAATTCCAACGGTACAATGATGGAGCCACGAAAAGCCCACCACACTGTCTCTTCTTGTTTTAAATTGAGTTGATGTCACTGAAAGTCAACACATCCTGCAGGTGTTCCACATAAAAACCTTGCAGGGATGTGGAGGGGTTATACCCCTGAACCTCGGGAAGGTTTTTAATGCGAGTACAGGTGCAAAGGTGTTGAGTCTGTATTAACAGCAAACAGCATTAAAAGCAAATTAACACACCTCTTCCAAAACTATGGTAAAAGATGGCTGTCCCTGGTCTCCAGTAAAAGACCAGTTCACCTCTTGAGTCACTACACCTGGTTGTGAGTAGCAGGAAGGAAGCTATGCTTGATTAACAGTTAAGGACATGACCAGGTAAGCAATTTAGGGCACAGGTGATCTGCCCCAGATCAAAGAAAACGTAAGAGAGCATACGAAAAAACACCTGCTTCAAATGTAACTGAAGCTACTCTGAGTGAGTGCAATGAGCTGAGGCGGACAGTAAGTACCTCCATTAGGCAGCGAGGTGCAGCTCCCTCCGTTGGTGCAGGGGTTGCTGGAGCAACTCTCAGCAGGTGCGAGTGCGCAGCCCGGAGACACGTCCACGATGTCCTCCAGCACAGCGTGGGCCCGGTGAGCTTTGGTGTTGAGAGGCAGCTCCTGGCCGTTCAGGGTGATGGCCTCCATGCAGCCGCGGAGCCCGTTGGTGACGGGCAGGCTGCGTCCGAGGCGAGCCGAGGCGTGCTGCCTTACGTGACCACCAAAGTAAATGCTGTTGTCAAGGTTGAGGGTTCGCAGGGTGCCTGGTGCTGTGCCTGAGGCGGCGTGCACCCGGTCCAGCACAAGCTTTGCGTAATTACCGTCCACCTCCAGCGAGACAGTGTGCCACTCCCCATCATTAACCTGAGCGCTGTGGACTGACACGAGGCCGGGGCCACTGCCGCAGTCGAACTTGTACTGCAGGCGGCCGTTCACAATCTATTTTAGAATCAGAAAACACAGAGTTAGAACAGCATCTATCAGACTTAAGGAGGTTATCCGTCTCATCGCTTCGACTCTTTATTTCCCTTTTCGATTAATGTGCTGCAAGATGAAAACTTAATCAGAATCAAATCATCAAGTCACTGCTATAAATCAATGTCTGACAGTGTCATGAATCACTCGCTATCAAAAAACAGTTCCCATCAATTTATTGCCATACCATGAATTTATCTCAATAAAGAGCAAACTATGCTTAGACCGCATCACAGCTTAAACCGAACATGCAACAGTTTGGAGATATTAAGAGTCTTACATGGCAGACTGATACACAATAACTGCCTTTTAGCCAGCCAGGTTTCAGTCTTAAGTCTGGCGTGCAGACTGCTCTACCAGACAGACTCGAGAAGGAATGTGTGGAAAACTGCTTTCTGTTTCCCTCCCAGTATTAAAATAGCTCTTGTGTGTGATTTTTTCAGGCCACCACCACATTCCCATAGTCCCTCATGTGAAACAGGTTTTAAAAATGGCTTTTTGAACCCTTCAGCATAGCTGGTTAGTACACATGCCTGGATGGTCTCCTGGGAGGGCGGGTCAGTTATGTGTTTATTAAGCCTGACTGATATGGAAATGTTGGGCGGTAATACGGAGACAAGCTAAGAAATGCACAGCGACAGTCAGTCTAGACTTAATTATGATAAACGAGGTTATCATTTCAGTTTTTCTAGAGGCTGAAAGAATAAACGTGTTGTTATAGCTGAGTAATAAGGGCAGACAAGCAGGTTTACGCAAACACACCTCGAGGATGCTGTAGTCGGTTCCTTTGGCGTACATGACGGTAGCATGGCTGGAGAAGGTCCTGAGCCTCAGAGACAGTTTCATCAACTCCAAGTTCTCATTCTCCATCAGATGGTATTTCACGTAGCCGCTGCCGCTGAACGTCAGAGAGTGGCCGTCTGACACGAAGCAACAGACATGTATTAAGAAGAGCTGGGACTGAATCTTTAGCTTCATATTATTTTCCTGCACATCACAACCCCCGTTTTTATGTTTTACACAGCTCTTTTGGAATCAAAGTTGTACAAGTGGAGGAAGCTGGGTGAAGGGCAAAGATGCCTTAGAACACAGGTTAAAAGGTGGGTGGTCTTACCAGAGCATTTGCCCTTTTTGCCCTCTGGACACACACAACTGTACACCGTATCTCTGGGGTCTGCCACACACTCCATTCCCTCAGGACAGGGGCTGTTCTCGCACAGGTTGTTCAGCACGGGACATCTGCCGCCTAAACACCAACACACGTCCACTCAGCACCACAGTTTCTCAGTAAATGTGTACATGTGCATGCGTCTGTGCTTGTATGAGGTGTAATTGTGTACCTTCACACTGGCAGGTTGCAGTCCTCAGGTGTCGTGGGGTGACGAAGCTGAGGCGAGCTGTGCTGTGAGTGGACATGGCTGTCTTATCCAGGGAGATGACCTCATCGCAGAAGCGCAGCGGGCAGTCCAGACCTGCGCACAGCTTCTGCACCACCCGCACGATCCGAACCCCCGTCATCTCCTCGATCACCGCGGCAGAGGAGTTCAGCTTACGGAAGACCACCTGAGGACGATTGAAGCACAACATCGTAAGACTCGATGAAGATGATCAGAGCTGAAACTAGTCCAGCAAATCAGGTTATTAGATTAATCAAATTTTATTTTCAGTGATGATTTTGGCTTCCAATAGTTATTAATACAAGATAATCAAGATAAAACCGTAATTGCCACACACACACACACACACACACACACACACACATATATATATATATATATATATATATATATATATATATATATATATGCCACATTCTGTTTAGTACTGATGCTTGTGCTTTGTCTGCTGTTATAAATCCAGTGCACCCCTTTCCTTTACTGCGGTGCACTTTCACCCCTTCCCAAAAGCCCAAACTCTCAGCCAGGCTCTGTGGCATGTTCAGTTCAGCTCGAGCCAAGATGATGGGAAGAGGGCGTTTGGTCACAAAGAAAGCCTCTGCACATGCAGCGCACGTATCGGCTCTCTACGCTGCTGGCTGAGTGCACCGAACATGCCAGAATGGACAGAGTGTCGCTGCTCGCCAAGCATGTTCGTTACTGAGAGAGTTGGACAAACTCAGATCAACCGAATAAAAGGACACTGTGTTTTTCAGTTTAATTATATTTAAAGTTCAAGAAAATCAAGTTCAATAGATGTATGACTGTTTTTTAAGTCAATCTGTAATCATGTTATCTAACCGTGATCACAGTACTGACTAAAATATTCCTGATCTTTTGCAATATGAAGTACAATATGAAGGAAATGTGAAGATATCATGTTGGTCTCTGGGAAACTGGCGTTCACTGACTAACCTATTAATCCTTTAGTCAAAAAAATAATCAGCAGATTAATCAATAAAAAAATATTTGTATGCCGAACATGTTTGACTGGCAGCAAATCAACCTGTAACTATTTTTACAAGTGCTAAACTTTTTTTATATCATCATAAACTGAATATATTTGGGTTTTGGACTGCTGGTCGGACCAAATAATCAGTTTGAGGGTGTCACGTTGGGCTCTTGAAAATTGTGACTTTATGGACTGAACATTTAATCAGTTGATGATTACTTGAAGCCTAAAACACAGAATCATAAAATCTGTAACCTCAGCAAGAAAATAACAGCTTGGCACCATCAGATATGGATGAACATCAAAAGCATAAAATTTAATGGTGGCTGCTCTTACCTCCTGAGATTGGTAGGGGCTGCCAGATCTCTCCAGAGTCAACAGCACATCCAGATCTCCTTGCTCTGAGGGCTGCAGGCTCACTAACTGTACTTCGCTCCTCCGAACTCCAGCGATGTTTCTCAGCGCCCGCTGGAAGTTGCGCCAGTAGTCCCCGATAAACTCCTCCGGAGCGATATTTGCAAATCGCACCGCGATAGAGTTATCCAGAGCCTGACGAGCCGCTTGCCTGACGTGCACAGTGACATCGGCAGCCGAGGTGAAACGCCCGTCAGTCACCGTCACGTTGAGAGGGTAGTGGCCCACATCGAGCGGCCGTAGGGCGATAACTTTACCATCAGAGGCAGATACCGAGAACACTTCACCGCTCTCATCTGAGGAAGAGGAGGGGGCGAGGCTGTAGGTGAGAGTGTCGTAAATGTCTTGGTCTGTGGCGTGGATCTTGCCCAGGACACCTCCGGGGTATTCGTCACCAGTGGTGGTCACAAAGACGTCCAGCGGAAGGATGGCAGGAGGATAGATGCTCTCCTCGATTATGCGTACGCTGATGAAGGCGGTGGAGAAGAGCTGAGGTTTGCCACTGTCTGACACCTGAAAGAAAAGGAAATGATGTGCAGTGTAAGGGTTTAGATGCACGCCTTATTCTTCCAGCAGCAGAGGGCAATCAAGCTCTTCCACTGCGAGCCCTGAGCTGACGACACGCTGTAGGTACACTGGATGTTAAAGCCAATAAATACATTAACAGATCGTGCATTTTAACATTCACGCTTTCACACAGATGGTCATCAGCTCTGCAAGAAAAAAACAGCTCTGACTCAAATCTGAGTGTGCATCTCGTGTGTAACAAGACATCACACTTAGATATCATCTCCCATCTGCCCACTCGCTTTTTTCCTCTGTTCTTTCCTCTAAGGTGACACATGAACACCCAGCGAATCACATGATCACGCCAACTCAAAACAAATGTCTTTGATTTGTGATTCTCCTGAGATGCACTCTGATGCCTACTTCAATTCAGCATCTTACATACTGTACAGCTGTAGATGAAAAGCTTTATGCAGAACACATACACGCAGAGACAAACATTGTCTAGTTGGGAAAAAAAGGATAGAGTGTGACAGAGAAAAGGTGCAGCGCGGAAAAAAAGGGAAGACAAATAGATGAGGGTGCTGTGGCTTGACGGTTCAATCAATACAACCTCTCAGCTCTAGTTTCTCCTCGGTGCTGTGACTCACCTGTGCTTGAAGTAGGTAGTGTTCTTTACTTTTCCTATTCAGCGCCCCCACGGCCACTAGAGCTCCCTGCTGATTGATGTGGAAAGCGTCGCCCTCGTTCCCGTCCACGATGGCGAAGGTGAAAGGTGGGCCGTTGTGGGAAGCGTCCCGGTCGGTTACGGTGAGTTGAAGAACACTTGTGCCTTTCGGTCGATTCTCCTGTGGGATACAAGAGGGGCATGTTTAATATTTGTGGTGAGAGGAGGTGGCTCTCCTGATGCTCTTCAGTTGTGTGTTCTTCACATACGCGCCCACATCAGGGGGGATACATAACGGCGACTGAACGGACATGTTTTCTAGCTGAAAACGGGAAAGCCGTCTGTATATTTTGTGGAAACACACTGGGTCACCACCTAGTTGCTAACTCTATCCGTCATAGGTGGTGGGCAGGCAGTGTACGCATGGTTTTTAGTGCTTTATCACTGAATATACTTGTCTGCTGCGGCTGAAAATGACTTTGTGAGATTGGTGGGAGTGAACCTAAACAGTAAAGCTGAGGCCAGAAAACCAAAACAATGATCTGAAAGATGGGTAATAATTAATAAAGCGACACACATAGTCATTTGATCCATTGCTGAGGTAAAAATACTGATTAAATACTGAGCAATGTTATGGCCGACTTCATCTTCTTCTACTGTTATTAATCTGAGGTTTCTGATGACAGTTAAGTAAACATGTCAGTTTCACAGTGTTGTCTTCTGTGTTTGGTGTCCCTGAATGAGCTTCAGATCCGCCCTGTCTGTTGACTCTTTCAAGTCCTGACTGAGAATTCACTTTTAATTCTCTTGTGTTGAAAACCATACTCCGTAAACTCTTGGTATTTCAGCTGGTGTGTACAATATATATATATATATTTTTTTTTTGCTTCACTTTGATCACGGCTCCATGGTGAGTAAAATAAAGCCAGTCAGGATTTTATCAGAGGCAAAACAATGTTTCATCCTGAAGTGCTTGAGCTGTGTGCAGAGTGTACAGTGCCTCCTCACAGTATTCCTTTGTCTTTTCAGGTTTTCTAAACAGACAGGAGAGCTGGAAATGAATCATCTTTCCTCTTTCCTTTTCAATCATGACTTTCTGTTTTTTTTTTCATGATCTCCCAAACTGCAATACAGATGCATCTTCTTCTGATTCCTCCCATTACTCGAGTCAACCATCCACTATCAGCTTTGTATCTTGCACTTTCCCACTCTTCATCACTCCTGCCTTACAGTTTTTCCCTTCCATCCCTTATCTACATTCTCACACATACCATGCAGCCCCTGTTAAACTCCCTCACCCCTCTTCTCTCTCCCTTGTCCTTACCTCTTTTCTTGCTCCATCCTCCTACTTGCTTCTTGACATTCTAGTCATTATATCTCCCTCTTAATCCCTCTCTCTGTGTCCCCCTGCCTCTCCCCTTCAGTCTCATCCTCTCCTCTAATAAGCCGTTTACGCTGACCCCCTTTCTCTCCCCCCTGCCCTCACCTGGATGATGAGGCTGTAGTTGGCCTGGGAGAAAAGCGGCGGGTTGTCGTTGACATCCGAGATGTCGATGTTGATCATGGCGCTGCTGGAAAGAGGGGGCACGCCGTTGTCTGAGGCGACCACCGTCAGAGTGTAACCTGATGTCTGAGAAAAAGAGAGAGGGGAAAGTTACCATACATAAGCAAAGCTGCTTTTGTAAGCACTGATGCAGCCGATATCAGTAAACAAGCTTTCCGATTAGGCCTGACATGACTCTGATTGGATTCTGCATAGAGAGCAATTAGCTCCTCAGTGGATTAAACTCTATGTGTACAGTCAGCATTGTGTCTGCTGTTTCTCTTACTCGCTCTCTGTCCAGCTGGCGAGCAACTTTGAGCTCCCCTCTGACCGGATCGATGGTGAAGGGGCTGCCTTGGTTACCGTCCACGATGGAGTACCGCACACGGTCATAAGAGGGCCCGTCCAAATCCTCGGCGATCACCTTTGAATCAATCAAAACAACAATCAATCCATAATCTTTGAAGATGCTTCTCACTAGTTGGTGGGTGGGTGAAAATATATCATAGAAATACATGCACCAGTGAGGATTCAGCAATATTTGCATTAATATCTGATGACTGTTGGTGGATTGTTGACACAGTCCTGATGAAGCACATGAACTCTTGCTGAACTCTTACTAAATAATATCCAAGGATGTTATTTTCTAGCAATTACTTTTGATTTCGTTTTTGTTAATTGTTGGAGAGAAATACTTACAATCAAGTCTGCAAGACTGAAACATTTGTCAATTAATCAATTAGTTAATCAACTTGCAACTATTTTGATCATGGATAAATCATTTGAGTTATGTTTCAAGCAAAACATTTTCTTGTTCTTGTCTCTGATGTTCCTCCATCTCCCTCCTCTCCTGATTTTTTCATGTTTAACTCAATTGTTGGAACAGCTAAAGATGAACCACGAAGGCTTTGGTGAGTTTTATTTTGTTTCTGTTGAGTGTGTTTTACAATGATAAAATGACTGATTCTGTAAATGGAGTCTGGTGGCTCTGGAGAGGGCCATATAGTGGCTCTTTCTGGTTAAACAAAAAGGATCTTACTCCTTAACAAAAAGGTCTCTCTCTGCAGGAATCCTTTCCATAATGTCAAACACTGAGAACAACAATCTGAGTCTGTCAATGGCCAAAACAAGAAGCACACTGACAACACACTAATGCCCGGAGGGATTACATTACAGCTGGTTTTGTAGCTGCCGGCTGCAGCGCTCTCTCATTCGATACTGGAACAATTTCAGAAACCATTGTCTCTATTAGTCACTTTGACGCAAAAACATGGGGAAATAGGGTCCATAAACACAGGCAATATTTGACTGGAATTTCTCCCATTTGTCTGGGACGCTGACACGTGGACTGACACAAATTTTTCAGATGGAAACCCTGATTTGAAGATGTCACCGCAGAGACTGAAACTGGGATTGACCTTTGCTGTTATTTTCTGACATTTTGAAGACAAAACGATTTATCAAGAACACAGTAATTGTCAGTTGAAGACCTACTATCGCAACATCACACAGATGCATACAACCTTTTCTTTCTCCTGCGTGCCCTCCTTAAACATGGACCATTTATATTCGGGGACATTAGACACACAGATAAATGCACATAAGCACAGGTATTTATGTGGGGAGGGACGAGAGGTGGGCAGACAGAAATAGAGTGAAAATGCAACATGCAAAAGGTAGAAAATCCCTTATCTTGGATAGAGGCTTAATGAGTCAAATGCCTTTCAATTAAAGTGTTTGAACGTGTGTCAGATAATGCACGGGAACAGGAGTGCAGTGAGCACGAAGAGCACTGGTCCCTAATGTAGCTGTTCCACCAGATGGTGATTTGCCGCAGGTGCAGATATGTGATAGTGTATGCAGAGAGTAATGGGCAGAGAGGATAAAGGCTGCAAGGGAGTAAATGAACAACTGAGTGAAAAGGTAAATGAAAGAGAAAGGGATGGAAATGTCTTTCGCCCCACATGCAGCTATATATTAATTATGTGTTCTTGCCTTCCTAACAAGCACCTATTGCACGTAAACATGTCTCAAAAGATAGTATGTATATTCTTACCGCCATCACAGTCTTCCCCAGCTCGGTGTCCTCGCTGACGACAGCCGTGTAGACGTCCTGGCTGAAGGCAGGTCTGTTGTCATTGATATCAGTCAGGTTGATGTTCACTGTGGCCATGTCGCTAAGCGGCGGGGAGCCACCATCTGTAGCCTCGATGGTGATGTAGTATTCATGGGAGACCTCGTAGTCCAACGGCTCAATCACAAAGACGTCGCCTGAGGACAGAGACACATCAGAAAGAAGAGTCAGGATGGCAGGAGGAGCCGGTGCCATGTTACAACAGCTCACACTTCAAAACAACGATCTAAACATCAAAAAAACCACAAACCACTGTGCTTCATTATTTCTTTTGCAGTGCTGTAAGTCATTCCTTTTCTGCTCCTGTTACAACTTTTGTCAACCGGCTGAAATGCACCACAGACCAGAAGTCGACCCGTCATCCGTCATTGACTCTCATTTGGAATTCAAAACTTTTATGCTTCGCTCAGCTGCTTCAACTTGGATTACTGCTTGCAGCTAGACAACAGAACAGTATCCTGTTTGTTTTTTCAGTGTCGTGTTGCAGCCAGCCAATCACACCGCAGCCTGAGACAAACTAGTGTGCTGTTTTTGAAATTCAAGGGAAATTCAGTGATGGTTGAATGTTGTTTGCAGTGAGTTTTACTTGCAGATGATGTCAATTGTAAAAATACATAGGAGAAGGTGCCTGGGATTGCTTAATGATGCTGCCGTCGTTTGTTCCCATGGCAAAGTAGCATGATGCCACGGTGATGTTAAGACATGAAGCAGACTGTGTGGGCTCTTGGTGTTTAACGGTGCACTGTGAAGTGTTTTTGTAAACATAATCATCTATCTCTATCTATCTCTATTGTGTGTATCATTGAAGTCTAAGAAACTTAATAAATGTATAATGATGACAACAGAATTGCATGAAACCTGCGGAGGAGCGTGCTTCTCCGTGTGCCTACGAGACATTAACAAAACCCACTTGCAAAAGCATTGGTCCACAGCGTTACTATTGGTCAAAAATGCCACAGGGTACCTTGACAGTAAAAATTAAAAATAAAAAGAATACACAGAGACACACTTACCAGTACGGGGGTCCACGCTGAACATGCCATGCTCATTCCCACTGATGATGCTGTAGGAGATCTCCCCGTTAGCCTCCATGTCCCGGCTGGCTGCCTGCACTCGGAGCAACTGCGTGCCCACTGCCACATCCTCCGACACGGTTGCTGTGTATTCGCGGTGCTCAAACACTGGCGGATTGTCGTTGATGTCCAGGACTGAGATCACCACCTGGCATAGCGAAGAGAGGCGTGGGGAGCCTTGGTCACTGGCGCGGGCCTTCAGCTCGTACGTTGACTGCACCTCGCGGTCCAGGGGACGCTCCAGGCTTATGACGCCGGTGTGCTCGTCAATTGAGAAAAATCCATCAGCGGAATCCACCAACGAGTAGAGGATGTCACTGTTAAGACCTGGAAGGACAGGCAAAAGACAGCTCAAGGATTTTGGTAGTTGTGACATTCATTCCTGTTTGCAGTGATATGATGCCTCTCACTTTACAGTCTGTCCACTGATGTTGCTTGTCCTATTACCCACATCTCAGCCTGTAAGCTGTTAAATGTTTTCCCACTAATCGGATTGATAGTAACATCAACACAAATACTGCTTTAAGTACAAGGCACAGAAGAGCATATTGATTGTTATATTGATGTATTGATTCTTAAATGATTAAAATCGTCATTTTCTATTCTCTTTCTAAAACATTCATCTTTCTCACAGCCTCTGATAAACAGGACCTGTAAACGTCTAATTCATGCCATCCTCATAACTCATGTCCTCCCACGAGCAAGACGCTCCCAGCAACAAGACAGAGACGGATCACAATGATAATCATAATGCCTTTCTGCAGGTGGCCCCCATTTGGAATACGCTATTATATTCCCATTTATCAGGTAAGTGCCCCCATCCTCCGTGGATCTCATTATCGTGCCGGAGAGACTACCACGGGGAGCCCTGCTTATGGTTTCCCATCACTTTCATCTGGTCCGATCATCCTTGAGACAATTGCTTAATGCTGGTAAAGTGAATCGTGCTGAATCTCGATTGGTTCTATTGCCTCTTGCACGATGTTTACAATTAAATGCTCAACACATGGATGGAATGTTTAAAGCAACACTATGTAGCTATTTCACCTTAAAATAACAGCTTCAAAATCGTTCTTGTAATAACCAGAATGATGCCTCTTTCATTTCCACTCTGCAAGTTGAACACCTGTTCTTGCACTATGTAATTTCAGTAGCTGTCACTACGTCACGCACCACCAACTATGTCACTAATTTTGGTGAGACTGGATCATTTATTTATGGAAAAAACTTTCAGGTTGTCTATCTGATGTCCTCCGGCTGATGATTTTCAGAGCTTCCTGATGGCAAATAGCTTTACTTATTCCTGAATTAACTGCTAACTGCTCCCGTTAGCTCAGCTATCTGTGCAGCTAGCTGACTCTTCCTGGACTGCACTGAACAGGAGCTTTGGACCGTCAGGAACTTTTCAGAGTAGACACCAGAGCCAGGCAGGGTCAGTGTAACCGGGCTCAGAAGCCTCTGTGACGGAGCAAGAGGCCAGACAAAAGTAAATCTAGGAACGGCTTTTCCTCCTTGGCGAGAGCTTCAAGAAATAAAAGGCTGCAAAACAGATGCCTAACTAGTATGTATTATTAGCCAGCTTGCTAAGTGGTGTCTTGTGTTGTTGCACTTGCTTGATGTTGGGCTGTTAGCAAAGCTGCTGACTCGCTAGTTTTTTGATCAAACACAATAACAATTAAGTGATTAATCAAGAACAGAATCGGCCGATTAATTGATGAAAATAATCCTTAGTTGCAACCATTATATTAGAGATAATATTTTACAGCACCTTTATTCATGAAAATCTCTGTAATATTGCTAAAAGCAAATATGCTAACTACACACTGATCTTTAAAGCAACACAGGCAGATTTCATTTTGAGGACAGCTGATACTTTAAGACATCTTTCTCTACAGTACTAGAGGCAAGATTGTAAAGAACTTGTATGAACCTGGCACAGCACCAAGGTGGACAAAGCAGAAATGATTATGTTCCTCCACACTGGAGAAACGCGAGAAATCGAATGGAGAAAACAACAACAACCAAGAGGGCAAAGAGAGACGCTCGGGTCCAGGCGGAGTGATAAAGGACAAAGCAGAATCAGAGGAGGAATGTGTACTCGCATAACTTTAGTTTGCCAAAGATCAAGGGCACCAGTTTGGGTCTGTTTGTCTGTCTGTCTGTCTGGTTCATAACCATTCCACACTGATAACTGCTGCCTTTCAGAGATTGTAATAGCAGGCTGAACTGAGCAGCAGCAGCAATGTGGGTAAGAATCAAACATCTTCCAGCAAAATGGGCACAGAGGCTGTGGCACACAGCAGCCAGAGCCAAGAACGAGTCCTCGCAGAGAAATGCAGTCAAATATCGATGGAGGATAAGGCAACTCTTTTCTCTTAGGAGGAGGGTTACATTAGGCTTCACGTTTTGATGGTTGGCTGCAGAGACAGTTGAGTGAAGTGAACTAGGTCAAAGCTCCAACGCCTGCTTTTTCTTATGCACTCTACATGTTGCTTGGGAGTTGCCAGTTATGCTTCAAGCTTGCACCTAAATCAAAAAATACACGACAGATACAAGAAAGGACTTCTCTATGTGTGCGATTCCCACACATGTGAGAGAAATACTAATCAAATGCACTTCTGCTTTCACTCACTGTAAGTCTAAATAATTACAGCCGCTGGCTAAACTGCAGGGAGCACCTTTTTTTACTCCACCTCTCCTTCAAGTACCCTTATCCTTGATATTCAAGATTTGAAGCAAATTTTGTGCCAGCAAAGCCTCAGGGAAGAAGTGTCTTAATAGCAGCTCTTTCCTTTCACCGTTTAACGTTATACTCCGAGGGACCCAATTCTACCACCCCTTTCATTCTGTCAAGCTGTCAGTCGAGCCAAAACTAGGGACTGAAAAAGGCAAATGGAGAGAGAGAGGGCGTTGATTCTGTGACGGGAAACAGGCTAAAATGGTTCTTGGAGCTAGAATGTCATGCTCCACTGAACTAAAGGTGTAATCTCGACCGGCAGCTCCAGTGGCTTCCTGGATACAGTTGCGAGGAGCTTAAATGACTGTTTAACCGCATGGTTTAAGTTCTCAGTCTTATCCACATGCGAGCCTCTCAGTGGACAGCAATGCTTGCTGAAAGGTGAAGACGCGTCAGATAAAATATGTGGCCCTGTGGCTTTGCACCAGGCACATGGAAAATTGCAATCAGCCCTTTTGAGAATTCAGTTTGAGGAGAGAGGAATTTCATTAGAGTGTAATGGAGCTTTTAATTTGAGGGGTTGATCACTCATGAAATTCCACATTTGTTATCCCTCCCTCCTGCCATTTAGTTGTGTAGAGGAAAGATAATAACTGGTGCATTGTGAGTCAGCATT
Source organism: Chaetodon auriga (assembly GCF_051107435.1). Taxonomy (NCBI): domain Eukaryota; kingdom Metazoa; phylum Chordata; class Actinopteri; order Chaetodontiformes; family Chaetodontidae; genus Chaetodon; species Chaetodon auriga. Next base: position 18,504,465 of record NC_135077.1, read on the forward strand.
CAAAATGCATATGCAGACTGTATACCATGATGCTAAACCCCTTCAAAGGTATTTTCTTATTTAACAAGTGATGTTTTTTATTGTGACCTTAAGTAATGCCTTTGTTTGGCATGAACTACATTATAAGCATTCTACTGTACAGGCATTTGTGAGCTTTTTGTCCCACAATTAACTGTCTATTACCCAAGCAAGAGTTCAAAAACATAGATTTAATATTTCATTATTCATTCACTGCACTGATGCAATAACGTAACAGCACCTAGTACTGAAAGAACAGGTAACATTCTATTCAGTGCTCACAGGGCAAGAATTTGTCATATCTAGCAATGTATTGCATGCAAGTCTAATGGTTGCATAGTCTGAATCTGACTTTAATTGAATGTTACTAAACCCCCTGACCTACAACTGACCAATCATGGCTTAGTGACCACACCAGAATGGGGCTGGATTCTCAGGATTTGACGTTTGAAGGGTGGTGTAGTTTTGTTTGGCCTCCAGACATATTTATCCATATTAAACACCTTTTTTTTACAGGGTTAAGTAAATCAGGGGGTGGGATGAACGCTAGCTTCAAATCTGAGCCACTCCTCTGTCCACAGGTACTCAACTGTATTTAATTACATGGATTAAGTTTTTTTTCCAAAATAACATAAACAAACTCAGCTGAAGCAGGAAGCAGAGCAAAAGCAGCACAGCTGTCTGACTCTTTAAACCAGCTGTTTGCTGATGATCACTTTGATAATATGAGTCTCAAGTTAAACACGTTGTTTTTAAGCTTCAGTCACTGTAAATGGTCTGAACAGACCTTGGAATGAAGGAAAGTGAGTCTATCATAACAGTTAATGGATTCACTTTCTACACTGTAAAACTGTTCCTGAGAACTCACCGGCATCAATATCGTTTGCCAGCAGCTTTGCCACATATGTGCCCATCTCTGTGTTCTCAAAGACAGTAATGGTGTAGGGATCAGATGAGAACTGTGGCAGGTTGTCGTTGACGTCCTCCACAGTGATGTGGATGTCGGCCTCGCAGTATCGCCCTCCTCCGTCCACCGCCCGCATTTTGAACCTGTGCTCGTCTTGCTCCTCTCGGTCCAGAGGCTGTAAGGTCTTCAACTCCCCTGAAGGTGAGACAGAACAATTTTGAGCAAAATACATAAAGACACACACTCACACAATTTGCTATTTCAAAGACATAAAAACCATTCAGTTTACAGACAGACAGCAATTAATCGGGAGTTTGAGTCTCTGTACATGAGGATAAAACATGTACATATTCTCTCAAGCACTGTTACCGCCTTTTGTTCTGTCTACTAACCAAGTACAAGACATCCAAACAACAAATGGCTTTCAAGAGAGAGAAGAGGGGAATAAATAAGTAACTGAAACACAACAGGAGGGAGAAAATGGCAAAGAGAGCGGCCTGATGAAGGAACCCGTCAGAGTTGGCAGCTAAATGCAGCTTGGAAGTGTCCTGGGATGTGAGGCAGCCAGCATTACCACAACCTCTCTGGAAAACTCCAGAGCCTCTTGGCAGTCCTCATCTGCAATAATCCTACTTGTCTGCAGTGAAAAAAAGAAATAACACACCCTCTCCATACCAATAGCACTGGTGCTGGTAACACAATACTGAGGGTTGCTAAAAGAAAGCTTGATGTACTGTTGCCTCACTGTCTGCCTTGGTGTCAGTCCCTCAGCACATTACGGCTGATCTGTGCCATTACTTAAGTGTTATATACAGCAGCAGATGTGCTGTTTAGCTATTTAAATCTACTGGCTTAGTTTGTTTTGTACTTTCACTCTTTTTACTTTTGCATTTATTTTAAAATCAGTTTGGTGGTGATTAACCGTCATTTTTTCTTTGTTTTTTCTTCTGTCTTTTTTCATCCTAGCAGCCAGATGGAATGTCTGATTCAAGAGAATCTCCCAGAAGAAATTATTTGCAGGCGAGAAGTATAGCAGACAGATATTCAATTTAAGTGTGCAGCTCTGTATTTTAGCACTACTGTGGGTCTTTCAGTTTCCCCGCAGGGAAATGTTCTTGGCTCTTTTAAAAATGTATATGTAAATAACAACTGGGCACAAGAAAACATGCTCGCCTCTTTCATCGCTGATAATGATTCACACACACAGAAACTACAGAAATGTAAGACTGCTATCATGCCGAGCCGCTTTTTTGATTCTGTGGCTTGAAGCAAAAGGCCAAGAGTGTTTCATGAGGGACTTTAACATAAGTGTCCCACATACTGCTGCCAAATATTCAGAATATCCTACACCAGAACTGGAACACAATGTATATATAATCAAACATATAAATATTAAATGTATCTCTATTTTACACTGCACACATCTTCATACACATGAGCATTTGCATCCATTCCTTTTCACACGCAGACACACACCTGTATCAGAGTCAATGATGAACAATTCAGATCCAACTCCCTGGAGCTCATAAGAGATTTGGGCATTTGAGCGGATGTCAGCATCTGTGGCAGAGACCTGCAAGATGAGCCTGCCGGCAGGGGAGTCCTCTGGGACGTTCTCAGTGTACAGGGACTGAAGTGCAGATTGAATGAGAGGAAAGTAAAAGAGGGAAAAAAATTAAAGTGACTACCAGGAAAAAAGGGGCACGACAAACTGAAAGTGCTGAAATTAAATCAGAGTCAAGAAAAAAAACTGACTTTACCTTTTCACATACAGGGCTGTTGTCATTGGCATCCAGCACCTTGACCTCCACGGTGGCTTTGGCAGTGAAGATGCCATCACTGGCAGTAATGTTCAGAAGATAATTGTCCTTCTCTTCACGGTCCAAAGGTTTTCTGACAGAGACCTTCCACTCATTCTGAATGTGTTCAATGGCAAATTGGCCAAGTGGGTCCCCTCCTGTTTGGTGTTACAGAGAAATATACCACTTCAGAATGATCAAAAACTCAGGCAGGAAGCCACTAAAAAGACACAAGGATAAGTATCTGTCCTGATTATTAAACTACATTCAGCTAAATATCAATTACAATCCAGATTCCACAAAAGTTGGGATGATGTGTAAAACAAAAATAAACCTGATTGTGATAATCCTTTCACTGGTAACAGGTGATAGTATCATGATTGGGTATGAAAGGGGCATCCTGGAAAGGCTCAGCCGTTCACAAGCGAGGTTCACCGCTTTGTGAACACATGATTGTATGAAGGATATTATTACAAGTGCTCGAGAAGCCTTTGTCAAACTGTTGTCAGTAAACACAGTTTGTTTGCAAATGATTGCATTGTGTTTTTATTTAGGCTTTACACAGCGTTCCAACTTTTTGGGAATCAGAGTTGTAATTATTCATCAGTACTTCACAAAGCAAATCCTCACTCAAATTAATATGTTTGGTACAGAAGCAATCCTGCAACTGAAGAAAGTACAAAAAATGGACATGAAGTAATGATAGTGTTGGTTTCAGATTCCTCATGATGTTTCCAGACCTGGAAGAGTTATTCACACTTGCTAATTAGCACTAGAGGAAATATTTTCCCCAGTCTATTTCAAAGCATTATTCAGATAATTATACATTTCTGTATTTTGATGACCTAAATATTTGCCTTGAGCTTCAGCAGATTAGGCGATAACTCACACTCCTAGCAGATAATAGGACTGTGTAATGTTTCAAAGATGAGATATTATCATCATATTAAGTGGCATAAACGGATAATCCCCTCTAAGCTCTGTTTATGAAAAACTGTTACACAAAGGAATAGGGAGTTAACTCTCTGGGCGTACCAATTATCTGTTTGGCAAAATAATAAACGCCCACCTGTGATGAAGTAGTTCACTTGTTTATTGATGTCCTCAGAATCATCATCTGTGGTGCTGAGAATAGCGATCACCCCGCTGGGAGGAGGGTCGTCCTCACTGACGGTGCCTTTGTAGATCTCTGCAGTGAAGCGGGGCGGGTTGTCGTTCACATCAGCCACTGTCACTTCCACTTTGGTACCAGTGACGTGTTGGACTTTGTCACCTTGGTCTGTGGCTTGGACAGCGATTGTGTATTTGTCCATCTTTTCACGGTCCAGCTCTTTCAAGGTGGTCACCCATCCAGTTTCACTATTAACAGCAAACAGCTCAGAGATCTCCTGCGAGTTCTGCTTGGGGTCGAGGCTGTAAACAACATGGCCGTTGGTTCCAGAGTCCTGGTCGATGGCTTTGACTTGGATCACTTGAGTTCCACTTGGAAGGTTTTCCACAATAATAGCCTCATAAGGGTCTGACTCAAAGACAGGTTTGTTGTCATTCAGATCTTTCACTTGGATGTTGACATTTACAGATGCCGCTATCTCATAGTTCTCATATTTGTTTTGGGCAAGCAAAGTCAGTTGGTACCATTTGGTCGTCTCGTGGTCAAGGCTTTTCTGAAGTTTCAAGGCTCCACTGTCTCGGTCTACAACAAACACTTCGTATTCATTGCTCTCAGGAGTGTTGCCCCTCACAAGGCTGTAAACGACTGGTTGCTCACTCTCAGCCTGAATTACTTCAATCTCTGTGCCAATGGGAAGGTCTTCAGCAATTGTATAACGGTAATGTGCTTCAGTGAATTTGGGAATTGGGGTCTCTGGCGCAACAATCCTTATGTAAACCTGTACAACAGAATGTTTGGGTGGATTCCCAGTATCCTTTGCCCTAACAAAGAATGCATAGAGCTCATTTTCAAGTCCAATGAGGCTCTCTTTGGTTACAATGACCCCAGAGGTTGGGTGGATTTCAAAGTTTTCCTCCACATTTTCAACGTCTGCTTCGATTGAATACTCAATGTCAGCATTGCTTCCCTCGTCCATGTCTGAAGCAGCAATTTTAACAACCGAGGTTCCCCTTGGGACATCTGATGCAATAGTGGCTTTGTACTCTGCTGCCCTGAATTGTGGGGCATTGTCATTGACATCTGTGAGAATGACATTGACTATACAAAAGCCGACCTTTCCACCACCGTCTTTAGCTATGAGAGAAATAGGAATAACCTTCTCAGCGTTATTCTCACGATCAAGGACCTCTAGAGTGAAAATCTCTCCATTCTCATTGACAGAGAACTTGTCTTTTGCAAAATCATTGACAATCTGGTATGTTATTTGCCCATAAATGCCTTCGTCGTCATCCGTCGCTTTTGCTTCTGCTACCAAAGTACCAACAGGTGAGTTTTCAACAAGTTCTACCACATAGTCCACCTGAGAGAAGGTGGGATTGTGGAAGTTGGCACCAATAACTGTTACCATGACAAGGGCTGAGCTTCTGAACACACCGTCTGATACCGACACATTGAGGTTGTAAAGAGGCTGCATGTGTGGCCTACGGTGATTGGAAATAACAATGGCACCTGTGTGTTTGTCAATGGAAAAGTTCATATCCTCGTTGCTGGATGTAATGGAGAACTCCAAGTTATTTGAGTCCGAGCTATCAGCATCAGATGCTTGGACTTGGGTGATGAAGTGTCCACGTGGGGCCAATTCATTAACAGTAGTTTTGTAAGTGTGCTCTGTAAATACTGGAGCATTGTCATTCAGGTCGGTAACGTCTATCGTCACAATGACATCACTAGAGAGGGCTGGAACCCCTCCGTCCACAACGCGGACTCTCAACTTGTGCTGCTGGGCCTCCTCATGATCAAGAACTTGAGCTGTAGATAATATTCCTGTGTCACGGTCGATAGTGAAATAATCAGAACTCTTTCCCTTTTCCTCAACCAACTGAAAGAATACTTCTTGGTTATTACCAGTATCAGAATCCTTGGCCTCAACTTGCAAAAGGGATGTGCCAATGACAGAGGCCTCAGATATATTGGCATAGTAGGCCTTTGACAGGAACACGGGGGCGTTGTCATTTACATCTTCCAGTATGATATCAACAAAAACTTCAGAGTGTGCTCCAGTCAGAGAATCTGTGGCTCTAACATTTAACTTGTAGGCGGGATGTGTCTCGAAGTCCAGAGGCTGAATCACATGAATTACACCTGTGTTGAAATCAATTGAGAACTGTTTGAAAGGATCACCCTCAGAGATTGTGTACACAATACGAGGGCCTTCAGAATCATTGGCCTGTACATGAAGCACAGGAGAGTGTAACTGAATGTTTTCAGGGATTTCAATGCTGTAAAAAGCTTTCTCAAACACAGGCATTGCTTTGTTCACCACTGTTATTGGCACTTGTACTTCTGCTGAGAGTGCTGGCTCTCCATTATCCTCTGCTACAACAGCAATGACAAAGTCTGTGTTAAGCGATTCCTTCTCAAATTTCTTTTTAAGGGAGATTTCACCAGAGGGGCTAATTTGAAAGTGCTCCTGGTGTTCCTTCAGGTGATAATGGATATCTGCATTCGGGCCCATGTCTTTGTCCACCGCGGTCACTTGTCGGATGACCTGGCCCTCTGCATCCATCTGGACCAGGGCATGATAGGGAAGGTTCACAAACATGGGTTTGTTGTCATTCACATCTTCTACTGTCACAGTTACTAGAACATGAGCCCCTTCTTCAGATTTGTCCTCTCTGGTGACCTCAACAACGATGTCAAATGTATCCTGTGCTTCACGATCAAACGGAATCCCAGTGGTTGAGATTACTCCAGATGTTCGGCTGATTTCAAACTTGCTGTCAGGGTTCAAAATTTTGTAAAACAAAGGCTCATTCACCTGGCTACCAACAGCGGCAATGATGGCTAGTGTTTTCTTCTCAGAGGAGTTTTCTTGGACGTAGGCTTTGTAGGACTCCCTGGTAAATTTCAGCTTACTCTCTTTGTTTTCTTTCACATTTATCTTTACTGTAGCAACGGTGGCGAATCTACCATCAGAAACCCTCACCTTTAATTCATATCTGCTCCTGAGCTGTGTGACATTCTGAACAGAGATTATGCCTGTAATTGGATCCATTTTAAATTTATCACCAATATTTCCCTCGGAGATGGAGAAGAGAAGTTTGGAATTAGGCCCAGAGTCTGAGTCTGTAGCGTTGACCTTAATAACTTCCACTCCTTTGTATGTTGGCACTATGACGGCTGTCTCGTAGAGTTCTTGGCTAAAAACTGGAGAACAGTCATTAACATCAATTACTTCAATGGTCACGTTGGCTGCCGTCTCTGCAAACAGGCGTGGCATTCCTAGATCATGGACCTGGACGGTGAAGCGGAAAACACTCCTCTGTTCATAATCCAAAGCTGTTGTGATTCTTATTGCCCCGGTGCTTGAGTCAATGGCGAAATAGTTATGTGCAAAAGGCTCGACAATTTGATAGATGAGCATGGCATTCTGGTCACAGTCAGCATCAGAGGCCCGAATGACAAAAGGCGTGTTTTCATGGGTCAGAACAACACTGTTGACAGGGGCTGACTCGCTGATCACTCCTCTGAATTCCCTCTGGAGAAAGACTGGAGAATTGTCATTTTCATCCTTCAGATGAATCAGAAGTGTCATGTTGCTGGCAAGTCCGGCCATGTTTGTGCCCTGTATGATGAGCATGTATTGAGAGACGGTCTCATAATCTAAAGTTTTCTGGGTCACCACCACTCCTGAGTTTGGGTTTATATCAAATGCATTGTTTACGTTGCCACTTTTTATTTGATAGAAAACAGATGACTGGCTGACAGCTGTGACCAAGCTGACAAAACTTCCAGGATGGGCTGATTCACTGATTTCTGCAGAGAACTCCTTTTCAGTGAATCTGGGGGCTGCATTGTCAGAAACGGTGACCACAATGTGTACAGTGGCTGTAGTCGACAGTGGAGATGTTCCTTTATCAGACGCCTTAACAGTGAGTTCAAACAGGGTCTTGCTGCTCCGATCAAGCTCTTTGGCTACTGTGATTGTCCCAAGAACAGGGTCAATGGCAAAGGAGTTTGCAAAGTTTCCTGTAAGACAGAGAAGACAAAAGAATTATGTAATGTTTTTCATTCTGACCTGTTGTATGTGCCTGGCACTAATGCAAAACCTATATGTTAATACAAGAAAAACAAAAAAACATTTTGCTACATGTTATATCAGGAAGATGAGGTTGATAAGCATTTGAAATGCCAATGTTTTTCCCCTTTCAACATTAGCTGGTCAGGAATGCATCTGTCCTTTCCAAGCAAGTCATGCTAAGCCCTCAGTCTGACTGAAAGCAAAGCAAGCTACAATCCAATTATATTAAGTCATCCCAATTATTCCAAATATGCATGTATTCAAGCAGAAAGCTAATTGCTGCATGTTTCTTGATCTCATATAACGCCCTATTGTAGGAGAAAACCATCGTGGGAAATTCTGAGGGGGGATCTGCCCATCTCCCACGTATCTGGACATCCTCTAGACAAAGTCTTCAATATTCTCCTACTCTTTGCAAAGTATTCCATTCATGATCAAGATCCAGTGGGCTGCAGGACTCAAGATGACTCATACATTTTTACAAGCTGATTTCATTTGCATCATTTTACAACGAAGGCTTTCTACAATGAGAAAAAAAACTAGGAAAATTCTGCAACTTTGTGAGCATTTACCCGATTCAATGCTGTAGACAACCTCTGCGTTATGGCCCTTGTCTTTATCAAGAGCTGTGACATGGAGCACAGCCGAGCCTACGGCTGCAGATTCAAACACACGGGCAGAGTACGGGGTGCCTATAAACCAGGGCGCATTGTCATTGGTGTCAGCCACATTGACAATGACACGCACAAGATTCCTCTTCACTGGGATGTCCTGGTCTCGAACCTAGAGAGGGAAAATTTACAAGGAGACAGGGAGACAGAGGGGGGAGGGGGAAAAGCAGAGACAGACGAGTGTGTGAGTACCCTCAAGGGATATTTAATTCCTGAATACTAACATAATAAAGAGATGAAAAACTATTCATACTATGGAAAAAACAAAGCTTGTCTTAATTTAAAGGATGTTTAATTGTACAATGACACAAATAATTGCAAAATAAACTCCAACTAATCCAGCTATTGGTAAATTGTAAATGTTCATTATTTTATACCATGATGGTGAGGACATGGCGATGCATAGTCTCGTGATCCAGGCGCTCAGCGGTGAACAGTGTGCCTGTGCCTGGGTCGAGTCTGAACTTCCTCAGGCTGAAGGGATCAGTGCTGCTCAGGAGTGTAAAGGTCAGTTTATTCTTCTCGTCTCTGTCCACAGCGCTGATCTGCAGGACCTCAGTCCCTGCTGGTTTGTCTTCAGAGACATTCACCTCATACCACTTCTGAGAGAACTGTGGCCGGTGATTGTTGGTGTCAATGACACGGATGAGCACCTATAAGAGAAAAGAAATTGTGGAGAACATTCATTTTTAACAGCTGTTGTGAAGAAAACTATTTTCTGAGCCTTTTCTAATTTTCTCATTGTGTTCTGAGGACTGCTATGTTACAGAGGTTGGCTGGAATCAGTTGAATCAGTCAAAATAAATCCAGTGCTGAACATTTATTTTGTAAAAAGCATGAAGAGGGTAGCTAAAGCTGCAGTCCCCAACCTGGCTTTGATTTCTATAAGAGTTAGCTTTAGGTTTACACATGTACACACACAAACTTACATGCTCTACAAACCTAATAATAACCAGAATACTAGTATAAATTTGCAAATTTTCTTAATGGTTTTAAACAGAATAGCAATCAGCAAGCAATGAATGTTTCAGTGAATAACTAAAAATCTAAAAATAAGACATCTACAGTGGTACAAAAATAGTTCAGTACACTCAAATGGTCACTTTATTTGTACTCCTCTCTCATCCGCACATGCACACGCACGCACTCACACACACGCGCACGCGCACACGCACACACACACACACACACACACAGACACACACACACACACTATAAACTTTTCATGTCCTTTCCCCATGCTCTTCAGTAATAAGCAGCCTTGCGTAGACATAGACCAGATCGATACATATGATGGCAAAAGCAATATTTTAACTGAACGGCCACTTGATGTAGCTAACACTGGAAACAAGAAATCAATGCTGAATATCCACAATGCATCTAAATGACATACATGAGCAGGTGATTAAATTCAGAGTACATGAGTCATCACCTGTATGACAGTGAGCTGTTGATCCAGTGATATTAATAATATATAACATGTCCAAAACTAATAGAACTTTTAGTCTGGTTAAACGTGTTTTTAATGTTAATGTATTCACAAACAACTTGTTCAGACTCAAATCCACAAAACAAATTTCTGCACGTATGTGCCTTCTACTTTGGACAGCAAAAAGTGCAGTCACTGTGTTTTTTTTCCCCCAGCACACTACAAAGACAACATCCCCAAACTGTAAAATTCCACTGGGAGCATGTTTTATCAACACCAGCCACTCGTCTACTGGACTTCCGACAGAGGATTATGGAGAGCTGCTGGAATGCCATCTCTGCTTCCCAGACCAGCAAGGGGCTTCTACCGTTGCCAAACATGGGGAACAAAGGGATCAGCCCAGATTAGACACCTGCATACCAAACACAAGGGGGTGATGTCCCATAAGGAAACAGACAAGGCCGAGCTGCTTGGTGCAGGAACAGTGAAGGGGACGATGGCTGCAAAAGCTCTGACCAGTAGAGAGCTCACTAGCTGACCAGGATTTGTCAGATCTCTGGTCAACACAACTGCCTGCTGTTGTTTTTTTGTCATAATGCTGTTTGTTGAGCACTGTGAGCCTATATCAGAGACAAATATAGACTCAACCTGACAGCACTGATAACATTTACAATCTGCTGTGTGCTGTGATGTTGGCAATGCTGCTGAGGCTCACAGATGTCATCTTGCAGGGGGAGCGCTGGGATGCATGCTGTCTGTCAGCGCTGTACGCTGGCTGTTAGCCATAAGTCATGTGTCATGAGCGACCCATGTCACCTGCTAATCAGGACGCGTAATGTTCAATAAATACAACTTTATAATCACATGTTAACCCTGACAAAGTGTGTGAAATTGAGCCTCTTGTGCATGCTGAACCCTCTGCGGGCTGACAATCTATCTCATTCCAAACATGTCTTCTCATGTCATGCCAGACATCATATAGCACCAGATCCCTGATGTCTCACAATCCACTTTTTACACACACAGATGCATGCAAGCACGTATACACACGCTCACAAAATGCACATTTCCTCACATACATGCACACAAAGAGGCAGTCCAATGTGTCTCAATCTGGCCAGTGTCAGATAACGCGTCTCGTGAATAGTGAGTAAGGTGGCGAGAGCTGATAGTGCTGTCAAGGAGCTGAAAGGAATGGAACCTGGTCAGTAGTATCCACATCTATGCACGATGTACTATTTCATGTGGCTTAGAAAGTACACAAAGGGCTATTCAATCCCCCCCACACACACATCCCCCACATGCACACAAACTTGCCTTTCCCTTTTCAAGGAGGCTCTACAACACTTCAAAGGAACTTTGCCCCCAAACATCACAAAACAGCACGATACAGCCTGACTGCAGCAGAAATGTTGGTATGGAAGAAAACTCTGTAGTCTTTGTATATGGCTTCCTCTGGGAATGCTGGAGAGGAACAAGATTGGGACTGAGACACAGACGCTGACAGATGGAGATAATAAAGAAAAAAAGTGCTGTGAGGGTGAGATGAGAGGAAGACAGAGAGGTGACAGCGAAAAACCAAAGAAATCTAAGGGAAATGGTCAAATTTAGAAAACACAGGTTGTGGGTGGGAATGAAAGAAAAACACAAACAAAAGATGTGGCTGAAAATACTATGCAAAAAAAAAAAAAGAATGAAAAGAAACCCAGACACAAGAGTCAGGTTTGATACTGAACACAAGCAAACATATGAGTGAATACAGTGAACCTTCAAGACATAAAGCGAGTCTTTGTAATGTGGACTCGGATAACATGAGAAACAGGAGACCAGGAACAGATTGCGAGCAGAACAGCTTGAGGTACTTCTCCACGGCCAAGGGAGGATGTCATATAGCTAGAGATGGGGGGAAGGGAGGCTGGGCTGCATGCCGAGGCTGCCTTGCTGGCGCAGCTCCTGGCTATGAGGTGCCCAAGCTAGAATGCAGCAGCCCTTGTCTACATCAGCTGATCTTTGAGATGAGTACAATGGTCAAATGGAAAGCGTGCAACAGAACGGCCGACTGTTTTCCATAGACCTCCCACAGACTGTGAGCGTCAGACTGGGATCACCACCGGAGTCGCAAGAATGTTGGATTTAAAATCATTTTCAATTTTCAGCTCACAGTTTGACACTGTCATTTGAAAATAAAACAGACATTCAAAAACAAAAGCATGCTTAAGAGACCACAAAGGAAACCGCGTCTGCTGAATAACGAAACACCTTTTGCATTGCATCCAGAACAGGACACGGGGGAGCTTTCATTGTGCTCATTGTCCTCCTGAGCAATGCGTAGGAGAGGAAGCCCCCCTGCCAGGTGGCAGGTTCTGGGCAAAGGCAGGGCACTGGCACCGGGCACTCGAACATGTTCCCAAAACAGGATTAACACAGCCCAATACCCACAGAGATCCACCGCTCTTGTTTGCGCTTAATTCTACCCAAACAGAATAATCATCATCTCCGCATGCCTGGCCAATAAATGTGGAGCTTTCTGAAAAAAACGTCGAAGAAAATCAGAAAGAAAGAGAGAGGGAGGGAGAGAGAGAGAGAGAGAGAGAGAGAGAGAGAGATAGAGAGAGAGAGAGGGAGAGAGAGATAACAAAAAGGGAAAAAAAAACATTCCAAGGCGAGAGAAAATAGGCCAGCCTGTCTGGCAGCACAGCTTCCACATGACTTTGATTTGAGGAATAGATAAGTCCAACTTTGAGCTTTCACGAGGTGCGCTGCATGTGTGTGATCGGGTAGAAGTAATTGGCGGTGAAATTCTGTGTGACTTGTTTTAAAATGTAAACAACATACTGTCCCCGAGGAAAACAAATTCATACTGAATAACAAACAATGAAAGACTGTTTTGCGTATGATTTCCCACTGAAATTCACTCCTCTTAGATTAATTTCATCTTGCAGAGATGGAGAAAATTGATTGTTCAACGCTTGTCTTTTCTTTCTAAATTTACAGATTAATATTTATACAAGTGCTTAGTGATTCAACCTACTGCTGTACAATCTGGTTGATTATTAACTAAGGCTGCCAGCCTTGAAAAGGTAATGAGTAAGCTACCTGAAGAGGACGAGATAAATTAAGCGTCCCCAGGTGTCGGTGTGTCTGATACAACCTTTTCCCGATCTTAGCCCTATTAGTCACTCACTGCGACAAAAAACACATCCCAGCAAGAGATGCATTCACTGTAAAGGGTTTGTTAAAACCCCTCTAACAGAGTCAATACTGTCAAGGCTGAACAATGTTATCGGATAAACAAGTTAGTAGCCAAAACACTCAGATGGCTTTCCTGAAACATGAAGCACTCAGTATGTTGCTGGTATTCAAGGCAATCCCTTTTCAACTGGCACTACACAATATGTAACATATCAAATGTGTATACAGGTAATATGAAGGCCACGTACTACACTGAAGACATATGGCTCTTTCTCACCTGGATTCTGGTCTTCAAAACAACAAAACCATAGAGATAAGTACACGTTAGAGGTTTTAAACAAAAGGTTTTTGTGGAGCATAATTTACTATAGTGATGCATCTTTACTTTCAGGGATGTATTTATTACTAGCCAACAAAATGTGGGTATTTACTACTGTCTATTTTATCACTGGATGCCTCTTTCAATCACCTATTTGGCTCCCAGCACTTCCCAGACAGCTTGCACAAATCACATAAACCACATTTCCACCAAGCACTCCGCTCCAGTTCAGTTCAGTCTGGTTTGTTAGACATTAGAACGGACATTTTTGTGTTTTCACTGTCAAACGTTGTGGATGGTTAATGGAGCCAGTTCATGCCGACACATTTTCTCGTTACCCCTTTGCTGGGGTACCGAGCACACTGATCTGGGACTTAAAGGCAGAGTGAAAAACACTGCAGTCCCCTGTGCTGTCTTTCTGCCTGCAGCCCTTTCTCAAACAAAGCTTGTTTCCTAGTTGTAATAAACAACTAAATATAGAGAAGAACGAACACGAGAGGTGTGTGCGCAGTGAGTGTGTAGTTGAAAAGTGGAGGTAAATGCGAGCAGAGGAAAAGGTTAGCTGTGAGTTGTCAATCTGGCAGTATATGTACAGTACAGGTTACAGTGTGTCAGCTAATAAATGCTGCAGCTTCTCAAGCTGTTTCCCAACTACTGGAAAAGTGAAGGAGGTTAGCCTTGAAGCCCTGGAGACAACCCTGCCTGCTGTCTGTGGTGAAGACGCAGCGCAGGTCTAAGATTTAGGTACATGCAGGTATGTATGGTAAAGTACAGGTTACAGGAGTACTATACCAGAAGAGTTGGAGTGGTGGAAACACAGTGTGGCCTATGGAGTAACCACATTCTGCAAATCCGTTCCCTCTACAGGACTGTATCTTACACATTAGCACTCGTGCAAGAGAGCGCATCAGTCACAGATCTAATAATATGTTCAGAAACATGCAAGGCAGTGAGAAAGAGTGCACTGGTTTACTTCATCTGACATACTGTACAAGTGATTATTCTTAGACACGTGCTCTTACGTGAAGTGATGGTTCAGTTGAGCTGTGACGGCTTGTAGAGATGGAATTCATAAAGCTGATAATCAACTAGTGCTTACAGTAAAAGTTACCGTCATACTGTCAGATCCCACAAGGGGAATCTGAGGTAGTGTATAAAGTTTGATATGTCATGAGGATATTGGCAATTACTGCCAAAGATACCAAAATACAAGACAGACTGCTGAACTGCAGGCTTGATGTTTTAGTGTAAATAAAACTTCACGGCTGCATTTGATATGATTTCATTGCTTTTCTGTGGAATAAACAAAATGAAAGTTAAGTTTTGAAGTCCATGAAGTTCCCCTGTATTTTAAAACGAATGAAACGAAGCACTGAATGAAACCACTTCCTGTAATGTCAGAGGATTGCTCGTACAGTCAGTCCCACTGAGAATCAGACCTTCTGAGTAGAGTAACCTTTGAATGTGATTAATTTAACTTAAAATGTCACTGCATGCAATATTGCTGAGGTGCTTTCAATAAGTGTCTGTTTCCAGGACTTTTAAAAAAAATGCTTTATGGGGAGAGAAAATCATGGCAGAGAAAATCGGCACTCTGTGGCTGTTTTTAAGGTTCTGCACTAAACGAAAGGACGTGCTACTTCCTCGGATGAGCTGCGAAATGCCAGTGAAGGCGGCGCTTCATCCAAGGCTCAGCGGAGCACAGCAGCCAGATGATGAAAGGCTTTATTCATACGGAGTGACAACAAATAGATTCTTTTCCAGCTACAGTTCTCTGAAGCTCCCCTTTGAGGACAAAGGACAAAACATTTTGAATGCCACCATCCCATATGACCCAAACTATCATGTAAAAACGTTCAAAATCTCATGGACAAGGCATGACCATGTGAACAAAAAACCAAAGACAACTTGCATGCTTAACAGCTTTTATCATGGCAGTTCAGCTTTGGTATCAGCTGGGGAGCAAGACATATCCAAGCAGGAATAAATCAGCATATTAATATACTGAAATACAAGTATGTAACTGCTTTGGAAGGTTTTTGGAAGCAAGTTTTAGTTTCATCTTTCATCAAAATGGCTCCAATAGGGTCATATGGTTTACAGGATCTAATAACTTTTTTTTATCGATTTTCTCTCTGCATAAAAGCATCTTTTCAGGAGATTTCTCAGTTTCCAGACTGTGCTTGTATACATGGACTATGAGTGCTATATATCTGGTTATTTTGAGTCAATTCAGACAAGACCAAGGCCAGCTGTTCATCTCCGAGAAAAGTAAGAGAAGGTTCACAGGTTCAGAGAGACACAGCAGAGGGGGGCGTGGAGGGGGCTTAAGAATGTACACTTTAAAAAAAAAACCTCTGGCTAGACTCTCATCACAACGGCCCCGCGTCAGGAGTGAGACAATGGAAGATTCCTTCGCTTCAACGCTCAACTGAGATGGCAGAGAACAGAGGAGGAGGAACAATGGTGACCCATATCATGGCTGAAAAACCGCATCCATTCACAAACGAACATTCCATTTAAGTCAAAGGAAGCTCGACGTCAGGAACAATTTGACATTTTGGCGAACACAACTATTCGCTGTCTTAGAGTCGTTAGATGAGACGACGGATGGCACCCTCGTGTCTCTGCGGTAAATATGAATCTAGAAGGAGGCGGTCAATTTAGCTTAGCATGAAGCTAGTCTGGCTCTGAGCCATTTAAAATGTCATTTTTACACTTTGTTTTTGTATGAATTAAACAAACAAAATAAAAAGTGTTAATCAGTGAACTTTAGAGTCGCGGGTAAGCAGATTTTGTTGCTTTCAGCAGAACGAGCTTCACCGCTTCCAGGCTTTATGCTAAGCTAAACTAATCAGCTGCTGGTTATACAGGAGCCTTATATTGAATAGAAGAAGCATATTTTCCAAAACATCCATCTTTTTCACGCTCCCTATGTGGTGAGTTAGTAAGCGAAAGCGCAACAGTAAATCTAGCAGTAAAACAGCCTTATTAGATCAGAACTCATATTGTTTGTGTTATCTGTGCATTTTTTCCGAGGCAGCTTTATATGAATAGAAGTCAGGTAATGAGATTCAAACCTACACTCTGTCTCTCTGCCAGGCCAGTTGAGGTCAACGACAGCATCAGAACATAAACATATGCCATCAAACAGGACAGTTTGGCCGTAGCTTCACTCATCGGCAGTCCCTCCCGCTCCTGCTCCCGCTATTTCTCACACGAGACAAACAGAAACATGACAACTGCCTCATCAGCCTCCAACTGTTTCATTAGTGTTTCAATTACCTGGGTGCTGACAGTTCGTGTCCCATCTGTGGCTTCCACCGTCAGGTTGTAATTTGATTTCTGCTCTGCGTCCAGGGGCCGTGCTACAATCAAGGTTCCGCTGGCCTTGCCCACGTCAAAGCGGCTGTCGTAATTACCACCTGTGGATTTTTTTTTTGTACAAACGACGAGACAGGACAAAAGATTAGTGACAGATCATCGCTTAGTTGTCCGCATGTAGCAAGGTTACACAAACATGAAATGGAGGCGCTGAGATGGACACACAAACATCAATTTTCTGCTGTGCTGATGTCATACATAATGAAAAGATACACTAATGTTGCTGAAATTTACTATCAGTGTAGATCTGCTGTTTATCAATCATTAACCACATTAACATTAACCTTAACACACATCAAATGGGTACATAAATACAAAGTGATGAATGTATAACAACACCCTCTTTTACATACTGGACAAAAGGATGCTTAACTGTCATGGATAAACCACACGACAGTGGAAATAAAATGGAGCTCTAGTTCACACAAGAGAAGGAGAGGGGTTTTCCTGCTACTCTTGAGACTCTTAATCAGGTCACAGGTTTGAGGGGAAAATGTGGCACAGCATCAATCCAGTGGCACAACACCATTCAACCACAGCCAACAGGAAGCAGCAACACACAATGTGGGATGATCTCTCAATACAGCACAGCCTATTAGGAGATCCCAGCAGCTACCTTCTGCTGTACAGTTGTGGTCACAAGCCATCTGAAGGATGTAAAACATCTCAGCATCCTCTATGCCGTCTTGCAAAAATCCAACCAAACAGAACATTCCAGAGAAAAGAGGAAAGCCGAAGCAGAGCACAGAGAGAGAGGAGAAAAGAGATGTGTCAGTCGGACATTGATTAGAGGGAGGACAGGCTGGGAGAAAGGGAGAAGAGGCGAGCATATTTGAAGGCAGTCAATTAAGTCCTCTCATGCATACAGTGCTGATCATAAGTATGAAAGAAAGACACATTCAAGAAACTGCAGATTAAGCGTTAACGCTTTAAAAAAGAGTGGCCAATTAAAATTGTAAAGAAATATGCAACGTTTCAATTGGCTCACATGGGAAAGTTAAGAAAAGTATCAATATTTATTCAAAGATATGATTAAATTGTTTTATCGAAACTTTTCTGCAAAGGCAGATTATAGACCAGGTAAGCTAGGCTAGTTATCTTCAGAGGGTTATCAATTATCAAGATATTGCTTCATCAAAATGGTTAATTTTCATTAGTGAACATAGCTAGGAGGAAATGAGTAAGTAAATTAGCTTTAGCTTTAGCGTAGGCTAGCTGTGGCTTTCGTTTCTGCTAGCTCTCCTGCTTTTAGCTAACTCTGCAACAATTTCATTTCCTGTTTTCACAATATATATTTCTAGGACATAATATTTCTACATATGGCAAAACAAATGTATATCGTGACTAAATACTGTATGAAGGTACAGTGTATTGGCTTTGTAAGGCAGCAAACATGCCAGAAAATGGCTGACTTCTCACTGACATGCCGTCTAATATGACATATATACTACAGAACATTACTGCCTCCTACATTATAAGTTATTAGTGTATGTCCGTATTTCACAGACATATCACACACAAACACTAGAGTTAGTGCTAAATCTTTAAAGCATTTCTATGACATAGAGCATTTCTACAGTATGCATGCACACACACAACAACCGAGCTGCATGTGAAGGAGGCATACCTGTGATTTCAAACCACACAGGAACATCAGAGGATTCGGTGGCGACGACGCCCACCATGTGCGCCACAGGGTCGCTCTCCATGACAGAAAAGGTGAAGGGGGACTCCTCAAAAAGCAGGGGAGCCGCATCAGCCGGCAATTTCGGTTTGGGAATCCACTCAATATGCAGACGACAAGTGGAGGATTTCTGGGGGCGTCCGTTGTCGACAGCTTTTATCTAAGAGAGGCAGAGAATGAACGGCTGTGTTACACAGTGTTATGCAACATTTTGTTGCAAATGAGTTTCTGCACAGCTCTCTGGTGTATCCTCTGCCTGAGACTCCTCAGAAGTACATACAGGAAAGTTTGGTTATGTAGCTTGCTAGTTAATGCTAACAGAGAAAACACACCAGCAAATAATATTACATTTTATACACAGTGCCAACAGACATTGGTTACAGCCGCTGATTTGATGCACAAATCCACAGAATGTGTCTCAATAGTAAAAGCTTTTCGGAGCTGTCCACATGGTGAACCTTGTATTCTCAGTGACAAAACAGCCTTTGTGTGGAATTCTTTTGTGATTCAACCTTTTGTGGGGAATTCAATTACTGTAAACTGTGGTGAGCAGTTTCCTCTTGCAGCAGGAAACACGACTTCGGATGTGTGGGGACATAAAATCTGAGTGGAAATCAGTTTAAACCAAAAAAGACGAGTGTGAAGTATCACCACAGTCTTGACAGCCAAGTGTAATGACTAAACGAGAGGTAAATTCATGATGTTTGTCTCACAGGTGGAAGATTGACAGATAATATTCATTTTCACACATTTTAACACATTTCAATCCCTGCGATTCTAAGATACTCTGCAAAAACAGCTGCCACGATGAGCAGAAAATGTCAAGAGCTGTACACTCTGACAGCCAGAAAGATGTGTCACATCGATGGCTGACAAACTTAGCTCTTCATGACCAGCACCGCAGCAATAGGGCCGTGGTAATAAAGCAAACATACTGTGCATCCTGTAACAGTTAGATCCTGATTGGATGTTGTGGGTTGGTGTTTAGAACATGCTCCTTAAAATCTTAAGTACAGCCCTGATTCCAACTGTATAGTATCATTTATGAAGTGTTTCTGAGCCCATGTATTATTCTCCTTCATCCAATCATGTGTTCACAAAGTGGTGAACCTCGCTCCATCCTCACTTGTGAACGACTAAGCCTTTCCATGATGAATTGGGGTTTTGAGATTCAGTGTGACTCATTCTTCTGTGCCATTCATGGCACAGAACTAACAAACTTACACCTTCTGTTTTGCTAATTATGCTGCGTTAAGACAAGCTTATTTCAATACAACCAGTCAGTCACAATAACATGTTTGCCAAAAGCACTGCTCTAAATGCAGAAATCCACATGCTAACTTGACATTCAAACTTCATTCATTATGAATGTGAGCTTTTTATTTATTCATGTATTCATTTATTTATTTATTTTGGAAACTTGTGTATTTGGGCTGTGTTACACTTTTGTTCTATTCTACTCTACTTTCACTCTATTCAGCTCTACTCCCGTTCAGCTCCGCACAGGGAAATCTAGCTGTATCCAGACTTACAGTATATGTCAGCAGCCAGTTATCGTGTACGTTATGTATAGAGTCACAAAAGCAGCCAGAGCCTGAACACCCACATACCTCCACCAGTGTCACTATCTGTAATTGGTTTGGAAACTGATTTAATTGTCTGGACGTCTTGTTTTGTAAACCGGGCAGATGCTGCTCTACCTCTGGTTATTGTATCTCCTGCTTGCAAGAAATATTAGCATCACGACAATATTTACTGTCTTCAATTGAGTAAATGTCAGAAAGCAGCAAACCATCACACTGTTTTCCTGAGTCAGGAGTTGTAGATGTTTTTTTGGAAGTAATATTCTAAACATGATGTTAGTGGATCAATAAGCTTTTGATCCCTTTTACAGAGACTGTTTACTGCATTCTTCAGCACAAAGCCTGATAACAGGAAGGGCAGAAAAACAATGTGGATAAAACCTTGAGAGGAAGAGGAGCATACAACGGTGAAACAACATCTATGACAGGATGAAGTCCTAGTAATCAGACACTCACTGTAAGGATGTCGTATTCTCCAGCAGAAGAGAACTTCTTAGAAGACACCAGGCCAGTCTTGGGCTCGATAAAGAACTTTCCGTTTTCATCTCCCTCCTCGATGCTGTAAGAGATCTCGGCATTCGGTCCCTCGTCACGGTCAGAAGCAATGACCCGATACACCGGGTCTCTCTTGGCGGCTCTCTCTTTCTCTGGCCTCTCCCGCTCCGGGAGCTTGATCTTATAGATCTTCTCCAGGAACAACGGCCTGTTGTCGTTCTCGTCGAGGACTCGGACGATGACGCGGACAGTGGTGGATTTGGCAGGAACGCCGTGGTCAGTGACCGTGATCTGAGGAGGAAGAAGACAAAGCTTCAGATGAAGGAGCAGACTGAAAGGCCTGAGGCCGAACTTCAAATCACATGAAATAACTCCTATCTCTGAGTCACGATGTCCTTATTGTTTACCTCTCTGATCAACAGAGATAAGTGAATCCCTTTCAGCGTAACAAAGTTAGAGTTTTGGAACAAGAGGCAGTAAATAATTCAGAAAAGGTTTAATAAATCACACAATGTCATTGAACATTACGTAAAACTGCCATGGGAATCTGTAAAGATGAAGACAGATGTCTTAGAAATTCATCATTTCAAAGTCTAAATTTAATCAAAGTTTGGATGAAAAGGGGATGCGTGCTTCTTCCCCTTCATCACACTTTCAATCCACTTATTTCTCTCCAACTTAACTAGCAGCCAAAATTAAAGGCAAGGCTGAGATTTGCCATCAGGGGGTCTCTTTGAATACACGTTCTTTAGTTAAAAAACAAACACACATCAGTAACAGGCTGTTATACACTCATCTATTGCTGGAGACGAGAAACACTTGGTCACTTGGTACTCTATAGAACGTGATTCTTTCCTGACATAAAATCTCTTTGGTGCTGTTAAAAGTGGACTTTTTCACAACTACAAATACAAATTTGTGAGTCTCGTAAGGCAGAATTATCCAACAGAACAATACAAAATAGACTAAATAGGATTTCTTCATTTTCATCGTTGCTCGAGGGAGAGGGCAGAACTTTAAAAGCAGCGATTTTGGTCCATTAGTTGTGTGACTGTTCAGTGGTCAAACCGTTTTTGTCTGGTTGGATGCAAGAAGCTGCACGACTCGTTTTTAGATTCTTGAGCGCCTATTTTAGCCAAATAATAAGAATTTAAAGGAACACTGTCACATTTTGGGACACAACAAATTGGGCAAGGTGTGCCCAGGTAGCTCACCTGGTCCGGGGTGCACCCCGTGGGCTAAGGCTGTGCTCTCGCTGCAGCAGCCCAGGCTTGATTTCAACCTCAGGCCTTTGGCTGCATTTCCTTTCCTCTCTCTGCCTCCTTTCACTCTGTACTGTTTTCTCTAACAAAGGCTGAAAAGCCCCAAAAAATAATGGTCTCACATTTAACATGTTGAAAACAGCAGAAACCTTGATTTTATGTTTGCCTGTGATCATGATAACAGCAGCTTGCATGGCTACTATATGAACAACCCACCAGAGCTAATTATTTTTAATTAGCTGCACCTCTTTACTGTGATAGCACCAGCTGCACTGACTCTGCTGCTGTGTGTCAAATGAGCAAACAAAGATTTTGCACTGCTAATAAACACTGAGACCTACTGCCCTCCATCGAAGGCTGGGGGCTTTTTTAAAACCCAGAAGTACTCAGTATAAAAGACAGTGAACTAAATCATTAATGGTGGCTTAATTTAAGTCACAACATCAAGTGATGCTGGCGGCATGCTAACATTTTTTAATCTGTTCCATGATTATGTGTCTTCAGACGTTTGAGTGCTCAGTTTGAGGAATTTAATCAAAAGCCAAGAGCCACAGCCTGACCTAAACAAACAATTTTCTAATTTCAATCTAGTCCCAGGAAGATGTGCTCAAGGGTTTGTGCATCTGAGCACTAGCAGAGATGTGAGCAATTCCAGCTTCAAGCTGCAAAATACTGTAGAAGGGCAGAACAAATGTCACCGCCATCTAAAACCATCTGCTAAGTGCTTCACTAAAAACAGTCAACAGTCCAGAACAAGGCACACACCATTTGGTGCCATAGTTTCAATTACTAAAGTAATGTGTTTTGGTTTTTCTCACAGTGTCTGCAGCTGTCCGTGCGATTCACATGAGCAGAATTAATTAAATGGGTTGACAAGAAACCTGAGCATGAATGTGTCTCTCAGGGAGGATATGTTGGTGCCCGTTCTGTGCTGCGTGATGAACATTTCCATTATGATCACATGAGCTTTTTGGCCTCATGTATGTGGGTTTAGTACCTGATGTCCCGGCTTATATAAAACACCTTGAGGCACTCTTGAATAAAATGTCCCAGCGTGGTACCTCAGCAAAACTGCTTTGCGTGTGTCTGCATGCACAGTATCCATCACGACGAGCCTCTCTTTTGAGCATTTTCATCAAAAGCCTTTTGTTTGATAATTAGGCAAACCACACAAAAGACAGAGAAGTTACACCAGAGGGAGTGCGTCTCATCGCATCAGTACAGCACTGCTGTAAAGTGAAGTGAGCTGAGCCAACCCATTATGCTCTGATTATCTATTGCAAAACTTTCAGCTGTATCTGACCCACCATATGCAAGCAATGTTGTTTTAATGCACAGAATAATGAAAATAACTTGGGAATCGGGACAAACTGTGCAGGATTCTGTAAGCTAGTCACTATAAAAGTGCATATTGTGCTTGGCTGTAATAACACAGAGAATTAACTGAAGCCGACGTTCCGCAACAGTTGTTTAAATAGAACAACTCACTCTTTGATGAGCAAGCATGCATTGTGGAGGAGATACGAATGCCTGCTGCAATAACTGCTGAATTAAATAAGAGTATGAAACTGCTACTCTCCCGATGTTTCCACTGCAGGATCTTTCTCAGGGGACCAGGAACTGTTTGAAGAACTTGTGTTGGTAACACGTTTAATCAAAGGTGTTTTGACCAGAGGACACAGACAATTTTGCTCCTGCAAAAAAGTTCCTACTCCAGAAACAGTGCTGTGCCCAAGCGAACAGGAAGCTGGGGCTTGAGTGTCGTCCCTGTGGCTTCGTAGTGCCTGGAACTGCTAAACTTTATAAACTTAGTCAAAAACTTAATTCTATCCACACTGTTTCTGTGCCATAGCTGCAGTGCTGGTTTCAGCTACTTATATCCAAGGATTTGCTGGTTTCTGTCCTTGTGGATGAGCATTAAATGATTAATCAGAAAAAAAAGGACTGAGTAGGATCAAACATCGTGGTTATAGACCTGTCTGGCATGTACCTTGCATCTGCCCGGCTGCATGCTGGGATAGGCTTCACACAACAGATGTGAAGAGCCCATTCACCTCTGCTTTTCCATTATAATGTTCTCTCTGCAGTCCCAGGCCTGAATCCTAAGCATGTCCTGGCATGTCCCACTTTTGCTATTTACCCACCCCCCTCCTTCCTGGGACGGAGGCCTCTCATCCTGCCGCTAGAGCCCACACTCAGACCATCCGGAGCAGCTTTGCCTTTTTCTCAAATTCCCCCGCTGCCTTTCTGCCTTTAGCTCTCTCTCTTTCTCTCTTTCACACACAGGCACACGACTACCGCCTACCAACCCCCATCCATCTCATCATAAAACTCTGAAGGCCCCCTGTGCTCCCTCCACCTCCTCCTGGCATTTGGTGCAAACAATGCTGACACAGCCCCCACCCTAATTGCTCCACATGTTCCACATGGCCCCACATGTTTCGTTTCTTCTCCTACAACAAGCTCGTACAAAAACTTCACTGCGAGCTGGGACTTCGGTTTGATTTGCTCTGCCAGCACCCAGTTCTCACTCGACGGCATGTGCACACACGCGTACTCTCCTGAGTCATGATTAGCACTCGATTAGCTGCCCTGAGGATACACCAAGGTGTGTGTGTGGCTGTGTGTGGGGCAAATTGTAGGGTTTAGGGGTTTGGAGTCTGGGCTGCCCCATGAATGTTTAGCCCAGTAAAGAGCTTCCTGCTGGATTCCCAGTGACCAACAAGAACAAACTTCTTAAGTTGCCATGGTGACAGTGCTCTTCCCAGGCCCTGTTCACTGAGCCACTTTCTACCTATTTAGGTCAAAAGTTGCTCGCTTTAAAAACGATCCCTCCAACTCATGCTCAAATTAAATAGGAACGGGCAAAAGGAACTTTTAATTGGTCACACGTTTGTTCTGTCTGCACGAAGAAAAGCAAGAATATCAGCATGAGAAGGGAAGGTGTGTTGCATTCAGCCTAATATTAAAGTCTATTAGAGTTTGTTTAATGTGGTTATTAAATGTCTGTCTGCAGGCGTTCTGTCAAATGAGACGAACAACACTGATAAACTCAACTTTGGCTGAAATTTTAGTTTTTTAAATCAGACAGCAGTTGCATACTAGTGAGTCAACAGTTTACGACCACATGTTGGAGGCACACCTCTTTTGTTTTTAACTTTGATGCCAAATAGTCTTCACAAATTCAACAGGTATGGTACGAAAAATTCAATTTTACGCTTGTTTTTTCAACCATCAGCAAAACCATAAAAGAACACAGTTTTCTATTATTCTCCAGTTCCATCCCTATCATTTACCCTCAGTCCTGTTATGCAATTAGCGCAGTGCGATGTACAATCACAGTATGAAATACAACACTGCTCTGGCACCAGATGCACCGACATTAACTGTCACCCAGTGATCACTGAATTGTGTAACTTCTAACAATAATTAAAAGGCATCCAATCTGCTCCCTGTCAGCACCGGAAACACAATTAAAACGCTATTATCAACCTCGGGTTTGTGGCGAGGAAGAGGGAGGGAGGCATCAGGAGGGAACAGAGCCCAGCTCAATTAAAACCCACAAGTTTAGACATCGGCCTGTTGGGCTGACAACAGTTTCCTGTCCCAGCTTGCTCCATCCACGAGACGGAACAGTGGGAAAGAACAAAGGAACAGTCACCAGGATCTCCCACATGCCTCCCACCTCTCCCATCCGGAAATCAGTACAGGGAGAAATTATTCCAAAAGTGCCCTTCTTGCACCTACAAGATTTGTTTTAGCTGGCAGCATGCGGCTCTCAACCACAACTTCTCTTTTTTTTCTAAAACGATGACCTTGAAGGTTTATGATTAACATCTTACTTATCTCCATATTTTCCTTTAGAGTTCATAATTTTAAAAATAAAGCGCTTACCTCAAGAATGTGCTCATCTTGTTGCTCCCTGTCCAGTTTTCTGGAAGTTGTTGAAACCAGACCTGTTGAAGACAATCAATAATATTAATATTAATTACACAGATTCATTATATAAGGCAACAACCACATGGATCATTATTTTTTCACCATAAAGCAATTGTAAAACCTTAAATTAAATGTGGATGAATATGCTGGACTTGAGGCTGACAGATGAATGGGTTCGGCTGACATATTTACCTCAAACACATGTGCTGTTCAGGCCTTATCAGCCGACACACACACACTGATACCGATATATACACCGTCTGCAATGAGCTAATATTGGCCGATAAGGAACAAGAAGTTGTCGAAATTCCACAGATGTGTTTGAGGAAGGTTAGAGACAGCGTCTCACAGTCTGTCTATCAGCAAGCACTGAAAAGTTCATGTCCCACTCATAAATCTCAATTCTTTAATAAGCAAGTTATAGGGATTTTTATGAGAAATCTGTAGGCTACATGATGGAAAAACTCAGTTTGTCTCCTAATATTTAAGTTAAAAACAGAGAGCCAAAGAGATAGTTGGGACAGTGTGAAGGAAAGAGCAATATTTGATTACTAAAACTCTAAAATAACAAACACTCCCACTCACTGTTGGGTGACATGATCTGAACCCTGCTGGTTACCTCATCAGTCACCCATGAGTTAAGATTTTGCATCTGGAAGAGTGCTCTCCCCGTAGGTCTTCCCTGTTTTTGGTCAAACCACATGCCAGACAGCCCACCACACTGACTTACACATGTGAAATATCACAAAGGTCTGCAAAACAGTACCCAAACAGCAGCGTAGCTCTGACACCCCGCTTTTAATTCTTCCACAAGCTGAATAAATAGACAGCCAGTCAGACAGCACCCGCAGTCTTGAGCACTTTCGAAACAGAGAAAATGAATCTTCCGGAAAGATCCTGCTGCTGGTTGAAGTGTTTCAAGGGTCTTTTTAAGCTCTATCATTCATTTTAAGTGGATGGATTGATGTTGCGCGACATCAATCGCATGGAGGGGACTTTGTTAAGAAAGGCTTTGACAAAAGTAAAAATAAAACAAGTTGGAGTCTCGAGTTCCCGTCTCGTCCAATTCTCAATCAAATTCACAGCGAAGAGAAGAAAAAGAAGAAAAGGGGGGAGGATATTGCTACATGGCTACGTTATAAGCAGCGTTCTGTTCTCACTACCAATGTAATTGCAACTTTGCAGAGACACTGAGTGTAGAGTAGACATGCCAACTCCAACCGCACCAGAGCTGTCTGCTTGCCACACTGCGCCTGATTAGCATAAAGCAAAGGATTTCCGAAACCCAACCCCATCAATGGCACATATGCCTGCGACTAGAATAGCAGGCCACAACTTACAGGTCCTGAAATAGTTCTCCCTCAGCACTGCAATTGAGGCATATGAGCGAGGCGCTTTTGCTCCCCTTTTTCATCCTCTGCTTCTTAGGCTTTATTTAATCTTCACCATGAGCTGCAGAGATCCAGGTCCACTGATACTCAGTTAGAAAAAACACCAGACAACCAGACATTTCCTGTAGATGCAACACTTTTTTTTGTTGTGCTTTTTGGCTGCATATTGATGAACAACTCATTTAAATGTTCATTTAACGTTAACATGAAATTGCAGCGACTGCAGGTACAAATCTGAGAGAGGAATCTAAATCAACCCCCCTTTCCCAACACTGTCACATACACCCCCTCGCTAAGTGAAAAGAGGTGTTTCGTAACTGACAGCTCAGATTAAGTTTAGTAAATTTATACGACCTGCAGGAATTACTCTTTGCAGCGTTGCATGATGTCTGCAAAAAAGTTTGCAGAAGATCATCACAGGTTGCATGAGCTCGCGAGCTGTAGATTATTACCATCAAAGCTAATAGTTCTGCTGTGCCACATCAAAACAGACCACGGTGACTAATTATTCATGTGCTTTAGCGAGGCTGGAGCTGATGGATGATAATGTTTCTGAGCTCCCCAGCGTGCTGTGTTAGGTAACTCTGTTCTCTGTACATGCATTATAGAGCAGAATACAGATGACAATATTAACCGCACCGAGTCCATGTCTCTGATTTATAATTCCTGTGCAAATCAGCTGCCGAATCACAGCTTGACTGGGTATCATAACAGATACAGCATTCACAAACGGTATACTGCCAGTACAGAATCACAGCGCTGCAACAAACACAACATTAGCAAAACCAATGAAATCACAAAACGGCTGGCCTGTATCCAAAGCCTACACTGGAGAAGAGAAATTTGGTTTCAGCTCTGCTTTGCAAAGACTGCAGAGAAGTCCCATTTCACAAACATTATTTACACCTTGATGCTGCAACAGTGAACGCAGTGGAAGATGACACATTACTGGACGCCGTTTATTTGTGGTTGCAATTGCTTGTTCAAAAATCTTGTATATTTTGGTGCTGGAGCAATCTCTCTCTTTCTCAGCCTGACACACAAATTTGCACAGCTACCTCGAGCTGGAAATAAGAATGGGACGTTTGTTTTAAAAAATGAGCTGGAGAGAGTGCACGGGCAATTAAGAAAGCCAAACTAAAGAGGAAGTGGAAAGTTATTTAGTCCCCGTTTCAATGTGGTTACTTGCTGAAGTAAAAATAGCGACAGCACCGCTCAGGGAGTGAGCACGCTCAGATTTCATGCACTATTCCCTGCTGAAATTCCATTGTCCAGAGAGGCAATACAACTGGCAAGGTGTCATAAATATCAAGGGTGTTTGATAACCATGAGACTTCTTCCAGATATGCTGTCTTTAGCAGCAGCGGGGTGCCGACCTTCTCACAGCAGGGCCAAACTGTGCATCCTTAATACACATCTCAAAAGCAGCAGACAATCCTGTCATACAGTGAGCATCTGCCTTTAATCCTATGGTCTGTCCCGGCTTTCTTTTCGCAATCGTGTGAAGGTGTACTGAGCAGTCTAACGCTGCAGCTTATGTTTATTTTCATTATAGAGCAATCTTGCAATTATTTTCTCAATTAACGTTTTAATTGTTTGGTCTCTAAAATGCAAGAAAATAGTTAAAAATGTCTCCCACTATTTCCTAAAGCCCAACATCAAATGTCAAAAGTCCAAACCTCAAAGATAGCAAATCTTTAAATCAGAGAGGAAGGAAGTGGATATTGTTTTGCAATGTATAATGCTTCTGTCAATAAACTGATCAATAGTAATAATTCACCAACAGCTTCAGCTCAACAATAATCAGCTCAGTGGTTTTGGGGCCACTTGGTGAAAAGGCTGGAACCACAAGCCCAATTTTACTGCTCTCTCACATTTTTAAAGTATTTAAGGATTTTGATGGAGCGTGAAACCAGCATCCACTTCAAGATGTAGAGATGTCTGGGAGGAGAATCAAATCAGAAATGCAGAAAATATGTTGCATGGACTGTGGATGAGCGGAGTTATTTTATGTTGTGGCTTAAACGGCTTTTGTTTGCTTCTGTTCCATTTGTGTCTCACGCTGCCAGATCTCTGACCACAGGACTTCCCGCCCACTCTAATATCCAAGCACCAATATCACTTTCAGAAAATAATTCAAAACAAATAGTTTCCAAAATCGCTATACTTTCAAACATCTAATCTTGCAAGTTTGATCACCCACCCAAAAGCTACACGCTCACCAGGAATGGTCGTCTTACGTAGGACTGAGCTGGCACTAGCGGTCCAGCCAATAAAGGTGCATACCTCTCTATCTCTACCTAAATGTTAAGGAACTGTAAAATGATTGGTTGGTAAGCCAGAGCTCACCAGAGAAGTCTGCACTTCCAACCCACAGCCTTTGTCACAACACACACACACACACACACACACACACACACACAAGCCATCCTCAGGCGTGGGCTGAGCTGGGCCGACAGTAATTATAGCCATGCTGTTTTGAGAGGGAGAGAAAAACAACAGCAAAGCAGCAGTGGCACTCTCAACCATGTCCTTGAGCGCTACAACCGCTGCTCCAAAATGGAGGCCTGGGGGGAGTTAAGGAGTCCAGGACATTGTTGGGCCGGTTCATACCCAGGCCCTGCTGCTGTGATTAGCAGTGTTGAGAGTGACACACATACTTATGTGACACACATTTAGCTGTAACTCCAGACGATCGGGAATGTGCTGGGTGTCTGCAGCGGCCCGCCTGGCTGTGCAATTTAAAAGTCCTTCAGATGTTTAGTATTGTTGTTGATAAACTGACACTAATCTATGAAAATGCATGATTTACTCCCCTGTTATTTTTCTCATGTGTGACATCGATAATGAACACAGACTGCAACATCTCTTATCGCGAAACCCGACGCTCAACCCCAGACAACTATATCAATATTCTCAGCTTCATTATGAATCAAGTGTCTACCACTCGAGC
Organism: Chaetodon auriga; assembly: GCF_051107435.1. Taxonomy (NCBI): domain Eukaryota; kingdom Metazoa; phylum Chordata; class Actinopteri; order Chaetodontiformes; family Chaetodontidae; genus Chaetodon; species Chaetodon auriga. Next base: position 18,534,683 of record NC_135077.1, read on the forward strand.
CTAAAACAACACTGTGAAAAGTATCTGCTTTCGCTGCTCATGATGCCATCTATACTCTCAAATGAAAACTGTGGGACACCAAAATCCAAAGGACTGTGGGAGTTTAAGAAGGGATTGGTACATCAAAGTAAAGGCTGTTTGCTGCTTTATAACCGAGTCCCCCAAATGCTGCTGAGCAAGAGCTACTGGCTGTTCTCTTTTATTGAGAGGGAAAAAAATTGCTTTGCCTGCCATTTAAAAGGCAGCGTAGCCCAAATAAAGTCCGTTCTGATGTCCAGAAGCACACAGAATTTAACAAACACAACAAAGAGAGGCCATATAAGCTAATACAAACACATGAATGCATACTTATGGTCTTTGTGAAAATGAGAAAAAGGCATTTAGTGGGGCGAGCATTGTTTACATTAGGATTGAGTTATCTCAGCACCTCACAGCTGCGAGGCTTATTTGTAATCTGAAAAGACAACCATGTCATGGAAGACTTGGGGCTGCAGGGGATTCAGGTTCCCAAGAGCTTGTGAAAGTGAATGTCGTGGGGAGTTGTGTAAATGGATGGGATGCTTGGAAGCAGCAGAGCAGCTGAGGAACGGCATTACAGATAGTACAAGCATGAGACTGTGTGGGCACTTTGACTGTGCAGGCAACACAGTGGTGCATGTTGAGATTGCAGGAAGGTTATTTGGTTTTGATACACACTGCTTGGTGTGTGCACGCTAAGGCAGTCTTGTTAAATGATTTTCCGCTCTCTCTCTACCTTGGTGGATTTCATATTTGTCATTAGGCACAGGTCCAACTTACATATAAAACAACCTAAGTAGTATTGTTGCAGCCATGTCTTAAGACCAAATCTGCAAGGCCAATTAGACTGGAGACCATCTGTCAGTCAAATGCTAGAAGTCCAGCTACTGAGTTCTGGAAAGCCTGATAATTGATGCAAATTTAATCCTTAGCAAGGAACAGCAGAACTCACTCAAACAGGGAGCACATGTACACAGTTTTTATTAGGTGAAATGAAAATCTGTGTTCGTACATGAATGCCTGGCTCTCCTTGAAATACATAAACTGGGATATTGTCTGTTTTTACGGTTGTATGATCACACTAGTGTTAACAGTGAACATGGATTCCCTCGTCCAGTCAATTTGTCACTTTGAGTCAAAATTTGGTTGACCCACAGTGCTGTCAAGGAGAGTCCAGAATGGAAGAAGTTCTTGAAGCTTATTGGTTGTGTTGCATCTACTTGTATTTAACCTCCACTATTCCACTATAAACTGCTCCACAAAGGAGGAGTGGCTGTTAAGGCAGAGAGTCGATGGCACGAATACATTCTCTTGAATTAACTGTGGTCTTGTCTCATTAGAGACAGAGCTAACAGGCTGCTAACTGAGTTAGCAATCTTGTTAGCTTGGACAGCTTAATCTCTCCCGTCACCAAGTCTCTTTATTGAATGAAATGATGTACAACCCCGAGAACAACATGCCCTGGTGGAGTAACACAGTAGAAAAAAGGAGAAATTAGCTTAGAGAGCTATTGTGTCTGATTAATGCATGTTCTCGCCTGGTTAGCGTGTTAGCAGTTAGCTTGCCAGCTACAGCAGTTTACAAAAACAGCCTTGCAAGTACTTTCTAATAACTTCTAGAAGAACATTTCAGGAGGAAAGGAGCATGGATGAATTTCACTGAGCAGAGTCGAAAGGCGACAGTGCACTGAGAATGAAACTGAATGTCCACCAATAAAGTCAAATGTCTGTCTGCCTACACATGCACAAAGCCGTTGCAGCTTTGCACTGTTAATTTTTCAAGCCATTTTAAACCTTCCACATCTATCGTGCTTGCTTGTATGGTTCACTTGAGTAGGTGAGGCATTTTGATGTGCACCAACACGAGCCACCTGGCCCATTTAACAGAGGTGTCTCAGAGCACTTCCACATTAGCCCTTGAGCAGGAACATTAGAAGTGATAAAACATTCAAACTAAAACACTGCACATTGTAATTTCACTGTGCAGTGATATCGAAATGTCAGAGACAGTGTTTTTAATCGGCTCAGCTGTCTGACTGCATGTAAATGTTTACCTCTCTCAACCTCTTTGTAGGTTGGTCGTCCTGCACATAGTTTGGCATTCGTACATTCACTTCTCGAGCTTCGCTTTGCACAGAATAAATCACAGTTCTTCTGTGGTGTTTTTGTAAAGTCCAGAGGCGCTGTGTTCACAGAAATCAGTCAAGGTTAAATGAAAACTTGAGACACCCGTGATGCCGAGATGTGGCATTCTTTGGGACTCTTAGAAAAAAACAGAATGAATGTCACATTGTGAAAAAAGGTGTCGTGCCACAGAGGACCCAGGTTGTATTTGTTTCAGAGATACTGTGGTTAGACTGAATCTCAGCCAGCTAAGCCACCATGACGGCGCTTTGAAGTTTTAAGAGGAAAATCAGCCATTTTTCATTTCCACATTTTCTTTTCACAATCTCTTTTGAGAGCTGTGACAATTGTTTGGCCTCCAAATCACCGGAAACATCAGGAAGTTGTTGGAAGTATCCATTTCCTATCTCACTTCCCCTGATAGAGGGGCTTTGGTAAACCACTGATAGCACCAGTGTGTGTGTGTGTGTGTGTGTGTGTGTGTGTTTACCCTCAGAGAGGGTGTCACTGAAAGTTGATATGAGCACCACGAAAAGTGGATGATTCACGGCTGCAGTCCCACTGGCTGTTTTCCCTTACCTTTTCATTTAGCCCCAGGGATGACAAATGCACATAAGACCTGTCGAAGGTATCCAAGCTTGCCAAAGCATTACCCACGGCATTCCTTTTCGATGGATGACAATGAGCTGCTGGCTGCAGGCTAAGAAAAAGGATGGGCCGAAATTGTTTAATACAACTGAAAGAATACACCTGGGTGCATCTTCCTTCTTCTGGTTTAACCAATGAAATGACAGCTACCATTAAAGGGCAAAAACGATCAGGTATAGACAGTCATGTCCTATTAAAGGCATGCTCTTGTCAGCTATGACACCATCGTCTGGTGATGAATACAGGTCGGCGCCATCATTATAGGGTGGAGTTTTCAATGGGCTTTAGGTGTTCTGAGCACAAATCTCATATGTCAGGTCACCATACACTGAAGACAGCATGTTCTACAAAGTCAATGGACAACACTGGGGCAATTAGGGAGGCTTTAGAAAGTGCTAATACTACACCTAGAAAGGCAGAATAGGTACAACAGGAAGTAGAGTAATGAGCATTCAGCAAGATAAGATTGCTATCGTAGTGATCTTTGCTCCGGCTTTGCTCCAGACTTCCTGTGTGTGGGGTGTGTGTGTGTTCTGACTACACGTTCTGCCTGGTTGCCCTTTCCTAATACATACATGTTCTGGCATAAGAGCTCTGCTCAAAGTCCACAAAGTCACAGCACAGTAACAGCATTTCAGGGAAGAGAGAGAGAGAGAGAGTGATTCACCAGGTACTGATCGCTGCTCACTCTCCCACAGAAAAGGTGGGCAAGTCGTGTCAACAACCTCAGATGAACTAGCTTGGAGATCTGACACCTTCTTTGGAAAGAAAAAAAAACTAGGCAGCTAGTGGACTGGCTGTCTCGAGTGCTGTGCGTGTGGACAAACCATCCCTATTCTTAATCTACACCCCAGTGATAAACAACCTTCGACTGCTCTACAATGCAACCGAGTCACATTTTACACAGAGCACGTACAATTATGCATCTGCCCATCTCACACAGCCCATATCCTGTTGTGATCTGCTGACAACGAGCCTATGAGTCTTTATCCAGGAAATACAATTCTCCTCAGCTGCCAAATCAGGGCTTAGGAGCCTGAAACAACCGTGGTCATGTCTGTGGGTGGGATGAGATCTGTGCCACCAGACAACTGAGCACTGGTTCATCTTTTAAAATTTCACACCCGAGCAGCATTATTCAAATTCACTGATCTCTTACTGATTTAGAGCACATAATTCATATCCAGCTGACTGGCACAAATTTTACCCCACGCGGCTCTGCCTCGTTTTTTCTCTTCCTGTTCAAATCCCCATCCAAAGTGAGGCTATATCAAACCGTTAAGTTCTAAGCTCTCAGACGTTAGGATTGCAATAGTGTCTGCTACAGAGAGGAGCTGGCCTTGCACTTTAATGGCAAACTAAAGTCAGAGAACAGCCAAAACAGCAGGACTTGTTTACTTGGCAGAAATAAATAATGCTTAAGCCTTTCATCCTGGACTTTACTGAGCCAATGTGGATCTGTTGCGGAAAAAGGGTAACCGACGCCACCCAAGGCGTCAAGTGAAGCCTTCATATGTGTCTGAAGCTTAACAGGCTGCCTGGAAAGCTGCACAAGGCTGTAGCCCATGATAGAAGGCTAGCTAGTTAGCTTGAAACACATGCCAATGAAGTTCCAAAACCCACAGACAAAACATAGGCCTTAACGTCTTTTCCTTTTTCCCACCCCTTTATAGAGCTTTGTAGATATGCCAAGACAGGGCCTATGCTTCCAATGCAATTTTAGAACATGTAATTACAGAGACTTACATGTTGTAAATTTAAACATTTTCAAAAACCTGTAATATGCGGTGAGAATGCCATATTGAGTTGATAATGTGGATAGATATCAGGCCTATTTTGATCTCATTTAATACCACAGAAATAGAAAATAAAATATAATTTATAATCATTCCTCAAAACATTAAATCCGACTCTCAAGTGAAAAAAGAGGCTGTTTGCTGCCATCGTTGCTGCCGCTCTGCATAAATCGGTGCTCTCTTGTAGTCAGCTACATTTGGCTCCCTGTTCTCTCTCTCCACCTACTTCTCTACCTCCACTCTCTGCTGCAATCTTCCAAAACAAATAAGATAGAAAATCAAAGCAACAAAGCAGTGATTTAATGAAGTTTTCTTTGTCCAAACAACTGACATGAGGGGCTCTGGTGTCCCACTAATAAAAGTTTCAACATGCTTTGATATGCATGAATGGCTCTTATCCTTATGCTTCAGTGTCCTATAACTAGTTTTTTTTTATCTTCTGATGCTTGCAAACAGTCAGCTCTACAGTAAAGAGGTTCTGCCCACAGTGGACTTGACCATAAGCTTCATAAAAACTCTAATCCTAGGAGTAGGACATAATTACTTCAGATATGTGGGCTAAGAAGACTTTATTCAACTGCTGAATAAGTGATGTTCTGTAAGCTTACCATACAGTCTTGTGCAGCAAAATGAAATATCAAGTGTAAGCATGCCTTTCCAGCTATGGTGCCATATTAACACAGGTTACTTATCCATAAGGGGGAAAAAAGAAAATTTCTTCACAGCTCAACGTTGTTAAAAAAGCGTTATGTTTGGCCTCCCACACTTCTTATCATCGTATGTAAGCTGATCTTGTCACGCATGAAGACGAAGCACTTTCCTTGTGTGTCCGCATACCTGAGGCTTCCCCTTTTCTGTATCATTTATTTGTTCTTTCTTTTCCTGTCCTTTGGGGAGTGCAAAGCCTTACTGTGAGGCTTGTTTGGGAGACATGCTGCATGATCAATCCTTATTTGGTCAGAAAATTCACGTTGCCACTTCCAACAAAAATAACTCCAGTTTGTTGATGTGACAACCTCGGGAAACAGGACCACACACGTCTGCGAGGACAAACTGGAGCAACTGCTTCATTCCTCATTTCAGTTTAATGAGCACTTGCATTCATAGCAAAAAGACAGCGTGTAAGCTCCATAAGAAATAATAACAAATTCATTAGTTGGCACTTTTTGAGACGGATATAGTTTAACCATCTAATTTTGCTGCTGTGATCTATGTAAGTCAAAATGGAAATCATTTAAATCTACAAACGGATGTCCTTGATTTATTCTGTATTTATATCATGACTGCGAGTGGCTTCATTCAAATATGAAGAACTAATTCTCCGACGGGATCATGGCTGAATTCTGAGTCAGTTCAGCATAACAAGAATAAATCTGTACATTTACAGAGAGGCTCTGTGTGTACACGGTGCTTCACTTTGCACCTATTACAAGTATTTTCTCTGCTGTTCAACTAAACATAGCCTGCTCCTGCAATTTTAAAAGAGCCCAATGAAATATTAATCATCACACCATTTTCAGAGAACCATATGAGAACACACTTTAGAGTGTTAGAGTGGAAAAAACCCCTGTAGGCTCAACCCACTCCTGTCGTGGGTTAAAATAGTGTTCACACTGCTCTTCCTTTTCACAAGAAAGGGAACAGGAAGCTCACCAGCCTGCCAGCTATACATTACAGTACATCTCAGAACCTGGCCTGAAGTCTCAAAGGATAATTCAATATGGAGCACACTTCTTTACATGTGTGCTGTGTTCATGGCCTTTAAAGTAGCTGATGACATGCGAGATTTCACACTAAAGTTCTCTTCTGATGTATATGTACCAATCAATCAGGATATCCCACCTGACCCTGCTTACATGAAAAAAATAAGACCATGGCGATGTAAGGCTTTGCAACAGGAAGTTAGTGTCTCAAGCTAGCTGCCGTATTCAAGGTTACCATTTGTCCAGGAATACAATTTAAGGTTGTGACTGAGAGCAGGGACTTCCTGCTCTGAGGATGTAATTTATAGTGACATGAATTACCATCACAGTAACAGCAATCTTACCTGTCTTGGCATTAATGGCAAAGAAACCCTGGGGATTGCCGCTGGTGATCCGGTAGGTGAGTTTATCACTGGCCTTGGCATCTGGATCAACTGCATTTATCTGGATGATTGACACGTCTTTAGGGGAGTTCTCCATGACGGATGGGTAGTAGACAGGTTCGGAGGTCTGCGGCGCATTGTCATTGACGTCCTGCACCTCGATGTAGACCTCCACAAAGGCAGACAGGGGCACCACGCCGCGATCCATCGCATAGACTGTGAGCCAGTAGTGAGGCGTCGTCTCATGATCCAGCAGCTCCTGCGTGCGGATAATACCTGAAAGATGAGAGAGACATAAACAAACTCAGTTTGCATCATGTCAGGGAACATTTTCACTTGCAACATGTGCCCTGACTCTCACATCTCTCTCTGCACTGTCATTGATCTCTGGAATCGATTTGTGGCAATGAAGAGAACAGAAGCCTGAACACCAGCTGCCCCTGAACAGGCAGGGGTGGATGAAGGCGCCTCGACTGAAAGGTGTCATGGTGGGATATTAACAACAACCGGCCAGTGCTGGTCCTGTTTACATTCACTGGCAGGGAAGTTTTTTTACTGCCATGTGGGGGCTGTAGCCTTCAGCTGAGCAAACAAAAGTGCTTTTAGAGGCCCGTGAGTAGTATGAGTTGACAATGGTCAAATGGAAGCGTGGAGGATGGGTTGGGTTGGCTTTGAAAATCTGGGCCTGGCTATTTAACCTTGTTGCATAGTACAGTTAGACCTTTTCATGCTCTCAAAGACAATTCGCACAAGGATCGAGGCAAAAACTGGGTTATTCTTACAAAACAAAAATCAGAGGTGCAAGTTTTGTATCAAAAAGGCACATTTAAATGTCATAAACCTTAAATGTATTTACTCAAACTATGAGGCTAAAACTACAGGGTACAAACAATGCAGCTCTGTTAGACACACACTGACATACTTGACCTGTGAATGTAACATCTGAGAGCACTAGTTTAGATGTTTAAATGTGGGAAAATGCGGCTTGAATGTATTTGCTGATATTTGGAAGAAAAGCTTAAGTTCACAGGAGTGAACTGCTTTAGCGCTATTCATCTCCACCCGACCCCACTTACAAGTGCTCACCAGGTGCTCAGCAGGTACATTTGCACTGCAGGAAAGGGACGTGTGTATGAGTGTGTGTAAATGTTTCCATGTGTGTGTTTCATTAGGTGTAGGGGTCTCTGAGGTAGAGGGTGTGTGCACAAATCTGTGTGTTTGCTTATGAAGTGTAGGATAATGCGTTTACATGCACACTAATAATTCAATGATAACTGGATGAAGGCCATATCATAATTACTGCTGCTGTCATGAACAGTGAAATCTAAATCTTTTGAATAATTGTACAATGCCTGACACCGTATTTCTTTTTTCTTTTTTATTCTCTGCAAGCATGAAAAGCATCACAAAGTGAATCTGATGCAAAGCAATGTTTCTAGAAAAAAAGCTTTGCTGTCATTCTGGAGGTGACACTAAAAAGGCTCTCGTGTTACAACTAATGAATGAGAACATTTACAGCGTTCTTCATCAGTTTTCATCAACGTAAAAACAAAGCTCCTCTCTTTTTCTTGTCTCACGTTGTTAAGTTTCTGATGGCTGCGACACATCTTTCAGATGACTCGCTTCAAACAGAAATGCAAATTAATTGTGACATTAATAAATTGCGAGGCATGCGAATGCCATGCCAGCCGTCACCTTGATTGGTTTTTCACTGTAATCAGGTTATGGTGTGAATATAAACAAACTGAGTGATGCTAAATTAAAAACATTTTGATATGCTTTCCTGTTGTTGCTTTAACAAAAAAAAAAAAAAAAAAACAAGGTCCTCAGAGGGCAAAAAACATGAGGAGGGAGCTTCTGATAATGAAACAAGACTATATCATGTGTACAACTTGCACATGTGAGGTCTCATTATTTCAACAAGAACTAAAGGTAAGACAGCGGAAATAAGCACACAAACATCTTCCAAAACAACAGAAACCATGACAACCTTTACAATAACCATATCCATGTCTCTGTTATTTGCAGTTCCTTCATATCTTGTATAAGTGCAATGAAAATGTACAGCTATACTTGATTTTATTATCTGACACTGAGTAAAGTGAATCATGGTACAGTCACACCCGGATCATTGCCATGTATGGGTGTTGTCCATTTGCTACAATCTGAATCCATCGCACACTTCCAACGACTCCCAACTCAAATCCATACACACAAAGACACATTTTAAAGGTTCAAACAGTTTACGTAGACTATCTCTCCACTGCCGCTGTCTTTGTTCACTCACTGTAACTTGATGAAGAGCTGTGAAGGAGTGTAACTGAGAGAAGCCAAACAACTTGCCTTGGGTAATGACAGAAAAGAGATAACACTCCAAATTACTTGTCACAAAATTCCCAAATTTAACACGGCAGGGAAGATTGGGGGTTCAGCTCATTTATTCTCCCAGCCTGCCTTACTTTGAGCATCCCCTGCATTTTGGGCCTGGGATCCTCTCTTGTCATTAGTCATCATTATAGCTCTCTCAACTTAGCTTGAGGCATGTAATAAGAAGGGCAGTCAGGCAAGGGAAAATAGGTAGCTCCCCAAAGTTTCCTAAAGCCAAGAGACCCACGTCAAAACAGCATCGACCAGTGAACCATGAATGCAAATTAAATGACTCTCTATAATCACACTGATGGCTTAAAGCTGACAGTACACGGTGAGCAACACAACTTAACATTTGGAGAAGTCATAGAATACGAGTAAGGTGTAATGATACGTTGCTGGCAGTAATTTAGAAATAACGGTAATGACTAATTTATGATATTACCGGCGCTGACTTGCAGTGGGTAAATAGGGAGCAAAAGCATGCAAAGGCATTTTCAAATGTTAGACATAAATAAGAAATGCAGATGCTTATTTGATCCATCCTGAGCAGATACACAAAAGGTTGGTATAATAAAAGTTTCAAACACCTGCAGAGAAGTGACGTTAAATAACGAACACTACAGATGAGTGAATGGGAAGAATGGTTTGAGAGGAGCTACAGGCAAGCACAGGTGGTCATGTGTGCACGGGCACACGTGTTAATAAGAAAGCACAAGAGAAAAGACGAGCCAAACGGTGAAAGTACGAGACGTCTTTTGTGCCTCTGCCAAGGAGATACCCATGCTTGAGTGCTCCTCTCTTTGACTGGCAGACACCAGCGTAGCAGAACAATTCCACTTTCACAAGGGTCATGCTTTTTGCTCACAGCTCTTCGCCTTGTATCCATCACCATACAGGAGATAACTTCATATTTTGCAGTTAAAAAAACGTGCAACCGCAGCCACAAGAAAAACATTTTCTGTCCACACTTTTGCCTTTTCAAGCAAAATGTCAATGCTAACTTGCACACTTTTTGTGGATGTTTATCTCTGAAGAGACTCAAAAATAGACGAACTTTACCTTGAATGTCTAAAGAAGCACAAAATACAACAAGCTATCTGCCATGGCCTTTGGCTGAACAGTTGCTAACAAAGCACATGAAAGGTGAATCTTAAGAATCCAGTTGCCACACCCATCCCATATACCTAACGTATCCACGAAGGCAGAAGCAAAACCTGCCCTTAGGCCACAAGAAGGAAAAAAAAGAGGCCATGCATCAGCCTCTGCCAGATTTGCTTTCCGCTTTTTTTCCCTTGCTCTTTTCTTTTCCCTTTGGCTTTGTTCTTCAAAGTTACTTGAGCACAGTGGCAGAGCGGTGGAGTCTTCAGACAGTCGAAGGATTTCAAATTATCACGGCCAGCAGGTATTTTATGTACGAGTGTACTTGAAGCAGCGTCCAGCACAGATACATAATGAGTTCATTCTCTACAAACTTAGGGTTGGTGGGAGGGCAGCATTAGAAGAGGGTGAAATTTCCTTTCGAAAAGCTGCCTGAAACTGTTAACTGCATGTCACAAGATGCCTAGTGAAACAGAGTACTAAATACAGCACGTGTCACCACAACGTTAAGGCGCACAACATCCTAATTGTCTTTTGTGCTGATTTTCTCATTTCTGCCCTGATTCTGGAAACTTAAACCCTTAACAATTCACCCAAAATGTTGCACTCATGTGTCACAGATTGAACGTACACCAGCACTTCTGCAGTTGAAAAGTCGGGGCTTGCTTTGAACCACCTCCGTTAATTCGGCTCACCCCTACCCCACATTCCTCAGCTTTCTCAGGCCTCTAGCTCACATGCTTGCATAAACTTTTTCAGTGCCCCCTCCCTCCTCTTTCCACAGCCCTGGCAAAATGCTTCAAATTCCACAACCACATTGTAGGGCCTAGTGTAATAGAGAGAGTCCTAAACTGAGCTTTGTGTTACCCAGCAACTTAATATCACATCATCCCAAAGTTCCCAGACATCTGTAGCTGAGATCCATGCTTCAAAGATGCTAAGCCTGCTGGTATTAATGCCTGAAACCTTTGAAAAACTTATTGTGTCAAGTGTGGTCCAAGGCAAAAATATGTTTTGTTGTTGTATATTAAAAGCACTGCCTGAAGCACTGATTTCATCATTTCAGTACAATATGATGCAGCGGTTATTAGTCAAAGGCAAAGAAGACTATGTATGTAAATACTGTTTTGTTCATGAATTCAAAGACTTTTTTAACGCCATTAGAGAAGAATGCACTCACTTGCACGGGCTTGTTTCAAACTAGCTCTTTACTAAATCTCTTAAATGTTTATTTATATATGCAAAGATTGTTGAATTGTTTGTAGTTTGGAAATAGTTGATTATGCTAAACTAGCTAATGTTAAAAGGTAATTTAGCTAAACATTGATCGGCATTAAGTTTAATTTTAAAACTTCTGTACAATTTTAATTTAAAATCTTCCCAGTTTATGTGTGAATGATTTGTCGACCATATTCTGTATTATCTCTTTTACTTTTCACTCTAAAGGGGTTATACGTTAGCTCTGTCAGCTCATTCAGTTAGCTATGCTACAGCTACCCCTGGCAATGTGTTGGTGTGTATTTAGTAACAAAGTGCAACCCATTTTAATTTAGCCATGAGTAAATCTACAGCTCCAATCTCTTGAAGTACTTCCGTTTTAACAAAGCTAAATCTGAGGTTACATTGGCCTGATTACTTTAGATGATATGTTTATGCATTTCATGATAACATACTGCCTGTTTTACCATGAACAGACCTATAGTAAGCACCATGGCTCTCTGACTCACACTAATTCCTGTGTGTCGTCTGAAGGGCACACTGGGGCGATAATAATTAGGACAGGTCCCTGAGATAACCATAACAATGATCCAGCATCACAAAACAGTGCGTCTATCTTATCTCCTGCAATATCCTGGCCTATTGAGCCAGAGAGCCATTTCCACTTCATGCGTCACTGTGCACGCTGTATACTGTCAGCACTGCCAGAAAAATGACTGTCAACAGCTGGCTTAAGGGAAATAGTACTTAAGACAAGCTCCATTATTTCACCAGCCTAACAATGGAGAACACTGATAGTGTGAATGTCAGTGTAATCCTATTGTTTTTTGTTCATCTGTTTGTTTTTTAGTGGGATTTATGACTGCTTCACAGCCAGTACTGATGATGACTGCAGAATCTCTTTAGCCATAATGTATGTAAAACTCATATCTAAAGAAATGAAATTATTTGTGCCTTCACTGCGAGTGAGCACTGAAAAGCGACCGAAAAAATCTTTCGATACAGCTGTTACATCTCTGTGATGCATGACTGAATGGATTTTTCTTTTACTAAAAAATTGCCTATTAATTCCAGTTGAGATAGCTTTTGGGACTTTGCTGACGATACAAAGCTTCCATTGTTACTGGGAACAGCGTTATTTCAAAGGCCTTTGAACAGGCCTCACAGCAATACTCCTTGATTCAATATCACAGTATTATTTAGGAGCAGTTACTATACTTCCAAGCCCTGAACAGCTCTCTGCCTGTGTCTCTGATAGCAATGAGGGAAACACAGGATCCATCTTCATTCATTTCTAACCTCACACCACTGAATATTTTTCTACTCTCCTACACAGTAGCTTTCTCTGTATTCCCATTGTATACAGCAGCCCTCTCTGACCAAAGGAGCATGTTGACTTTCAGCTGACAGCAAACAATTTCCCCGAGAGAGCAGAATATGAGAAGAGACACATGCTCTCTCCCCAGGTACGACTCTAGTGACCAGAGGGCTTCTTGTCCGTGAAGCCAAACCAAACGTGGTAGTACATGACTACAGATCAATACCCCTTCAACAGTGGCAACAACCATTTTAACAACAAAACCCAACACAGCAAAACACTGACAGCCTTTAAAGGAACAGTTTGACATTTTGGGGAATTTGCTTAATCCCTTTCTTGCTGACTGCTACATGTGAAGACTGATACCACTCTCATGTCTGCATGGTAAATATGAAGCCAGCAGCCAGGTCGGTTATCTTAGCATGAAGGCTGGAAAGGCTGGCTCCGTCCAAAGGAACAAACTCCACTTTCCAGGGCATCTAAGGTGGTTGAAGACACTAGACCTGGCAGGTAACTCCCCATAAAAACACAATTTACTGTTTTTGACTTTTTTCTCCATATTAAACAAAAAGATATAACCTGCTAATTAGTGAGCTTTACGGGTGCTGGTAGGGGGTTTTCCTCTCTGTTCCAGTCTTTATGCTAAGCTAAGCTAACCGGATGATTGCAGTAGCTTTGCTGTTTGCTATTTTCTCAAGAAGACAGTGAATGAGCAAAATTCCCAACATTTCGAACTATTTCCTAATTGACTGATCTTATTGTAAAGATTCTACGAGTTCTGCATATATTTGCACTGTCTTTGTAAGATTAGGTGAGAATAAATGTAGATCTACTGACACTGGTCTCATGGGAGTGTTGTGGTGGCATACTGGTTAAGAAGTGTATCATATTCACTGTGAAGTCCTCAGTTAGAGTCTCAGCTGTGGACCTTTGATGCATGTTATTCCTCTCCCCCCTCTCTCTCCCATCACTTCTGTACTGCCTGCATTGGAATAAAAGCAAAACTTCCCCAAAACACTGTTAAAATACCACAGTATTATAGTCAATATTGTGTTCAAATTTATGCCACAACTTCAACTGACGGATGAAACATTCTGGTAACAGCCAATGTGGCCATAGAAATTATTGGTTGACAGACAGGCAAATGTATTTCACTACACCCACTTCACTGCACCTGTATGTGAGTGCATTTGTGGTCAGGGCTGTCACTTGTCAAGCATCAGACAGCATGAAATTGGCTTTAAATGCCTGAAACAGTTGCTGAAATTTGAATAAAAGGATAAAAGCATGTCAGTATCTCTTATATCTCTCGCCATAATTTAGCAGAGAGAGCCCCTGGTGAAGATGCTCAGATGTGTCTATGGGGAAGATGCAAATGTTTGCAAAATATCACTGCTGTTTGTACCACTTAATGCTATAGACTGCTGTTTAGAGCACTGGTTCTGTTTATCACCCGTGGCTTGACGTTAACAATACACTCAAAATAAGCAAATGTGCATAACATCATTATGGACTTCTGAATGCTCCTTGGGGCCCACAATGAAAGACTCTGCTATAAAAACGTAAAATCTGCAATATTATCCACAGTGCATCGACAGGAATAGAAAGTATAAATCTAATTCATGAACGTCTTAGCATGACAACAATCAACACACAATAAGGCACATCCTCTGCACAAGGCTGCCTTAAGTTTCTTTAAAAAGATTTAATGGACTGAGAGAACAACATACTTTTAACGAGGGGAAGTGTGTTTTTCATTTAGCAACCTACAATCAACTTTGTCCCGCTGCACATTCCTGGTCCCGTCTCCACAGTAACAGCACTCAAGCAAAGACTATGTGGAATCATGTGCCACTTCGCAGTCCCACTTTTATCTCTAACATATAGGCAGCGAACAGAAAATTAGGGACAGAGGGCAAGCATTCTCACTTTTCGCAAACTATACTTGTCAAAACACCGACCATAAACAAATACAAGCACACGTCTTTTCATCACTGTCAAAAATCTGTTTACTTTAACAAGAGGACGGTGGAAAAAGCAGTGAAGGACCGGCATGTTTTTGAAACACACATTAACGGGACTTTGTCATTACGCATCAAATGGTTTCATTTGCTTTGACAAAGGACGCATTTACAGCACAGGCTGCAAACAGCTCCAAGTGAAAGGGCAATGCATATATTATCCAACAAGAAAGGGCAGTGCATACATTATACAATGAGCATCTGCGTCTCCTCTGGACTGAACACACTCTGCTCTGGTCACCTTGTATACTGGATGATTTCACTCCAAGTATGTTGTGTCTAGCTCCATATCATCGCCTCCCCTGATTATCCTTTCACACACACTAGTTGATACTCCCTCAAGCACTAAGTAATATGCATAAAATTGACATTACAATATATTGATTTAAATAGAACAAAGACAGGCTAATCCATCTAGAGACCTACATATGTAACGTACATGAATGCACATTAGAGCTGAACAATTAATTTTTTTGATCAAGGTATAATGTGTCACAACACATGTGCTTCAGAGATGCCCCAGGCTACAATTCATATTTTCACATGCTTGTTTGGTGCAGACCCCAGCAAATATCACATCAGCATCACTTTTATATTTTTTTCTGTGAAAATGGAAATGTAAAATGTGCCATTCCCACTATAATTGTGACTTATGTCGCAGTATCTTTCAAAATAATTGCACTACGAATTTTCTGCATGTCTTTCAGCCCTAATGTACATGTATGTACTTAACAAAAGAGGGCTGATAGGTATAGCCGTTCCTTTACTCTTTGTTTATTAGGGTTAGGGTTAGGGTTAGTTTATCAATCAAGCACAGCCCTCCATCATCACATCTCCCCAGTCTCTTTAACTATGCAACACATTGCTTATTACTGCTCCAGGCACTCTTGACTAGTGTGGGTGTCCTGTCCAGAAGTAGAGCCACAGACATCACTGTCCCAAATGTCCTTCTATTCAAAGTCTCAATACATGTTTCATCAGACATTACAACAAGTCATACAATGGTACATTTAAAAGTGCTGTCCTTTCCAATATTCTTGTAACTGTCTACCTGAGTTTGTGATCAATTAGGGCTCGGCTCCTTGATTTGCGCAATATCTCTTAGTCATCCCAGACGATAAGAAATGAAAAGACAGTTACTCATTGACAAAAATATAAACTTGCCCTTTAAATCTGTTGATGGTTGCCTGATCTAAGGTGTGTCAGTGAATGTGAGTCAGGTGTATTGTGGAGGAGTGGAGACTTGCTCGGGTTCATTGTGATAAGCATTGTTTTATTGCTTGTTTGTTCCGGCTAGGGGTGGAAACTGAGCTCACATTGGTTCTGTTTGTGTGTGTGTCCAGCCTGAAAGTGCAAGCAATTTTTAAAAATTGCTTTGCATTGTTACAGAACACCAGGCGCAAAGTCTTTGTGAAGAGGAAATATGTTTAAAAGAAAAATGCCACTGCACAGCCATTTGCTGCATTTAACTCTTTGAGTCCTTGAAGATCTATGTTGGTTGACCTCCAAGGCCCCAAAAGTAAAGCTGTAGGCAGCCACTTATGGCATACAAGCCTTCGCAAGTGACATGCATGCTTCCACAAAATGGTGGGGAAACAAAGCACACTGGTGGCTGGTGAAGGATCTCAAACCTATCACAAGTTATGAGATGCAGGAAGAGTTCTAAAAAGTTTGATGAATGGACTGAGGCTAAAAGCTAATGCTGGACTTCTATTCAGCAGCAGGATGTCCAGCTTGTTCTGTTTCTGCTGAATCTTCAAGTTGGGCAATATGTTAAACATAAGGACTTGGAAAGCTTTCAGTATATCAAAGTTCAGTTTTGTTGCTCCAGGTCCTTTTAGCAGGACTTTTAGGACTTTAAGCAAATTTTCCGATTCCAGTGAGGAATGGTAAATTTGGTCTACAGCATGAGAAGGGGCCCAGAAAAGAAAGTCTTCATATGAGTAAGTTTAAATTAAGATGGCACCGAGCCAGTGACCACGGAGCTTTTAATAACATGGAGAATGTCTGGGCAAACAGTTGCCATGGACTCTCAGAGCAGTCTGACAGAAAAAAGACCTTATCTGGAGAAGAAGACGTGGCTCACATACAAGGGCTTTACTTGAAATTGGTGTAAATGAGAACAGGATGGCATTCAATAGACAGCAATCACAGACACCACTTTTAAATGTAATGGCTATTTCTCACAGACAAATAACTCGCTTCTTCCTTGTGTGGTTTGGGAACGTCAGTCAAGTGGGTAGCGAGCACGGCCTGTTTGCCTGCTGTAAAACACAAGCTTTGTTCAGATTTGTTGGATGCACCTACTCTGTGAGAATCACTCACTGTCTTCTTGCATCAACCACCACAGACTCCAATGCTTTCCACAGCAGCACTCTCTAACCCACAAAGTAGTATTGTTGGTACTGTGTTGTTGTGGATGCCACTGTAAGAGGAATAGCTGAAAGAACAGTGATTTATACTGTGGTGCTAGAGCAAACAAAACACTGCAACCTAGATAAAACCATGTAAGGCTGATGTACTCTTAACAAACAGAACTGCATGGGTTTAGAATTACAAGCGTCGAGTAAAACAGGAAAAGACTTGAACAGTCTTCCCTAAGTCCTTCCCACAAATTCCATAACTGAAGGTGTGTGGCTCCTGGCATTTTTCCTCGCACCACTTTTTCATTTGTTTTCTAATTTTAAACCATTTTTAAAACATTCTGGTTAAGATTCACAACATGCAGCTGCAGCACTGAGTATATAGCCGGGTGTGCACCCATGCTTATATTTTCCTTTTAGAAGCAGAATTTCTAAATGTATATGGTACTCTTAAAGACCACACCCTTCATCTAGTGAAATCATAGGAGGGGCATCACCACCTTGGCTGTATTTAGTTGTCTACTGACCTCAGATGTAATCCGTAATAACAGGACCCAACCCAGGACAATCCTATCATTGCACCTCCTGATAATCACTTAATAGAGGCCTCTGGGATTAAGAAGATCAGAGCAGGCTCCCTGAGTCTGTACCCGACACAAGATTTTGAGTTAGAAATGGACTAGCCGCTGGCCTGCATGAGGCTCCACCACAACTAATACTATAATACTGCAGTCAATTTTAAATCTGCACTGTTCCTTGCACAATTAAACTTCCTCTTCAGTCAACTGAATACATAAATAGGAAGAAACTGAACTAAAACAACACAGAGCAGCGCTTATAATTCTTCCAAGAGAGCACAGACAGTAACTAGTTTAAGTTTTAAATATCAAAGCGTCTCTGTTCATAAAACTAAATCCTATTACAAATCAAATATCCAACCACTACCACAGAAACAATCACAAACACACCACAGCTGACACAGGCCTGGAGGACAGATTCTTCATAAAGGCTTATCTCCTCATGCTAAATTTACCAAGTGAGGAGATGAGGAGGAGGGGATGAGGAGACATGCTGCCAACTTATGGAATGATTCACATACACCTGATTTGTAATAAACATTAAACTAAAGATATAAAGCACTTACACAACAGTTGAAGTCAGCAGCAGACTAATAAATTGCATTTCCAGCTCTCTAATGTAGATACAAACCTTTAAGGTTACATGTGCCAAGAGAAATCAATGTATTATGCATTAAGTTTCACTGCCTCATTTAGACATTAAATATGTATAATGCAGGGAAAAATTAAATTTCAAATCAGGGAAAAAGTCACATTAAGCCACCCGAGAATGTGGTTACCAAGTTTAAAAAGGAGGGCAGCGAGCCAAGGCCAAAACATCCAAGTCAGGTGATTGCTAGGTTTTGGGCAGGAACTCCTGGAATTCCAGACTGCTTATTTTGAGCTAATTTGAGTCAGCTGTTAAAATCATTCTGGGCAGCTGAGCCAGTATTAACATATTTTCTTCAAAATAATTAAGCATGCACATCCTGCGCTCAGTACAGTATACTGAAAAGATGTGGGTATAAAAAACTTTTTGGTTTAAGCGATATTTGAATGTTTTACAGGTAGAAGGTAAAACTATTTTATGTACATGGTGAGAGCATGACTGCAGTAAGAGGTGGTGAAATCACTCAGAATCTTCTTAGCACCACAGCAACTACTCAGGAATGTCCATACAGGTCTGAGAGACAGCTGGTCCATCTGTTCCTGCCGTCAATTCCCCCGAAGAAGGAAAATGACTGGAATCAGGAGCCTTACCCGTCCCATGCACAATTCCCTTTTCCTCATCGTTCCACACAGTGACATGACTGAATAAACTCAAGCAGCATCAAACTTTCCTTATGCAAATTATTTCAAGCTGACACATCGCTATTTCAGAGAGTAACACAAGCTTCACTTTGCTCTAAAGTGCCACTGAGAAAAGAGACTCACCAGTTTCCTCATCGATGGTAAATATCCCAAGGCCGGATCCATCTCGGATGGAGTATCGAATCTCTCCATCTCGTCCGTTGTCTTCATCTTCAGCTGTCACAGTCATCACAGAAGTCCCAACAAGTGCGTCTTCTTTTATAAATCCCTTTTCCACAAACGATCGGAACACGGGCCTGTACAGGTTCTCGTTCACGTCCACCACATCCACCTCAATGAAACAGGTTGACGACAAGGACATGGGCTTCCCTTTGTCTTTAGCTTTTGCTGTCAGGTTGTACACCTGCTTGGTCTCATAATCTAGATTCTGCACGATCCGCAGGGCACCGCTGAGTTTGTCTACTTCAAAATTCCCATCTCCGTTATCAATAAGGCTGTATCGTACCTGACTGGAAGGTCCAATGTCGGGATCATGAGCCTCCAGCCACATAATTACAGTACCGACAGGAAGGTCTTCCCTCACCTTCACGCGGTAATTTGGGGGGACAAATTTAGGTGGGTTATCATTCACATCCTCCAAGGTGATTTTAAGTGGCACAGTGGACACTAACTGAGGCTCGTTCACCGCCTGGTCACGTGCTGCGATCTTCAAGACGTAAACTGGATGGAGCTCGCGATCCAGCGGCTTCGTCACAGTCACCACGCCGGTCTCCTCATTGATCGCGAAATGATCCGTGCCTCCCACAATCGAATACTTCACAACTCCGTGATCTCCCTGATCCTTGTCTGTCGAATCCACCTGGATGATTTCCGTCCCGACAGGTGTGCTCTCACTTATTTCAACTGAATACGAGTCTTGCAAGAATTGAGGGCTGTTGTCATTGGCATCAAGGATCTTAACACCCAATAGGCGAGATGAGGATTTCTGCGGTATGCCAAGATCATAAACTGTGATGTTGAGGGTGTAATAGTCTGTTGTTTCCCTGTCAAGAGGAGAATAAACCAAAAGCCAGCCGCTCTCCATATCTACTACGAAGCGGCTTTCTGTGTCTCCTCCCGAAATAACATACACAAGTTTCCCGTTGAAGCCACTATCTGAGTCCGTGGCACTTAAATGGACAATTCTGGCCCCGACAGGGAGGTCCTCTTTAACTTCAATAACACTGGGGAAAGACTCTGCAAACTGGGGAGAGTACCGGTTGACTGAGTGAATGTCCATTAAGTTGTCATCCAGCTCAGTCTGCGTGTGGATTTTGCTGCCCTGAAGTAGCTTTTCAGCCAACATGGTGGCAACACCAGTCTCAACACACTTCAACTGGACAGGCTTGCGTGCTGTGATGACAGTTATGTTCATGATCATTGGCTGAGTCTCACGCTCGCCATCCGTTGCAATGATTTGTAAACTATGCAGGGACACTTTAGCTGCTTCTCCCTCACTCAGCGAGCGCTTCAGTGACAGCACACCAGAGTTTGGGTTCAGTTCAAACAGATCAAGATCATTACCAGCTTTAATATTGTACCGTACTAGCTGCAGTTCATCAGCATCTATGGCAGACACTGTCGTTATCTGCTCTCCCACGCCGTGGTCTCTCGGCACAGTCACTTCACAGTCCACGTTTTCAAACAAGGGCTTATTGTCATTCAGATTATTTAATGTTATGGTGACTGATGCCTCCACCTCCCTCCGGAAAGGGGATCCCCAGTCTGATGCCCTGACTTTGAGACTGTAAATCCTGGGCATGAGCTCATAATCTAGGACCTCTGAGGTACTGATGACACCAGAGAAGTAGTCAATGACAAATGGCTGAGGGCTCAGATTGGTAATGCTGTAGGTCACGTAACCGTTCTCACCTCTGTCGAGATCAGTGGCTTTAACCGTGACCACACTGGTCCCTGTGGGTACGTTCTCATCAACGGTGGCCTTGTAAGATGTCTGCTGGAACTCAGGTGCATTGTTATTCACATCAATCACATCCACGATCACTTTTGTTGATGCCTTTTTGTCAGTGGTGATCACATCTAGCTCAAATCGGGGAGCAAAATCAGCACTGATTGGTCCTGTAGTGCTGATCAAGCCGGTATCCGGATTGATAGTAAATCTGTTCTTGTCAGATTTGTGTCTAAAAGCATATTTTAGCTGTGGATACTTTGGCATGGCTGTTACCATAGTGACAGGTGTGTGAAGGGGGGCAAACTCACTCAGATTGACTCTGTAAACAGCCTTTTCAAATATAGGAGGGCCCACTTTGAACTGTGCCGAAGTGACATGTACCAATTTAACAGATGAAAATTGAGGGGGGCTGCCTTTGTCCTTCGCCTGTAAAGTGAGGTTATATCCAAAAGGCTGACTGTCCCAGTCTACGCCTTTGACCGCTTTTATTTTGTACTCCTTGCTCCCAGGGCTGGTTCTCACAGCTTTGAACTGCTGAAGGGGGTCACCGGCCACAATACTCAATGATGCTATCTCTCCATTTGGTCCATGGTCACCATCTTCCACTGTAACGATAGCATAAGTGGGGTCATGGTCTGCATCTGAGGGGGCCAAGGTGACAGCGGTGATTACAGGCGCATGCTCGTTGGCCTGCTCCACCCTCACTGTGAGTTTGGCCATGCTACTGAAGCCGCTACTGCCGTACAGCTTCATCCCTCTATCCACTGCAAGGATCTCCAACTCGTACAGCTTCGTCTCAGAGAAGTCAAGTTTGCCGGTCAGCGTCACCACACCGCTCGTTGGATGAACTGCAAACATGTCCGTCCACTCTCTGAAGCTATAGTAGTATTCTCCATTCGTACCGATGTCTGCATCTGTTGCTGTGACCTTGGCCACACTGGTGCGTATGGCCGTGTTCTCTGGCAGAGAGATGCTATAGGACGTTGGTGAGAAGAGGGGCCTCAGATCATTGGTGTCCAGTACCTGCACCTTAACTCTAGTGCGACACTCCACGTTACTGCTCCTCTCTGACGCTTTAACAGTCAGCACGTAGTGGTCTTTAACCTCCCGGTTTAGAATGGCTGTGCTGCCTCCTTTGGTCCTTATTCGCAAAAAACTGAAATCTCCCAGCAGATAGTCCTCTGCTTTGAACAAGTTCTCATTGTCTCCAGAGATGATTTTGTACCGTATCTCCCAGGATGGATCTGAGATATAGATCCCCATCTTGGTGTGACTCTCTAAGTAAGTCTTAGCAGCAGAGTTCTCATATATGGTGGCATTGTAAACAGGGTGGGTAAATTGCATGGAGGCTGCCCTCACCATCCTTTGGTTCCCCGCGCAGCCACAGAGGAGCTGCAGGAGCAGCACGAGCAGTGAAACCAAGTGCTTCCCCATTATCGTACCGTGATCTTCACAGAACCACCTGGAAACAAACAGAATGCGACTGTGAGTATGATACGACTTTATCACACAAAATACAGTTAGTGCTCAAAGTTAACAGCAATAACAAGCAATATAATAAAAACAGCAAATAACCATGTGAAATCATCATTTTCCACTATCGCCCCCCATGGAAACATCTAAAAACTATATTCTTTTCTTCACTGTGCACTTTCCAGACTGCTTTTAATGTCATAACAAGCGATGGCTGGGCTGATAAATGGCTAAATAGGTTCCATGTGGAAATAAGATAAAGCAGTCAGTCAGGTGATGAGATCTAAGCCTGCACTGCTCCCACGTCTGCACCGTGCCAGATGCCAACGCTGTGCACTTCATAACAGATGAGCCTCATTTATCCAAAACATCAGCTTAATGAGCTCGGAGAAAGATCTCTTCACATAAAAACATGGAAATCTTTCACTTTCTTGCTCATGCAAATTTATTTTCAATATAAGACTGCACATTCACTTGTGTATGTAATGCAATTCTATTTGATTTCTGACCACACAGGAGGGATTTTAAAATGCAATGTGCACAAGCAGCTGCAACTGTGCAACTGAATAACTTGTGGTTCAATAATGCTGGACTTTCTGCCTCTAACACCGATACAGAAAATCCAAGCACAGGATCGCTCCTTCCTATCTCATCAAGCCACAATAACCGCTAAAACAACAGAGGAGATGACTCTGGAAGTGCTTTAAAATCGCAGATTCATTCGTTCACTGCCGTTTTACAGCGTCCCGAGCTGCGTGGGAGTCCGTACAAAGACAAATAAAAGCAAGACGCTGCTATGTCTGCGCAGGACTGCTCGTCGTAAAAGACACATTATTTACTTTTGGCGTGTCAAAATGACCCGAGAGGGGTTTAGTTATTAATGCTTTATGTGGAGTTAATAAATGACAGAGCCGAGCTAAAGTCACCTTAAATCTTAAAGTATCGCCTGCAGGTACAAAAGAACCATCTGCTTGGGGGCGACCATTGTAAAAAAAGAAAAAGACAAGAAAAGAAAAGAAAAAAATTAAATAAAACTTCGAGTTCATTATTACACATACATACAAATGGATTTAGCGTTTGATATATTCGGTTCCTGTGCAGCTTCTAGTCGGTGTTTTCATTGAGAAAAAAAACTAAATGCTTGAGAAAATAAGTTAGGAGCCTCCAGACTGCCTCATTTCCAACCCCATCCCCCAACTGAAGCCATTCACTTCACGAGACGATGGCAGCCGAGCGCTGCGCTGAAGCCGCTTCAACGTACACTTTTCCCAACGCAAAACAACGCACAAACTGAACTCAGAATGAATGTTAATACACATTAAACCCTTAAGAGTTCTCAAAAACCGACATTTTGGCTGAGGCTAAACTTCTCCAGAGGCACAGAGAGCTGCTGCGGTCGGTTTCTTTCGCCGCTCACAATAGCCGACCTAACCTGCCTCAACTTTTTTAAACGTTACAACGATGCCGAAGCCCAAACGCCGCGGACGGAAAAGGACCACCGGGCACAAAAACAACTATTAACATACCTCTTCGTCTATTAATCTCGCATGTTAGGAGGTTTTTCGTGTAGTTTATGATGTCCAAATCTCGGCATGGTAATACGTGGACTTGCCTCCTGTCCGTTACTCCATCTAGCAACAGCAGCGGCGGCGGCAGGCTCCCTCTCTCCTTTCGCCCCTCGCTGCTTCCCTTTCTCTCGCGCACTGAGCTGCCCGGTATCTCTCCGCGCTGCGCACGTCCGGATCTACTTCCAGGCCGGCTGGCAGCAGGAGAGAACCTCTCCGCTCTGGACCCAGGACCAAGCTGCTCTGATTGACCGTGTCCTATATTTATCTAGAATATCCCCAAAAAGGCTGCGACTAAATCAGATTAATCTTAAATCTCATATAGCCCCAAGGCAGCATTTTCTTTATTATGGGCGTCCTTTCACTAGAATATTTGCTACTAAAACTCTAAATGGAGCATGTTGATCATGGCTATAGGCCTAATTGCAGGATGCTGGCTGTTTTTTCTTCTCAAATTGCTCATTGTGAACATTTTTGCTGTTGGGTGCATGAGATGATGAAGGATTATGTGAATCCCTGATGTGACTTTTTCCCTGCATGAATTCTGTCGTTTTCTCTGCATTTTATCTTCGCTTATTGTTGCAATGAGCTAAAAATAAAATAACCTAAGTCCTCCGGAGGTTAGGGCACGACACGCGAGATTCCTTCACAAAGGACAAAACCTTGCCCTGCACAAATGGGACTAACCTTAATCCAATAGTCACCTATTCAGATGCAGCCCAAACCACTTTGGGCTGTCAGGAGGTTATTTTGTAAAAAGAAAATGAAATTAAAACAAACAAATAAACAAACAAACAAACAAAAAAAGGCGAGTTTAGCATGACCTCAAGCTGGTTCTATAAGCAGACAAACACTGTAAAGATCAATTACACAATTATTTTTGCTAGCTGTGCTGAAAAATGACCCGTGAATTCGCATCATATTCTTGTTGTCAGCATAAAAAGGTGGCTAAACTCTCTTTGAGAGTGAAATCGCAGTTCAGGGCTTCTCTGATGATGATAAATACACTCATAATGCTTGCAAATGCAAAGTTCCTCGCGCGCCTTGTTGCATTTTATGTGTTTTAACATTAATTCTGGAGATTTTCTTCTTCTCATTATTCTCACTGATGTAATTATTTTTTAATAGCCTGGGTTATGCTAGGGAAAAATAGTGCCCAGCAGTGCGTCCCACGGTTTGTGTTTTGGCATTGGAGCAGGGTGACTGATGGTGGAGGTACACTCGCCATGAAGGCGCTGATCCCATCAACCCCCCTCCCCACACAGTCATGCTGACTGCCTCTCAGACCAAAGCTGCACCACGTTCCCTCTAAAGGAACCCAGGAGTGTGGCTGCCATGCGATTGATGGCGCTGTCTCACTGCTCTTGCCCGGACTGCAGCGATACAGCTGGTGCGCCTGCAGAAAGCCCGTGCTGCATGCAGCTCTGACAACTTGTCAACTTGTACCGCTCCTGCCTGTGCGCGTGCATGCGTGCATGTGCGTGTGAGTGCGCTAAGCGTGCGCGTTTGTGCTTTTGGTTGTTTGGCGCAAGTCAAAAACGAACACTCACTTTTATTCGCCGCTCTGGAAAAGACGCCGCGACTTGTGCGCAAAGTTTTAAGTCATGCTTAGAAACAAAATGAAGAGCCCGACGCTTCTGAAATTTACTCAAAGCCACTCACCAGACCAGCTGGATGATCGCGGGCTGCCGCTCCAAACTTCACTTCACATAAATCCTGGCAGCGTTTGGTAAATAATTTTTGGCGAGCATCTCTCAGTTTGTGAGAATCCGTCACCTTCTTCCTCTCCGGTCCCCTCAGCGCCTTCTGTTCGCGCACAGCACAGTCACCACACTTGGTGGCTTCATACAGTGGGGCTTTATGCTACGGTTTGCCTCGCTCCTCTCCTCTCCAACTGTTCAGGTGGAGTTGCATTCTGTTGCTGCCTTCAGGTGATATCGGAAATATAGCAACCCTGATAGGAGCGCGCAAGAAGACGGAAAAAATAGTAAAAGAAATGGCAAAGTCGTGATTTTCTTGCCTACATTCGTCTCGAAGTGACAGAGCTGCCGAGGGGCGGAGTGAAAGGAAGTCACATCCTCAACCGAAGGTGAAAGTGGTGCCTTCGATTATCAGCCCATATGTTTTTGTAGATCTGCTGATTATCTGTCACAAAGACAAACCCCACTCATGAATGAATTAAAACGTCAATTTTAAGTCTGATGCGCAGTTTCTCCTTCTGCGCAGCCCAACGTGATGCATTTCTTAAATTAAAAAAAAAAAAAGCCATTAAAACACCATTCATTACAGGGTCATTTCTTATAATTTCCACACCAAAAGCACTTGAAAGTCACTTGAAAAACCACAAAGTTTGAAATGAGGAGAAAATGAGATCTCTTTGAAGGCATCCAGGATCTGACGCCTCCATCTTGAGAAATGGCTCTGAGGTCACGAATTCCTCTCTCATACCATGCATGCACAGCTCGGGATCTGCCTGCAGTTGAGCCTGATGGTGATTTTTTCATTTTGGTCTAGCATGATGGGACCACCACCCCCTGCCTTCACACCACCAACCCCATACACCTCCCAAAGCGCATTGTTGCAGCACGCCTCACACTAAACTGCTGACGCTGCTGAATGGTCATAGAAGTACGATAGGAATATCATCAGAATACTACCGGCAGCAGTGTGTCTCTATGATCCTCTCACTCTTCCCCGACATGCTGTGGCTCAGGAGGTGGCTCGAATCAAAAGGTCAGCAGTTCGAACCCCAGCTCCTTCGGTCCACATGTCAAAGTGTCCTTGGGCAAGATACTGAACCCTAAATTGCTCCTGACGGCTGTGCCATGGAGATGTGAGTGTGTGTGAATGGGTGGATGCGGCGTGTGTTGTGAAATCTGAATGTAGTCCATTTACCCCATAGAGTATATGGGCTACAATGCATTGAGCATTTATGGTATAGAGTTTAGAGAATATTATAGATCAAAGATGAAACTAACAGATGGGTGAGACTGAGAGAAAAAGGCACAATTACAAATCCATCTGCTGCTTCAAGACCACAGAGAGCACCATGGATTGATCAGCACACAGCACAAATACCACTGATATTTCAGAGCTGTGGTCCGGGCCATAGATTCTAACTTGCACAAACCTCAGTCAGATGAAGGATCAATGAGATATTCAGCTAAACAACCCGTCTGCCCCTGCGCTCTCTCTGCTATCAGGGGGTGGAGAGGGGACATTGCAGCTTAACAAGGGGGATGCATTTTGGTCATTTTGCTAACAAGGGGGATGTCATCGCTCCTCATCTCTCTTCAGATTGCCTACTGAGTCTAACTATCTTCCCTCCAAAATCTAAGCAACCACCTCCCAGCATTTTATTTTTTTAATCACTTTCTCACTTAACTCTGTTTATGCATGGCGTCCTCATGCCCTTTTGAGAAACCACCATGTAGTTTTAACAGTGATGAGTGAATGCACTTGAGCATCTGAGAAGCAAACGTCTTCATTCACCTCTTCGAACATGTGGTTAACGGCTAAACCCGACACCGTGCTGTGAAGTGGCTGCCAAAAAATGCCAGAGCAGAGAGGAGCTGTTTGAGCCGGCGGTCCAGCGTGAGAATCTCTGCCTAATGTCCATTCAGCACTGGCTCATTAAAGTCACATTTGCCCACAGGCTGAGTAAACGAACCAGACCTTGGTGTGTGCATGTGTGTGTGAGAGACAGAGCGAGGGAGGGAGGGAGGGAAAGACTGAGCTTGTGTGTCGGAGAGCAAGTGTGTAATGTTTCATCTCTCTCTCCTCCCTTGGTCTCCCCTCTATCTCTCTCCCAGTTTTGTTCCAGACAATGTTGAAACAGCTTTCCTCTTTTTCTCTCGCGCTCTCTGTCTCTCGTAGCCTCCCCTCTGATCTGCCTGTAAAGCTTTAATTGAATTCAGGTCAGGTGATGCCCAGGGCTGGTTCCACTGCTTTGATCTCACCAAGTGTTTGCAGTCCTGGCTGCTGGGGGTCAGCTCCTAGTGCCATATAGACCTCATGGATGTATAGTGTTTGCATTGGGGAACATCTCCAGCCCCTTAATAACTACTTACACCAACTACATAGACTGACAGTGATGGAGGAAGTATCGAACTACAGCACTGTACAAATACCTTGGTGCAAGTAATTGCTCTGCAGTGAGAAAGTTACTCAAGTAAAAGGATCTAATTATGATCAGAAAGATGTAGTTAAAGTATTAAAAGTACCCAATGCAGAAAACTGCCCCCTGTGAGAGTTATGCTATTATATATTATATCATTAGATTATTATTACTCATGCATAAATGTAAAAAGCAGAATTTTACTGTCAGTAGAGGTGGAACTATTTTGCATAGGACTGCAACTCGTGATTATTTCCATTATATTCTGCTGAGTATTTTTTCCATTCATCAATTGATTCTTTGTTTTGTTAAAAAAAAATTCAGCTCGCCACAGACCTAAGTGACACCTTCACAGTGCTTGTCTTGTGCAGCCAACCGTCCAACCTCAAAATTATTAGAATAATCAAAAGGAAAAAGCTGCAAATCCTCACATTTGTGAAGCTGGATGACATGAAATGGTTTCACGTGAAAAAACGACTTAAATGATTATCACATTAGTTACCAGTTAAATTTCTGTAAATTGACTAACTGATTAATTGAATCATTAATGTACCTGGAAACTAAAACTGTTAGATAATGAAATGTAACAAAATAGAGACGAAAAGACTCTCTTAAAGTACGTTAAAATGGCACTTAAGTGCAGCACTTGAGTACATGTACTTAGTTACATTCCATCACTGCACTCTGAGTGCACACAGTGTGATAGCTTGATGACTGACACATCAGTCATGTCTCTCCATCGTGTGCAAACTGGCGTGAAAGGCAGTACAAGTCAGTCCTCAGTCAAATTGCCTCATTATGAAAGTCTGCAGGATGCTGCACATTTTCTCTCATCTAACACACTGCAGGCTCTATTTCCTCCTAAAAATCACACTAATCCTCTGCACATCGTCCTCATGTTGTTGAAAGATGTTAGGGAATGGGCACGGACTGGCATGCCGAGTGAGTTGCTTCTCCTTTCTCCGTGACTAATGTCTTAAGCTGAAGGTTCCCCCTGCAACTTGAAACTGGTTAGAGATCAGGAAAAGATAGAGATGATTTGTAGTGCGCCTGCAGCAATGGAGCGCCCAGGTATCTGTTTCTCCCACCACCCAATCTGTGTAGAATCTGAATCCTGAGGCAGAGCTTAACTGTAAGAGAGATTAGAATAATTCAATATCCACCCTGCTGTGGTGTCCTCAAGTAAAGACACTGACCCTCCCAGAGCTGGTGCCACTGTTCTTAAGATGGCACAAAACAAGAATATACATTATTGCAACATGAAGTACTGCCCACAGAACTGATGTTTCAGTCTTCTCAATAAGCTTTTGTCACACAATGTACCTGATTTTTTAGAAATTAACATAAGAAATGTATGGGAAATAATAATAAACAATTGACATTTCCCCTGCAGCTGAAGACAAACTGCTGCGCTCTGAAAATAAAGTCTTCTGCTGCCTCAAGCAAAGCAGGAGATTATCTTAGCAAAGCCTCTTGGTTGTAGAAGCTTCCGTAATTACCCCCCAAAAATGACACAGGAATACACTGTGCTATATCTGGAGCGACCTGTTTGGAGAGTCAACATTTCTGCATTATTTATTTGGTGTTGTTACTTTAAGAGAGCATGCAAGTGAAAAATAAAATGTGTGAAATAGATAAGTGCACATCTCTCTGCATGCAAGGCGATCATGAAAACCTGTACTGTGCCCTCTGGGAAATCAATAACCCCCTTTTTCCCGCTTATAAACTCTAAACTGGACTCTGACTGGGGTTGCATTTCGAAGCTCTTTGTTATTCACTGGCTCATAATCCTAATAAGATGGCTGTCCCTGGAGATGAGCCCAGGTGGATCGCAGCAGTACATTTCAGACGCATTGTAAACAGACCGTTCACCTTATTAGCTCTGAGAAAAGTCCACTGAAGAGAGAGGCAGTGACAGTGATTTTCCCATTTTATTTTATTGTCTCTTCTTTTCTTCTTTACAGTCAAGTGCGACAGTTTTTCCATTGTGTTTGTAAACTGCATAGGCGAGAAATATCTAAAGGAATGCTTCAAAAATGTAGGAAATATGCTCATTCACTTCCTTTTCCTGACAATACTGATATCACTGTGTGTGTTAGTACGAAGCTGCAACCAGTTATTTTAGCTTAGCATGAAGACTGGGAACAGGTAGCCTACCTCTGTCCAAAGGCAACACTATCTGCCTACCAGCACCTCTAAAGCTTAGTGAACATGCTATGCATTGTTTGTTTAATGCTAATAAAAGCAAACTTGTGGTTTTGTGGGGGTTATGTGTTTTCGAGGGGCTGGAAGATGGATTTGGTCTACATATTTAACTCTCTCAATGTGGCCAACTATTGTGGGAAAATACACAAATGCAAAGTGTGCTTTAGATGGGAAGACTGGTCCCACTCTTGCACAAATGAACTGTAAATATGTAGCTGCTCGTTAGCTTAGCTTAGTATACTGACTGGAAAGCCCACCCTAAAAGCCTACCGGCACAACAAAACTCACTAATGAACTTATTATATTTTGCTTGTTTCTTTTACAATAATTAAACTGCAAAAACAACAATTTGTGCCAATTAGTGAGTTTAAGAAGTGCTGGTTTTGTTAGCTTTGGGCAGAGGCAGGCTAGCTGTTAACCCATCTGGTCTATATGCTAAGCTAAGCTAACAAGCTCTTGCATCATATTTAAAAGACAATGAGTCGTATCGATCTTTGCATCTAACTCGTTCATAATGCCAAAAAGCATGATTCCCAAAATGTTAAGCTTATTCGAGAGGAGCTGTAATTGGTCTTGTTTCGTCATGTAGCTCAGATGCACTGAAACATGTTTTTTTTTTTCTCACTTCTTCTCTCACTTCTTGTTAAATCACCTTTCCTCTCCTCCACAGACTCTGGACTCTGGAGTGCTGATTGACTGGCTGGTGAAGTAGGTGGCTCGGGGAGATAATATCTTTGAAGAGTGTGTGCGAAACATATGATGACTGCTTAGCATATGCAATGCAGTCGATCTGTGCAGTGTCAGTGTGAGCGAAAGAAAAAAGCTTGACTAGTTAGAATAAACTGTTAAGGCTTAGGATAGAGGAATTTAATCTGCTTTTACATGCAGACTAACTTTCTGGTTCTGCATTATATATGTTACCGTCACACATAAGCAGCATGTCAGCATATAGAAATTGGTTAATTTTTTCTCAAGCACACCTCCTTCAGCTTTCCCTCTGGAGAGGCCAGCTCTTTGATGTGATGTAATTTATAAAGGCGGTGGGGGATAAAAAAAAAATAAAAAAAGCCAAATTGAACACAACAGCGACTGATAGTTTTGATGTACTGTATTCCAGAAGGCATTTTTTTTGCCTTGCTAAATCCTAATCCCACAGAAATTGTGTCGGGATTATACACAAAAGGCGCATTTTGGACATGGATTTGCATGGATGGATTAGTAAAGCCTTGTAATGGAGGCTCGTGTTTGTAGAGAAACCTCCATCTTCTTGTTGCTACACATAAAAATGATGCAGCGCTCCACTTCATGTTAACACACATTGCTCATCTCCCACCCTGGGAGCACAGATAATTTCTCATTGCCATAAAAGTTGCAAATTTGTATATATCAACAAGAAACAGATGCCCGAGTCAGAGACATTCTGCTTTACAAGGACAGTTTCACATGTCAACAAACCACTCAAAAAAAAAACAGACACCCAATGCTGTATGTTCATTTACAGCTCAGGGCTTTAAGACAGTGATACAGAGGATTGGGAGTGCTTTGAACCCCTGAGGATGATGTTGCCTTTCACTCTCACCCAGCCCACATTTTCTCTTCAACAAACGGGTGCTCAGAAAACAGAAAATTGCAAATAAAACAAAACCATTAAGTACTTCACAGTGCGCTCATTCAGGCTCCACGAGACACCGCCTCGTTCTTCAATCGCATTCTTTGTACAAAAACAAGCCAATCATAGTCCTCTGGCAGTCATGTATTATGTATTTACAGACACATTTGCTTATCTAATAG
Organism: Chaetodon auriga; assembly: GCF_051107435.1. Taxonomy (NCBI): domain Eukaryota; kingdom Metazoa; phylum Chordata; class Actinopteri; order Chaetodontiformes; family Chaetodontidae; genus Chaetodon; species Chaetodon auriga. Next base: position 18,566,712 of record NC_135077.1, read on the forward strand.
GAGCCATATCGTGTCTCAGATTTAGACAGCACAGGGAATGCCCTGAGGCCCTCGCACTGCTTCCTAATCCTCAGATCTGGGGATGTCATATCACTCCTGGGAGTGAATAAAAGGACCTAAAAGGACCAAAGTTTCCCTCGTTGTTTTTCTCTCCATCTTGTGTACAAAACAGGGAACATTTGTGTGACTAAGTGCTGGAATAATGTGCGCACGTCCTTGGCACAGTCACAGCAGAAGATGGGTGCTTGGTCCTCGCCTGCAGACAATATTTTGTGTAATCACGTCTGCAGCAAACAGACAGGCCACCACATTCAGACCATTTTCACAGCAGGGACAAATTAAACTTGTGTAATTGTAGGTGTCTTGTTGCTGAGATCGGTGAATCACCAGTTCTTGGCCGCAGCTAACCCTTAACTATGGACCACTTTATGCTAAATTAGCCATTCGCTAAACCCCTCCCAAGAACAGCAACCCAATCACAGCAAAGTAAATGGAACAAGACGTGTCAATCAGTTTGCGGGGTTGTGTCTTTTTTATTTATTTATTTATTTCTCTCTTTGGAATGGAACATACTGCATTAAACTCTTTCTTTTTCTGCTCTAATGTAAGATGCAAATGTTAGCATGTCTGGCTAACTGGCTTACTACCCACACCATGTCCAAATAGCATATCATTAGCTTACTACATTCATTAGCCCCCTTTCGGACTGGAACATCCACATAATATCTACCCAAAATGTGTGAGCCAGCTCTGGATATGTCAATGTTCAGTATCACTCTTCAGTTGACACTCCAGTCCAGTGGCTAACTTAGATAGCACTTTGTTTGCTAGACATAGGGTTAGCAAAGCCTTTTCTATTGCAAAAATTAAAAATGAAATAAAGCCTGCAGTTTAAAAAAAAAAAAAAAAAAACATCCAATGAAGCATAAATTTGATCCTCGTAACCTCAGTATGTTTTTCTGTAAGCTACGGATCCAATGTTTATCTGTTTTGCCTGGGACCGATAGTGTTAGTCTCACTCTGTTCTAAAGACCCTTTAGCTTCTCCTCTCAACTCATGCTAACATTAAACAGCTAGCTGGCTAAGAGTGCTTTTGTCAACCAGCTGTTTGTATATTGAGCGATAAATCTACCAGTTATCATACCCGCCCAAACAAAAACTAGACATAGCAACAGTAACTTAGCAATTTTGTTGCTAGATTTAGCAAATTTTCAGACAACTTTCTTTTTTTTGTCACAAAGCACCTGGCGACAAATGAAGCACACATTTTCCCTCGAAATGACACAAATGTGAGCAATAGCTCAATTTCAATCTGTTGTATTTAAAATGAAAAGTATCTCAATATGGCGGACACATAGAGACATAGTTCACCACAGAGTGACGATGAATATGTGATGATAAAGAAACACCTCTAAACTAAGAAAAAAAAATAAAAGTATATTTTTACTCAAAATGGCCGGTCAATTTGAGTATCAACATGTCATCATGCAATGACATCACAACATCATTTAGAAACAGACTGACCTGCCTGCAGCAACTTCCCCTGGAAATGTGTTGGCAGCACTGATTTGGTTGTCAGACTGCCAGCCAGAAAAATTGCCCCATGCTTGCCTCTTGCTCCCGAGAGTTACTAACATTCATGGGACATGAAAGATGTATTCTCATGCTGCATTATGTGCAAGAAACTGACACTGTGAGACGGACATCAGCCCTGTCTCGTCTCCTCACAGACCAGCAGCAGGAAAATAGCAAAGTGCTTCGGTGGCAAATAAAGTGCCCTCAGGACATGTTCAGGGAGGGCTGCGCCGGTGGCCCCAACATCGGTGTCATTGTAATAAGGCGATATGTTCCTCTGTGAGTGTGTGTGTGCATGCCTGTCACGCTTACGTGTCACGCTTTATAGAAATGAACTGCCTCTAAGATACCAACTTTAATTGACGTGAATATCCATATTAAAGTCCCCCCCTGCAAGACCCAGAGCTGGAAATCATCACCAGGACAGAGATGCAAATCAGTGGAGCAGCAGGCGGAGAGTGGCATTCATCAATGTTTGATGGGATTCATTCTTTCTGAGCAGCAGTCTGGCAAACTCAGGACAGCACAGAGAGATGAGCAAGAGGCAAACACACGCAGCCAAACAGCAGCGCAGAGGGTCATTATCACGTCGTATTTGGTCTGAATCAATAGTCCATACTGTACGTAAACATTTCAGAAGAATGAAAAAGACCCTGAAAGAAAAACTCATTCCATTTTCATCAACTTCCTCGTCTCTGCGGGAGCTTGTCAGCTGCTCTATGAGTGAAAGCCCTTTCTTCACTGTCTGTCATTCAATTAAATATAATGGGGTAAAATGTGCCTGCTCGCCGTACTCAGGGTTATTTTTAATGCATCAGTTTCCACCCTCTGCCCCTCAAAAAGTGACATCACACACAATGCGAGCAGACATTTTGATACTTGCTGCAGAAAAGACTTGTCGCCTTCGAGCAGGTTTACTCAGTAATCCAGTTGTAAAGTTTTTGATTCATTGACATAAAAAACCTTGAAACTGGTAATGCTGCCATAATATATAACTCATTTGGACGAGTAGTTGCACACGTCAGACACAGAGTCAAGTGATGCTCAGGCTTTATACATTGCATATGGCTTTTTAAACTGAATAATGCCTTGTAGCTATACAGGTGTAATGTATATGTGAAGGTACTTTGAAGCAGAATGCAAGAGTTTTGGGATTAAAGATGAAGGTTTCTGAGGCCTTCTTATGTTGTGTATCCAGATTGTGCTTAAATCCACTTGAGAGGGAAAGTTGCTCACATCTGGCATCAGAAGATGTTTCATGTCGTACATATTAGGATAATACAGATATTGCCTCTGTAATGTCACATGTGACTTTCTGAACAGATGTTTTGAGGTCTGGAGTTGAGTTTGATTTGCTTGCTGTCATCTTGGCAGCTGAAGCCTTAAAATTCAAAGTTGGAAAATAGGCACAAGTCAGGCACCAAGCACCAGTTGGGAGTGATAGCCTGAGACACCTTTCAATCATAGTAAACGCACCTCAATACACGCCCTTTAACATCGTCTTATTGAAAAAATTAAACCACCACGTTAGAACTTAAATTAACTATTAGGAGCCCTAAATGAATTAAAGCCAAACATGTTTTGTTGTCAGTCACACCAGCACTTGTGCAGATGGAAGAGCACCTGAGGGGCGCCCCCTGCAGAGGTAATACAGCGGAACAGAAGGTGCCTTTATATGTTTGCTGAACAGTTCGGAAGACATAATTTATTTATGTTGCTGAGCCAGATCTAAAAAGACAAAAACAAAGAAGCAGACAGGATGATGGATAGATGAACTATCAACTTCCCAAATAGATATTATATTAAAACCAAAGCTACACTGATGACCTATTTACCAAAAGGACCGCAGACATTAAATGCACAAGGGTGAGACTGCTGAAATGTACATTCATCCCTTTTCTGGCTGCCTTCCCTCAGACTGCAGTTATTAGCTATTTAACAGACATTAGACTGGCCCTCGTTAGCTAATGACCTGCCACACACAACTGCTGACTCAGCACGGATGTCCGGCCAAAGCCAAGCTGAAGCACTGTACATAACACAACAATGTGCATTTAATGACAATAAACTTGTGGCGCTGAAGTAATACTGGGCTAATGCAATTAAATGTCATAGTCTGTCTTTGCACCAGCAAAACTGAAAAGTTCACGGTCAGTTTTTTGCTTATCTAATAACAATCACTTCTCAAGTGCATGACCTTTTCTGAGAAGAGGGATCAATACAGCTTGCCATGATGCTGCAAACAAACCACTGTTTACTTTACCTTAGCGTATCTTTCACTCATTTAAAAAGGTCAACAGACTCTGTAATACTGATAGGGCGAGAACCCTGCCCTTTCCTTTTTGGATTGATCTGAAGGTTGCTGCAAAATGGACTCTACTCGCTCCTGCTATCCATCTTTTCCCTGTGTCATTGTGTATGTGCGCCCGTGTGTGCATGCGTGTGCGTGGATGAGAGAGTTTGTGCAGTGTGTTCAGGCTTTTGGTACAGTTCATGCATTGTAACACTCTTCAAAGAGATGGGTCAAAACAGTGTTTTATCATCAGGCAGGTTCGGCTCCCCTTTGAAGGTCTAACGAATGTCTCTTGCAGCGCGGGCCCTCTTTGGGTTTGTGTGCAAAACATTACGGAGGCAGTTGTTGTGGGGGAAGTGGCAACAGCGGCAGCTATTGAAGTTTGGGAAGAATGAAGGCTGAGGATTAGGGTGTTCAAACATTGCTGTCCTGTGCAAGCCTTGATATGGCTGCACCTGGGAACAGGCTGTTCTGTACAGTGGCAGTTTCCCAGAGTCCAAGAGCAGCACTGTCAGAACGACAAAACAGCCTCAAAAGAGTTGGAGAAAGGAGTACAAACCATGAAATGTAAAACACGACTTGTGGGCGAGTGTGTAAAGATGTCGCAAAATCTCTTATGAAGCAAATGTGAAATAGATTTTACCTGTATTATTACCGAAAGCAACTTAGTATATAAAGGTATGATTGTGTAAAAATAAAAGCTTCGCTCACAACACATTGTGAGCTTATACAAACCATCCCTCTGCAGCTTCTCTCTCCACTGCTCTTCTTCAGTGTCAAACTATTGCCTTTCTCGAGGTGCATTGCAGCCATGTAATCCTGTTGGGATTGAAAAATATAATTGTCTCATTTTTCTTGCACAGGGGAGGTTAGCATTTTACAAAATCGTGCTCATTTCACGAAATTGCCAGAGAACAGACCGGCCTTTGTGATGTCAAGAGGCTGATGTACAGGCCAATTCCAGAAAGAAGTCAGCAAGTTCACTTTGGGTTTGATACACTCGATTATAGCAGCTCCTCGATATAGATGTGCAATAGCAAGCAGACGTATTAGCTGACAATGTGAAGATAAATGATGGTTTTGATCAGTGTAGGGCAACACTAATTACATATTAGTTAGTCAAATAGTAATTACATTATTTTGCTAATTAGCCAACATACATTTCTCAGTAGTTCACTTTAGTTACTCAGCACAGCTCCGTCAAAGGCGCCTTTAAACAACGCCACAGCACATCTTCTTTATTCACAGTGTAGAAATATAACTGGACATTGTGGTTTAAGCCGCTATCTTAAGTCAGGAGGTACTCACTGACTATTAACAGCCAACGTTAGCTTAGCCCTGCAGCTGACCACATGCAGCACTGCAGGGAAGATCCTCAACTGAAGCCAAATGCAGGCAAAGCTACCTGTGGCTAGTTGGCTGCTAATTAGACACATATGAATAAGACAGCTTTGAGCTATCAGGAGCTGCATTCTCTGCCTGCCACCCCTTTTCCCCGGTACCAAGCTGATGCACCCTGCAGCTGTCTGCCAACCCTCCATCAAACTGAAACTGAATTACAAATTGTAATCCCTCACACCATTTGAGCAAAGTAGTCACATTACTTCAATATGTTCCTTAGTAATGTGCTACTGGCCAACGCTGGCCTCGATGCATGTGTGATGCACAGAAGAGTTAAGTTCGGTGCATTTGAGTTTAAAGGCCTACAGTCATCTGAATAACTTCTGAGTGAGATAATATATTAATTTTATGGCCGTATTAACATTTGATATGGTTAGCACAGTCTGCACCACATCCATCATGTCAGAGATGAGTTGTGGCCAATATCTCATTCTTTATTTAAAAAGCCTCATAACATGCAGTGTATCATTACATATGGTACTTATATCTAACCAACTGCGCTCTTGCAGGGAGAATGTTTTAATGTGAAATAAATTATGGAACAAAAAGAGAGAAATAAATGTAGTCACTCCCCCTTTCTTGCAAATTTTGACACTGTCTTCTGCTGCAGGTATTGGTGGTGGGTGATGCAAAGGACAGAATATACTTTTATATTGAATAAACTTGAGTAAAATACAAAAGTGAAATCAGCCAAGTCACTCCGTAATATAATGATGTTGAGTGTAAAACATCTGTACTTAAGCCTCTTTAACACCTTACACATGCAGATTGCTTATGCACCTGCTTAGTTAATTCAGGTTTCCAACCATGCTTCATGGGGAAATATAAAACAATTTGCACTTCCTCATCAGCAGTCTAGAAGAAGCACACCTGTGAGAAAACAAGGAAATGAGGTAAGAGAGAAAAGCAGCATAATATGTGGATTTGGAGCTACATAAATTCAATGTTTTCATAAAGGATCAGATCAGACTATTCATATATTATGAGAAGGAAAGTGATGAGGTAACATAAGTACAATTGACAGACTGCTGTGACGAATCTCTAGGAATGCTTTCATCTGCTATTTTAAGCTTGTAGCACATTGCAGATGAATAAATGCAAGAGGCGAAAACTGCACTATTGTCATGTCATCTATATTCTGGAGTCTGTCCATTTTCCACCTAAGAGAGTTCCCTTATAGAGCGTGTTGGTGAAATTTCCTTCAGAGATTAAATGATTAATGTTCGCGCATAAACAAACACAGCACATACAGTCCGCTGTTATACTCTGATGTGGATACATAAACACACAAGCTAACTGAACTGACAGAGCGTTCCCATGAGAGTCAATAAGCCTGCATGTTTAGTCTCTGAGCATAATTGATGAAGTGCTGTTGTACTTGTGGATCTAATAGTTTGATGTGGCGCTGGGTAATGCTACCTGTATCAAAATGCTGTTACAGTCGACTCCCTGCAGAGAAAGGCAGCTTCGCATTTCTGTCAGCGCAACAAAACACTATTTTTTGCTCTCTTTCTCGCTGCCTGGAAATAACAAGGGGAATATTCCCTCGCTTGTCTCATTTTCTCAGTGTACCCCCTGCTCTTCACCGACAGGAAAATGCCAATAGGAGAATATTGAACCAGATAACAGACTATGACAGTGTTGCTTTAGTAAGGTGTCGGTGACATTACAGAGGATTGCTCCTGAAAGTGGAAAATCCAATCAGGCTGTGACTCTCCCTGGAGCTAAAGGCCCACAGACTGCAGAATGATTCATTCAAATTCTTTGATCAGACCGAGTTATCTCCCAACTCTTCTGGGATTGAAGACAAACTGAGGAGATATGGACCATTAGGAGGGAGACAAGAAGTCGTCTTTATACGGGGATTGTGCAGTGCGAATGCAGTGCAGTGCAGCACTGAATCATTGCAGTTATATGTTACAAAAATGTGCATCTGCAAATGGGTTTTATGCATCCACATAGCCATTTGTACACAATACGGTAATGTCTGTGTGCTTACAATGAATAATATTCCTGCTGTAATGCGTGCAGCATGTGAGTCTGTATCTTCTTGTGAGAGGCATGGAAGCCATCAGGACAGAAGTTAAAATATTGATAAAGAATAATATAACTATTTTATCATAAGCGGTAAAGAAATCATGAAAATTTCAGGGCCTTTGCAAAGTTAGTGAAATTGAAGTGAATATTTAATTCTTTCATTTCGTCACAGGCTGATAATATGCAGCAAACTGGGCACCAGTGACTGGAGAGCCTTTGGACATGGCTGATACTGGAGAATCAAAAATACATTAGATAGGGAGGGAAATATTTCACAGAACTGCAGGGGTGACTTCCTGGGATGTTATTATCATCATCATTCATTTAGTCCCATCCTGAAATTGCCTTTGGCCACTGAGACATGCAGTCCAATCTTCAACCTTTTAAACTCTCTGGCATGTTTATAACCCTTGGTGTTTTTTCAGTGTGTGAATGGCCGGGGCTCAGGCATCGAGGCAGGTCATTAAAGGCTCATGAACACACGACCAAGGCTTCTGGGTTCATGGTAAGACACAAAACAAATTGCATATACATTTCTTCTCTTCGCAGATGCTGATGTTGTGACCCACAAGTCAAGGGGAGGGCAGCGCTTCTGCAGTGACATCTGGGCATTATGCTTGGCCATATGTTATTCTGTTCCTTTAATCAGGTTCTTTCTAAAAATAACACATTTAAATGCTCAGCATAGCGTACTTTTGGGACTCTGTTGATGGCTACTTAATAAAATGTATTTATTAAAATGAGGGGCATGGATAGAGGTCTGTAAGCTCACTTCTCTCCACCTCCAAATTTTGCTCAAACTTGCTCAAACTTGCAGTTTTCGCTCAACTCCCTCTGGAGCCTCCAAAGGCTTTACACAACTTTTTTCACACATGTAGTCGTGCTCCCCAAGACCTGTAAACAGACTTTGATGTTTGAAATCGGTGAGATTCCCCTTTAAGATTTCAGTCCTGATTTATTTGGTGACCTTATGGTGGCAATGGTTCAGTACAGCACTCATTGTGCAGGTGCTGTGTCAGAAATAAGACAGAAGAGCGGCTGGAGTCTCCGTTTAAAGTGCAGCCAAACAAACTGAATTTGTTTAAGAAGTCAATAATTACCTTTTCCTCCCATCATGCTGCTATTGAAACCAACCTGCTCTCAGAAACTGGGCACCAGTGACCGGAGAGGGAGTATTTTTGGTTCTCCAGTATCAGCCATGTCCGAAGGCTCTCCAGTCACTGGTGCCCAATTTGCTATAGTGGCATGATGAGGGAAAAAAGGCAATTATTGACCAACTTCTTCTGAAACTATAGACAGAGAGTAAACAGTGAGGCTGATGTCGACGAGATAAAACTACACACAGTAAAGCTGGATTACATGCATGCATAGTTTCCTGTGGATCCCTTGTGTGTATAATCCAGCTCATGAATGGCAGAGCGCTAACAATAAAACGCTATTATATAGAGAGGTCATGACAAAATGTGAATACATTTAATGGCTGTTGTTGAATCTCATCTATTCCTTCATTAGTATTTATCTGCAACAAATGAAAAAAAAAAACCATTTTTTCTATTGCCTCCATCCATTTCTCTGTTAGCTGGTTCCTATTATGAGAAATAATAGTAACCTATAAAGGTGAAGATATCTGCTTTCCTATCAGCAATATACTGTAGTGTCCCACTAAACCACGAAACGAGCAGCAATGCTAAATCTTGATGTACACCAGTGAAGTGCTTTTTGCACAAACTGCTTATCTGTAAAACTGGATTTCCTTGTCAAGGTTTATCAAGATTACATCAACCAAATGGTTCCTGAGCTTTATCTACAGAGTTAAATAGCAACAACAAACAATTAGAGTCTCCTGTTCAACCATATTGACGATAAGGATCTGAAATTACCACTTTCTATTTCCACTGAGACAAGAAAAATTGTTGCTGTTTGTTTGCAGTAGAAATTGCGACAATACAATTATATTGTCACCAACAACCAACAGTATGTATTTCCCACGTATTGACCGGATCCTCTGAACAAAAGGTACACACTTCCTCTTTCCCTCCAACTCATTTATTCTTACAATGGAGCTTCCAACATAAATCTCTGTCAGGCTTTAATTTTCTATTGATCACCGAAGTTGCTCAGTAGTATGTTGGTGCTGAGACCTTTCTAGCAGTGGAATGAGACAAATGAGCTGAATTGATTTTGTGAATGGGAATAAAGCATTTATCATTGGAGGCCATGGTGCAGTATCTGCAAATTTCAGCGCCTTCCTATGCGGTCACCTTTAGCAGCTATGGTGGTCTTAAACCTGCGTTTTCTTCAGTTTGACACACTGCTGCAATGTACAACGCAGAAGATAAAACAAAACCTGTATCTTTTTGTTTACATAATGATTCCTAATGTCTCAGGTCGCTCAGATGTTCTGTTTCTTCACCAGCAAGTTGTCCATTGCATTTGCCTGCTGTTTGGATTGGCTGCTCAGATAAGGTAGAGCTGGTTTATCAGAGCTTGTTTGTTGAAAAAAGCTGCCTGCTGCTGCTGGAAGTGGCTTTGATGAGAACGCTCTGACCCGACCATACAGTAAAAGCAAAACAATGAGCTTGAAGAGGCACAAAAAAGCAGGTTGAGTGATATTTCTCTGTGGCTTCATCATTATGAGTGACCCCTTTCATATTACCCATCTGATTCATTGTTAAAATATATTGATTCATTAAGCCTTCAATGACCAAAATAAGAGCAGAACGTGTCATTTGTTCATTTGGGTTCCCTGGTGGACGTCGCCTCTAAGCAGCCACTCTGTTTGCTAATGCCTCAGCCGCTATGTTTATTGATGAAAGATATGTTGAAATTGCTATTTTTCCTGCATTTAGTTCATTACGCCTCTACTACAGGGAAATGGAAATGCCCTTCAGTTGAGGCAGCAGACCACCCAATCTGGCCCCTGGTGAATTTATGACAGCTTCCTCCCTCCCCCAAACTTCCGAGCAGTTGTACCCTGAGGTGACAGGCACGTCACCATTATTTACTCTCATGCCGCCACCCGCAGAATCAGCAACTGGCTCAAAGGTCAGCAGGCCGTGTCTGTCTGCGCCTCAGCCACCAGACGCTCACTCTTTTCTCAGCCCGCCTGCGCCTCACGGACCCCCCGGGGAAATCTGACACCCCCACAGCTGCAGCTACCAGAATCAACAAGTGCAGATTCAGTAGAGTCCCACGGCACACTCGTGGCAATGACAAATAGACCTGATTAATTAACCATTCATTCTCATGTGATCTCAGCTCTCTGGATCCCTTGATCAGCCGCTTTCATCTATCCTGTGGAGAATACAGTGACATCAACTCACTTGACTTGCTAGTTAACATTAACAACTGAACCATTAGCAAACACACAAATGGGACATATCGCAGGTATATAGAGGCACTGCTTGTACAATGGCGTGCTTTCTGAAAAATACTAGACATCACTACAACACATATAGCTCCACCACACCACCACTTATAGATAGTAATAATATTGATAGATGTTGTGAATTGTGATAAAAAATAATATGCCTGTTGTATTCAATTTTACATAATAAATGTATAAAATGGGTGTTTCATTATTATAGGTTTGTATCATCTGTCATTAATAGGTCGCTTGCATATGTTTTGTGATACGAACTGTGAACTGATGGAGGGCAGGAAGTGGTTTTCAGCATGGGAAGCACTATAACACACACTCAAAATGCTTTTGTTTTGCATCATTTACGGTTGTCCGTTACGGTTTTCCCTTCCTGCCCTCCATCTGAATTTAACTTCAATTTAACTAACTTAACAAGTGACTACAAACAACCTATTGACCACTTGCTAAGCCCCTCCCCCAAGCCATGATTGCCCAATCATAGCTTAACAACCGAAGCTTAGCACTGCAGGCCTGTCAAACTTTGGATTTCTCCACATGTTGAAGTGGCGTGAGTGAGTTGATGTCTTCTCCGTCTTTCCAAGATCAAAAACACAGTAGCACAATGAGGAATCGACACTGCGCTCTGCCTGCTTTAAGCTGCCAATGTTAGCATACCAGCTAACTAGCCACAGTAGGCCTAGCAACCTTGTGATACCTTAAATTCCAAGTATATTATCAGTTAACTGTTATCTTGTGGGGTTAAATGTTACGTTAAAAACGTCCCCCAGCGACAGTAACGACGGAGGCAGGTCTTAGTGATCTGTAGTAGAAATATAGATATTTAAAGTAAAGCCTGCTGAAATTTGACTCCACACATGTAATTCTGAGACAAGGGAAGTGTTTTCCCCTGAAATAGAGTTTGTTTGCATCTATGAGGTTTTAATTTTATCCTCCTTGGTTATGGAAATGAGATCTCATAATGAAATTGGGTTTGAGAGATGAAAGGATAGAGGAGGGTCGATAGAAGATTACTCCTCAAACCGACAGACAAATGCTGAGCTCCTCACAAAATATGTAAAACCACACAGATTTTGTTTAGACAGTGTTTGTAATGTGTCTTCAAAGCGAGGCTGACATCACATTCAAGAAACATTAAAAGATTTGAGTTAAGATCGTGAAAATGTCAGCTTTTCCAATCTAGAGGATGTTACGTGCTTTCACAATAAGGTTACATTCTGCTCACATCCATCATCTGCAAGCCTGGAGGGAGTGTGAAACTGTAAGACAGCTGTTCACAATGCGTGTGTGATATCTTCATTTGTATATACTGTATGTGTGTGGGTGTGCGGGGGTGTGTGTGTGTGTGTGTGTGTGTGTGTGTGTGCGTGCGTGCGTGCGTGCATGTGTGTGTGTGTGTGTGTGTGTGTATGTGTGTGGACCAGTCACAGGCTGGTCAGTGATATGACGCAGATGCTGAAAGCTATATGAGAGAAAATGAAGCAGTGGCCATTGGTGGTTCACATGGAAAGGGCAGTGATGTTACACCCCATTGCACTCGATTACAGCTGTAACAGCGCTGCTCATGGCCTCCTACACGTGTGTGTGATCACTATAATCTTGTATATCCCACAGTTATACTATTATCAACACAGGCATTCCAACTTTCTGCCTGATTTAAGACCTGTACTGTGCCTTGGGCCATTACTTCACAATGTCGCAGACATTTAGACATCAGAAAATTAACCCCGGTGCTTTATGCCTGAAGGCAAGTAACCAGTGCTGAGGAGTAAAAGTTTGTGATGGTGGTGGCAGAGGTTGATGGGCAATATGGAAAGAAATACTGATTACGAACGTCCAGACAGAATCACATTCAACTGCCAAGTGCACAGCAAGGACAGAGTATTGATCACAACTTCATGCTAAGTATGTCTGAACAGACACGGTCTGATTAATGGTCAGTTATGCACATTTGTAGTCACAACCAACATCCAGCTTTGCCAGCTTTTCATTGTTAGATTTTTATATTTTTCGGGATATTAATACCTGAAACAATGTGACCATGAACACAGATCATAAGTAGGAAACACTGCATACCTCTGCCAAGGGTGCACCACCACCTGAATCCATTATTGTGACAAAAGAACATTTCTTTTAAATCCACATCTGGTTCGGATTAACACACAAAATGTAGTCCGAAACCATGATGGGATACTTGCGCAAGAGCCAAACCCAATGCTGTTATAGTCGAAAATAGTGTCAACCCAGTCTGTGGCAATCAGCCCTGAGCCCATTGGTGGCCACTGGAGGCATAAAACTTTAAAAACAATGTCACAAATATGTAGTTTCACTATTTAGAAAAGCTCTGTAATTTCCTAAAACAACTGGTCACCGTATTTAGCAACTTTCTCTCTCAAACAGGAGGAAATAGCAAGTTTGTAGGGGACTATTTTCAGCCGTGGATGACATCAAACCGGCAATTATTGAAGGAATAAGGAGGTTGGCATTGAATCAAAATAAGCTACATTGCCCAGTTTGTAATTTAGGACCATGTCACCGAGTCAGTGCTGTGGCTCACTGATGTGATTTTAAGTTGCTGGACAACAGAGGAAGTCTACTGCACAGAGGAATAAGTTGCTGTTAAGATACTATATATCAAGCTTTGGCTACACAGTCAAAAACTTGTTAGTAGGATCAATTTATTGTTAGCTCTGGTCTTTTAATAGAATTCGTTGCCAGTAAGACAAATATGAAAGATTGCCATCCTTGTCTTTTTGCCTCCTTGTTGGAGATAACTGTCAGAGTTTGATTTAGAGATGAGGAGGTGATTCTTGGCAATAAAAGCTGAGGAGGGCTTGCAGCGCTAAAATATTAGTGGGATAGCTTTATTAAAGAAAAGGAATCCAGCAAACGTCTTTCATGTTGTTCAGAGTTGCGGTACTTAAAGGGGCACACACACTAAATAGTTCCACTTTTCACCCAAGGTACAAATTATCTTTAGTGCTTCCAACAGCAACATTCACATGAAATAAGTGCCAAGGTAACAGCAAGCTGTGTATAGTCCAATCATAAATCTCCAGTGGATCATGGTGCTGATTGAGTCGATAGAGTCCGCTGTAAGGCACAACATCAAAGGACGGTCCGAACATGTGAGCTGGTGCTGACAGTTTGCAGATGGTGCAGCTTGATGTCTAATTCAGCCGCAGAACAGGTCAGCTGCCTTGTAACTGTCACAATTATTTGTTGCTGTTATTAATATAATTACATTTACTTGTAGCTGAAAATCTGGAAAACAAATCATTTAGAGCAGAAAAGTATTCAACAAGAGTAAATATTGCTGTGAAGTTGTTCAAACAGCAACTTCTGCCAACAATTTCCTTTTGTTTAGCGGCCAGTTAGGATGAGATTGATCACGCCCGAGAAAAACTGTGAAAACTACGACTCTTCTAGAAATGTGGACCTGTGAAATAGTTGTTTACCTCTAATATATAATCTGCCTAACTCATGCAAACACACACACAAACAATTCCAGGACCTATTGTGGCAGATAGCAGCTGGCATGGCTTGTCGGCATGTGTATGCAAAAGAGGGCGAAAAACAATCGGAGGGCATTGCTGCTGACCTCTCTGCATCTGCACTTCCAATGGACCATTAAACACACAGCGTCCACATTGCACTAGTTAGTGTGAAGCATTAGACAAAAACACACAGGCGCACACTTGCATTCACCAAAGGAAATTCAAAGCATTGATTCCAAAACACTGCCTGAATCCAGTCCGGAAATATTTGCATGAGATGTTTCAGTCAGTTTTTTGAATAACTACCCATGATGAGCTTAATTCAAACATAAATACTGTTAAATGCAAATTTTGGCTTGAGTGGGTACCAAGTACACATTGGAATGAAGCCCTTCAGTATCATAAAGAAACGTGTCAGGGTGTCTTTTCAAAAATAATGAGATCAGAGAAATGTGTGTGGCTGTCTTCTCATAGTTGGTAGGTTGTTTTATTATACAGAAAGCCCTCTCACATTTACATGTGTGTGTTTGTGTCGAAACCACAAAGCTTTGCTCTGTGTGGTGAGGCACACATCCTCAGAGACTCCTCTTCATCCTGCCTGTAAGCTTAGTTAGCTGCATAATCACTTGTTTGCCTGAAGAAGAGAAAGGAGGGTTGTTCAGATACAATGGCACTCATGGGGCAACAGCCACACACACAAATGACACTTCATTCCTTCATCTATTGTTTTCAGCATGACTCAGTTGCAGGAAGTCACTGTAACTGATGTTCATCTCTCACAGAGATAAAGAGGATTACTCCATCCATCCATCCATCCATCCATCCATCCATCCATCCATCCATCCAGCATTCCAATTACTCATCCATCTATCCATCTGTCTGTGCATCTGTACATTTATGCATTCTTCCATCCACCCTTCCATCCAGCCAGCCATCCATGCACATCCACCCATATATCTATCCTTCCATCCGTCCATCCATCCATTCATAACTCCATTCATGTATCAGCCCAGGAGTCCATTTGTTCGTCTGTCCTTCTGTTTATGTATCCATACATCCATCCTCCCCAGGGGCCACTGAGGTCTGGGGCCTATCCTTGTGCACTGGGTAAAAAGCAATGAAACTCAGGTTGCTACAGAGATTCTTTTCAGTAATTATTTATGCTCACTCTGGCAATCTGATCTCAAAACACGATAACATGTCAGGGTAAATGATCAGAGTTACGTTCAGTCGTATGTGAAAGAATGGCTGTTGTGAGCTAGCATACAGTACAATGTAATGAGGCAGGAAGAAGCAGATGTCTCTGTCCTCTATTCACAGCACTCTGGTACACAAGGGAGAGATTGTCATGTAATATAGATGTTATCTGTAAATGTCGCATTTGTAGTCTGGCATGTTTTACAGGTATGTTTAAATTTCCCTCTCCTATGATTCATTGCTCATTTTAGAGAGGTTTTGGTCAAGAGATTGACACAAAGAGCTGTGGGCTCCTCTCAAATGCTTTACACTCAAACAGGCATGAGACACCAAACAAACGCCACATGCAAATACATTTACACAGGCTGTTTGTGAACAAACACGTATACAGTTTATTTGTACATAGGTAGAGAACAGTTAGCTAAGCTTGGTTTCATTTATGTATCTTATTAAACCAATATGACATGTGGCGTTCCCCAAGGCTCATTCCTTGGACCTCTTCTTCATATATCATTTTGCCACATTATGAAAAGGCCTGGCACCATGCAGCTACATCCTCATTCTTTCCATTCTTTTGATGTGTCTACGATTCCTTGAGTTAAATAAAGACAAAACTGAGACAAGATGTCCTATATTATGTCCTGGCCTGACTTTGAAAAAGTTTTTATTTCCAGTTATCTGAACAACTGTAACAGTCTTTTCTCAGGTCTCCCAAAAGAAACTCTCAGGCAGCTTCAGCTCATTCAGAAAGCTGTAGCGAGGATCCTAACAAAGACGAAGAAAAGTGAACACATCACACCTACTGTCAAGTGTCTGCACCGGCTTCCGTCTCTAAATCTCTCAGTGGTTTGGGATAAAACACATCCTTGACTGTCTAGTCCATCTTGACCAGTTTCCAGGGTGTAAAGTAAAATGGAGAAGCATGTTCCACAGAGCTAGAACAAACTTCTAAAACATATGAGGACAAATCATACATTTGTTATCTTTAAGAATATTTGCGTTCTTCAATCGATTGAATGTTAAGAATAACATCTGTTTTGATCTTATAATGTCTTTTAAAATGTTCTTTAAGGTGCAATCATGATCAGTCTTGTTCACGGCCAAACTGAAAGGAGTTGGTTACCTTGTTGAGAAGTTGGAGGTGTGCAGCCTGTTTTCTGCAGCTCTTCATTTAACAGCTCACTCTCAAAAAATGTCTTGTTTTGTTTTGAACCCACATTTTTGATGATCGATAGCGGTCCACGCAAAGTTCACTGATGACACTTTGCATTTCCTGTGACTATTTCAGAATAAAAGTCAACTCATGTTTTGCCAGTTAAATGCTTTTAATGTGACTTAATACAGCATTTTTCCAAGAAATTTCATCAATGGGCCATAGGCTCAAACTCCACTGTGTTACCTTATTCAGGTAACACTCTGAATTGCCCGTACAAAATGTTCTTTATAAGTAAACTTGCCTCACCTTGCCTCTCCATGCCTGAGTGTATTTTACGTCCGCAAAGATGGAGATAACATTACTCATTTGTTTATTTTCTTCACCTGCTGTTTCCTGTGCGGGGTCATGCAGGGGGTGGAACATATCAGAACATGCAAAGAGCAGAAAGTGGGAACATGAGGAGAACACACAAACATTAGTGATATACAGCATGTATGCATGATAGACATGAAGATTTTGGAGGTTAGATGTTGTCTTGTTCTCACCAGCGCCTTCTGTTATTTTCATATTCTTCTTGATCTGTGTTTTGTTATATAAAGTAAAGTAAATGAACATGAAACCTCACTTTGTTCACTACCTTAATTAAATCTCACACATATTAGTATTCAGCACAGATTTTATCTCACCAATGCTTCCTTAGAGCATATGTGCCTCTCAGGTATAATGAAGTGGTTAATTTAATCCTGAGAATTTAAATTCCACAAAATCTTTAATTAATTAGAGCTGTCTTACACTTAAAGCATTGCACTGCTAAGATATACTCATGTCTCTTTAAGATTTCTTGAAAAGTACAGCGTGTCTTCTGTGCATAAGGGCAACATCATATATTTGTATGTTTGGCTTCACTGAGGCACCGCAATCTGTATGGTTGTAATAAAGTATGGTCTCTATGGTCACAGGCTTGCATCCACCATTATACCAGTATATATATGTGAGAGTGTGTGTGTGTGTGTGTGTGTGTGTGCATGTGTATAGAATGAGTGAAGAATCTATTTCCTCGCTCTTCCTCACTTGGTGGGACAGATTTGTGGTTAGCAACATCTGAGCAGAGTCCCAGAGCAGCGGGACTGTCAGCCATACAGTACAGAGCTGCAGATAGACAGGGAAATAAGAAAACACACTCATAAACTCAATGCAAACAGTATGGGGATTTTTTGACATAAACACCAGCACATCCTGCAGAGGATGTTCTGTTATGTCTCTATAAAGTGCTCACACATTCCTCTTCTTTTAAAAGAAAAACAACAGTGTGAAGTAATAATTCAGTAGCTCTCTGATCACATCTCTAAGCTACAATAGACGGCCACAAAGGGCAGATCACACGGCGCACAGTGAGTTCATTCACTGTTGGAAATAGACTGCCAGTCCTCCACTATGCTCTGAATCGGCTTGTGCTCTGAACAAAAGCTCGTTTCTCCTTGAATAATGAAGTCTCCATTGGCTGGGAAGGTGTGTGTGTGTGTGCCCATGTGTGTGTGCACCCAGCTGCTGACTTAAGGGGGGGGGGGGGGTTTAGTGTAAACACATTTCCATGGTCAGAAAGGTGTCAATCCCTCTCTTTTCTTGCCTCACCTTCACAGCTCATTTACTCCTTGCACAGGAATCAAATAACAGTACAAGCGATCCAAAGGAAAAGCATCAGAGTTTCCTCTCTTCACTGATAAGAATCAGGCCCCACCTTTCGGGCAGGAACGTTTGGAGAAGGTGAGGCAATTTCTCACTGAGCCAACACTCTTTTATCAACCATACGATTGAATTTTTGCTCTATGACGTGTCACTCAAAGAGCATCCAAACTGCCACACATTTGGGCACGACAGTTATTCTGAATGATACCTTTAAGTCTGCATGTAGAATGATGTTCAGAAAAGTTCTAACACGTTACTCCATCACAAACCAGGAAGTGTGTTTATGGTGAATGATATCGACCGACTAAACTACAAAGCTGAAGTGCAATGGCTGCTGATAATGTTTTGGTGTTGTATGTCAAGTTTTAGTATGGTCCCACATTTTCCAAATACAAAGTAAAATGGTATGAGAATCTATGGACGCGCAGTGAAAGTTCCAGGTGTCATATTGTGTGTTTGTTTAACACCTGGCTGGTAAGGATGATAACAAGCACAAGGTTTGCTTCACTAGTCTGAGGTAATGCTGTAAATGCAAATTACAGGATCATGTCAGTAATATAGTTGAACAATGTTGTTTTGGAAGGTAAACATCTAATGCACTACAGGATTACTTTATTGACAGTTAGGTGCATCATAAATTAGATGAAAAATGCTCAGTGAATAAATTCAAAAATTCACCCGTGAAACCGGAATATGATCCTCCATTTACACACTTTGAGTGAATGGAGGATCATTTTAACATGTGAAACATTTAGAGCCACATTGTTAATAGGCCTCACCCGGGGCACATCAGCCCTGATGTGCTTCCATTAATCCCTTAACTGTGATGTTTAGTGCTACTCCGTCGCTGTGATAGCATTCACCTATTCTATGCATATGCACTGCATCTATCACTGAAACAGGTGTTTATTATGAACTACTTGAAATAACCGTATTATGTGTGTCTTAAAACACTTTGCCTGCATTGAGAGAATTGTTATTTATGCACCTCATTGATAGGAGCCACAGGCTAATGAAGATGGTTGACATTATAATTTACTCCGATCTCATCTCTGAACTCGGCTGCTGTGTGGACATCACAGAGCGAGACGCTCCGTTTTTATCCACCCTGAGCGCTGCACACAGCGCACCACGTCTGTCACACTGAGCACACAGATTTATCTCCGACAAATATATCGGGAACTGGAATGATGGACTCTGACTTAGTCATGACTTGTAGCCTGCCTCCTCCTCTCGTTGGCCACCAATTGGCCTATCTGTCAATCAACCGGAGTGATGATTTTCATGTGCCTCGGATTATGTATCGTTTATCATCTCAGCTCATCCAACCCCTGCAGCTGTCTATCATTTACCACAATCATTGCACTCTCCCCCTAAGAAGTTTGCCTGTCTCCTTCTCTATTCCGACTCCCTCTTGGATAATTTTTCCCTGTCATAGGCAAACTATAAAGTCTACCCTTCCACTTTCTCCTTCCCTCATCTCCCCTCCCTCGCTCCCTGTCCTGGATTTAAACCTAATGAGTCCTTTACATTTCCCCTCTGCCTCCAATAACATCCTAACTGGCACATCAAATGGGCTGCTTAATAACTGCCTTCACTGGAAGCCATTGGTTCCCCAATACAGTTTCATACGTCCTGATGGAGGACAAATTCAAACAGGCAAAACATTCATCAAAATGCCATTATTCACCATGTGTTGTGTTCTGTTGATAAATCTCAAATCTCAGAGGTACTGCAGAAAGTCCTTTGAAATCCTACACCTGCATAACAAAGGAAATTTCTAAGCTTTATTGCTTTATAGAGTCAAACCATACAAATGCAAAGCTGAATTCATCCTGATGTCAGTTGCACAAATTTCCATATAATGAAGTGGAAAAAAATGAACTTCTATGGTTCACTGCAGACAGATCAACATCCGCCTATTTTGTCTCTACTTCCATAGGCCATGCTCTATGGGGAGAGTTCCTTTTCAGTTGGTTGAGTCCTTGACCCATGTCAGACATGAGTCGACCATTAATGGGATAGTGTTGCCCGTGTCCAGCAACCCATGAGGACAATCCACCTTGAGATCAGGGTCCAGCAGCGTGTGATGCAGGTCACTCAGTGAAAAAAGCATTGATGTAAAACCAGCGATTAACTGGCTGATTTACGCAGTCCATGTACTTGCTAATAAATGAGGTGAGCCTTAGGAAGTAGACCAAAGTAATTTTGTGTGAAAACACAACTTATCATTAAACTGACTACTCTATAATGTCTAATGGTGACCATTTGTCACGGTTGACCTGTGAGCCACTGCACATAGCTGCTGAAAGGGGGGAAACCTATGGGAATCACTTCATATCATCTTCAGAAAACGCTGCTTTAATCTCCTCTGCACCTCGTCAAGTTACAGTGTTTGATTTGCAAGGTGGTTTGGTATGTAACCACTTTCATTTCTGTGTGCATGAGAAATTAATCAAAGGTGCACAAGGTACGTGCTATAAAATTATAAAAGTTAAAGCCAGCGCTCCATTACTTGGGCTGCACTGTCGAACCAGCAATGCAGGCTACAGGAGATTCATTTTATAATATCATCATAAATTCACAACTCCTACATTTTTCAGCTACATTGTTCAGTTAAAGGAATTTAGTTCATTTAGCTACACAAAACTCTATTACTATATAATAAAAAGTGGATCCTCTTTCATGGTCCTTAGCAGTCTGATCAGTGTGAACTATTATCCACTAAAGGCTGAGGACTCGGTGTGTTACATCAAACATCTTCTGGTTTGACTGTTGTGTTATTGGCAGCTCGAACAGTTGTTGACACAGGCATTGATAAAGGATAGTTGTGGTGGACTGAGAAGGCAGGCTAATTAAAAATAATGAGCTGAATGGCTTTGCCACCATTGCAGCCTTATAAGCTGCTAATAGCCTACATCAAAACTAAAGCTTAGCAAAACCTTAAAGATAAACTAATCAATATTCTTATATTAACAACAATGTAATGTGAAAGAGGTTATTAGTAACAACCACACAGAGAGTTATCACTAACTTTGCACCTCCGCTCAGCTCTGTGGAGCGTTTTAGCATTTTAAAGCATTTCTTTAGCACTGTTTTGGTTGACTCGCTTCAGAGTTGTTTTCAGCAGCAGCAGGTAGCTCTAAAAACTGTCCGTACCAAAGGGCAAATTGACAAAGTTAGCGACTAGCTGGTGAACATAGTGGAGAAGTTAGCAGCTAAAGAGACAGAAGATGCTAAAAAAGAAAGCTAAAGAAACTGAATGGAAACTCACCGTGGGGCTGGAAGTACGACTCCAGAGCTAATGTTGCTCCGTAACTGCTTGCTAACATGTTCACCATATTGAATTTAGAGGGTGATAATGTGTCAGGGTTGTCTTTACAGCCTGTTGCACTGCCCAAAAGTGGCCAAAAAATTAATGCATTTTTAAGAATGACTGCCATGAGCACAATCTTTCCTACTTTACCTGAATGACATCCCATCTGATGTAGTCTTAACATGGGCAGTGGTTGAATATAACTAATTACATTTACTCAAGTACTGTACTCAGGTACAATGTTGAAGTACTTGCTCATTACTTGAGTATTTCCATTTTCTGCTACTATGTACTTTTTACTCCATTTATTTGATAACTTTAGTTACTTTGCAGATTCAGACTATTCATAGAAACTTAAAATCTATGAATAAATGATGATAAAGTAATTGAAATCACCCCCATCTTTACCAGCTGCAACATGATGAACACATTAATGCATCAATAATCATAATCCAGTAATACAATACATATTCTGAAATGGGTCATCTGCACTTTTACTTCTGGTACTTTCAGTAAATTTTAATGCTCATACTTTTGCACTAAGCCACTGAACACAGGAATATCTGATTGATGAGTTTGATGTACAAAAATCACAAGCGGGCCAGCCTTTTATGGAAACGTGGAAAATGTAATGGGTAAGAGGGAAAGCGTGCTCGTGTTTTCTTCACTTTACTATATTCTCTCTATTTTACCCTCAAAAGAAATTTTAACTTTGGGTATTTCATCTCTTCCTATCTCTCTCTGCCTCCCTGGCCTGTCATGAGTAATAAATGTATGACCTAATGGGCTGCTGTGGTAAAACTTGAAAACTGAACCACCGCACAGCATCTCTGGCATCAGCCCAGTCTCAGAGAAAATTTCCTCACTGCCAGCCACTGACTACTCGAATCAAGAGGAGACCGAGCAGGCTGATATGAGGGGGCACAGAGAGCCTCTTATGAATGATCTTCGTATCTCATTCCTGATGGAAAAAAGTGAGTGTGTGGGTGTGAGCACATGCAAATGGTTTGGGGAGGGGCAGACAGGCAGATGAACAGACAGACTGAATTGATTCGCGAAACGTTCCTGATGACAGAGAAGCTAAGATGTGGTGAGGCATTAAGGCCAGTGTGAAATGTTTCTAATCACTTTAATAGGTAAAAAAAAAGTCTCATTCAGTCAGTTCTGTGTTACAGTGTCCTCATACAAAGCACACACATGCCTGATTGAGGGGTTGTCATCTCAAAGAATACTCGGTGGAAAACATGGCTCTTGCAGATCTTACGAACATCAGTTTAATTAGAGACCTAAATCTTAGTTGTTCTTCATTCACTATTTTTCCAGTTTTCCTTAATAATGTAGAAGAACAGCTGGGCAGAATATGGACTAATGCATTTGAACTGAAGGAGCTGCAAGGACAGTAGTAGATAATGAGTCTTCAGTAAAGTGGTATTGTCATTACTCCTGATTCATTTAAGACTCATTACAGATGGATAAATCACTGTGTGAAGAACAGCGCAACCCTGTTCCCCTCACTTCATTTTTTGAGTTTGTGTGTAGCTCTCCTCTGGGAGTCTGTCCTTAAGTGTGAGTTCCATGTTATGTATCCTACAGCAGGTTAGGCCCAGTGTCAACAAACAACGGATCAACGGAT
This sequence comes from Chaetodon auriga, assembly GCF_051107435.1. Taxonomy (NCBI): domain Eukaryota; kingdom Metazoa; phylum Chordata; class Actinopteri; order Chaetodontiformes; family Chaetodontidae; genus Chaetodon; species Chaetodon auriga. The sequence continues at coordinate 18,589,882 of NC_135077.1, forward strand.
TTGACCTCAGCAAAGAATGAAATATACATTGTTGTCAACCTTTTTGCTGTACCCCAAGCAGTTATGTGCATATTGGATGGTTGTGCACGTCACCAATAATCAGTGCCATCATGATTTTATATGTATAATAAACTTACAGCTAAGGTTATTGGATGATTGGGATTGTCTCATGTCAAGGTTCTTATGTGGAAGCTCAGACATCCCACCATCTAATAAAAACGACTACATTGATGAGTTAAAGGTGTTTTTTTGCAGTTAGCAAAGTTTTTTGGTTCGTGAACTAGCTAAAATTTGTCCAACAGATTACTGCTGTTGACGATTTGATTGTAGCCCACATAGACCTTTTGTTATAACAGTGACGTCACTCAGCAAGCTAATGTGAAAGACAATGCTTATCAATAATAGTAATACTAATAACAATATAGAAGATACTCAGCTCTCTTCTTCTTTTGTGAAACGCCATGGAAGCTCATGCAAGAACTTCAAAAAAACGATGTGAAACTGAGCCTGAAAAGTCTGCACAGATCTTGTTAACATTAGTTACTGCACAACCCACAAGCCGCTGAGTTACCAGCATAACCTTTTGCATGGTTGGAAGAATAAATGGAGCTCTACCAGTTTCTGTTGTGACTATAACACTGCATGTAAGGCTGTGCAATGTTAACGTTTGACTCTTCAATTATTGGAAGCCTCACGCTCATCAGTAGATCTATATCACGATCATTACCCACAAAAACTTCAGCAGTTTTAATCAGAAACTGCAGCTTAGTCCACAGTAACTGCAGCTGAGTGAAACTCAGATGCATATGGACCTCAGATCAATAAAATCAATTCCAATTTCATCGCACAGCGCGCAGCAAAAAACTGCAAGGTCAGTTTTAAGAATGTCTATGTAAATAAAAAGAAAATAGATTGAAGAGTAATAATAAAGTTTCATAGATAAGAGTTGAAACTTTAAAGAGTTACCAAGTGGGATTATTTGCAGTGTCAGACTTTGTGGTGCAAGTACCCTTGACCGCAGTGAGATAAGGCATTATCTGGCTCCTTTGTTCACTGTAACTCCCGTCTTTGCTCTTCTTTCTCATTTATTTCCCTCAGTCTGTTCAGGTTTTGGTATTCTCTGCCTCCCTTTCCTTCCCTATTTTTCACTCCGGCATCCAGCTCATGAAAAACTAGCTACCTGGTCAGACTCTGTCCTGACTCCCTCACAGATAGCTGGTTGTTTCCTGCCCACGATTTTATTTGTTTTACTGGTGGTCAAAAGCAATTTTTTTCCCTACATCTGGAACACATGACACGATCAATGGGGATTTTATTTGCAGTTATTTAGACATAATACAATGTAACCACAAGCTGAACCCCCCACCAAGTAAACTGCTTTTCATTGCTGCAATACTCCTCTAAAGGTTTTACTTGGCCACCTCTATGTTAACACTGCAAAACCAAAATTTATCATCTAACATCATCCTTTCCAGTTTCCATGTATTATACTGATTGTGTAATGCACTTGTGTCTGAAAGACACAATGGAGCCTGCTGTCTTCATGGCATTACAAAAACACTGGGCAGCTTACAGTGTAGATTGAAGATGACTGGTGGACACAATGTGGCCATATTTAGCTGAATAGAGATCCTTAAAAGGCTAGCTTAAAGCACATCAACATCAAGGAACAGTTGCTTAGTCATGATATGAATCTAGTTTTGAGAGCAAGAAAAACAAATCAACAATGCTGCAGAAATACTTGAGGTAACTACTAGCAAATGTGTCTTAAAAGCTGCCCTGTGGAGTTTTCCTCTTCTTTCTTATTAACATTCAGTGTTACTCACCAAGATGGATTGTGCCTTCCCTTGAGGTCTAACAAACATGGTGAATGCATTTCCTTCCTCATAAAACATTTGCAAAGGTGTTTTTTTTCTTTCAGTGTTTAAAATCCTACATTGTTTATATCAATCAGTGCATTCATATGTACCTAAACGATTGGGTTACAGTTGGATTTCTCTTGAAAGCTGATTTGTTGAAATTCCTCTCCAGGCATCAATTAAACCCCCCAAATCTTATTGCTGTTTTTCCCCATTAAAACATCCCTTCATGCTGTGCTTTGATTTAGATGTAACTCGACACCTTTGCCTTCATGCAGCATGTGCGGCTTTGCAGACTCCACCTTTATCGCCACCCAGCCCTCTGCTGCTCATCGACAGCTGCGACTCTGCTCATCAAGCGCCCAAACCCCATCAGCAGCTTAGCTATCGGACAAACTGTTTAAAGTAACATTTGTAACTTTCTTCGTCAGCACCCAGAAGCCATGTAAAATGTTCTGTCAGCATTTGACATGAGTCCTTGTCTTACTTGGCAGGCTTATGTAGGCTAACATTATCAAGCACGCAAATTTGTGTGGACACAGTCAACCAATAAAGGTGAGAAAAATGCTTATTGGTGGACGACCACGTTGGCTTGTACTCCCGGGATAAATGGATGGTGCAGTGTTGGGTTTCAGTATAAGTTCTGAGGCTTAACAACGTTCTGGAAAGAGGCTCCTGCAGGCTACAGTTTGGCTCTCACATTTTTAGATCCAGTGGTGGTACATGAAGACTTCTCCTTGAAGACAGGAGCAAGTCTCTGCCATCATTTTGAAAACAATGATGTAACTTCTCTTGCAAAATACTGACATGTTGCTCTACCTAGCGTCTCCTCTGATAGCCCTCGTTTCACTGCAGCCCCACTCTGTAAATTGACAGGATTGGTTCCTTCAGTAACTCTGGTTTCTGAATCCATGTTTGTGAGTGTCATCAATCCACTGCAGTCCCAAGGTGGAATTGCTCAAGCATAGCGTTGACTGGTTATTTTGCTCATGATATGCATTGCAGCACAGGAAACAACATATGGGCAGGCCAACAAGGTTAAAAAAGTTGATTCTCATTGGACGGTGTCTTTAAATGTCTTGGAAACAAGACACCTGGCTATCTTCGTCAGAGTAGAGGATTAGGGAAGCCTAACTTCTGCAGGAGAGCACTGATTTTCCATGTTTACCTGGAACCTGATGTCTAATTTTACAGGAAACAACAGTCTGAGGAATAGCAAATTAACAGTGCAGCAGCTGGATGAAAGGAGAGATAATTACAGGAGAAACTTGGATATCTAAGCATTTAAATGCACTGAGTACTAGATTTCAGTCTCCTTCCTCATTGCTTTGTTGGCGTATCATTATGTGTCTATGCACTTTACTACCACCAACTGGTCGAACTGCATGAAACTGGCAAGAGGACTCCGAATCATGTCACCTGTACTCAGATGCTTGCATGCATGTGTGTTCAAGTGTGCATGTGCAATACAAACAACATGGGGAGCCATGCATAAAAAAAGTTTATAGGTCATGTATTCTTGTCTTAGCCTGAGTCTGGGTAGTAATGAGTGGCATACATAGTGAGGTTTAAAAAACACTCTTCAATTTGACAGTAAATGGTTAAAATAAACATGTAAATATGATAATTTTCCTCAAGGCTATTCATTAATTCTCCTTCACCATATTGTCTGTAAGACATACAAATTGTTTGAAAGCCAGACCAACATTAAAAATGATTTGCTAAATACCTCACAGGCAAACATGGATCTGAACAAGAAAGGCAGAGGATGAAGCAGGAGGGAGCAGGAGGGAGCAGGAGCCACCACAGATCCAATTATACTAAATATCAATTATACTATTGACTGTTATTGTGTGTTTGTGAAGTAAATGAGAGCACAGCACATCATTCATAAGATCAGGTTGGTCTGCTTCATTCAGGTTATTTATTGTTGCATCACAAGAAACACAGGCTACTTGACGGCAAATTCCCAGGCTGCTCTTTGTTTCCGGTCTGCCCCTGCAGTGTAATTACTTGAATCTGAATTGAAACATAGTGTACTAAGTTGCTCCACAGTATTACAGAGGCAATGATGGTTATGTCCTGAACCCAAACTAACAATGCACTCACTTGTCAGCAAGTTGGTGTTAAGTATTTGGTGCCAAATCCACTCAAACTTAAGCTGACATCTCAGGACTCCAATCCATCATATGGGAGTTGGATCGTAGCTTCTGGGGCAGCCTATGGAAATTAGCTCCTGATAATTGCTATTGTTGCTGTTACTTTGGCATCAGCTGGCTTGAATTCCTTCAGTCCAAAGTTTTTCTCTGTGGGAACTTAGTCGACTGATCATTTGCTTCCACAATGCCGGGCTACTGCCGCAATAGAAAGTGTGAGGACTAAAAGACAACATTAAAAGAAATATGATAACATGAACTTAATTAAATTCACAATTGTTTGGTTTGAAAGCATTTGAGGCACTGTACAAAGGAAAAAGCATGATTGATGGAAATGTGTTATTGCAAATGCAAAAGTGAGTGACAGATGGATTGAAGCATCGCCCATTTAAAAAATAGGCTAGTTCAGTCACTCATTGAGATTGGGGCATAAATTAGATGCAGCTAACAAACACAAATCTGAATGTTTTGAAATGTTCTTTATATCTTTTAGAAATGGCGTATCGCACATTCCATTGTGATTCAAATACATTTAAATTCAAATACAAAGAGAAAAGATAATATTATTCAACCACTATCTGTTATCACTGGAGAACAGCCCACATATTTGAATGTGGATACAATACGTAAGTACCGAATAACTGGCTTATTTTCTTTATATCAACTGATTGGTTCTGGTGGATTTGCCATTGTGTGTAGGCTCTGCATGTTTTAAAGAAAAGGGGAATTTAATTACATATTTGACAATACAAAGTACCTGTAACTCTATAGCATGTCATAACTATTGATAATGGCAAAAGCAATAAGGCAATAAAAACTGCTTCCATGGGAAATTTAGGAAATGTCAAGTGAAGAAAAGAGACTGCATCAGTAAAAGGGTCTGGTCAATACATTCTGACTGGGAAATCTGAACAGCTGCTTAAATATTACTGTGAGCAGGGTCACTGCATCTAGTGTTTTCACAGATTTACTCTCTTTGGAGCAGTGTTGAGAACCTGCAGCAAAGAGCCTGATAGGCATTTTTGCCATGTGCTGGGTGATAAGTGATTACAACAAATTACCATGATGTGGCCTTTGGGATTGCAGAAAAATAAAATTATCTTCTACATGTGAAGAATTTAAATCCAAAACAGGTAAGCAGTATTTCAAAAGTCAAACTGTAATCTATACTACAAGTACTCACACACTTGATATTATGGTATATGTTTGTTTGACTTGTATTTGGTCAAATTGTTCTTGCAGAAGAAGAAGAAGATGGAAATGTATTTCCTGAAATGAAGTGATGCGCTGTACATTGGTGTTAGCATTAACACTTGCTCGCAATATCTCTTCAGTTCCAATGGCCACACATAGCTGGGGGGTTTGACATTTTTAGCCACTGTGTAATCACATCTGTGATTTGAGCAACCCACGTGACTTTGTGCATTCGTACTAGCGTATCTAGTGCTGAGGTTACAGAACTACTTGTTGCTTTGACATCACAACTGAAGCCATGAAAGAGTAACAGCTAATGCTAGCGTGAATCATCTATAATGCAGAATGACTTAGCATGTGTTGATATAACATGAACAAAACGTAACATATTCTGGGAATTAATGCTAATGATAGCCAGATAGGCTAACTAGCTTCCAGAGTCCAAGTTTGCACCCATGTAACCCATGAAAGAGTGAGAGCTAACGCTAGCTTGAATCATCTACAATGCAGAAAGACTTAGCATGTGTTGATATAACATGAATGAAGTATAGCAGATAGTAAGAATTAGTGCTAATGATAACCAGGTAGGCTAACTAGCTTCCAGAGTCTGAGTGTGGACAAATGGACCTATGAAAAAAGTAACAGCTAATACTAGCTTGAATCTTATGTAATGCAGAATGACTCAGCATGTATTGATATAACATGAATGAAACGACAGCAAGCTAGGCTAACTAGCTTCCAGAGACCAAGTGTGTAGGCTACCAGTTAGCCAAGCTTGCTGGCATCCATTTTCTAATGTTTTCTACAAAGGATCCTACAATGTTATGATTCAGTAAAAGGACATAAATCTTAAGCTGCTAACTGCACACAGCCAACAGTAACTACTCTAGTTGAATACGGGATAAAAAAATTTATTATATCAACGTTCATGGACTATGAACTGCAGCAATCAGTAGCACACCTTTGACAGTGAGCTTCCTTGTATTGCCAGGTCTCACGTGTCAGTCAGCCACTGCTCCTGGCATGCTGACATAAATACCAAGTCCAAAATAGTTTTATCCAAACAATAGCTGCTTATCTTAACATTAGAACCAGTGTACAGCTGTGTTCAAAGAAGCTATTCAATCTCTTTCTGAGTGCTATAGTTGTCGGTCAGGACTGGAAGGTTTCTCTTACTCACTATAAGCTCAGTCCTTATCAGGTTTCCTGCTTGGTGCTGAGAGTTGACCTTCAGACATTATCTTCCCCCGCTCTCCTCTCATCAAAGGGAGAAGCGATAAGAACTGACTGTGTAGTGATAGAAACCTTCCACGGCGAGTCCTTTTGGTGTGCTCCTCCTCTCTCGCCTCCTCTGTTATGGGGACTCCCCCAGCATGAGATTTACTGCATCGGTGGTCATCATGGGAGTAGGGGGAGCAGGGCCATCATTCATGGCGGCACATCAAAAATGAGACGCAACCTTGAGGTCAAACACACAAGAGACATACAAGGATGAGCTAATGTCAAAACATTTCAAGTTAAACTTGTCTTTGTTCATTTTTTTTTTTTTTTGAGAAAACTCAGAAAATCAAAGAAGTGAAAATGCACTCTGCAACACCCAATAGGGCTGTTAACTGCTTTTGCTTTAGCAGCCTCACCTCAGAAGTCCTCTTGGCACCTTGTCAAGCAAAAATCTCTCTTGATACAAAGAGGGTGACAAACAATAATGTGCGAGGGCATCTGTGAATTTCTGTGTGATGCTACAGCATTCACACACCCTCCTGATTGCAGCTCCTGGCGTTGGTACTGTATGTTCTGTTAGACTGGGATGCAATTAATGTGACCTACAAAGGCAGGATTTGTTTGTGCTCATTGGCTGGCCCACCTGCAGCTGCTTTTGGCAGGAGACTATTCTGAGAGTGGCAGTCAGGGGAGATGGCTCCTTCTCCATGTGTTAATTAACCTGGAGGTGACTGTACAAAGGGGGCGTTTTTTGGCTCTGTTCTGCTGTGGAGGGGTTACCAGAATCCAACGAGCTGTACAAAATAAATGTGTTCTCATGTCAACTTCTGCAAGGAAAACAGTTTGAAAAAGCACTTTCTCAGCCTGTCAGTTGAGGGCCCTTTCGAATAAGAGACATGATCCGAATACTAACAAGAGACTCTTCAAATATCAATTTTATGTGTACAAAAATACACTAAAAGCAAAAATCTCAGAATGCATGGCATGGACCTTAACTAAGCTGATAACAGTTCTGATAAGAGGCCTTACATAACCAGGGCCAAATTTCTCAATGACAAATTTCCTTCAGATTAACGTTCGTAACTGATGACAATAACCAGCTAAATTCAATAACAGTCTTTATCAAGACTCATTCATTCCTCTCTGCATTTGAAGAGAACATGAAAACACAGAGATAACTGGAGCTGCTGTCTGTGGGAAAAAGGGTTGATACTCATACTGTAAACTTAGAGGCACTGGAGGCCAGTGGAGGGACTTAACAGGTTTTGAGCATGAAAGTTCTGTCTTGACCTCGAAATAGAAGTGAGAAAGTAATCTTCAATCAAGAGCCGCTAACTAGGTTACAGATATTATTTTCAGTGCCAAAAGTCATATTATTTGTCACTTTTCCTGCTACAACAAGAATAAGTACGGTAATTCCAGCAAGAAAGGTGTTTTAATGGTACAAAATGTTGGTTAAAACAGAGAAAATTCATGTGGCATTTGTAAATTAACTTGCCACCCTAGTTAGTAGTTTTTTTTTTGTTTTTTTTAACAATAATTTGTCCAATAAACCTCAATAATGTTTGTTTCTGGGAGAAAATATGCATTCAGCCCCCTAACTGTTCATGATCTGATGATATAATGAGACAGAAAAGCTTGTCAAGGTCCCTGTTTAACATCAGTTTCACATTTCATGCACTGGATGCCGGCTCTGCATGCATTCCCCCAATAGTTTATTATAATTTTACAGGGATCGCTACAGAAGTACAACCTTCCTCTCATGCTAAGCCTAATGTTTTTGTTCTTCATCAGCAATACTAATGTATTGCCATAATAATAGTCCATAATAATAAAGTAAATCACTCACAATGTAAATTCTGAAATCAGAGTTCATTTCTCAACATATAATTGATTAAATAAGTAAATTTATTGCATTTTCAACGCCTTGTTACCCAGGAAGCATATTATTCTACCCTGCTTTATTTATTAGGTAGTCATTTATTTTAAAATTTCTTTCACTGCAGGTATTAAACACAATCTTTGTCCTTCGTTCTCTAACCTTTTGTTATCTACCCCTCTACCTACATAGTGTATTTATGAGCTATTTATTGGTATCCCAAATATACAAAATAGTGACACTACAATTTGCAGGTGACAATCTAATGTGTTAAATTATTACAATTACAATTATAATTAGTCATTTGACGCATTTATCCAAAGCGACGTGCAAAGCAAAGTAATAATATTAATAAGTTGAGATGTCTGAGATGTCTTTCAAATCTGTTCACATAATCCAGAATGTGTTTTTTTAGAAACATACTGGAGACTAAAAGCTGTTCACCATCTCAATATAAGCACCAACGTGGAAGGTTCTGCCTTCAGTGTCATGCAACGGTTAATTTCCCGCCAAGACCTGTCTGTTATGACCCCGCAGAGCAGTGATAGTGAGTGGGAGCACTGCCGAGGAGGTGAGAGTGGGCCGCTGTGAGTGACAGCAACACTGATTTATACCCATGTGTCCTGTGCTTAACACAGATGACTCACATCCACTTCCAGTTTGTTTTCCGGCTTGACACGAAGAGAGCCCCTCACAGAGATACGGTACATCTTCGTAACAATACCGCAGAACTGACAGTATCAGCGAATCTAATGTTCCTTCTGGATAGAAAACGTCTCAGTAACATTTTTAACCAAGTGGCTTGAAGTAGTTTTATTTTGTAATTCTGCTTGTTGGTTACTTCCTGTTGAGTTTTACGATGTTCAGCGAGCCTGATTCACAATGGCTGTGAGTTCATAGAACAGTGAAAGATTGCTGGGATAACATGTTAATTTTCAGTGATAAAAAGTTGCCAGAGTTTAACGTGTTGAAGCGCTGCTTTGCTCCAATAGTTCCTTAAAAAAGGATAATGATTTATTAATGCTTTCTTATCAGCTGCAGCATACTGATCCGCAGCGCCAGTGAGAAAAACACAAATTAATGTTTGCTTTGTTGAACAGATAGCAAGGTTGGAAATTTTGCATTGTTGTGCAGCAAATTGAGAGAGTAGCACTGTGTGAAGTGAGATAATTATTAATGCATTAGTGATGGGCTTTTGCATGCTTTGAATACCATAAAGGGGTGTCTCAAATTTAAGCAGATGTATTGGTTGTTTTGCTGGAACAATTACCTCTTAAAAGGCCTCTCCAAACACGACATGCAATATTCATCGTATTCTTCAGGCTAACAGCCCTTTGAGACTGCTGGTTCTGTGTCCATGCACAGGGATACAACAAATTACAGAACAAGGACATCATTAATGGAACAGTGGCGTGTCCAGGCTTCCTTAGGCCTTAAAGAATCCATAGAGTGCTACTTCCCTCAATGGTTTCAACGTGCTATAACTCATTTGCTCTTGCTGCTTCCATAAGAGAGGATAAAGAGCAAAGGAAACTCGCTGTGTGTGATAAATGAAGTTACTGAAAAGTAAGTTAGCTTGATGTTGAGTCACCCCCTGCCTTTCACAGCAGGTTTCCACAGGATTCCTGTGGCTTTCAGGTGTGTGAGTTATGCCATTGTGCTTATTCACATAAATTCTTACTTTCCACAATCACACAGTGCAGCATACTTCAGCGTGAAGCGATATAGATTCAGTAATCAGCACCCAAGAGATCAACACAAAGCATCTAGATTCCAGCCTCCTCCCTTTTTGTCTGCTTATTATCTGTGTATTTACTGTTTGCGCAACATGAAAGCACCACCGGCAATCTTTCCTGAATATGAAAGGAGAATGGGTATGTAACTGAGAGAAGGCTCGAGAGGGAATATATATATATATATATATATATATATATACACACACACACCTTAATGTTTAATGTGAATTCAAATCACTCACATTAAGTGAAAATACTTGTGTGGATGAAGAAGAAACTTGAAGTAACAATACAAGGGTTAGGGTTAATGTAAAAACACAGGTTGAGTAAGTATTAAGATCTTGCATTGAATGCTGTTTAAACCGACAATAACTGATTTTTCGGCCACTTGTGTGGTAGCAAAACAACCTATTAACACATCGCTGACATATTATCACCTTTTAAGTTGATATGGTGAACATGTCAGTAATCTGTGAGCAAACATGATCATTAATTTTTAAGTCATGTCTCTGGTGACCTGATGAATGCAAATCCAGTATTCACCCTCTTTTTCCTCTTGTTTTGGTCTCCACCATCTCCTAAAGAAGCATCTGGCTTTTTAGCAGCTAAATGCTGCACTGCGCTCACCAGTGAGTTGCCAGCTTAGTCTGTTGTTTGCTGGTGCTGGCAGGTTGTGCACAGCAGGTTTATCCAAGCTTCACTGGAAGCAGCTGCCTGCTGCAACCAAAAGCCACATGGATGAAGGTGGTGGAAGTGAATCAAAAGAGTAAAGTTGCAGTAAATCCAAAATAATGATTTGTTTTTTTGCCGCTTTTAAAGAAAAGGTTTAAACACATTAGCTAACGTGAGCTGACCAAGATTGTAATGCACTTCCTTGTGTTTCACACATTATAGAGTAAGTCCCTTGATGTTAACCTTCAGTGTAGAGTGCTTTTTCCCACTTCCTGTTCACACAAAATGCCAATTTTCATGTACGAGCATGTTCTTTCTCTACATCATTTGATTGATTTTGGCCTTGGAAGTGCCTATAATTGTATGCAATAACATGCCTAAAGGTCAGTGTGATTCTTGAAATAACATGGCGTTGGAGAAAATTAGATGAGAACAGGTAATTGCACCGCGAAGACTGGCGTGTTTTCTGCTCAGGGGACAAATGTATTTAATGGAGATATTCAGAGGGAAGAGGAGAAGCTCGCCTTTGCTTTGTTAACAAAGTGCTGCTTGTATCTCTATTTTCTGGGTCGGCTATATTTAAGCTGCAGCCAATATATGATTTTCATCATCCAAAATTAAGAGCACAGCGTCCACAGAATGGATTAAAGTATGATTTCACCCACGGAGAATAAATGCATCAGCGGTAAACAAATATGGATCGCAGGCCAGTTGGTTGGGGATGAATGATGAGAGCGAGGCCATCTCACCAGCATCCTTCACCTCTGCTGAATGCAGATAGTTCAGCAGAACCCCTTGACAGTTTATCAGGAAGACATGTTCAGGTCACAAAGCACCCAGAAGGTCCCGCCTCTCCCTCCCAACCCGCAGACCATTAGATCAGTATCATGGATCACGGCTGAAAGAACTGTCACCCTGCACAGATCCGGCTCTGTACTTGTAGACGAGGCCCTGTGCTGGATATTATTTGAGTTTCATTTCATGATTGCATACAATGGTTCCTCTTAATATTCTGTGGAGCAAAGTGAATCTCTTTTTACAATTATTGTCGAGTGGGAGTTTCAAATGGTCACAAATACCAATTGAGCAGTCCTTGACAACAGAAATAGTTGAATAGCTGTTCTGCCATATGCTTAAGCCAGAGATTTTTAGCCATGCTAGCAGCACAGCTCAAAGGACGGCAATGTCGTCTCCATTTTGCTCCAGATTGAAATATCACATTCACGCTCCCCAGAGGATGAGCCATAATGACTGAAGCAATGCCCTGACTGTTCCTCTCACACCACCACGAGGTTGAAATTTCTGGTCACATATTTTATTGATTACTTACTATAGGTACTAATCATTTCATAAAATTTAATTAAAAAAATCATTAATAGTATTTCATCCATCTATGTAGACACAGATTTCTTTGATATTCATCTATTGAGAATGAATAAAAACATTCTCAGCACAAGCTACATACATCACACGATGAAGCTTAAGGATAATTCTTGATCATGGAAACAGCTGTTGGCAAAACGATCTCATCACAAGGTCTGAATCTATAGATTTTTAAAATTTCCACTCTTTCTGAAGACTTAGGATGTCTTGTCCATGCTTAAAAAAGCTGAGATCTCACTTCATTCATGACCTTTACAAAAAAAGTTTCATGATTTGTCCTATTAGTGTTTCCTGCCGTTCACCCAGTCACTGTTTAGATGCTCCCCTAGAAGCACTTTGAACAGATGATTGTGACTGAAAGTCCTCCTGCTTTATTCATCATATATATAAAATGTCCTGTTCTAATGCATTTCTTCCATGCATGTAAAGGGCTTTGTGAATTGCCTCCGTGTTTAGAAGCATTTTCAACTGAACTTGATGCAGGGGGTCAAGTGTGGTTTTGTATGCCAAAGTTCTACCTCACTGTCCCGCTTCTTATTAGTATTAGCATTGCAGTTGCAATTCAGTGTGGAATTATCGATGGAAGGAAATGAAGACAGTTTACATTAAAGCTGATGTTGAAGTTCACATCATCAGGTTCAATACAAGCCTTTCAAGAACTGTTTTCTGTCTGTTCTTCTGTTGTTGCTGCATAACAAGAGATGAAGCTCATTCATGTCTGTCAAATTAGTGAATAGGTGAATGGCCAAAGAAATCCATTTGAATGGTTCAATATATTTTAGGCCACATGGTTGAAAATGTACATACATACAAAGATTTTTTCCTGCAAAACCTCCTGCTTGTATTTCTTTTGTTTTAGCTCTCAGTCATGGCTGAGGGTGAAGAGAAAAGCACAGCATCCATCCGTGGAACAGACCCAGAGCCTCACAGTGGAGGAAGTGAGATGAACAACAATGCCGCCTTTCTCCCTCCAAGCAACAGAGACAGTTTGGCTCTATGTCCATTTGGCCTCTGCTGTGGCCATCCATCCAGTCCTGAGTACAGAGCCCTCATCTAAGAAGTGTATTATAGTCAAATACAGAGCCACTTGAGAATGAGTTCAGCATTCTGCCAAGACATGCAGCGTAATAACATTCCATTAAATGACAAAGTAAGAAGCTTTCAGTGTGTAGGATTTAGTGACATCCAGATCAGGTTGTCCCTTCTATGCTAACTGTAGAAACATGGTGGTGCAAGATGGAGGACTCCATGGAAGAGGACACGCTCCCTCTGTAGATATAAAGGGTTGATTCTAGTGAAAAAACAATGATTTTTATGCCTCGTCCACTTGTACATGGGTTATTTTGACGATGAGATGTTATATGACGATGCCAAATCAACGGGCGGTGCTATAACTGCATTTATGTGTAAACATGTAAAGATGTGAACTCTGTCTTAACAAGCAAAAAACTCAGAATTAACATTAATTAACAGAATTTCACATTTCACACCATAATAAACTACAGGAACAGTTAAATCCCGATAAGCAGCAAGATATCCGGTTATTTCTCCATATGCTCTCACACATATATCTTTTATTTTTCCATACACACCCACACATTTCCTCATATGCACCCTCACAGTAAACAAATCCACCCGAGCGCAACATTTCGCTCCAGAAACATTGACGCCTTCATGACATTGGCTGCAAAAGACAGGATAAATACATGATAATGCTTTCGCCACGGCTAAAGTAAATCTTTCATTTCAAATAGAACATATCATTTCAACACTTTAATGCTAGTTTTTCATGTATTTACAATACGTTCCAAAAGCCAGCTGATGAGGTGCTGAGCGTCGATTCTGCGCTCAGCCTTTGCTGTTTTTTTTTTTTTTTTTCAGATTGCAGAGAGTTGAAAAAATGTTCCACTTTGAGTAAAAGGAGGCAAAGAGAAATTCATCCACCAGCCTTGTCACGTGCTTTAGAAGCCTGGTAATGTAGTGGCTGCTTGTGAGGCTAAATGATCAAACACTGAAGCAGCTGAGCTAACAGCAAACACGCTAGCCAGCTGGGAACATTTCAGTCCCAGTCAGTCTAAATATCACTCAGAGATAGCGTGATTTAGAAAGCTAGTTAGCTTGGTCACTCTGGGTAATAAATTCACATAGTTTATTCAGGAGATGTATATTTGTAAAACACACTCCTGTCTCATAAGTGTCTGCAAGCTGTGCCTTGTCTTGGAGCAGTTTATACCCCGACAAAGGTTAAATAAATGATTCAACGCAGTTCATAAACTATGATAGCTTCCTCCATTAAGGACTCTCCGGCTCTCAGTTCGCTCAAAGGTTAGAACATCCATGACAGTGTCCTATTGGTGGATGGGACGACTTTATGGTGTCAAAGTTGACCTCGATGAAAGCACAGATGTACGTCACCCAAACAAACAAACAAACAAACCCACTGACGGCACTGAAATGAGCTGATTTAGTCACCAAATTTTGCCACTGCACAGAATATGCTGGCATATTCACAAACTATCCATCATTTCATTTATATGAAATCATTTCATAACAGATTTTTTTTTTTCCCTCAGCAGAATCTCATGGGTTTCTGGCACGACGATGATGCGCACTGAAGTTCCAGATGTTGGCGTGTAAATTCTGCCTGACATCAGGCAGACAGTTCAACTCGTTACACTTCGAGCTGCTTTTTATGGCTCCTTGTTTTCCAACATGTCGGTGACATCAAACGTGATACACCAGGAAAAAAACAGAGAGGCAACCTCATCGGGGAGTCAATCATGAATTTACCTGCATTTAAAGTGTTTTATCATTCAATTAATACATTTGTTAAATCAGTCAAATGAAGTCATCTTCAATCAAAGTTGGCTTTTATGATCGTTCCTCAATGTCACAACTTTTATTAGGTTTGCCGAAAAGTTCTTATGGGTTATTAAGTCTGTGACGTCCTATTGGATCAATTAGGAGCCATTTCATGTTCTCTGATTAACACCACATCATCCTTTGAGGACAAAAGGTAAGAAGTGGAAATTGTTTACGGGGTAATAAAGCCTGTCAATGTCATCATTGTCTGCCCACACCAAGGTGAAAACGCCTTGCTTTACTGGAGGTCATAAAACTCAACAGGATTCGAGAAAAAGACGTCGACAGACTGACAAGTTCCTTTCTTATTAAAGGACAGATCATCATAAAGAAAATGCCACCATGCCACGGCTTCAGACCTCAAACACAACATAAATAAATAATTTTTAATTGCTTCGAAAATCAAATAAATTGTGCCTTTAAAGAATACTTCCAAATGTCACTGACTACACAAAATATTTAGTTTATTGCCCTTATTCTGAAAAAAAAACAATATTCCTTTTACATGGTAAATTAAAATGAATATTCCACTTCCGTCCATATTCCCATTAATGAATGCAGCCATACTTTTCATTGGTGTAAAACATGTGCGTACATATAAAAAAGAAATGACTGAAGTCTTTCATAATGTTTAAAAGTAGGCATGTTTCTCCTTCAGAGCAGAAATGTTGGCTTTCCTTTTGTGTGTTGAAATATTGTGAATGTGCTGCGTACACTAAAATAATTTAATAATATCGCCATATCCCACATGTCTTAATTGGAAAATGCTCCATTTGGAATCAGGCCTATTCAGAAAACCCAACCCCGGAAAATACTGTTTACACGACCCATATAAAATTGGTAAAATTCTAATTCATAGTAATGGAGGAATATTAGTGTGTGTGTAAACACAGTGACTGACATTTCTCAATGTTTACATGATATAGAGCAGAATGAAAGTAATTACCTGTCAAATCGAAAGGAGTCGTGATAAATACAGAAGATTAATGCAAAGTTTTAATGAGGTTCTTCCTGCAGAGTTGAACCATAATTTCCCTGCAAACCGTCTGCAGGACAATCTAAATGTAAGCTAATAGGAACTTTGCCTTAAGAAATGAAGCAACCTCACCAGCAGCCCATCAAATGCCCTCGACATCTTGACAACCTGGACCCTGATGGGGGGTGGTTACACTGTCAAATAAAAGGAACTGTCACCAAAGATCCTGCTGCACCATCCTCAGCTGCATTATCAGTGATTCATTTTGTCTTCTTCCTCTTCTGTTTGACCTGGATTATGTTATGTCTGCAGGCGCAAAGCAGAGCACGTCAGCAGCCAGAGATCTGAAACGGTAACAGGACTCAGGAACAAACAGCTTTTTGTGCTTGAACGTAACTGAGGTGAGCGTGACTGTTTCCCACGAGGACACATAGATCTCATCAATGAAAAAACAAACAACACTGGCATGTATTTTGAATTAAACATGGTTGAAAATCTTTAATATACCACAGTGCAGCCTGCATCCTCTGATCAGCTATAAAGCCTCAGAATTCATCCTAAAATGAAAAGATCGATTTTTTTATTTGTTAATCTTTAAATATCTGTAAATCTGGATGTTTGGATGACCTTGGAGATGATCTACGCAGCACTAGATTGGAGAGAAGGGGGGTTCATGAAATGAAGAAATTAATTGAAAGTAAACATGTTTAAAATGCTAAAAACGTAGCCTTACAAGCTGTAGGCTACGAGCCAGATGGATGACAGCTGCGATGCTGCAACCAGTTTCAGAGAGACGAGTAAACCAAATCCAGTCGTTTCCAAATGTGAAATGTTAACTTGAAGGGTCTGTCGTACTCAGTGGGAAACCATAACGTGCTCCCCACCTCCTGCCAGTGGAAGCAAATATTTTCAAAGTCCAGGACATTTAAACTTTGTCTCTGCAGAATGTACAGATCGCATTTTATGTCTAAATTACAAGTGTGCTGGGTTAAAGGGAAGATGTTGGCAGCTTCTCTCAGGAGAGCTCCAAACATTGCTTCAGAAAAAGGACGGCTCATAACTTCAGGGAGTCCCTGTCCTTGAGTGTGTTGACATCTGAAGGATTTATTCAGGGGATGAATATGCTGCTCAAAACATCCATCTCTAAATGTGACACGTTGGTATAAAGAGGTGAGTGTAATTCACAGGGGAAGTCTGTGGCACTGAGACCTGAATGGAGTTATTAAAGGTCAGTGCTTGGCTGATGCTACACGAGGAGCAGCTTGCAAAAACAACCTGTGCAGGGAATAGTGCTGTCTACACTGGACTGGAAGGAAAGCACTGATGCACCATTCACTTGTTTAAGCATGTGCTTGTTTCATTTTTTTGGCTTCTTCTTTGTCCAACATTAATACTCCACAGCCATATCTGCACAGCACTGCTTGAGCTAAATGCTAATGTTAGCATGGCAACGTACTCACATGGACAATCTTAACATGTAGATTTTTTAGCAAGTATGTGTAGAATCATCTTACTTTAACGTGCTAGCATGCTTCAATCAGTGAAGTTTAGCTTTAGCTTCATCCATTTTTATTCTTTAAATGCTCGTACATTACATAAAAAGTTATCTGATGACAACTTTTAGAGCAGCTTTTGGGAAATTTTCAAGCAAACAATCCAGAGTTTTTGAGACATTTCACTCTGAAACTAAAGTGTCAGCCTGCTGTGGCATTAGATTAAAAAAAGTTTAGCCATGCACCAAACCATGATGTCTTGTCAAAAAGGTCAAAAAAAATTTCAGCTAAGAGACATTAAAACTCAACTTTAGCTGCTGCTGATAATGCTGTTTGATCAGTGCTTTTGAGAAATGATTACACTGTTTAGCAAATACTATTTTAGTGTGAATTGTGTATAAAGTAGTTGCAAAATGAATAAGGTTCCTTTTCAAAATCAAACCTGCAAACTAGGCATCAGCAAAGCATTTTAGTGACTGGAGCTCTTTTGTCACTTATCGAGCACACACACACACACACACACATACACACACACACACACACACACACACACACACACACACACTCATATATGGTCCATTTGGCACATGCTTCTTTCCTGTGTGGGGAAAATGAAGTTGAAAGGGAATTTGCCAGCTGAGAGCTGGCAAACTATGCAGAGGAGGAGGCTGAATAGCACGGCCGTACACCACACCACAGCCCGCAGCACTAAAGCACAGAAAAGAGGCTGCAGCCATCTACATACTCCATCTGTGCAGGAGACAAATGAAGTGCAGTTTTATAGCTTATCCTGCTGAGCCGGAACATAAGAATGTGCTGGAGGTTTTTAGAGAACCAATTGGTAGGAAAAATGTTGAGGGAAATGCTGACTTGTCGGGAACTAAAAAAAATACCAAACAAACTTTGCTGAACAAAATGGAGATCGCTGGCTGTTTAAAAGGCTATGATCTTATGATGGGAAGAGGGTAAATCACTTCTATCACTGAGATATTGTTCAAAGCAGCTTCTTGTCTTATGCATACATTGCAGGCAACACAGACGATAATGGTCAATGTTTTCTCTAATAGACCATGTGAAGCAGGAGGCGTAAACGAAGCTGCATTAAGCACTTGATGATCTATTGAACGTCATCCGTGTGTGTTTCTTGCCACATTAACATACTCCAATCCTCTTTTTTCCTGGTCACGACCACATTTCTTTAACATGTTGCCAAATGTACCAGCTAAGATGTTAAATGCTACTGAGGTCAAATCCTGGCATCTCCTCATTGGTTACCTGCTCAGCATTGATTTTAAGATGATAGTGCTCACTTAAAACATGATTACAGGGCCCTGAGCTATATTTTTAATTCTCTTTGAGCCAGGGTGCAGCCTCAGATCCTCTGGGTGCTTTAAACTAAAGGTGTTAAATGGCTTTGAAAGAAGTTGCCCAAGCACCGTAGGGTGGCAGCACAAATATCATATGTTTAACCACATAAAGCCTTCTTGTATGTAACGTCTTTTATCCCACCCTTTGTATTCTCTTCCATTATTAATACAAAACAAGTGATGTAATAGCACAGAGAAAGTTGGTTTGATCAAACAGCCTCAGAAGCTCAAAGCTCCTGTTAGCAGCAAAGGCACGGTCCACCCACACAGGTACCTTCACTTGCTCACCTGATTCGAGCCTCCTCAGGACTGTGACTGTGGCTGATTGACACTGAGATTGCTCCTTTGCTATTTAGTTGTATTAGTGCACGAGCTGTGTCCCAATTCCCTGTTACACACTCCTACAAAGTAGTGAGTATGCTGTGTTTTATTCTATTTCAGGCCTCTTTTGATCAGTGAACCTGTCAACGAAAGTAATAAAATACAAAAAAATAAATTTGGAGGTTGTGGTGGTGAAGCAGCTGCAGAAAGATCTAGAAAAACAACAACAACAACAACAACAACAACAACAACAACATTTATATTTATATACATATATATCTTTGGAATGTTTAATTAGTAATGTCATGCCAAAGTCACAGTTTGATTGACTCCTGTTGTAAGAAATATGAAACTGTAAATTTCATATATTTTTCACGTACTGCAAAAGTGAGATACTATGAGTGAGATAAGTGAGATAATATGAGTAATGTCTATACAATGAGTAGCCTGTGCAGTATGAAGGTCAGACTCAGCTCTGTTGGTTCACGTCATCTCCAGCGTGAACCTGAGCTGAAGTCTAACCAGCCTGAATGAAAACACCTTTGTGGGTCCGTGCAGGCCCTTGAAACAGAGATACTCCAGCCAGAATGAATCTTTTGATTTCTTTCCCTGTTGGCTTGAAAGGCGGTTGTGAAGAAGTGTGTTGTTTGCCTCTTCACACACAACTGGGGGTGTGATCAGTTTGGAGGATATTGATTCCAACTGTGAAGAGTTTTCAATGCATTAAAAAGATGAAAACATGTATGGAAACGTATCAAACCACTTCGCTCCATCAGTATGTCAGAAACTGCCATATTTTCTACCAGATCTGGTTAAATACTTCCTCATGCACAACCTTATTAGGCTCACATTGGTCAATTTATTTTTGATTTGATTTATTATAAATTGACAGATCATCCTAGTAAGAAAAATCTACTGGTCCAGTATTAATCTACTTGAAAGAGACAAATATAGTGGCTCGTCTTTTCAAAAGTTACACAAAAGCTCGAAGTTGAATATTTTACTGAACAAAACGAGTTACTTAAGAGTTGCAACAGAATCCAAGAGCAGCTGTAATTGCCTTCCTTTCACAGGCAAAATGTTAATTCTCATTAGTATGTGCTCTCTCTAAACAAATACCTCAGCAGAGTGTGATTTTAAAATGGTCTGAATGCACATTAAAGCTCATTAGAGATGTTTTTCACTTTCTGTTCAGGCTGTTTTAATCAAGCATACAGTGCACTACCATACAAACATGATTAAATTATCATTTTTCTACTCTGCTCAGTTGTGTGTTTTCTGTATGCATTTGAAAATAGACTGTTTCAAAAATACTAAAAGGTGATATTTCTGGATGCAGCCACATGATTCACACCCTTTTTTCTCTGAATCATAAATTCTGAAGACATCAGGCTTGTTAAAAATCAGAGCTCATAATTCTGCGATGGAACTTAATCATGACAAACTCTGGAAATCACCCGTGTAATGTTGTGTGTTTGTGTGTGCTGGTGTGTGTCCGCGCTTCCTATTGGCATGATAACGGCGGGTGAGTGCTGAGAGTAAATCTTTGTGGAGGTGCTTGGCTCACCTTCTTGGTGCTAACTGCACACCTGCAGAGCATAGATTAGACCTGAATTATCTGAGGAGCGAGCTTCTGCTGCAGCCTCTCCTTCCTTAATCTTGGCTTTCATCTGAGGCTTGTTATTGCTGTTTTCCTGCTACCGAAGGAACTACTTCAGGACTCGGTGTCTCTCAGAACACCTTGGATGCGGATAGCATGTTAACAGCCGTGCAAACTTTTGTGCTACAACAACAGCAGCTGCATTACAGGAAGCTGACATGTATGAGTACCACGTACGTGCGACCCAGCTCCGTTTTTCAGTTATTAGTTCTGACAGTTTCCTCAGGAAGTCCACAGATGGCATACATTCTGGGTTATAAGGTGGATTCAAGGGTGTGGAGGGATCAACCACATACAAACTGGTACAAAAACACAAGAAAACGCGATGAGGCTCGATGCAGACTCTCTCGAGTAAAACGTGGCCAGGTGGTGATTATCAAACTTCCAGCTGGTGTTTGACCAGCAGCGTTGCTCCTGCTCCTCTGCTCTCACACCCATTCCCACCTGATTGTGACGGATTGAACCATTTACCTCCACTTTTCCCAATTTATAGACAAGCTTACTTTTGCTGTGCATTGTGATGTGCTGCTCTGATTGATTGCAGCAGAGCTAACATACAATGTGTTGTTCAACCATTGACAGCGACAGTAAAGTTGAGTTACTATTTAAGACATAGCAAGTGGTTCCAAGCAAACTGTGGATAAAACTACAGAAAAACACATGCTGTTGCATTACTATTAATACCATCACTGAAAAAGCTTGTAATCTTTGGAGAAGTTTTGGCTTTGTAATGATTTCAGACGTTTCAGATCCTTTCTGTTCTATTTGAATCAACCAAAGAGGCATTTTGGGAGCAGTATTCTGTGTCTGTTACTGACACTGAAACACATCTTTGAGGTGCACACATGCTTCCACAGTGGATCTCACTTCCACCATTTAGTGTGCATCCTTGCTTGAAGTGATTGTTATTGTGAAGTTTAGATGACCGTAAGTTGATATACTGTATATAAGGTTGGCTAATGTGGCTTTAAACTGTTAGTGCCTGTAATCTACTTGATCGCTTGCTATCAAGCTAATTAGCCAGTGGAGATAAAGATACAAAATAGATACCACTGACACACCTACTGGAACACCGCCACGGTTGAGGTCAACTGACAACAGGTAATTGGGCCCAAAGGAAGACTGAGGACTCCGAGCCAGGTGTTGTTAAAAGCAGTTCTGCTAGTTCAAAGTTCAGGCCTCCAGTTTGCAACCGGCAGGCAGGTTTGAATTCAAGCAAATAGGCACAGAGTCAGCAGTCAAGCGGGACAGGAAGACTCAGGAAAGAGACTTCAGCAGACAGGCAGGAAACAGAAATGGCTGGTGAGGTACAGAAGAAAACATTGATTATCAGGCAGAGACAAATGCTTTGAGCACACGTATACGGACATTTTTTAAAACTGACATTTCCCCCTCCTTTAAAACTCCTTACCATTCCAGCAAAATTAGCCTAAAAATGCCCATCCAAGCATACCCAAAGTAAATTGATAGCTGTTCTTCAACCATTTGGAGTAAATGCATGGTTTTGGTCTCTTTTTAAAGGTAACACTCTGAAGTGTTAGAATCACCACAAGTGCTACAGGCATTGAGTGACAGAAGCTAGAACACACTGAATTTTATGGTGTTTATTTCCACCTGAAAATCTGAAAATTGTTTTGCAAGTAAATGCCTGCAGATGTCTGTGGTTTGGACCTTTTAGCTGGAAAACACAATGGAACCATAGCATGAAGTCTTACAGAGTCCCATTTCAAATTCGCTAACAATGTCACAGACAATGAACAATTTACACATGTTTTCTTAGCGTATGTCTAGATGCTCTCCAAAAAACGCCATCTGGAGGCTCCAAAGGACCCTTGGAAACCATGGTTACATACCTAGGATAAAACAGCTGTTACTCTGGAACGCTTCAAGAAGCAGTCACAGTTTTGGGCTCTAATGAAAGCTGACACTCAGAGGTATCTTATCCCACATCCAGATTTCTTATCAGGTGTACTGACACAGACTACCAGAAGCATAAATGCATAATTGTCAACTTTGTGAATATAGCAGAAAAAAAAGCAGGTGTTGTGGAGGAAAAGCAGTTTATTTAAAAAGTAAAACACAAACTAGAGAGGAAATGTGAGGAAAATGTGTAAATATCTGTATGCGTGTGGTGAAGGCTCAAGTGCAGTCCTGCATGCTGGGGCTAATGTCTAGTTGAGATCAGCTGGGCAGGCAGAGGATTAGCAAGACCCCTTGCAGAGGCAGCTAGTGGACAGGTGATGAACTGCAGATGAGCCTCTTTCACTGCATTTTCACTGGTCCTAACAGGGAATGCACAGGTGTTACTCTTTCTATTCAAGTGTCTTAGTCAGTCAGCTGGGCTTTTCCTGACGACAAGCCACACCGTCTGCCATGAAAAGGGTCTGCGGGTGTTTTTTCCTCCAGGTTTCTGATGCCCCTGGCATGGCAGGGTCGGCTCTGGACAACAGGGAGCCCGAGGCAAGATTTGGTTTTTATAGGACCCTCCTTAGTTTGCCTGGAGCTGAGAATTATGAAATAAATACACACATACAAAGTCTAACTATAAGGAGAGAAAACATTTTTAGGATTTCAACATGACAACTGTTGATGTTGTACCTCCTCAATGTGCCAAGAACATTCCTGCAAACTATGAAGTGGGCATGACTTTAATACACAAAACACACACTTGTGGTTAGCGTGCCTTCACTCAACAGTTTAAGAATTATGACCTCAGACCTTAAATCAGAGGTCTCATCAACATCCTCAAGGCACAAAATCTTTCTAAACTGAGTGAAAAATGAAGGCAACACTCGTACAGTCATGCAATTCAAAATCTAAAAAGACAGGAAAGCTTTTGATCAACGGCACCAAACACTTGATCACGGAGGGGCAGATGTGAGCAGCGAAGGAATAAACAATAACACCCTTTGAAATGGGAGGATATTTCACAGCGAGCAGAGATGCATGAGAATAAAATGCTAATGTAGCTCAACAACAACATGAAAGAAAGCAACACTCATTTACACACAGATGCCATCTGTAATTCCTCTAATAAGATGATTTACCAATTGCCCTGAATGAACAAATAGAACATTTTCCAGTGCGGAGGAAAGAGGTTTCTAGCGTCCTTTAAGTAGAACTACCAGGTTGACAGGAGGGATTTAATTATCCATAATGAGCTCTCAACTACCGATGACAATATCCTGCAGACACCAAAATAGAATATATGAGAAACCTGTGGCCAAATGTGACTAACAATAAAAACATATCCCGGTTTGTTAACAGGCCAGCTGGACCTGGAAACACACCAGAAGGAACAGTCAGAATCAATACATATCTGAATAAAACGCTTATCATGCCTACAGTGTGCACACAGGACTACATACGTTTTAAAATGTTCAACATTGGTAAAAACATTTCCTGCATTTACATCGCGAGCAGTATCCTTCATCAAGTTCAGATGAACAAAGTTTTACAGGAAACAACACAGACTATCGGTTAAACTATTCCAGCTACAGATGTGGAGAAAATATTGAAGAGAGACGACAAGAGAAAGAAATGAAGGATAGAGATGGATCATTAAGTACGATTAAGTAAGTACGATTAGTTAGCACTAAATAAGTCTTTGGGAAAGATGATCCACTACGCTGTATCCAGTTCACTTTAAAGCTGTTGTTAAAGCTTTCATAATCTAAGATTTTCACTGTCAATGTTATGATACCAAATATCTCTTTTTTAAAGTGATTAAGTGTTTATTCTTCCAGATGAAATTCAGTAATTGTGATTTAAGTACTTTCTAGTTTTCAGTTGGTATATTGAAAGAAAGTGATGCATGTTCAGACCTTGAAATGCCTTCAGCCTTTGAAAGAATTCTTCCTCATGATAATAAATATCTAGATAAATATATATCAAACCTGGTTTTGTGCTGTGAGTATTTTTTTAATCTTCACGAAGGGTAATGCCTCAATACGAGACAGTATCTTTTCCTTTGCCATGTGTGAGACAAATTGGACTTTAAGTGGGATGAGGATGGATTTCAGCCATTCACCTTCAAACATGATACAACAGAGAAGCGTTCAGGCTCTGTGATGCTTTGAGAGCGTCGTCTTTGTTCCTTAAAAACAACAAGGTGTCCTCTGCCAGCTGACATTTGAAATACTCTTCTATGCAAATCAGTGAGCGCAACCACTGCATATGTCCGGATATATTTCCAAAAATTTCAGCTCTATGTCAGAATACAGTTGTGCCTGGCTAACGCCGCATCATCTCAGCTGCACATCACGGACACGTACAGATATCGAATGCTTCGATTGAAATGAGATGGCAGCTTGAAAAACTACGTATGTTTCAATAGAAAGTGAGAATAGAAATATGGCTTCAGACTAATTACAAGAGGGGGAAAATGTCAAAGATAAAACCAAGACAGGGTCCGGAAAACTCCAAATGGCAAGTTAAGAGGGAAAAGCTTTAATCTCATTATTATCCTGAATTCTGTTTGCAGCCAGCCTTTGAAAATGTTACAAAAATGTACAATCTGTAAGAGAGAATCAGATTTTAGATATATTTCGATTTATTCTCCCTTTCTTTACTGACCTCTTCCAAAAAGGTGAAACAGTTTCATTTATCTGCATGAGGATGACTGAACACAACAAAAGCAATTTAAAGTGCAATGACTTATTTCAAAGAAATTAAGCCAATGACAATTAAACAATTAAGTCAATTAAGCTAATTAAGTCAATAGATTACTATTTGTTTAGTCTGTCTGTAGCCGTCTGCATCCCCGTGGCCTGATTATCAGACTGAATTGCTTTTTGTTTTGACTTCTTTATTCAGTCTCATACTGTGTTCCTTTAGCTCTTGATTACAAGGGGTTATTTTGCCCCTAACAATCAGGAGCGATGGTGCATCTAGTCCACTGACATAACGTCGGGTGCAGATTTAGGAGTTATTTACGTAAGCTGACCTACAACAAGCGGGACAGCTGTGCCCATCACATTAATGCTTGTGGCCATTTTTGTTTTACCGTTTTTGTAGCTATGACACAGAGAGACGCCGCCGCTGTACTCAATCCCATCTAAAAAAGAGGTTACTGGCATCATTTCAGGGGTATATACATCCACACATGCTGCGTGTCGTGCAGCATGAAATGTTGCATGGATGTTGGACAGGCTCTACTACGTATGTAGATTTACAGCACTGCATCCCATAATAGATGGCACATTTTACGTCACACCATCTGTTTAAGACACGAGGCATCGCTGAGGCGTGTTGCCCTACATGTCAATGACTTTCAGGAGGGAGAAAACATCTTCTTAAACCGTGTGAGAGGGTCAGGCATTAGACAGGAAGCTCTGGGTCAAAGGTTTGCATTCGACAAAACAACAAGAATGTTCCCCACGGCAAGTTTATCCTAAACCAGCTTAGCTCCCCTTTGTTTAGGTACTGTTGTCTCATGTTGTTCTGATATTCTCACCATCAATCCTTTGGAATCTCCACATGAGGCCGCGTGAAGAGGCAGAGGCTGGTTTGAATAAGACGGTACCGCTCTGAACACCCTCCCAATGCTCAATGGAGCATTTCAAGACACAGCGGGGAGTCGCTGGCCATAATATGGGGATTTCAGTTGGCAGTCAGGTGTGAAGTGTCTGACAGACAGAGAGGTCATCTGAAACTGCAGGGAACCAATATAACTGCCTACTATTTTGCTAAACGCAGAGGGGGGACAGCTGCAGCGAACGCCAGGAAAAGCAAGGGTGAGTGGAGAAGAAAGGAAGTCGCCGTTCCTCAAGGTGTAACATTAACAAATGTATGTTTTGTTTTTTGCTGTCAAAGTGCATAAATGGAGGAATCTACTATTTTACATCATAAAGGGCACAAACAACAGAAAAGAGAGAAGAGAAACATGTCTGACTGTATGTATTACATGCATTTAGCAGTCTATTCAGGACAGCTTGTCATGATTTAAAATGCTGTCGTAATGACCACATTCATCAAACCCCCTTCATCCATCACCAGCACATCGCTCACACGCACAGGACTGACAGCACCTTCACAGCATCTCATGATTTACTACATCTGTTAATTGCATTTTTTACCCAGAACAGTTTTCAGTAATGTGTCCATTTATTCCAGGTTCAGGAAAAGATCATGGTTTAGATTAAAATATGTGGCGTAACTTACGTTATGCACCTAATGTCTGTTAAGTCCCGTGTTTGTTTGCTCGACCCATCCATCAACCTCAGCCTCCACTCCATGCAGACTTTCTCTTTATACAATGACACCTGATATTTTGCATGGTATTCGGACGCATCTGTAAGTTAATGGGAAGGATGGGCTGATCACCTGCACACAGAATTTGACTTTGGTGAATGCATTTCACTCAATTTGAATGCGTGAAGTCATGTTATTTGCACGCAGATTGCAGAGGCCGGGCTGGATGAGCAGGCCTGTCCAGCGAGTTAACTGAAAACGCCTGTTACGCTACGTGGGGCCTTAAATCTATTTAAGAAGGTGACCACATGTCATCTCTGTAGAATGAAAGTAACTACTACCTCAAAATGTACTTATTTCCCACCACTGACATATTCGGTATATGTAATATCTGCTCAGGTTTCTTCATCTGTGTATTCTGAATCCACATTCATGACTTTTATGTTCAGTGTGTGATTCATAGGGCATTTTCTTTATAATACAGAAACCAATGCATTTTGAATGGGAGCTTTTTAGATGTGCTCGGCCACTTCTGATAATGGACGGTTATCCTGCCATGTCCGCGACCAACCTGTTCAGCGGCCATTTAGTGGGGGAATATTGTAATAGCGAGAGTCATTTATCAGCCCTGATGGCTCCTCAGACAATGAGTGTGATTTCAGGACCCCACTGACACAAACAGCTCGCACAGCCTTTTCTCCAGCGGAACACATCCATAGAGGATGCTCAGCCTCTGTTCTTTGCACCTCTTTTCTCTCTCGAACACACTACAGCCCTGTATTCTCCTCCTAATTAGAAGGCAGAAAGGATCAGATGGATGATGACAAATGAATCTCCAAACGGCTGTCGCTGGAAACAGAGCACCCTTAGTGGAGCTTCCCCACTGTAACCATGCAACTGTTAACAAGCTTCAGAAGGGTTTTTTCTTCCATCCACCTCGTTCATCCAAAGCTGTTTGCACGCGATAAGGCAGGGAGAGGAACACGATCGGGCTTTTTGCTTGGAAGGAGCGTAAAAGTTGCAGATGTTTTTCACGTGTACGTTCATGGAGGAATATTTGAGGTTGTAAATATGAGGGGAATAGAAAGTGGAGCAGCTCTCGCCATCACCCGTCTGAGCTGAGTTACGTTTTAATCAATGCAAACAAAACATGCCTGTTTCCAAGCATGAACGCACTCAGGGCCCATACCAGGCACTGCAAACTCAATATGTGTGCTATCGCTCAACACACTTTGTGTAGATAAATAAAAGTGTGTATCTTTTCAAACTTACTGGTCACCTTGGAGAGCTTCCGTCACCATGGCCATTTGTAATAATCCGTTATCTAATGATAGTCATAATAAGGATTATCACATACATACATATTGAACATGTTGTCCGCCAAGCTACATATTTGACATCATGCTAATAGACTGAGGCTAAAGCTTGCACAGGTCCCAGGCAAAAAGTCAGAATCCGTACGAGTTAATTATCCATGTGGAAGGAGCGTTGTTTGAGTCCCAGCGCAGAGCTAATTAGTGCTCTTATCATAAGTACAATAAGGAAAAATGGCAGTTATTTAATTGTTTTTCACTCTAAACTCACCCAGTTTAGCACCTTACAGCGTGCATTCCTGGACAAAAGCTTAGATTTATACTGCACTGTTTTCATTTTCGACAGTACGTTTCACTTTTAATGTCACGAAGGAGGATGAGGATGAACCTTTGTGTTTCTATGACAGGATTCAGCTGAGGGTGCTCATTCAGATCCAATAGAAAGCAGGACAGAGCTGCTAACATTACCCAAAACTCTGATATCATTAGAATTAAGAACCGGCTCCCACACACTGCATTTTAGATATCCTATGATGAATAGTATGCTCTTTTTTCATGTTTATCCTTCACCTGTAACCTCACAAAATGCACTTTTGAAAGTAATGCTGGGTTATATAAATAGTGTAGATAGCCAGCTGGACATGCAGCTTGGAGCGGATAAACGCATCACTGAACTCGTTACACTTTGGATCTTGTGTTAGGTTTTGGGGAGGCTAAAAAAAAAACCTCCCCTTGCATGCATGTGCAGAAATCCAATCCTGCTTTGTCTACTTATGGAAAGCGATTATTCAACAATAGCTGCTCTGGGAATGGGTTTAGCAAACAGTAAATTATACAGAGATTTCTTTTCACTACACCGTTATTCGCCCAAAAACTCATTTTTACGTGGCGCCAAGAGACAAAAGACTTTTTTGTTTTGTTTTATTCCTCTACATTGAGGATGGAGATTCCAAAACCGGTAAGAAACACAAACAAAAGCAAATGTTTTATAAAAGAATTGGATGCACAAGCTTGGAGTCCCTTCATATCAGTTGATTGTGAATTCCTTTCTTTACACTGATGCATGTGAGCAGTGGCAAAAGTCCAACTCACCCATCTGCTACAGTAGACAAGAATGACAATCAGAAATTTTGGACTGCCTCAACAGTCTATATTTATCTACTAATTTGATCTACTGATGATATAACATGCTTTCAAAACACAGAAGAAAACAAGATTTGGCCCAAACACTCAGGGCTGCTCCCATACTGTTTTAGCTCTAATCCGATTTTCATATTTCTGCCTGTGACCATGTTGAGGATCAAACTCTCAGAGCTCAGCCTCCACGCTGACAGGCCTGTGGTGGAAACCATGATCTCTGCAGGACTGAACACTGTCCCACTCCTCTGAGGAGGAGCTCCAACAAAATCTGACCTTTTCTGACTTCTTCTGATGGATAATACCCAGACAATCGCTTAAATTGTACCGGAATGACTGTATCAGGAATAGCAAGCAGTGACATCATACAGCTGCATATACAAGCCCAATTCAAAACATTTGGATAAAACTGTGTAAAACATAAATGAAGAAATGTACTAATCCTTTATGACATTCATTGGTAACAATGTCCCAGTGTCCCAACTTTAAGGAATGCACATAAATGTCACAAAATGATAAAAGTAATTAACTACAACACGAGAAAACTCGTTTCCACAATCAAGAAAACTTTAATTTGCTCATATTAAGAGCGCCGGTGTGCAAGTACTCTGTGGAGAAAATACATATGTGGCTGAAGAATGTGTCCGTCGTGCTTTCAGGTGAATCATGTAGCGCTCTCCCCGTCAGCTGACAGACAGTAATTAAATGCAGCCTGAGCTCACATTTCTCATCACATTGTGACAGTTTTCCAAAGTTGCTGTGATGAATTACTGAGGCTGCTGCTGAACTTTGACTGCATCCACACACTTCTGCAGACTTCTGCACTCAGTAGTAAACACTGTGTGTTGCAACCACAAAACTGCAGCCTGCACGTCGGCTAATCTAATATTTAATGCTATCGATACTGCTAATGTCTACAGGGCGCAGAGATAAGCTGACATCACGTACAGTGGGTTGGCTGAACAGACCTCCACCTGACTGCCGCATACAAGGAAACTCGTTCAGCGGCTGAGAGGACTTTCCTGATGATGATTAGCTATTATCTTTACCTGTGAATAGATTAACCCAAACCAGAGCCTAATAAATCCTCTTTGGATCCCCCAATTTGTGGATTTGCTCATGAAGAACAGCAGACACATGCCTCAGAGGCATCAGCTGATGGGGCTTATGGGAGGTAATCAGGGCTGAGCCCAGCACTGAGCTCCCAATCCATTTGTTTAGTCAGATTTGCAGCTGTCTCTTTCTCGTTTCTGACAAACTGAATGTAAACAACGATCAAACAAGAAAACCGCTATCTGCTATTTGGAAGGAAACTAGTCTACCTACATCCTGCAAAGACGAGTCACACAACAGACTGAATTAGACCTGAACACAAGCGTTTCTTTAGTCAGAAGTGTGATATTACAGAGTTTCACCCTCAAACACAGCTGCCAGCAGGGGCTTGCTAAGGTCACAGTACAAGCGAGAATGGTGGCTGTATGTGAGTTGTGAATGTGAGTGTGAGTTGCATTAAAAGTGTTTTGCTTGTCCAGAAGCTTAAGTGAAAAATCTGTTTTAGGAATGTGATTTAAAGAGGAAACAAAGAAACTAAGAGGATTGACTCCGCAGACACGAAGCTGGAGATGATGATAAATGAACACAGCTGAAGATGATAGTGAGAACTGACTTCTTATTCGGTAAAGTTGGCATCAAAGGATGCAGCGATGATCGTGTTTAATATAAAATCCAATCTCGCTGCCGTGAGGGGGGCAGGTGCCACAGAGACATTATGTGAAACTAGACTAGAGAACAAACACTCTCTGCCATGTTTACTTTACTTTGAATAGAACAACAGACAGAAGGTTGAAAAATGTAATTCAGCCTCCCATAAAAGCATTATCGACTTTTCATTCTTCCAGCCTCATTGGAAAGCCACTCCATCATGCTGCCACTTCTGGTGACGTTAGCCTGTTGACAATGACTGCCTTTTCCCCGCAGGGCTGCTTAAATCACTTTGTCCACCTTTAGTCTCGACTGTAGAGGAACCTGAACCTCGAGCAGTTTGCCAACATCTGCTGTCAGCCTGATGGGGATAATGAATGACTTCAGACACAGAGGTAATGTTCAGTGTTCGTCGCATGAAGAAGCTGTGGATAAACGACGGCATCGGTCATTTCAGCAAACGCCTCGAGACAGCGGCTGTAGGAATTAAGCCACAGAATCCTGACAGGGTGGGGCTAACAAAGCGTCCGACTTCCTGCTAATTATGTACAACAGTCAACTCTTTCAACTATGAACACACTCGTTCCCTCATCTTTCCCAAGTAGTTGTGAATTTTCATTTCAATTTTGATCTCCTAACCTTAACATCAAAATAAATCCAGACCAAGATGTTTTTGTACTCTTAACCAAGTACTTATTTTAATTGAAACCGTGATATTTCCATTAACCTAACAGCTGATTTTGGGCAGAACCTAATCAAGCTCATAAAATAGGACTAATTATTTTATTGTTGAGTTTTTTTGTACCACATCAAAGTCAAATCTAATTCATTCATCTTGCCATTTATATCCACAAACACGCTCATAAGAAGATTTAAATATCTCCTCCAGACATATTGAAGACATGAATGATATTAATGATATTAATTTGTGTGAGATGAAATGCAATTAGGTCTTCAAAAATGTTTAAACTACATCTGCTCCTTATTCCTCATTAAGAAAACTGCATACTGGACCATGAAGCTGAGCTAGCTGTGAGTTCACAGACTTCAATTTCTACACTACATTTTGTTAAACTCAGATTTAAACTCGTGTCAAATCTGCACACTGAAGTGAAGAAACTCACATTTCTGACGAGGGGGGGGGGGGGGGGGGGGGGGGCGGAGGGGGACTTTAAAATGTATTTGTTTTGTGTTTAATTAGATAATTAAAATCCATTTTCCTAATTCCCTCAAATGAGCACCGAGGATTTAATAGTGACTGTCATATCACGCTAAGCTGTTTCAATTGGCGAGTCAACTTAAACGTCCAAAACAATTACCGACTCGCTAAAGAACCATTAGCTCTGTTATGACAACTCTGCCTCTATTAAAGAAATACAAAAGGCCTTTATGTTTTACCCAGAATGTATATTAAATGAAACGGCTAATTGGAAACAATCACTTTGAGTGTTTTTTTTTTTTTCCATCTCTCTGTTGAAGCTTTCACTTGGCTTGATAGGGCGCGCTGAACAGAGTATTTGATCGGGGCGCAGAAGAAAAGAGTACAAGGAAACAGCAAATTACCTGTAAAATTTGATCAAATATGCGCTGACAAGTCACGCTCTGGGGATCAAAACTAATTGGCAGTTTAGTCCCTCTTCTGAAGTGACAGTAAATACCTGATTGAGGCCTACGTGTCCTTAAACCGTGATTAACAGCTGACGATTTGTTGTCCTCATTTAAGAGCGTGTCAGTGACAAAATATGAGGCTGCTTCTCAGAAAACCGAAACGTGAATAAAAATGACGGCTGGGCTTCGAGTGAGAAGAAACAAAGCAAAAACTTTTCTGTGGAGTTTGTCCAAAGAAAAGACTGCTGATAATAAGAGTACTAATTCGAAACTGCTGGAGGAAAGAGACAAATTAAGCGCTCAGTGAAACCCTGCTGGTTTCTGAGTCACTCTGTCTGATTGGATGGGGTCCAGACAAGGCGGTGGTCTCTGATCACTACTAATAGGCCTTCTAAAGCCTGATTAATGTATCGACAGGCTTGGGGAGTAATTGATTGTGTTCAATAGGAATGTAGTCATCAGCAATCTACAAAAACATTGGCAACTGTGATTCATTAGCACCTCACGGTAAAAAACACAGTCATCAGAATACAGATCATTTGAAGAAAGACGTACTCATTCAATGACACCATCTGAATTGGGTTTATAGACACAGATCGTGACGAAGGTCTTCATTATGAACTCTGCCACTACAGTTGGTGAAATTTCAGCCAGGTTCTGCTTAGATTACCTGTCATGGATTAGTGCGAGCTTTACCCCGGCTTGCTTGATTGTGTCTTCTCTGCCTCCGGTCGAAGAGAAATGAGATGAAGGCTAACGTATATGACCGCCTCCTTTAAATGATAACCCCTTAGATGAAACCCCGCCTTTGCTGCTAATTATGATCTGCATTTTTTAGCAATGGCCGTTCAGTGTATTTACATGCTGTAATTTCATCTCTGTATTGAAGATTTTTATTTCTAGCAGCCATTCCTACACTGGATTCATGCTGCCTTTAAAAACATGAGCGATTCCCACAGTTGTGTGATCCCATTGACATCAGCTTTACTGCTTAATGCTCATTTTATTTACACGGTGCTGTTAATACCAGCTGGACCTTTCTGCTGCTGCTGCTGCTTCACAGCATTTACCTGCTGAAACACATTGTGCTTTTCATGTGAAGCAGTCGCAGGAAACGCAACACACATGCATTTGTCACTGAGGTTAGCACTGACCTTGATGGTCATCTGAGCTGCTAAAGGAGTGCTTGCTGGTATTAAAGTACACTTTGTGTTCCCACTGCTATCCACAGGTTCAATCAACCAGGACTGAAATCACCATCCTGCTCCTTTTGTTCAAAGCTTTTACGCAAGAGAGAGGAAAAAAAAAAAAAAAAACGGTAAAACTTTCCATAAAAATATTCTGATTTGAATGTGTCCAGACTTGATATTTTCACCATCATGTCAATATTATTCAGGAAGAAAACTGTGATGACACAGTTTGACGGCGCTTGAAGATCTTGGCTCACGAGTGTGCCATATGTCACTGGATCAGTAGAATACTGGACAGAGACAGAAATAACCCTTGGAAACCACTAAACCACTTGGCCCGCTCAGTGAGGCCAAGATTAGTCACATAATCACAGGCTAATAATGCCAAAATCTGCAAGATTACCATTAAATCATGTTAATCTGTGCACCAGCAATGCTGCTTCGGTTGTTTTGGCCGAGAGTGATTATGGTCCATCAGTGTAAGGACGATGGTTGAAGTGTCATATTTACACACATTCGACAGCTTAATGACTTTGGAAGTCCTTGCCAAGGAGAACTTATTCAGTTGCTTTAATCTAATTTGTGAAACACGTTCGGCAGAGTGACAGAATGCTGCGATAAAACCCAGATAAACATCAGCAGTTAGAGCAAATTATCAAGCAGTATTCAAGATTGACACTCCATTAAGGCTGGAAAGTTTAAAATACAACTCTACCAAAAAACTTTAATGTTCGTGCAACAATTTCCTCTGTCTGAGCTCAAAATGTAACAAAATGAAGTGTAATTTTTCACCCATCAACTTTGAAAAGTATCACACAGTTTCTTAATCTGCTCTGCAGAGACGAGAACATAACACTATTCATATCACTGCCAGTAACTGGATTTTTTTATTTAAGCATTAATGAATGTTTTTTTTCTTGTGTTTTAAAGTGACGTAAAAGCTGTTTCGTTCACTTAAAGTAGTTCTGGGTGAGTTTTCAAAACTATCCAAAAGAGTTCATTTCCCTCTTCATCATTACCCTGCTGTCAAATACGCATGCATATCACAGTTTCCTGGCATTTCTCTGGCCTTATCTGACTGTTGTGAGTTATCAAAGTTCCCATGATGGCAGTAATTCTGCAATGAATCAATCAGCTCCAAGTGGATTAAAAATTGCAACAACCTTTTGTCATTAGACGTGTTTTGTTTCACATCAAACTATCCTGTGTGTGTTAGCCAGAGGACAATCGTGTGAAAGTGAAAAGCGGTGAGAGAGGAAGGTGACGCTTAGCTCCTTCTGGCAAACGTCGCTTTTATCTCAACAGTATTTTCTAATCCTGCAGGGTGAGGATCTTTGCTACTCAAGAGCAGATAATCTAAACTTTTTACTCACTTGTGATTAAACCTTTCAGAATTATTTACTTTAAAACTGCAAACCTGTAACATGAGAATGCTTTGATTCATAGCACAAATGTGTCTCAATGCCGGTGGAAGAGGTGTTAAACCCTGCTGTGTGTTATTTTGATCAATAATTGAAGGTGTGAACATTTGGCACATTTAACTCCACAAGCTTCCAGACTGTAAAAGGTGACAGTGAAAACTCCTAAGAAAGGCGCTAATAGTACACTGGTGGATGAAGGTGCATCACCAGCAGGGGGCGATAATTACAGGAGCAAAGGATGAACGTAGTGTAACGTCCGAGGTTTGCATATGGAGGAGGTCAGAGTGGATGGATGGGTCAACACCGGGCTTTATTTTAGCTGTAAGTCACACTTATTTTAACCAAATCATGATCTTTTCCTAATTCAAACCAAGCAGTTTGGTGCTTAAACCTAAGCAATCTGCAACCGTCACCTGAGATGTTTCTAGCCAGTACGAGTCTCTACTGTAGCAACAAGAATATAATCTCGCAGAAGCTTCAGGCTGCAAGACCATAAACCAAGTGTCGCATTTTGACTTGTCCTATAGCAAGAGGTGAGTGTGATGAATGAATGAATGATGGCTGTGCTCCAGTTAGATGTGCCAGTGAGCCATAAAGCACAATGCTGGAGTCCTGGAACGAGCACACCTGAATGCGATGTAGACATAATCAATGTAATTAGTAACACGTGATTGACAACAACCAGGGTTTGGGCGAGTGTCTTTTCTGGCACCACTCATACAACGCTGTGGTCTTAAATTTTGACTTTACACCATTTGGACTGAAGACGGGGTTTCTGTTGCGGCCGTCCTCCCAAGAAAAACGACAGTATCAGTCCTTTCAGCAAGTGCCTGCAAATGACATAGTTTATGGCCAAGTGACAAAGCCCTCTGGCAGATGTAATTATGATGGGAGAGAGGGAGGAAGTCAGGTGGTGTTATTATCGAGTCCATGAAGGGAGGAGGTCAGGGTGGAACGACAAATCCATCCGACAGCGTTCGTTTCCTGTTTCAAAGCAACAAACAAGAAAAAAAAAAAAAAAGGAAAAAAAGACTAGATAAAATAAGATAAAACTTTACTGATACAGGATCAAAAATGAAAAATCAACTGTGTATTATGTGCAGATTAAAAAAATGAGTGGTTGGTTTTGACTTTTTCATGTAAAAAATGTTTTATCCGAATGACCGGAAACCAGTTTTTACGAAATCAAATAGGTGCATGTGAACAGAACGTGGCTCAGCATCAGGGTTCAGGACCTTCAAGTCCTTCATATCATCAATAAACTAAAGTAAATGCACTGGTGTGTGACCCCCCCAAGAGCTGGTAACTCGGGAAGAATGAGATGTAAAACTGGAGGAACTACTTACAAAATAAGACCTATTTCTTTACTCGTCATGGTCAGAGTAACCCTGACAGTGGCCTCAGAAAGTTGATCATGTATTCAAATGTGAATAAACTGATAAAAAATGACACATTCCCTCAGAGAGTGAACTCGTTTCGACGCTGAGTGAATTTGACGACGTGTGAGGTGGTAACAGTATCACAAGAATAAGAAAGGTGTATTTCCAGGCGTCTGAAAGACGCTTCAAAAGCTTCATTTGCACCAGCAAAGAAATCTCGCCCTGAGTGCAGAACTCATTGAACACATGTTCCAGGGTAAAGAGCATGGCTTCAAAATGTCGACATCAGTCGCAGCCTGTAAAACACGTCTGAAAGAATTAAACAGAGGCTGAATTGACAGCTCAAAGGGGACGTATTTGAATGGTTAACGAACTACAAGGCCTTCGGCTGCAGGGATATTAAAGAAGACTTTCCTCTTCTTTAACTGCTGGAGAAATCCCATCAATCAGTGGGTGACAGGTAATTTTGACATGTGGTCACCTGCACTATCGAGGCATAAAACGCATGATTGCCATTAAGGAGAGTGATTGATTTGACTGAAATGAGCGATTAGCATTATTAAAAACCTAACAGCCGTTGCAAATTCACCACACATGTGAAAATACTTGGAGGCACTGAAAAAGTCTGAGGCTTTAATCACATTTTCTCAAAAAGCTGAAGGCACGGGGCCACGGTTATGATTAATTAAGAGGTTTTGACTTACAGGCACCATATGGCTTCTGCCAGCGAACTGTAACTTTACTGTGGCACCAGGCCTTTTAATGAATGAATGAAATCCTTAATTATGACACTTCGGTCTCCATAATTAACAAGATCCTGGCTATTTTTTTCTGGGTGTTTCGTAAAATAAAAGCTAGAACCGAGACAAACTCAAACATTTGAATAAAACCAGCGAGCTGTTGTATCAGTCAGCACCTTTTCTTTCACAGTTTATGTAAAAACTGTTTCTCGAGGAGGATTGTGCGTTTAAAGTAGATCGTCCTGAGCTCGCGAGTGTTTTCATTAAGGTTAACTGCTCGCTAACATAACAGTCTCAGTGATTGGTTGTGTGGAATGTGGCGCAGTGGTGATTAAGACGGGACATTTACCCCGTTTCTATTTTCAGTTCGTTCAAACTCAACATCATTACAGTTTTCTGTTCGTCTCCTTTATTCTTCCAGATGGATCCCTCGTGATTGCAAGTTGTCCGGGCATTCATCGGGATCGGCTCCTTTCCCTGACAAATACTGTTTCAGATTGGCTCCGATGAGCGAAAGACTAACAAAGAAAATGATTGGATTTGCTTTGTTTGAGTTGTGGTGTTTTGTAGACATAACACTGTTCTCTCTCTTTTTTTTTTTTTTTCACTTCTACAGCTTTTGTTCCTGGTTTTAGTAGCAGTGAGCCATAACAAGCTTGATCTGCCATATGGTGTGAGGTATAAAAACAATTAGAAGTTCTATCTCTCAGCTTTCTTCATTACGGGGCTGCTCTCGAATCTGTCGCACACAAACGCACTCTCGCACATAATGACACAGTGTCGCTCTATCTACACTGTAGTGTGAGTCATTCTTTTTTTTTCATCTCCTCCACACTAATTAAATTCCATGCCATGAGTCAGGGAGGTGAGGCTTTGATGGTTCGTGTTTTTTACATACACAAACTGTCTCCATTAAGCCGAGCAGCTCTCTCCCAGGGAAGCTCCGGGGATCCGATTTTTTAAGAAATATGTTTAGAAAGTATTTGGACTGGACAAACTTGAGCATCTGTGTTTCTCTGCCTGCAGACAGACTCCACAGTGGATCATCCATCACTCCTTAGTGGACATGTCAGCGTGAAGAGCTGCCAGAGCGCTCGCCACCGCGCACAGCCTTTGTGTTTTGAGTGTATTGTGGGTGTATTTACAGTCTACTGTGGGTGTTTTGTTCTGCACGTGTAGGATCCAGACACACCGGGGAAAGCTGCTGACACGTCCCTGCTCTCACCATCGGAGCTCAGGGGTCCAGCATCCCTGATTAGAGCAACATGCCTGATCTCTCTGCTGAAGTTATTACTGCGACTAATTTATGGACCAGTCTCCAGATAGGAACTGTTTGTGAATAAATCATGGACATCTGGCATAGTTCATCTTTAATTGTGTGTCCACTCCATATATCATACTAAAGATGCAGATGTGAAAGGAGATTTCATGTGTAACAGAATGAAAGTTTAGGACAAAAATATGAAGTCAGTCACAATGTGGTTTAGAAAATAGATGTATTAAATCAATGTCAGGCTGTTCAGGCTGCTCAAAGCGATCAGTCACCAGGATCCGTTTGGCCAAGCAAAGATCCTGAAGATACTCCTTTTTGTGCACCTTCTGTAATAGAAACAAGCATTCAAGTATACATGACATAATTAGTGGCTGACATGTTTTGGTATCCAATCGTTGTCGTACACTTTTTGACGGTTGGTCTTAATTTGTAAATTGGATTGCGTCTTTGTGCCTCAATAACTTGAATTTGAATTTAGTATATTTAAAGACGTACTCAGCACACAGCGACCATTTCTCTGTCTCTGGGGTTGCAGAACGTTGAAGTTGTACCTTTAAGTTTGTGCTGACAAAGAGGAAGTCATTTATTTCTTTATGCCACTGATAACCTATGATGGAAGGAATGATCAGACTCTGGTTCTTAAAGACCGTTGAATGAAAGCCTCAGGGGCCATTCATGAAGCTCAAGATTGAATGTTCACAGCTGAGCACTGAACACTGTGAGTGTAAGCTTTAGAGCACTGTGATAGGATTCTTCTCCAATCCATCATGGCACAGAGGACAGTCCCGTGAACTGAATGTGCTAATTGTGCTAACAGTGTGCCCTAATACAGTGAGAAATAATAGAATCATTTGGGACAGACAGTAGAATATGGATCAGTCTTGTAAGTCTCCATTTTCATTACAGAGAATCAAGTCAATGGAAGCGAACTAAACAGCAACGCGTATCAATAGGAGGGCTGATTCCTCCATCTTCATCTGGACTATTACTGGGTTCCATTAGGAAGTAAATGCCACATTGATCCCTGACAAAGTCCTCGAATAACAGAATGCAAATCAGTGTA
Organism: Chaetodon auriga; assembly: GCF_051107435.1. Classification (NCBI taxonomy): domain Eukaryota; kingdom Metazoa; phylum Chordata; class Actinopteri; order Chaetodontiformes; family Chaetodontidae; genus Chaetodon; species Chaetodon auriga. Next base: position 18,629,678 of record NC_135077.1, read on the forward strand.
GAGGGGCAGGAAATTCTGTGATTACAGGGCACAGACAGAGCTGCATGAGTCTCCCTCTCCCTGGGAACAGACAGCCGCTTCCTACTCCACTCAACTGAGTAAAAACTACTTCAAACACAACGGCGGAGGAGCTGATCTTTGTGCTTAACGACGTCACGATTCTCAGGGGGTGTCGGGGCGTGGGTGCTTAAACAAACTAGCTTTTACTTCTATGACCACATCTGAAGGCAAAAGTGGTTTTAGCTGTAACAGCCTCACTGAAAGGCGGCATGAAACCTGCCCTCATGGAGGGAGATGAGACGATTGTTCAACCGGGGATAATGGTACAGACTTTCGGAGGCATTCATAATGTTGCCCTCAGTTGTACACACAGAAAGTGACTGAAGAAGTTATGTGAGAATGACGAAGACAGCCACTGTTTCATTGTGTAAAGTGGGGGTGATTGTCAGACTGTCAGTTTTCAGGGGGTCTCAAAGGCTCTTCGACCATCTGAGAAGCACTATGGAAGCAGCATGCTGACTCCTAAATGAGCAACCAGGGCTTGAAAAAGAAAAATAATGAGAAGAAATTAATGTTGCAGCAGCACAAACACAGAATAAGTGCAGATAAATAGAGAAGCTTAAAGAAACTGAAGTGTATGACATTCGAAAAGAAACCGTACAAGAGCAAGAGAGTCACAGTACAAACAGCAGCAGTGCACATACATTAGCCACAAGTGTTTTACATAAATAGAGCAATGCTGTCTCAAGCAAAGTGCCACAGTGGAGGAGTGGTAGCAGCAAAGTCAGCAAAGTATAATATATGTAAGAGTACACCAGAATATCATATAATATCATTATGTAATTATGCTTGGAGTTGTTAATATTGGAATTGAGATATAATGTAGTACATAATGCAGTAGACACTATAACATATATATATATATACACACACACACACACACACCCACACTGCTGTAGTACAGTCTGAGTGCCTGAAGTGCTCATTTTTTCTCCTCTGTGGGACGATGGTCCAGGGGCTGAATGAGCTGCCCATCTGCCACAGCTCGTCATGGAGAGGGTGGAAGAGGTTACCCAGGATGGCTTTGATCTCGTCCTTCATCCCTCTCTCCGCCACTGGCTGTCCAGCTCCAGCCTGACCACAGCGCTGGCCTTCCTCGCCAGCCGTGAAGCCAGCACACCACCACCAAGAACTGAGCACTGGTTATTATTGGTTGGTAGCGTGTGCAGCAGAGTCTCCTCAGGAAGAACAGTCCGCTCTGTCCCTTTCTGAACACGGTGTCTGTGTTCGGTTTTTATTGATTTGGACTCTGAGGTACCCTCAGGTAACTAATGCATGGAGACAAATCGCTTGGCAGAGTTTCGACACTATTATCAGGAGAAAATAACCCAAATGGGGCTGAGCATGAATATTAGATACTCATTGCTGAACATTCCCACAGGCCTCGGGCTCATGAGAGGCAAGTAATACAAAGACTCATAGAAGAGGAGCAAAATACGTAGAAAGGTTTTGCTGAGTCAGTGATGAGGTTTGACAAATTGGTAGTGGTCATTTTCAGGGGCAATCAGAGGGAATATGACAGGATGACAGAACAGTATGTCAGATTATAAAGGAGCCTCTGACAGGATGACAGAGCAATATGTCAAGAATACAAGAAGTGTGTCCATGACAGTCTCTGTGCTGTTTGACAGGAAAGCCTTTGTATTCATGTGGATAATGTAAAATGTGTCTTGAAGTGTGAATCATCCAGGATAAACCATTCTTATAGCTTCTATGAGAAACAACTCCACTCGCTCATCAAACAAAACATCAACATCAGGATTCAGACGCCAAAGACGAACACAGAGAAATCACAGACATCTGTGTCATGAGGTAACCTCCTGCCTGCACTTCAGTACTGGATTACTATTTTCAGGGGATGCACATGAAGATAACAAATTACATGGGGAGGTTTAATAGAAAAGAGCATTTGTAGCTGGGGGACTGTGCATTATTCTATTGTGTGAATAAGGTTGAGCTTTGAGTTGTGATGAAACAATGTGACAGTGTTTAGCCAGTGCTACAGGTTTTACCGTAAACAGTGCGGAACGGTGTGAGCAGTCCATAAGGTATCTTACTATTTCTTAATTATGAAAGAGAAAGAAGTACTGTAAGGGTATTAATTGTATAAATAATGAACCTTGTATACATCTGCTCCTGTGTGATGTATAATCTATAATCAGCACAGTACACACAGAGCTGTTAGATACTCACATAACTGAGTTCAAAGTTACTCTTCAGTAGATTAACTTTCTGTTACGCATACACATTTCCAAAATCCATTGACAAACTGTCTCTTATATAAACACACATCTCCCCTCCCTCTCCCTTGTGGCTTTAAGATGTCACAAAATCTTAATCTGCAGATTTATCACCGTAAGTAAGCGCGCCGCTGGTTTGCAGCGGTCTGTGTGCTATGGGAAAAAAAAACAAACAGAAAAACACTGACACATCAAATATACCAGGAGCGAATCAAGTGGAGTAATTGCAATCACATGCTTCTCATACACCCTGAGGATACCGCTGCGTCTGACAAATTCCATATAATGGGAAAGATCATAGATCCAAGATTAATATTTATGCTGACAGTGGTAAACACACAAACGCACACACACACATATGACAGCATTGTCAGATGGGTGCCAGTGCTGCTGTCTAACAAACTGAGAAAAAGATCCACGTGTGTTTACAGTGAATGATTGGATGAAAGCATCAGTTACTCAATCAGCTGGTAATTTAGTGAAATCAGCATTTATTCCCTTTGACTAAGCAGTTACTCTAAATAGAATTAATTGTTAGTCTGTGACTTTCGCATGTGGTGACTTTTAGCTGCTGCCCCCAAAATTAATCTTTGATTCGTGACGTTATATTGGTGGCTTTAGGAAAAACACATGAAATACACTTTTACTTGTTGGCTTGAGAGAGAAAATATGCTGTGAAGCACTTTGCACTTACACCCTTATATAACAACAATGCACAAATATTATATCACGCCGTATATTACGGTGAAGTTGCTGTCTGCCACAATCTAATTACAGATTCTTTGCAGGCAGAGAGTAGCTGTCGCTCTGATGTGCAAACAAAACTATTCAGACTGTCTGTTGATTTGTTTGAGCTTTGAGTTTTGATGAGTTACTTTGATTCACATCAGGTGGAATAACTTCAGTGGTACAGCTAATGCGATACTGGTGAATGCACTTCACAATTCATTGCACGGTCTGTGAGGGGCTGGCGTACTTTTGCAATGGAGGTTTAGAGGGATACAGCCAGGAAACACACACACACACACACACACACACACACACACACACACACACACAAATGTTATTACCGGCTGATAAGGCAACAAGACCTCCTGATTAAAATGAAACAGTCCTGATTCCCAGCTGAGTTTTTGATTGTCATAAAATACAACTTTTAAGGTGATTGCTGTGAAATTTGTCAAATATGGTGGCGCCGCTGCTTTCCCACTCTCACGGTCTCTTTGCATGACTCTCTGGAGTTGAAAGGCAGCTTTTGAGATGTTTTACAGGGCTCAATAATTTACTGTGAGAGATATTTTAAATCAAAGCAGCAATTTAATCAGCCTGTCCTCCAAGAAAAAGAATCAAAAACAGTTAAAAAATGTTTTGTTTTAATATAAAGAGGGACAATGCCTCTTTTACAAAGGGTTTCTTAGGTGAAATTTTTAGTTAAAGCATGCTCACTTTAAAAAGCATAAAGACTTCACGTGAGATTTCTGCCAATATATGAGCTGTCGCTGGTTGAAATTAAAAATATACCGCACATGTGCATTGCTAAAAACAGATTTTTTGGTGAGAAACACATCTGCAGTTGATATTTTGTAGTGTTCATGCCGCTTGTAGTTTTACTGCTTCTTTTCAAAAAGCATGTGTGGACCGAGGCTCACATTTTACTGTATATTAAATAAGATCATATTCCACTCAGTATAATAATCATGGCTGGTCCATTACTCCTAATTATATCAGTCATCACCCATAGATCTGAAATGACATGTTACACCCTGCTGGGAGCATTTATAGGCCTTCGTTCATCAGAGACAAATTGAAATTCAAAGCACATGAAGCGCAAACTGAAATCACACCTCCTGCATCTCTTTTGAAAATGTCTTTTGTGCTGCAGTGTCTGTCCTTTTCACTCCGTGTTGACAGTATCCGTCAGCACTGAAGGAACTAATCAGAACACCTCACAATCTGCTGAAATATATCAACCTGTTATAAACCTGCTATATAAGTTTGACATGGTTGTTATCATATTGGCGTGCCTGACATGTGGCTGAGATGTTCCTTTTTTATCCTCTACTTCCCTCAAGGGTAATTTTCCTCCTCCTTGACAATTTAATTCATGCCCCTCACATGATGTCTCAGAATAATAAAGTTTTACAGCAATAATTTCATGAGACTGTCAAAAGCCTGTGGCACATTTCTATAAGCCATATTGCCTCCCTTTCTGCACGTTGCCAGAGGACAATAGGTCCATGTAGCTTACACAGGTGAGGTGATGGAAAACTGTCACAATGTAAATGACTTATGGAACTATGGCAAATTATTTTTCATGAGGAATCTATAGCAGGTTCATCAATATGTATTGTTTTTTGCCAGGAAATAATATTTCCTGGTGTGTTTCTCACCTTGTGTTTGTACTTGCATTTCATAATATGACTGCAATCAGGAATCTGTTTGTAAATGTTGGAAATGTGAATAAAACATTTTAGGCCTATCTTTTATAGGAGTCACTGTGAGCTAACCTGCCATTGCATAAAAAAGTGGGGATGTTCTTGTCACAATAATGACTCAGTTACCCCCCCAAAGTGGCATAGTGAAATGAATTTGCATGTTTTCCGGAAATATGTGAGCATCGAAGTTTGTCGCATGGAGTACTTGCAATGTTAGTAGGTAAATTTCTGTAGCTGGGGAGTTAATGGCTAACATGTTAGCCATTAACAAAAACAAAACACTAAATTCTCTGCACTGGGTCGTTTACTCCCTTCTGGCATTTCATTGTACATCATTTAATCTGAGTTATTGAAGGTATCAAGCTTGATAACCGTCAGTTAGCTAAGGGTAAGAACTTGCTAACCATCAGTTAGCAAAAAGTTGTGCTACTTGCTAATTGTCAGTTAGAAGGTTTGTTAACTTTATTGCTTATAGGACGAAAGGTGCACAGTTTATTCAAAAAACATACATTTGTACCATCGACCCCTATCTTACATCTGTCCGCAAACTTTTCCTTATTTTCAATGTGTTTGAATTAAATTGGATGGTGCAACACAGCCAATAAGCTAGCTCCAGCTGATGCTTCAACTGCATACTGTATCAATGCATGACCACAATTTAGAGGCGATAGTGCTGTAGCCTATGTTTTTGGAAAAAAACAAAATAATGTTTCCTTTATTTTGTACAAACTTAACAAACAAAGGTTCATGCAGCTATAATTCTTTCTTAAAGTATACTGGATTTAACCCTCTGTACAAGGTACCTTTATAATACTGGCATTTATCGGCCTATTTGTTTCAAACTCACCTGTTCAGATTTTCTTCTGTGTCTAAGTGAGTTTGAATGTATGTGCTAAGTGATACAGGTGACTTTGAGGTCTCAGCACTCTGCTCAAGAATCATTTCCTCGATGTCATCCAGCTAAACTCTGCCTACACACACATACCTGTACACCATGTACTATCTTTCCTATTATCCATCTTATTGTAGTCCTTGCTTGCTGGCTCGCTTCTCAGTGTATTTGTTCTGCTGCTATTTTTATATTCTTTACTCGGTGAATTTAATTGGCTCAGGTATTTGTCTTGGCTTTTTCAGAAACATATACAGCATATATTCCAGATACAGTAGCAGTTTGCTCCAAATCTTTTCACAGTCCATTTCCACATGTCACCACATAATAACAATGAGAATTATGGAAAGTAACCTTACAGTAATTCATAAAATAAAAACAGACATTGTGCAACTGCTAACATCATTACACAGACCTCAAATTCCTGTAACTACATTACAGAGTCAACATAACCTCCTTAGCTGATCTGCTAAAGAAACTGTATCAAAATCCAAATCCTGAATCCTACAGCTACATAAAAACAGTCCCATGTTGTAGCTTTTATTTTAGGCATCCGGACTTTTTTGGTTTAGCTATGTGCTATGTGTTTGTAGTCATGATGCTGAACTAAAATGATCATTAATAAAAGGGAATTTGATGCTCATTTGCTACATGTTAAGGAGTTAATATGGATCAAATAACTGAAAATGCATCTTTTGTTCAGGCACTATGATGCTGATTGACTAGGTAGCATTTCCTCAGCATTTAATGAATCTGGCTAATATGGCTACTTCCCCAGACATCTTAATGTTAGGACGCTGGGTTCCCGAATGTCCTGAATGTCTGAATGGCAAAAGCAATGACCTTTTCTAGTCGCTGTTTTCATTTCAGGTTCAGTATGAGATGCTCTGAAAACGAGTGGTATTGTGCTGCCCTCTGTTCAGCCGCTGGAAACACACATCTCTGCCACATTCCTGTCACAGATGGATTTGGAAAATTCTAATTTAGAAAGTGGGTTGTACACACACACACACACACACACACACACACACACACACACACACACACACATCCATGTCGGTTTAAGTGCATGCATGCCTGTGTGTAGTGACTTCCACTATTGCCTGGTTTCAGGTTACCAGGCCTCCCTCTCTCGGCTCTCCTGTATTTCAGTCTGTCTTTTTCGTTGCCGGCTCCAGGAGTCTGGCTGTCTGCTCTCTAAATAGAGTTGACCTCAGTGCAAACTTGATGCTGCTACTGTCTTTAACTCTGCATGAGAGGCCATGCATATGTAAGAGCTTGTGTTTGTGTGCTTGTGAGTGAGTGTCCAATGTTATTTGCTTAATTTTATGTATTATAATCTATTCTAGCCTGAAAGAGCATCATACTGTAGACATAGCTCACTGCCTTGTATAATGGGATCTAGCATTATGCAGATACATCTAATTGTACTAAAACTGTATTCTTACTTAACTGCTGAGGTTTTCCAATGATGCAGCAAAATGTAAACTGTGTCGTCCTTACCACAACACAATTGTGCATCCAGACATACATACATACATACAATATTCACATCAAGTGACTCTGAATAAGCCTCCAAACCACTGAAACCTACAGACAACATGCACATACATCATATTTAGCATGTTTTGCTGTTCTGTCCACACCTCAGGAGACTAGAACAGAGTGAAAAGAAATCTGAGATAATTCAGTTACTGCCACAATAATGTGAGCAACCTGTAATTGTACTGGAGAGTTTTGTCTCTGAAGAGTGAGATATTACACTTTTCTTGCCAAGGAAAGTGGCGGATCAAGACTACAACATTGAGTAAACAGTATTTTCATGAGTCACTCAGAAGCCATTATGTGCCAAGTCATTTGACTTGGCATGTAGGAACAACTCCCAAAAGGGAAGTATGTGATAATCTAACATTAATACACATTATTACACACAATCTTAGGTCATAATTCATTTCTACTGACAGCAGTAACAGCAGTTATGGGAGCTTTTGTCAGAGTTACAGGTCTGGAATAAAAAAAAGGTTTAACTAAGGTTTAACCACGCTGAAAAGGTCACTGTGCGTGCAAAGTTCTGGATTGACTGAAGGTCATGAGGAGAAGTTTGTTTTGTAAATATAAGATCGCTTTTGATGGTACATCGGACGACCTTTTCTGAGCTCACTGCTTCATATTTTGTTAATTTGGCCTTTAAATCAACCTTTTTGTCCACACGATCAGCGACCACAGCAAATACTGTATATATTATTGGAAAATTTCATATCATATAAGATGGAGTCCAGCCTGTTTTCAGCATGGGATGTAGCCTGATCTGTGAAGGCTGTCCTCACTCCTCCAGATCTAATCAGGTCTAATCTATACAGCTGACATTTGTGGGGCAAATGAAAGGAGAAAGCCAGCGCACCATCCTAAGCCAATGTGGGTTCAAGGAAAAGGGTTAATTAAGTTTAATTCAGAGGTGTTATTGTCTCGCTACCTCTGGAGGTGCTTATTCAGCAAAACAAAGAAGAGAGGTGACTTTAAAACAGCCCTTGAAGGTGGTGCTGAGGATGGACAATGGATCACCTTCTTTCAGTTCATATTACGTGACGTTTAGAAGACAGAGACACACTGAGCAGACATGGATGAGATTTCAAGCGGAAGCTATTTTTGATGGACGGTGCGTCAATCTGCACAGAGCAGATGGAACCAGGCAGGAAGCCTGACACAGGAAATCTGATACATTTTCAAAATAAAACACTCTGTGCAGACTACAAAGCCCACTTACCTGTGGTAGAAGCACAATAATCAAGGGAAATTTACCAAATAAACATGATCTGAGCAAGTTAACAAAGCTCGGCAGGCAAAACGCTCTGCTTCTGAAACGCGACTGGAGACGTGTGGACGGAGCAAATATGCATCTCCGCAAATATGCATGTCCACTTACATGTGTCACGAATACGGGCCCACTGGAAATGTTGGGTTATACTACCCTTCTCTATTTGAGAAGGTGCCTAATTGTTACATCTTGCAAAACTGTCAAAACAAAAGCTGTATTACCTGTCATACACCTCACCATACTCGAAACACCACATGGACAACTCTGGCATCCTGACCCTTGAAAGAGGGCCAACAGCTGGTGCGATAGAGAGGTCACGCAGAGAGATCAGCCTCCCGTTGCTTCAGGAGTTCATAATTAACACATTTCCACCTGGTACATTCTCCATCCTTTCTACCGTCAGACCATGAGGCTTTGAAAGCTCTACAGAGCTTTGGCACATCAAAGCTTTGGAAACAGGCTCCCTGTTTCCAAAGCTTCCTCAGACTGAAAGACATTAACCCAATTACCTTTTAAATATTCACTCTACACATGTTACCAATTAGAACAGAGTGGAGTTGCTCCAGGTGTATGAAGTAAGAAAATAAAGAAGGCAGGAGCTTAAAATGCTCTATTTAAGTTGATGCACTGATTAATTTAAATTTATTATATAATCCATGACATTTTTTTTTAATTAATGTTCCCGTCCATGCACTAAATTTTAATGACTAGTTGGACATTTTGGGAAATAGGCTTCATTGCTTTCTTGCTGCCAGTTATATGAGAAGACCGATACCTCTTTCATACCTGTTAGCTACAGCTAGCAGCTCGTTAGCTTAGCTTAGCATACATAAAACCACAACTCGCTGGTTTTATGCTACAATATTTGTAAGAATTTAACAGGTGTACCATGTAACAGTTTTAGAAGTTTTGATTACCTTTGGACAGATGGGGGCAAGATGGTTCCCCCTGCTTCAGTCTTTATGGCTAAGCTAAGCTAATCATCTGCTGGCTAGCTTCATGTTTAATGAATAGACGTGTGAGTCGGAAAAAGATGGCTGGTTGCTCTATCTATATAATCCTAAAGTACATTAAAAATATAGTGAGTGCTGCTGTAAAACAGGGTAAAAAGAGTATTTTAAACAAGACGGTAATCCAGAAATGAAACAAAGGAGGATTTCCCAAAATGTCAAACCAGTCCTTTAAATTGTTTTATTAATGTGAGTGTATTAACAAGGATGACAGATTGGTCTATACATGTTGTAAAAAAGCTTCAGGAGATGGTTTATTTTTCACAGATCTGAAACAATCTTCTGCTTTCTTAGGCATCCTGTCATCCAAGAATAAATTGTTTTTCATTTCATTTTCTGTCCAAAAAACACAAACCACAAATGACAATGTGTGTGTGGGTGTAAAAATGCGAACAATAACAGTGCAGTGAATGAAAAAATGTAACAAGAAGCAGCAACAGACAACAGGAGAGGGAGGCGTTTTGGGTAAATATATAAGTTGTGCCGCTGTTGCATGTTGACATTCTGTCTGTGATCACGGATGATTAGCAGGACTCTGTCCCTCAGGAGCTACTGTAAGCCCACATAAAGCCCTTCACTCTCACTCCTCCCTCCTGCATTGAGCCCCTCTGGGCCAGGAGAAATCACTCAGTGTGCGAGAGATGTGCCAGCATGCGATCCGTGTGTGAGAAATGGATTTTGAATATTTGGATCAGAAGAGGCTTCTGGGTGGAGTAATGCCTGATAACACTGTCACTAAGGTAATCACCCGTGACAAATTTTTCCTCAGCAGAGAAGGGGGCAGCCACAGATGCAGAAGAAAAGTTTTTTTCTTGCTGATTCTGGGAAGCCTGTCAAACCAGTAGTTACCAGTGGTGAGTTTGGCTCCTGTGAGCTGCAGACCGTACAGACAGACTGTCTCTGGAACCTTCTGGTGCCAGTTGGTCAATGTCAAAGCAGAAAGCCCTGCAAGATTTTAGAGGCTTGCTTTTGTTCTCCTTTAACGGCCTTTTTTATGGCATTTACTATTCTGATTTTTTTTATTCCTCTCAAAATGCATGCTTCTTGACTATATCTGAAAGTGACTTATTAAATTAGCTTAATTTAATGTAATAACAAGATTTAAAGTCCACTGCCATGGTTTGTAAAACTGTACTTCCTTAGATTGCACAGATTGAAAAGCCCTTTGAGGCAAATTTATGATTTGTGACACTGAGCTATATACAGACATGACTTCTGTGGCACATGGGTGCTTTGAGTTAAACATCAGCATGACAACATGCTCACAATGACAGTGCTAATCTGCAGATCACCATCTTAGTTTACAGCCTTAGCAGGCTAACATTTGCTTATTAGCACTAAGCACATCTGAGGCTGATGGTGGAGTTGTCACTTATTTGGTTATCAACCAAATGATTGGAGAACTTTGCACAGGTCATCTTCTGGGAAGCATGAACATCTGAACCAAATCATATGGCAATCCATCCAATAGTTGTAGAGACTTTAAAACCAGAACCCCATGGTGGCGCTGGAGGGGAGGCCAGGAGGTCTCCGTCATCAGGATGCATTGTCTGAGAACGATCAGTGTCCTTATTCTGGCATTTTCTGCGCTGTTTTTCTATTAATTTCTCAAAATACACATGCATTTTGAATTAATTTCCCTGTAGGGCAGAATAGTATTATTGTGATTAATTAAATTTTCTTAATTTAATACAAACAGAATCACCATAAGCAGCACTGCAGTAGAGCACAGAGCTGCAGTCTCTATGTGAATTTGTGCATCAGGCAAATGGTGGAGGTGACCGCAGTCATCCCTGGAGTTTACTGGAATATAATAAACGTTTATGTAGTTTGTTTGTTTATTTAGTTTATAATTTCTGGAAACGAGTTATGTAAATGAGACTGTCTTATTAAATAAGTAAATAAAAATTAACAAAAATAAATGTTGATTAAAAAAAGAGGAAAGGATTAATTTGAGATAAAGATCTTTGTTTTAAATTAGGCTCAATTAACAAAGCAAATTTATCCATGTTTACGACAGGTTTTTAGTCACAGTGAAAACTTTCTTTAATGAAAATAGAAGAAATCAAGTATAATTTACATGAAATGCAGCTTTAATAATGATTTCCATGTGGAGCTCATGCATTTAACAGCAAGGTTAGGTTTCAAAATGGGTTGAAAGGAATTATTAAAACTAAGTATGCATCTCCAGCCTTCAGTGGGCTTGGTTCAGACTGACTGAAGCCTTGTATTAGTATGAGTGTTATAATTACACTTTTGTCCATTTTTGTTTCCTTATATTCATGCTGTGCAAATAAAATGCACAGCTTCTGTACCGAGTTAAATGGTGAGAAATGGACGTTTGAAGGGTGTGCTTGTAGAAAAATGACAGATATTAATGTGGAAAAACACTGAAAACAAAAAAAACACTGTCGTTATACTGCATATTTTCAAAAGAGAAGAAAAGCAAAGCAACACCGGAGGGATTTAAGTGTGTCATCTTGTATTTCTACTTTCACCAAGGAGACCTTTTTCCAACTATTATTTGCTTCTCAACCCCCAATGAAGAAGTGATTTCTTTCTTTTGTCAACTCAGATCATTCCTTTAATTGAATGAGTAACATTCAGCTGGTGGTTTATTTTACACCATATTCCTTAACTGGAGTATTTGGGGTATAAATTCAGATAAAATCAAGCAAATCTGTATAATATATCTTTCTTTGTTTGCCCCATTTATTTCTCTCCATGTTTACACATTTGCTTTTACCGGTGCCGCCCTCTGACACGGAGCCTCCGAGGCACAACTCATGGATTAATTAGAAACGTTAGAGAGGAGAAGCTGCGAGCAAAGGAATTCATCAAGTTTGGGTTTGATGGAGAGTGGAGCTGTCTATCTCAGCGTGGTTTAAATGCTGGATGGCAACATAAAAGTGCCTCTTTGATAATATTGGCTACACTAGATAACAACTTTGTCACATATCCTCCACTTCCAAAACTTTCAGCTTCTTTCAAATTTGCTGTCTGTCAAAAACACACACTAATGTGGCGAAGACAGGCGCATAATCAGCCCCGTGGAACAAGCGGACACTCTTCACTAAAAAAGAACCAGTTTAACAAACATTGCAAACATATTGGAGTTTCGGAGTTTGACTCGGAGGCAACACGCTGCAGCAACCTACGTGTATTGATTCCAAGCAAGTTCAGCTGACTTTTGAACAGTGTTTACTCGTATTTACGGATAAACCCAAATTGAAGGCTGCCACATGCCTAATTTTTCTGGCTTTGCACACTGGTGAGGTACAGCTGGCTGCTAATATCCTCACTTGAACAGCCCTTTTACAGTCATAGCTTAGCAACATTAGCAGGCATCAGGCCTGTCAAAGATTTGCCAATATGCTGAAGGTGTAGAAAGAGCGCGATCAGTATCCACAGATGCACTCAGGTAGTGGCTTCTTTGATGGCTTCCAAAGTTCCAGGTCACATAAGAAAAAGCCTGGTTTAATGTCAGCAGATCTTTTTTAAAAGTGTTCTTTGGACATTTTAAGTCTTTGAAAGAGATAGAAATGAGGAAGACAGAGATGCAACAAAGGCCTCCATCCAGACTCAGACCTGAGACGACGTAGTTCATGACTAGAGTCTTAACCCCGAAGGAGCGACGTTATTTGAAATGAACTATCTACCCCATTGCATGTGCAAGTATGCTTGTCTACCGAAAGCATCCAAAAACAGAGTTACAGTAACGTTTTCTAACATCACTTTCAAAACAAATCATCTAGAAACAGTAAAAAGTCAGGTCGAGTCTTAAAGGACCAGTGTGCAATTTAGGGGACCTACTGGCAGAAATGGAGTGTAATATTAAATTTTCAGTTGAAGTGTTGTGTTTTAGTTAGCTTAGAATAAACCCTTCTTTTAAATCTACAGAGAGAGCAGGTCCTCCTCCAGCCGCCTTGCTGTACCACCATGTGTTAGTCATGTCCACACTGAGCCAACAGCTGGAAAAATGTCATTTCAGGTGCTAGGAGCAAACGTCCACTTCCCCGATGAAAGTGCCTCCTAACTACCTCCTATTTGAACAACCATGTGTGATTTTTTTTTTTTTTTTTTTTTGGCTACCAAACACTTCACTTTCTGTTACACAACCAGAACTTTTATCAAGGTTACAGCAAGGTTTCTGCCGTGGTTAAATATAAACTCCACTCAGAGTGGAAAATGTCAGGTCACTCAGTGCATCACAAACGACAGAAACTGTTCATAACCATCCATCACTTCAACTCCAGTAACCTCACTCTCCTCTCCCGTGTCAATGTGGAGTTGCTGCAGTTCCTGTCTTTAATTCTTCAGCGCCGTGAATGCATACAGTAGACTTATCCTAATGTTTCTCACACTTCTTGACTCGACTTGAACTTCCAGGCATTTATTCATCAGTCATCAGGGGGCTGTGAAGGAAATACTGAAAAGACAGTCCACTGAGTCTTGTGTACATGATCCTTGAAATTGCATATAATGAATTCACAAAAGGAAGTTTGATGAATAGATAACTGCTTTGCCCACACCCACCCACACACACACACACACGCACACACACACACACACACACACACACACACACGCACACACACACACACACAGTCATACTGAATATTCCATTAAAATGTGTAGTATAAAGACATCGAAACTTGATAGAACAGCTTGAGAAAAATGACTAAACTTTAGCACCCAAAAATATCTGAATTTAACAAAAATGAATATACTTACACAATAATACAAAGAATAAGGAAGCTGCTGAATTAACTCAGTACAGTCATATTGTTAATATCATTATATCATCACCTGGGTGGACGGCAGGCCACATTTTGTCGATGGGGTGCCCCTGCATGCCAATTAATGCACCAGTTTGGAGGCCTCTGGCACAAAAAGGTTTGGCTTTGAAGCTACAACCTGGAGCTTTCTGCATGTGAAATTATAGTTATGGCAACTGGAAATGGAGAGTGTGACAAAGCTGGTCAGCTGGTTGTACGTATGGAGTGACAATGCCACCTCACAGTGAGGTAATATGATCAAAAGCAAAGTCCTGACTGATGATATTACGAGCCGCTGGTCGGCAGCATATGTGCAAAATGACAAATTATTTTATCTCTGCAGCAGAATCAGGAGAGAGATTAGACATGCTTTAATTTGTAGGATTGGCCTCACGTTGCTTTGCTTCTTCTGAACTTCTCCCACCGTTGCCACCTGACATGAGCTGTGACTCGCGTGAATTGAGATGAGCGATATGTCCAAACAGCCTCGTTTCTCGTCGGTGTGAAACGTGTGTTTTTCAGATATACTGTACTCTAGCTTACCATGAGATGAAATCATTTTCGCGCTGCTGGGCATTCCATCCATCCAGTGAAGAAAATGAGCATTGATTGGTTGGAAGAGCATTCATTTGCATTCAGACTGCTCCATGATTTCCAGTTCTTACCCATCAATCACTCACTTTATCCCTGAAACGCAAAACCAGCTAATATGTGATGAAATAAATGAACTTCTCTTTTGCCCCCAATCATCACATTCAGTCAAAGCATATTTATTTTTGTCTATTTCTTATCATCTGTATGAGAAATATTTGCCCTCTCTCGCTCTATTCCCCTTGCTGTGTGGTGCTGCTGACCATTACACTGCGGTAATATTGGCCATTTACATATACTTTAAGCCTTAAAGCAAGTCTTACTGTAGGACTATGAATCATCAGATGATGCCCCTAGTTAGAAAAAGGGGATATCATCATCTAACATGTCTTGAAGGCATCATAAAGGCAACATATCAGACACAATGCTTTGACCTTCATTTCACCCCCATTTTTTGTTGTAATTGTTTCTTAAAGGAAGTTTGGCTCATCAGTGTTAGGTTATTACGCATTTGGCTCAGAGGTGCTCCCCGACAAAAGTCACCTTAATGCTTATGAAAGAAATCCTGATTTCACAATTTCAATATGTAATCTGATGATAATTTATAAATTTGCCGGGATGTTGAAACAGAATAGGGCACAGCATGTTAATAAGAGAAAAACATGAGATGTTTAGAAGCAGACAAAGCAATTAAGGGCAGTGTGTTTCAATTATGCAAGTGGATTTAGTAATTATGTAATTTTGTAAAAGTCTGCAGTGCATATGCCAGAATATCTGGAAAAAAAACACAAAATAACAGTAAAACACATAACAGCTCGTGGGCCCTGGGGCAAACACGAGCTGTTAATTCCCCTTTCTGCCACTCTCTCTGCAGTATGTACAGTTTCACTATGCTGGAATCCTGCCTGGGCCCAAATAGAAGTACATAACTGAAGCAATGAAAGTCTTAAAATTACATTAAGATAAATAATAAATGACCCACTTTAAGGCCCCATGTTTCAGTCGCATCATACTAAACAAATCAAATAATTAAATTTGTATAAACCGGCTGACACACAGTGAGCCTGCAGGTAACTCTGGACTCAGAAGAGACAAAAAGTGTGATTTAAATGCCTCATGCTCACATCCTGATATCTGCAGACGGATTTGCAGCACTGCGCTGGTTTTAAGGTGAAACAGGCGCCTTTGATTCAACTTCGCAGTCAGATCAGTGTGATGAAATACAATAAAAAAGACCACTTATGCTTACTTTTCGTCATAAATCAACAGAATCCTAACAGGCAGCTCTGTCAAACACACACACCTTGAGAATTTCAAACCAAGAAATAATCCAAAGCACTTTTAATGTAAATAGATTTCCATATTGCTGCTCTCTTTCCCAGACTAATACATAGCATACATCAGTGACTAAACCTATTATGGTTTTGCATTTGCTATTCTAAACACCTGCAATATGAGCACCACCTATCAGATCCTTGTCATTCTGATAACACGGAGCCTCGATGATTTAATCTGCAGTGAAGCAGAGCACAGGAGCTGTCAAAGCCGCCACTGACAGCGCCTCATATGGAATATCCGAAATATTACTCATCACACTCTGCTTGTTTAATGATGTTGTACGTTGTTTGTGGTGGAAATGTAAAGAAGACAAGGCCTGTTTTTCTTATGATGAAACAAAACAGCGTGTTAGCAGTGACCTGTTCCCTTCCACAGTACTTCTGCACTCAGTTAAGTCTGCTTCTCGCCGCTGCAGGTGTATTAACTCAAGGTCACTTACTTCAGCCCCTCTGTGTCAACTCGTTTATCCATTTCAAGCCTGCTGTTACACCTCTATTGGTGTACAGAATCCCATCAGGCAAACTGGCGCCTACCACCCTTTCTAATTTTGTTCAATTTGAACTGGTATTTGCTGGGATGCCCTGTAAAATGTGTTCAATTTAAGGATATTATACTTTTATTAGAGATGGTAGGAGCGTGCAGAATTGAGAAATGGAGGGATACTGGTGGCCTAGAGGGACCTTTAGCCTGGTGATTTTATTTCTGAGAACACTGTCATTTATCGTGATCTTTCGCTCTTGGGAAGCTGTGTAATATCACTCAGCTGTCCACCTCGAGCATTGCAGTATTCCAAAAATAACACAAATTTATAAGAATTCCTGAAATATGCTACTCAAATAATCTTTCCAATCAAATTTGTATGTAACTTAAAGAGAAAACACTCATTCAGTTAAGCAAACTGAAACAGGGAAGAACAAAGTCCCGCTCCATTATTCTCAACCTTTTCGGATGCTCTGGTAAAAGACGGCCTTGTTGGGTAAGACATCCGGGTGATATTGATCTTCTTCTTTGGCTGTTGAATAAGAAGCTACAACCAGGAGAGGTTAGCTCAGTAGCAATTGTACAGATTAAACAAGCAACATATAAGTCGTCAGTGAGCTTTAGAGGTGCTGGTGGATGGATTCTGTTACCACTGGACAGAGTCAGCCTAGCTGTTGTTATGCTAAGTGAAGCTAACTGTCTGCGGGCTGTACCCTCACATTTGGTGTACAGACATGAACGTGGTCTCCATCCTCTCATCCAAATCTCTGCAAGAGGGCAAATATAGCAACAACAGTTTTACGAAGTGTTCCTGAGACCATGTACTATTCTCCTTTATGCAATCATGTGTTCTCAAAGCAGATATTTACAAAAATCAATGAAGCTGATGAGGTCAAACATTAAATGTATTGTCTTTGTACTGTTTTCAGTTGAGCACAGTGAAGGAGGATTTTCAAATTATCACGTTCTTTTGTATATTTTGCACTTTTTGGAATCATTTAGGTCACGTTACAGCAGAGGCTCATTGTTTTAAGGATGTGTGTGGTATTTACAGGGAAACAACAGTCAGGAGTCATCATGACTGAATGCATGTTGGTAAGATCAATCAAACTTATTCTCAGCAACACTCAGTAATGTTTACATGAAGCCCAGCATCTGGCCAATCAGAATAATCAAAGGATAATGAAGTTCTAATGGGAGAACAGGAGGGAATGGCACTGTGCACAAGCTAACACACACACTCACATAAGCTTGAGAGGGTCACCTGTGAGGACTGTGATGGAAGTTGTCAAATCAGACCTACTTTGGCTTGAACAGCATAAGACTGAGCATATGGACAGACAGCGATGAAGACGGTTGCAGGAAGAGTTTGAGAAGTTTCTATCAGTACTTTCTTCCATCATGGCAGCCATCTTTAAAGTCTGCAGGGGGTGAGTGTTTAATGCTTGAAGGATGGATTCTGGGTGGAGTACCACTTTAAGCCTGTTTGTGCACACCATGTGTATGATTCACTGGGTTTGTGTAACTACCAAGGCAATTAAAAAGTGATAAAAAAAAAAAAAAAAAAAAGGGGCTTTGCTGGCTGGCAGAGATAAGCTTGCACACTGCTGTTATCATGCAGCCATTTATCACTTTTTTTACTTTGACTTCTCTGCTTGTTACCAGTGTGCCGCCGCAGATTCAGTGCTGAAAGATCCAAAAGTGACCGTTTGAAGATCTGAATTTTATTGCTACTTTCAGTATGGGGAAGTGTGCATCATTAAAATCTAACTTTATTTACATTCTCTTCATATCTACAAACACTTATGCTCCTTAATGATGCAAGTGATTGTGTTAACAGACACATGGGAAGACAACAAGGAACCAAGCAAAATAATGCCTAAACATCAAGAAAATAAACTCAGTAAAGTATACAAATATAAACATGGAATATGGAAAAAGCAGAGTCTTTTGATTTCTCCAAAGCCCCTCTGACATTTGCTCTTCACTTTTCTTTCTCATCATTCTCCTCCTCTATAGTCTCTGTCTGCTTTCCTGTTGTTCCCTACAGTCTTGGTCAGAGTTTGTAGCTAATTACAGCACACAATAATCTGAAGAAGACAGACAAGATTTTCATTTCTTGTCCTGAGGCGACCTGAAATATGATCCAATATGTTTGCTTTACAAGTTAGAACTCATACACACAAACAAATTATTACATGGGCTCATTTTGCAGCTCAACAATGGCACCAAAAATATCTGCGTCCTGAAAATCTCTTGTGTACAAAAATGTGTGTTGAAGAGGTCTTTCAATTGTTATTATAATGATTACTTCACATTTGCCACATTTCCTATTAACGATCAACAGAAGTCATCAAGGTTATTCTGAACATTTGAGCAAATCCCAATAGAACAATATCAAGTGAGATAAACAGATAAAAATGTGAACATTAAATAAATGTATTACTAAATGTCTGATTAGTTCAAGCCCACATTCATGCCACAAAGTGGTAACAAAACTGCACAGCGCAAACATTGTGGCGCCGTCATCCTGTGTAATAATGTTGCCAGTTAGGAAAGCTGAATGACAATATCACACTGTTCTGGCTGTTAATGTCAGCATGTTAATGAGGCGTTACAGGAGCGGCCATGTGCACAAGCACAATGGATTATAAACTGTCAGACAAAGACAGCTCAGTCTTATTAAAGCGATTTGGCTATTGAACATTAAATCGACCAACAAATGAACTGTAATTAAAAAGTTCTAACTCTCCGTTCCACTTCCTGTTTGAATTCAACCACATTTTTGAGGGTAACTGTGAGAAAATAACGTTTTAAGAAACTTTCCAAGTTTAACTTCACTTAACAATTACGCACACCATTGTTTTAATGTACAGTTTTTTGCAGATGATGCTACCCTCTATGTTCAACCTTGATTCCAAACAACTTCGGTTGCTGTGTAAAACATCAATAAAAACAGAATGCAGTCATTTGCAAATGGATTGTGTTTACCGACATCCCTTTCATAGCCAATCATGATACCATCACCTGTTACCAATCAACCTGTTTACCTGTGGAATGTTCCAAACAGGTGTTTTTGAAGCATTCCACCACTTTCCCAGTCTTTAGTTGCTCCTGTCCCGACTTGTTTGCAATGTGTTGCTGCATCAAATTCAGAATCATCTTTTTCATTTGTTTTACAGCGTCCCACCTTTTTTGGAATTAGGGTTGTAGTGAGCGTACTGTTCATCAGGGTTCTAAATTAACTTTTTTGATCACCAGCCAATGTGGCTGGTGACCTTCTAAAGTTACCAGCCAATCAGAATTTCCACTGGCCAAATTTTTTCCCGGTGAAAATAAGAGAGATTATGAGTGCCACTGAATGCATTCGATCATTTTATTTACATTGTTGGCATGAAAAATGCACAGAAAGTACAACACATGAAACAAAATATACACAGAAAGTGCAAACATTTAATTTATACAAACAAAAAATGCTGTCAGATTTATTATTTTCTAAAAGACATTTTTCCAGTAAGTATTTAGTATCATTACATTCCTAATAAAATGTATTTTTCCTTTCAACTTAAAGTGTTTCTGCTTTCCTTCTTTAATAAGAAATATATATAAGTAACAGCCATGACTTAAACACTTGCAAAAAAATTGCATTGGTAATAAATTGAATTATGTATGTACAACTAGAAAACACAAATAGTGCAGCAGTCAGTATTGCAGACTCCTTAGGCTCTCCTGATGACTTCGGGCACTCTCATGGTCCTTTACTGCCTCGACTTTAAAATTATTAGTCCCCACCACAAAATTATTCGTCTTGTTTTTTTCTTTCGTGTACATGCGGCAATCCTTACAAAACATGACGGCATTTTCGTGATCAAACACAAGCCATTCGCGACCTGTCAGCCATTTAGCGTTAAACTTTCTTTTCTTCGTTTCGCACGCTTTGTCGACATTCTCATCCCCTGCCTCCTTCCTCTTCTCGCCCCCAGACGTCTGTCCCAACCACCGCAGCATTTAGTTTAACTTTACTTTTTACTTTTAGTTAGCTCAGTCTCCTTTGTTACAGTTTATACGCCGCCGTTCATTCTTCTTCTTCTTCTTTGTGATTGCGTTTCCGTGGTTTCTCGCGCCGGTTGCACTACAGACTGTAGTGTGCCTGCGCACAGCCAATGGGCGTCTTGTACGTCATCACGTAGCATTACGACAGTGTTCATGGGAAATGTAGGACGGACTGTCCGGGGGACAAATGACCAAGAACTGTAGAGCGGCTCTGACTGACATGATTGCCTAATGCATTACCGGCCAAATTGGCTAGTAAGTTTTTATTTACACCCGCCAATATGAATTTTAACCCGCATTTGGCGGGTTGGCGGGTGTTAATTTAGAACCCTGCTGTTCATGCATTGCAAACCTTACTTCATGCCGTAATGCTACTGGACCACATTAAGGCATAGGTAGGTAGGTTTAGAAATAGGTATTACTGAGCACATTTCTTTTAAACCGTGATCCATGTGAGATGGATAATCTACAGACCTCACTGTGAACAGCTTTCATTGAAGCTACTTTCTATCGACAGTCTCTCTGAAACCTTCTCACGGCACGTTCTGTAAATCAAACAGAATACCAGAAACACTGTTTTTGGAAACAGATGTGGAGATGAAGTTTTTAAAATGTAGTTTTCCATCGCTCTGAGACACAAACAAAGTCCTATTCACCTCCACTGAATTGAGGTGCTGACAGAAATCTCAGAGACACATATCTCAAAACTTTAGCAAATTAAACCAAAATATGTGTGGCTACATACTGCTAGAGAGGTCATTGTAGTTTGACTGAGCCCCCTTAACCCTCCTGTGGTTCTGAGCATGGTCAAAGGTGAAACAGAAGCAAAACTCTGCTTTTCTGCCTGGTGTAAAGTTTTTGAAGCTCCATGGAGGAGGCTTTCATTCAGCAGGTCCACATTTTGAACTTGATATACTCTCCTGCTGATGCTTTCATGCAATTTCACATAATTATCCAAGATTTGCAGTGACATGCCAACAAAGTCAAGGAAGATGAAGACTGCGAGAAAACAAACAATGCATTTAGGTGAAAAAATGTTGTTTACAAAAAGAAAAACCCTAGGGTGGATTTACATTACTATATTTGGCTTCAGACATCTTTGTACTGTTGATGAAAGTCCATAACCATGGTCCCCACAGCCTGTCAAACGCAGTGACAGCAGGTTGTTCATGCCTTTGTGCATGTATTATGGAGCAGCACTCCATTGTGCAACTGTGACAATTAGACAGGAAATTAGCAATCAGAGGCAGCTGGACACAAAGACTGCAAGTGGTGAAAGAAAGAAATAAATAAGGTAAGATTGAAGTCCATTTGACACCAACACTGTGGAGCGCTGCAGGACTCCGGGATGCTTGTCAGTGAAGGATACAAACATGTTTGTTTTGATCCACTATTTTCATGAAAAAGAGAAAACAATATTCTTCCCTAAGTGAAGAAGAGGCTTTCAGTAATCTTATTAAACACCCTGAGGCAGGTGTTCTCAGCCACATTTGTACAAGGGCCAGAATTTTTCTTAGCACACTGTGGGTGCTGGACTTTCACACATAAATACATTTAGGCCAAATTAGCCCATTAGTCTTTTTATATTAACATATATATTTTCACTATCTTACAGAATTAATGTTAGTTTAATGAGCCTATATCAATGTGAACAGACTCCTAAAAATGTTGAAAATCCATAATGATGACTCATTAATTCAACAATGCTCTCAGACCTCCAACAAGGAGGCAGCCAGTCAGCACTGAATAGAAAACCCACAGTTCAGTAAGCAATCAATGAGTCCTTATCTTAAGAAATTACTCCTTCAGTTCAGGATCCCAGGAACCAAACAAAAGGCATGCAATACAGCAGTTGTGTTGTGTCAAGCAGACAAACAGTGATTCTCCAACAACCCTCCAGCATCCAGTCACTGCGCTGCTGTCGGCTCCAAGGAATGACCGGCCTGGGAGTGGGGCGCTTTGATG
Organism: Chaetodon auriga; assembly: GCF_051107435.1. Taxonomy (NCBI): domain Eukaryota; kingdom Metazoa; phylum Chordata; class Actinopteri; order Chaetodontiformes; family Chaetodontidae; genus Chaetodon; species Chaetodon auriga. The sequence continues at coordinate 18,652,332 of NC_135077.1, forward strand.
GTGGGTCCACAGAGTAGAGAGCATTCTGCAGAGTGGGTGAACTATGAGCTACAGACATTTTGCCAGAAGGTTGATCACTCTCAGGATGGACTGAACGTCATCCACTGGTGAAAACGTTAGATGTGTGCATTTTCTGAATTCATTAATATTCTGTAGGTAGTTGATGAGTTATGGGCCAGATTGACTTGACCTGACTCAATCGTTTAGGTCAGCACATCAGCTTTTTTACAGGCAGTTTTAAGAAGTATGTGTGTTTCTGAGGAAAATTAAAGCTTGGGTGATGGTACAGTGTTTTGTATCATGTAATGTTGTGGGTATGTGTGTTTAATTGTAATTCATTGATTTTAATTTTAATCCTTTCTACGTGCAGTAAAGCCTAATAGCCCTCAAGGGATAACGCACATAGCCAAAATCAAATCGTTTCGCCTTGAGCTTTGTTTATCTTGACCAATCTGGCTTAATCGAGAAGATAGCTTAATTGATAAAATGACAATCACTCAATTATTTTTAAAGATGAGTGTGAGGAAACTGAAGATTATTCTTTTATGCTTTTGTCCTGTGTTCATCACACCATTCTGTTAGTATCAAATCAAATTAGATATATGGATGTTTGACAAAGTGACAGACTTCCTTTTTTGTACCCTTGAACAAAACACTTTCACTCTCAATTTGCCACATTTTCACTGACAGCTACAATCCCAACAAATTCAATGGTAAATTGTATTGTCATTTGTGAGTAAAGCTCCAGCCATGATTGATTCCACCACATGTAAACAGTAGTGCTTTACACAAGCCTTGAGGTTTCCTGCAGCCCACAAGGCTTATTCTGTGCGTTATAAGCTACAACTAATCATCCTTCAGGGCATTATTGTCTGTATAATACTCACTTGTTTATCTCTCCCCATAGATCTGGATGAAATATTTTCTCCCAGTAAAAACGCTCATTGTTATTCAGTGAATGCACCGAGGCTTTGACGCATTCAGCAGAGGCTCTCTAGATAAGAATTCAGTTCCATTGCAACCTCAGTTAATAGGTTTGAAGGGAAAGGAATGACATTTTAAAGAACATAAACAAATAAAAAAAAATTTGTGCTCCTGCACCTGACAACCTTCAGAGTGTTTGTGCACAGGCGGTATGTGTATCACAGACAAAGGTCAAAACTGAAAAAAGGTTACCTCATAGTTTGTGTCACTGGGTAATAGACTCAAAATCTGCCATGTTTATGACATAGAGTAAAATATCAAAAGAAAGGCCATATTTTTGTGTCAACACCGTGGTGTTAACAAAACAAAGTAGGAGGTTTTGCTTGTGTGGATGGATATTGTTTGGGGATTTTATAGCATGCTTTACTGTTTTTTGTTTACATTTCCTTGCTGCTGTACATTGTCTTGAAGGGGCAGATATATGAAACCAGCAGTCTTATAAAAGCACTTTACATTGAAGATGACCTAACCTCAGTCAAGTAGACACAGAGGTGCAGCAGGGAGTCTCCGCTGAATTATTTATGCTGTAATTCACACTGTTTAGTAAATATGGTAATATCTGTTGAATTATACATGTCTTACCACATCTGTTGGAATATTTAAAGCTGCACTAATCAATATTTGGATCAAATGACTGCAGTACGCAAAGGGTCACAAAGTGACGAACCCACAGAGGTTTATCACCTGACGCGACATGCTCTGCAGAGAATTTTTAGCATCTTTCAGCTCTTTGTATTGACCTTATGCCTTCCCCTCACCACCCTTGTTTCCAGGTGCACCAGACAGCTGTTCCTGTTCACTACATGTCCTGCATTTACGTTGTCCCCTTATGCACAAAAATAAAAAAAAAACGATGCAGCTTTGATAATCCGATGATTCTTGAATGCTTTACTAAACGATAAGCAAACATTATAGGGCCACATAACAAGTTGCTATACGAGCAATGGAGGATAAAATTGCGACGTTACAATTGTTGCAGATGTTTAGAAGTTTTATTCAGGTGTCAGAGGGGATGTTTGTGGTGAGAAAACTCTACATTTCTTCTGTTAAATCAAACAGTGTACCAAGGAACAGATGACACTTTGCCTAGCAATTTCAGTAATAGATTTGTATATTACAGTACTCTAATGAGAACTGCATTGGCTCAGTGGCCACAGCAACACTGACTGATTCTTGTAATCCCAACTCCTTACCTGGTACAATGTGAAGTAAATATGCATCTTATTAGCAAAGTGTTATGTCATCAGCATAAAGTACAGCAGCATAAGAGCAGTGCGGAGTATATGCATTTAGACTCCACCTTAAATTTCGCCTCTGAAATCAGGGTGTGTAAACACTTGACAGCAAGGGTCTCTCACAGCACTTTCTTCTGTCCTCTGAGACATCTTGTCTGACGTGATAATGCCTGAAGGATGATTCCCAGACAAAGGAAATCAAATACAGAGAACGAATGAAAATGCAGAATGTTTCGCTGCCAACCAAAACTGTGACTATGTGACTGTAAATCATGCATTAAATTAAATTAATGAGAAGTCATAATATGGTGAACATTGATTCTGATGAAGGACGCTCACCAAGCACATATGCTGAAAACGATTCTTCCCCACTGATGCAGGTTCATCGGTGTTTTTCTCCGACTGAGCTGCCCGGTACAGCTGCAGGTGGGTCATACAAGTGCTCAGATTGAGGAGTCATTTTTGAATGACACTCAGGAAATGTCAGCTTGGTTTTTCAGCCATGTCTTTTGTAATCATGGAAGGTTTTCACAAGAGCTCAGAGTGGTTCTGGGGGTTCGGAATAAGACTTATGATCCGAGATGTCAGCCCTGTCAGTCTATGTGTGTTTTTTCTCTTAAAGAATATGTGGAAGACGTACTACCCCCCTGAAGACACAACCACTTACCGGGCCATAGATTAATGAATAACTGCTCTCTTGAAACTTTAAGCCTGTGCACCGAGGATGTTGATTACCCTCAAATATGTTTAAACATCTGACTGAGTGATCCTTGTATACCGTTAAAAAAAAAAGGAGACAAAGAAATATACACCTAGCCATTTGCTAAGCTTCATTATTATGATCAGTGAATGGCCTTTTATGTTTTATTCATATTTTCTCATTTAATTTCATACTTAATTGGAATCAAAATATTGTAATTCATGAAATTACACTTGCAGATTGTTTGAGCTTCTCCGATTAATTTCACTGATCCAATTAATGTAACTGCAGCAAAGCGGCGCATCACTTGTCACTCAGCGAGGTACTCGTCATACTGATGATACTCCCAAATCACACGTTGATGGAAGATTTCCTGTCACTGCTGCAAACCATTTCAATGCTAACATTGAGAAAAAAAATACAGCAAACTCAGAGATTTGGAAGCTGTTGAACCTTTGTTTGGTTTCTGCTTCTAAAATGAGCTGATGTCTACATGAATGGGCATCAACTAACTGTGTAAGTGGTCTGTTTTCGCCCGGATCTCTCATTGTTAAATTAAATTCTCTGCTTATGAGAATCAGCCATATTCTCTCTCCAAACAAAAGCTAACTGCCTTAAGATATTCTGCTCTCTCAATCTCATTGTCTCTCTCTCTCTCTGTCAGCCAACTCGGCTCAGTTACAATTTAGGTTAAATGAGGAGGCATGGGACACAACTTAATGAGAATTTGTTTTTGTTGCTGTGCCAGTAATTAGTTTGTTAAAGCAGAACGAAACGAGCGTGTCTCAGGAAATGTAAAATTGAATATTAATTAAATTACAAATGGAAATCATGCTTGAATGCTGAGAGCAGCCACCAGACTGTGGCTATTTATCTGTTTATATGTTTTAAAATTGAAACCGTTTCATTTGTGGTTGCATATAACTAAGTCATGCAAGATTTTTTTTAAATCTTCTTTTCTCATGTGGCTTGTTTTAATATTGTTAGTGGGGCTACACGTGTGATGTAGTTGAACCCACACCCTGGCTGTGTAGCTTACATTCATGATGTGTTGTAGAGTGTATCTCTCCCTGACCGGGATGTGTCAAATGCACGGAGGCAACCAGGTAATGAGATGTAGATATCCCACGCACCAATTTCCAACCCCTGTTTTCTCATTCCACGGCTGCCCGTCACTAGTGCGGCAACGACAGGCTGCATCAACGAAGACTGTCCCTCAAACAGCAGGGGGTGGAAACGTGGAGTCAAAGTCCACGACAAAGAACACAGAGGGAGAAGACAAGGGCGTGAGGGTAACAAGTGCTGAGGAAACAACAGAATCAAATGAAATAAACACAGGCGTTGGAACGCTGACTGGGACGAGACTGCCATCGATGCAAGGTTGAAAGCTGCAGAGCTGGAGCACCACGCAGACGTGCAGGGAAATGTGTGTGTGGTCAAAGTGTGTGAACTCTGCGCTGCTGCTAATGCATGTGAACAGGGTCTCAGTATTGTGTAAGCACAGAGTGACAGAGGACTGGATGAATAATTCAGTGTCCTCACTCCATGATCTCCGCTGCTCAACATGCACAGCCTGTTCACAGTGCCTGTGTGTGTGTGTGTGTGTGTGTGTGTGTGTCTCCTAATCACACATATATTTGTGTTTGTTTGAATTTACATGTTTAAGATAAGATAAAACTCTCCGTTTTGCTTGTAAAAGAAACATCAGGGCGAGCTGTAATAGATATATATTAAAAATATGATCCAACACCAACAACAACATCAGCTCACGAAACACAGACAGCACGTCCGCAGCTTACGAGTTGCTGCCTTCAAATGGGAACTACAAATGAATTTCTTTTTATTTGGTGCCTCTGAAATGCTCGCCTGAGGGAGAAGCTGGTATTCTGGGTCGAGGGTATGAGACAGGTCAAGGATTATTTTCTGAGCCAGCCTGCAGGCCGACCACTGACTCCTCAAACTGGAGAGGTTCATGCTGCCTGACTCCTGCATCCTACTGAGCCGTCTGCACCAGATGACATCCTCTTTCCTTTTTCCAGACGTGGACCACGCATGGATAGAAATGATGCTTATGTATTGTAACCATAGCTCTGTGATCACACAGGGAGCCCTCTAACAAGCCTCTACAGATTTAGACGTTCACCACAAATTTACAAACTGTACCGACCCGAGGGTGGAACAGAAGCTGAGCGGTTAGCATTGTTGCCTCACAGCAAGGCGATGCTGGGTTTGATTTCACCAGCCTGTTGGGGCCTATTTGAGTGGAGTTACATTCAGCCAATATGACTTACAAGTGCTTTACATATAGTCTAGTTTCCCAAAGGTTACACATTAGCATGGCCCAGGTGGTACTCACATTTCAAATATGAATGCAATAACATTGTTCAAGGCTCTGTGTTTGCACATCGAATACTGAAAACCTTTACAGGGGAAACTCTACTTCTTCAATGTTAATGGTGTAGAAGGTGACTGCTCATCCACAAGTTGTAGTTGAAGTATAGTTTTGAGCTTCTCAGCAGCAACAAGTTAACTATCAAAGTTGGGAAGTCTTAAAGTGCTTGAGAAGGAACAAAAACAAGCAAAAAGCCAATAAAAGTTTGCATAAATAAAGTACTTGCCTACCATCTTTCACCGCTCTCTGGTTTCCTCCTGAGGCCACAAATCTCCTGAATCTCTCCTGATTTATCACAAACTTTTTTTCATTTTCATTGCCACAGCCTGTTTCTGGCCCTGCACAGTGTGCATAAGTCCTATGACTCCACAAGCCTGCTGATTCCACCCCGACAACAGTACAGCTACACCAAATGTCGTTTTCTGGTGTGAACATGACACAGAAGACAGCTGCTCGCTATTCATCCTCCTCAGTGGGTGAGAGACAGAGAAAAGTAATGAAATACTCAAGCAAATGTCAGAAGTCCTGAAAGAGGAATTCACGTTTCTTCTGGAAAGTTTTAGAGGATTCACCGACATGAATCGCCATCGAGAGGGTGGCACACATATGCTGAGAGTAAGATGGCTTCGTTAGCAGCCAAACAGAACATCCCCTTCAGCTTCTGTGATGAAGTAAGTCAGTGACAGACATTATGAACACAGACTTCCATTAATCAAAGCCTCTTACAGTGGTGCTGAGTGCTTTTAATTTACTTTGGGTGTGCCTTGGACAGGTGTTTTAGTCTGAATTTACGGGAATTTGCAGATATGGTAAGAGACTCTCCTGAAAATTAAAAGTAAAATTTCAAAGTTTTTAACATCAATTGCTCTTTGAGGGTACTTTCTTATTTTCGTTATTTAGAAGCCACCAGAATGCAGGCAGCAAAAATGTGGAGCTTACATGCTCTTAAAGGAGGAGTTAGACATTGTGGGAAATACTCTTAATCCCTCTCTTGCTGAGAGAACGATGTGAAGATCGATACCACTTTCAAGTCTGTCGGTTAAATATGAAACTAGAGCTGGTTAGCTTATCTTATCAGAAAGGTTGGACGAAGGGTAAAACAGGCAGCCTGGCACTGACCAAAGTTAAAGAAAAAAGTTCCTCCAAAATCTTTCAGGGAGAACAGAGACCTGGCCCAGAGCTTTGTGGATTGGTGCCAGAGGAACCACCTCCAGATCAGTGCAGGACTGGAGGTGGACTTCAGCAGGTGCACACACTCTCCTCCAACAGTTAGCATCCAGGGAATGGACATAGAGATGGTGGAATCTGACAAGTTCCTGGATGTTCACCTGAAGAATAAACTGGAGTGGACTGACAATACAAATGCACCATAAGAAAGGTCTTCTGGAGGGCAGGGGCCCCTCCTGAGGACCTTCTTTGACAGACTGGTGAAAAAGACCAGCTCTGTCCTGGTATGACTGCTTAGCTCTGTCATCCCTGATGGAGATCATCTCCCACCTCAGCACTGAACAGCTCCATCAGTGACAGGCTGCTTCGCCCGCAGTGTGTGAAGGAGAGACACTGCAGCTCCTTCCTTTCTACTACTCAGAGTTCACAATCATCTCTGCTCCCAGTCGACCACACACACCAAAACTGACAAATGAATTCATGTGCAATATCAGTGTATATTAAACTGAACAATGTGAACTCAGCCATGCATTGTTTTACTTTTTATATTCTTTACTTATGTATCACATCCTTCATATTACACTCTCCTTTGCTGCTTTAACACTGCAAATGTCCCTGCTGTGGGATTTACGAAGGATTATCTGATCTCTTATCTAAATGAACACATTATATCTCCTTTGTTTAATCCATGCAAATCTGTATGTGTAAGATTGACAGGTTGTGGTTTTATGTGTATGCCAACTGTTTGTTGGCCAGGCGGACTAACTTCCTGAAGTCTCTGTGATGTTAATTTTCTCGTCCAACTCCTTGGCAAGAAAGTGTAGAAGTGAATTTCCCAAAATGTATAATTGCTGCTTTAAAGTGTCTGTGTTGGGTTCTTGCCCAGTGCTGTACCTCTTAGCCAAACTGGTGACACTGGCACCATGCACAGACCCTGAACAGGCCAAGCAGCTGACAGGACGGATGTGTGTTCGGCTGGATCTACTCAGCCATCTCTTGGAGGTTTACCCTTATAAAAGGGCAGTGACCTCAAAACTCCTCATTCACCAAAGCCTCACTGACAAATCAAACTGGAAGGGGACTCATTAGACGGCTTGTCCTGTGAGCTGCATTATATAACCATTATTCTTTTTCACACGGGCTTCACCCTCTAACAAGGCTGGATAAGCACAACCCCTGCTGTGACACTGACAAGACAGCATGACGTTAAGACTTGTAATAGGTCACACCAGAACAAAGCACCACCAGAATGTTGTGGTCACAACACCACCAACACATGCTAATTGTGACCAAAGCCAGCCTCGAAGGTTAAAAGCAGAGATGGAGAAAAGGCAGAGGGAGAGTACTGGGGCACAAATCATCTATCCAGACTGCTAAACAGAAGGTGGAGGGCCATGCTAGCAACATGTGCCAGTAATGCAGGACTTTTGCACAGTGGTCTCCCACACCCACAGCTGCGAAGGTGACTGAAGTGGACCGCACAGTGATCTCTCCCACCCACACGTCTCTTTCTAATGCAGACACATAGAGGAGTATTGAAAACACAATCAGACAGAGTAGTCCACCATCCCTTGCACAGACTTGTGGGTGCAGGGAGGAGGAGGAGGAGGAGGAGAGTCGGCAAATGCAGGTTTAGACTCTGACAGCACTGCAAAATGTTTAGAATAAATTAACACACAAGTCACAAGGCATTCATCCTCATTTTGTATGGTTCTTGTGTGGAGAAATGTTGGACAAAATTAAATTTTGCAACACTCCACATGACGACAACATGACGTAACAGGTGTTTTGTTTGTATTCTTGTTGTAATTTATCTGCTTAGTTCGATGAGTGGATTAGTTTACGCCCATCATTTCTAAGACCATGGTGACACTGCTTACGCAAAGAGAATCAAGACAAGTTGTCCACATGAAATTTAACCACTTTAGCCGGAGGTGAAAACAAAAGTGCATCCAGAAGTGCAGGTGACAATCTTCAGCTGAGCAGGGAAACTGTGTGTGTGTGTGCAAAATGATGTGGAGGATGCACTGTACGTCAAAGTTGAACCAGGAAATCAGTCTGGAAACCATGAGAGTTGTTTATCGTGGGTGATAATTTGAACATAGTGCGCGTGCCTCACAGCAAGAAGGTTGCTGGTTCGAACCCTGGGTCGGGCAGGGCCTTTCTGTGTGAAGTTTGCATGTTCTTCCCGTGCATGCGTGGGTTCTCTCCGGGCACTCCGGCTTCCTCCCACAGACCAAAAACATGCTCGTTAGGTTAATTGGTCTCTAAATTGTCCGTAGGTGTGAGTGCGAGTGTGTGAGTTGTCTGTCTGTGTGTCTGTGTATGTAGCCCTGCGATCGGCTGGCGACCGGTTCAGGGTGTACCCCGCCTCTCGCCCATTGCTAGCTGGGATAGGCTCCAGCCCCCCGCAACCCCGAAATGGGATGCGCGGGTAAAGAAGATGAATGAATGAATGAATAATTTGAACATTTTTCTTTGCCCAGCTTATTTGGAATAGATGATAAATGGATTGTATTTGTAAAGTATTTTTCTGCTCACTTTTTGCATCACAAATCTGCATTCACCCATTAGTACAACACACACACACTCACTCATTATGAATATTAACCATACACACACACACACACACACACACACTGCTCGGGTCAGCATCAGGAGCAGTTTAGGTCTCAGTATTTTACCCAAGGATACTGTGACATGCAGACTGCCGAGGCCAATCATCGGATTTTCCTTTGAGGCTTTGATTGAATCGATGGATTTAGATTTAGAAACTCAATGTTACAGGCTGTGCAAACACACACACACACACAGATGTTTTTTACCCTGACTAATTAGACCTCTCGAAGTTGGTTGAAGCTGCACTGAGAGTTATGTGACTATGAACTAATAAAAATAACAACTGTGGAGTAATACGGACAGCAGTTAGGCTTTTATTTCACATTACTCATCACTACATTACTCTGGCAAACAGCACTCTCATTTTTCTCTTTTTTCCTCTTTGTCCTTCATGATGATGAGTCATTTTGTTTAGTAAATAAATATCAGGGGGAAAAAAATGGTTTGAGTTGTCCCACCCTGACAAATACAACAAAATTAAAAGAAGAGAAAAGGCAGCTGCCAATCATGCACAGTCTGGACACGCCCATGAGAAGAGCCAATCAGGTTCTATAGGTGAAAGCACCTGTGTGGTTGGACTATTGGTGTGGTGGGGTTCAAAATGTTGTGTCACTTACCCTCCAGAGCTGATTTATTCTAAAAATGTCTGTTTGTGAAACTCCAAGTATCGTGCAGCCTAATTAACAGACCCATGTCCTGAACGCCTGGAGAAAGAGGTGGAAAAATAAAAATACAGCACAAGTTTGAAGATGAGAGGCAAATAAGGACATCATATAAGGTTTGTGAGACGATCGTGTACAGCGTTGTGTCTGTCACGTCTGCATTTATTTCGTTACACCATCTTTGTTCCACGGATATGGCTAAGCCTCTCATCTTATTCCTCTGGGTATCTCCTCTGCACTCTATTTACACTAAAACCACAGTTTGTCACAACAACATTGTTAAGAGTTTCCCTGCGTGTGTGTGTGTGTGTGTGTGTGGATTGATTCGGCTCTAACCTGCTCTGTCTTTTCAGCAGGCTTTTATGAAGCTATACACAATAGCTGCAACTCCACATTACAGAGTTATGGAGGGATTCATTAGCTGATTCCCCGAAGAGAAACAGTGCAAGAACGTCAGCTCCTGCCTCTATTGTAGCTCTCTCACAAAGCCACCAGAGAAGCCCACACAGTCATGTTTCTTTGTGTTTTTTTGTTTGTTTATTTGGGTATTTTTTTGACGGGATGTCAACACTGCGCTTTTGTGTTCCACGCAAGGCTCATGAAGAAGCTGTAACAAGAGATCAAAGCGATATCGCTTACAAGATCTTGTTTTTATGTTATGTTTCCTTCTCCAGATATATATGTATTTTGAAAAATCCCTTTGAGGCTCTTTGCACCGACAGGTACACTAATGCGGTGAGGCACACGGATATTTATTTATTTGTTTTTAATTTTTTTGCATTTGTTCCTGTTTTGTAATTTCATGGCTGCAAAGGAACTCCCATGTACCATTGTGGGTTTGGTGCAGCTGAGGTTGTGTATACGCAGGTAAGGTAGCGCCGTGCAATTGTGGTATGAAATGACGCTTTCATTTTGACTGTTCAGACCACCCTGACAGCAAATGCAAAAGGAATTTTAGTGGTTTTAGCTGGTGGAGGCACACACACACACACACATGCACACACACACACACACACGCAGACCTTGGCAAGCTGTAGCTATAGTCTGCCACTGTCATCTGAAATATATTTGTGTACGTGTATAACAAAGGGAATTTTTCAAAAAAAGCGGGACCCCATGTGCCTTTAAAGCCCATTTGGACAGCTTTATATTTACATTAATATCTGAGCTGCTGTGTTTTAATCGTTGCTGTGTGCTTGTGTCATGAGAAATGGGCCTTTTGAAGAACAATTTTCTCTTTGGAGAAGCTGGCCAGGATTGTCCTTCAGGCCCATTAGGAAAATGTTTGCTGCTTTACAAGAGGATGGCACAAGCTGATTTGTTTGGCCATTACTCAAGCCCACCCACACTTGACTTTTTATATTACACTTTAGACAATAACAGTGGCCATGGTGATAAATGTGCAAATACAAGCAGGTCAAAAAGGTCTATGTCAAAATTTCCTCTGTATAATGGCCTGAAATAACTGGAAGAAGGACAACAAAAGCACACCATTGCAGTGATTATGTTTCCCCCTCCCTCCACTGTGTATTCTCTGGCCTCATTCTTGTCTGTTCCTATATGTTCCCACTAAGTTCTATACTTTGCAAATATAAGTTTCCATTGTTAGGCAGATGACACACAGCTCTACGTTTCTGCTTTATCTGATGGCTGAGCTGATGGGATTAAAGGTCTCTACAGTTACATGAGGGCAAAATAGAGATTATGGTTCTGGTTGAGTCGGTAGATTAGAGTCCATGACTATCTTCAGAGTCAGGTATCTGTGCCACAGAAATCTGACACAAGCTGCTGCTCAAAGCATTCTTCCATGAAATATGTTTTGCTGGTAGATTTGTGAGATTAATGGAGAAAAAAAAGTCTAGTATGTGCTCGCTTGGTACCCTGTTGCCTTACAGGGCTGACTTATCTGATGCAGATTGAACTAATATTGCTATCCGTTATGATCTCCATGTATGTTCATTTGGTCCTGCATGTTTTAACTCTGGAGCAATGATGATATTAAAGTCTCACTGAGAAAACAATGAGCCCAGTGTTGAAATCCTAGTTCATTGATAAAATACCTAAACAGCAGCAGTGGCAGCAGAGTACATCCTCTGTCTGGGATGGAAGCATTTGAAACCATCACAGGTTCAACACTGGCCTGGAAAGACCTAACCCTAACACTAGCCCCACTGTCTGTCAATGCAAATGTTCCAATTACACCACTCAGTGCAGTTCTTTGTGGTTTCAGTGTGTCCCATGTTCTGTCTCTGAAGGCTCTACATCAAAGGATGCTGGTAAGAGGAAAAAGTAAAACCCCATAGAGAGCAGTGAACAGGTGTTTCTGTTAGACTTTAATATAACTGGCATCTAAACAGCATTTAACTGACCCCCCATCTGGGCTGAGGGCCTCAAAGAACTACTTTTATCTATTTGGAAAAAGTGAGTTGAAGGAGAAGCTTGAAAGCACTCTCATGTCTCTGTATTAAGAACAGAACATTGGAGAGTCGCACCAGTTTCCCCTCAACAACAAACACAATCAACAGACAAAAAATGAGGTCATTTAACTAGAAAGCCTATTTACCCATGGCAGGAGTGCAAATATCAAGAGAAAATGACCAAATCAGGCAAAAATCTGAAACACTCCCAGTGGGGTTTCCAGCCATGTGGTGGATGAACAATGGGGTAAAGCCACCCACAGTGAGGGTAAGAAGGTAAGCTGTGGTCCTCATTTCACCCATCACCAACAATTACATGAACGTAAGGCAAATATAAGAAAGACTGAGTCATTAGTCAAGTGGAGTCCCCCGCTGTCTCTTTCTTCAGAAGCTTTTCATTCATTGACTGGACTGGGCAAAGGAGGCTGGGTTTGTGAGTGTCGCCAGGAGCATCAGGAGAACTGAAAACACCCGTGGATCTGAGGAAAAAGGAAGATTGGTTTCGACTGTCAGGCTTGTGCAGTGTTTCTGATCTCCCCCTTTGTTACTGTCGGTTTGGTTTTTACCAACTCTGACGAAAAGACTAAAACTCTGAATGCTGAACCTGAGTGGAAAGTTATTTCCATGGGCTTGTCGTGGAAATGGCGACAGCAGGTCGAGGCCCTGGCATGCTGTGAGAAGCAAATCCATGCCATTTACCTGCTCCTCTGTTTGGTCCAGCCAAGTACCCACACACTGTTTTCAACCACCACCTCATCTTTGTAGGTCCATTAGGTTTATTTAACTGCAATCATTCAGGACAATATAAGACAAGACAGGGAATAAAGAAATAAGTGAATCGAGATAAAAAGGTATTTTTTGTAAAGACCAAACAGTGGAAGCAGAGATGGGAAATGATTCCATTAAAAGGGGTCAATACAAGGTACTGCTTGAAGGGAAAGCTTCTCATCCTGTGATGCGAGATAGGTACTGACTGATGTTCTGATTGGAGTGAGGAGGGTCATTACAGCACGGCAGTACAGGAGGGTGGAGAGTGATCATTTGTGGCAGAGGAGAGAGCACTGGCTGGCCTGGGGACAGATCTCTTCAAAGCCTAAAACACAAACACAGGCATTTTGAAGTGCAGCGAACCTGTAGTAACAAGACTCAGAGCGAAGCTGTGCCGAGCTAACTGCTAATGTCATCATTCTAACACGCTCGCATCGACTAGTAACTTTCACCAGCCTTTTGATGTCAACATGTCACGTCAAGGGGTGGTTAAAATGAGAGTCTGTGGCCATGCAAGTGGCTCTGTGAGGTTTTACTGAGGTGCAGCAGAAATGCTAATGTCAAAATGCTAATGTGTTCACAGTGACAATACTAACATGCTGTAAGATGTGCGCCATGCTATGCTAGCCATTCTGGCTTTGATTTATTCATCCACTGAATATAATATACAACTCCAATTCCAAAAAAGTTAGGATGCTGATTTCTGTCATTTTGTTGCTCCTGTCCCAACTTGACCACATCAAATTCAGAACAAGCAGATATTTAAGAATCAATGAAGCTGATCAGGTCAAACTTTTGCTGTTTTCAGTTGAGTACATGTCAGAGAGGATGAGCAAATTATCTGTTTTGTTCGTATTTTTCACAGCATCCCGACTTTTTTTGGAATCAGGGTTGTGAGATTCAGTGTGAGTCTTCCTATTATGCCACTCATGGCACAAAATTGATGGACTTACACCTTCTGTTCTGCTAATTATGCTGCATTTAGACAAGCATATTTCAATACAACCACTATTTCAGTCACACAGTTCAGCAATATCGTGTTTGCCAAAAGCTTTAAATGTGATCTGCAGAAATCCACATGCTACCTTGACATTCAAACTTCATTCATTCTGAATGTGAGCTTTTATTTATTCATGTATGTATACGTGTATTTTTTGTATTTTTTGTTCTATTCTACTCTACTTTCACTCTATTCAGCTCTACTCCCGTTCAGCTCCGCTCAGGGAAATCTAGCTGTATCCAGACTTACAGTATATGTCAGCAGCCAGTTATCGTGTACGTTATGTATACAGTCACAAAAGCAGCCAGAGCCTGAACACCCACATACCTCCATCAGTGTCACTATCTGTAATTGGTTTGGAAACTGATTTAATTGTCTGGACGTCTATTTCGCAAACCGGGCAGATGCTGCTCTACCTCTGGTTATTGTATCTCCTGCTTGCAAGAATATATTACTATCACTACAATATTTCACCAGAATTTCATCAGTTCATCCGCATTCACCACCAATTTTTCTATTTAATTGGATATCATCTGCTCCATCCTCCCCACTCAGCCCTCATGACGGCACACACACCTTAAGACACACTGACAATTTTATATTTCAGTGAATCGGTGTCAGGGAGAACGGATGTTAATGAAATTCCTGTCAGTTCCTCATCAAGACGGTTCTCAACAGAATCTCCCCTAATGAGTTTTAGAGGGGTTCTTTATGGCCTTTGACACACCTCTTTCTTGTCAGCAGGTGGTTAAGTGTTTGTAGTTGAAATGATGTGCAACTTGAAGGCACACTGTACGCTGTGCAACAGCCAGGTGAAATAAGTGAGATCTACAGCTATGTGCAAATATAATAAATTACAATAGTCTTACTGTGCAGCGTGGAAATAGTGCATGCTTTCCAGAGCAGTCATTGCCCTGCACATGAACTAAAGATGGTGAAATATATAAAACACATGAAATCCACCATAGTGAATGTGTTAAAAGCAAAGTGTTAAGAGCGACTGATTGAAGGTTAAAGGATACATATAAAGCTTTCTATTTCTTTGTACACTCCATTTTTCTGTCTGATAGCCTTTTGTTCCTTTTTGTCACAGGATGTGTTTGTTAAATGCCACATGGACATTTGCATATTTGCAAAATGTAGTTTTTCATTGCATCTGTAACCACTTTCATTAAAATCAGCAGGGGGTAGTAAGCTAATTACGGTGTGAGGGCAAATGCAGCCACATGCTTTAATATAACCTTCTATATGACGTGCTGTCCAGCTTTCTATGAAGTGAAAAATGAACCTTGTTTTAATTTGCTGTTGATAACGTTCGCTGTCACAAGTTGTGCTATTAACTGAGTGCGCTACGAGAAAAGCTAACATTGCTCATTCCAACTTGATTTACTTCATCAGTGTCACTCTGCAGGCAGGTGAAATTATTACCTATAGAAGACTCATTATTGCATTTCAGATATTAAATCATCCATCCATGATTTATGTCTGCTTGTCCTGTTCAGGGTCACAAAGGGCCGGGGCCCGCTGGAGCAGCATTGAGGCAAGAGACAGCTCGCCAGTCTGTCACTGTCTAAAACATACAATCAAACAAGCATTCGCACTCATTCACACCGACAGTACAGGAAATGTAGAGGCTCCAGTTCGCCTGATCTGCATGTCTTTTCACTGTGGGACATTATGCAAACTCCACACAGAAAGAGCACAGCCAGGCAGCTGGTTTGAGACTTAAAAACAACAACGATGCTAACATTTATTTGCCTTTGTGCACATTTTAACACACAAGCAATGTTACTATGCAAAACTAAACTTCACCAACTACACTGCTGCACTTGAACATTATTCACATGGTCTCACATTCAACAATATTAACATCAGAGGGGTGGAGTTGCATTTTCCCTTGTAAATGTATTCAGTATTCAATGTGCACACACAGGACCTTATCTTTCCCAGCAGCGCAGGTGAAAACAGAAGAATGTTAATGCATTCGTATTTGAGATGAGAATCCCATCTGAGCCATGGAAATGCATAACCTTTGGGACACCAGTGAGGTGTAAGTCATACGGCCGGTATAACTCATGATACACTATGCGGTGTTAAAGCTCACTTTGTTTCAAGGCAATGTAAATATTCTGAGTCCACCAAAAACAAAATGTTTCTTGAATTGATGAAGTGTGGCAGCTTTTTTTAACAACCTCTAAGTTTTGAGCAATTTTGATGGTAATTGGGGATGGTGATGTGGAAAAATGGCTCACTTCAAAATTCTCTTGAAAAGCCATTTCAGTTTTATTGTTCAATTGATGATTGTATCCCACAAGAAGGAGGGAATGTGCTTCGGACTGTTTCAGCCGAATGAGTGAATAAAACTGACCAGACTAAAGAAACACAAAGGAAATCAAGGCAGTCCAAAACTATAAATAAGTTAGAAAAGCTTTTATTGAGGCATGGCTTGAAACCAATGCATTTAGACTAAGAGTCAGGGTGTGCTGGATAATGTACCAGAGTTGTTTTATATTTATAGCCTATTCAAACCTTACTGACCAGGCTCTATTTGCTGGACCCAAGGTGCTTATGCCAAGAGGCTAAAGGTAGAAACTTAATGAAGACCTAACATCTGTTTAGCAGGTTTGTTTGCATTTGCACTGCATCTCTAGGACCACATAGATAAGGCAAATGAAACCCATAATGGATTGGTCTGAGACATAATTTTTGCATGTAATGAGACAGCGACAGAATCGCTGCATTGTTCTTTTTAATTTACCGTGTCTAGGCTGTGATGTTTGAATCAGCGTTGGAAGGGAGACGTGCAGAGGTAGAAACAAGATTGAAATCAGCAGAGAGATGATACGTCTGTCTCCAAAGGGTTTTGTGCTTGTTATTACAGGATGTTCGCAGACCAGAGGAATTCCAATATGCCGTAATCTATCAGGTTCGTCAATCTTATAATGTAATGTTGCCTACAATCTGCTGAAATATATGCCTGAACATGCCCACACTCACAGAGATATCTCAGTTTCCATCGAGCAAAACATTCACAGAATCATACATTTCCATATCAGAAGTGATATGGAACCACATGATTCTCCTTTCAGCTCACAAGTGAAATTCAGATAAAACCGAATGCTGTCTGCAGTCGTATAGAAAGGACGCGTTGTACTCATGTCCCTATGTTGTATCCATGTCGTACCATAAAGGTCATACAGCGCAATGAAGACGAAATGAAATGAAATGAAAACTTCCATTTATTACTGTTGGAGCTCTGTGTCAGTCAGGTGAAATTATACAGCAAGAGCCAGATTCCCAGTTGTTGTTGTTTGTTGTCTCCAGCTGCCAAAGCCTCACCATCAGCTCACACAGAGCCGTGACACACCTCTGCATTAGATCTTTCCATCACAAATCGTATTGTTATTTCCTGCTGAAAATCCAAAATCTGAAAAAATCTAAATTAGGCTTTCAGTTATTTCCAGTCTTCTAGACAAATGCAACATGAGATTACATTATCAAATAGTTTATCTTTGTGCTTTGCTAAACATTAAATGCTTGCTGGATAGCATGTCATGCTATCTTTCTTGTAAACAAAGTTGAATCCTTTGGTCCTGACAAATGCGTTGACTGCATTTCCTCCCTGACATCTTAAATTGTGCATTCTTTACATTCATGTTTGCTAGCTTGCAGCCTTTTTCTTGCACATTGCGATGCTTTTTTGCATGTTACCGCTATCGTGTTAGCCATATATGCTAACGCACAGGCACAAGTGTCCTCCTGTGTGCACAAAACAGGAAGCCACTCATAAGAGTCTTACTCTAAGAACAAACTAAAATTCAAGAGGGGACCAAAATATTAATGTTTGTGAGGGCATTTTTCATTACACCCTTATCTCTGATGTTTATTATTACTGGTTCAAACCTGTTCAAATTGCCTCCCAAGCAAAACACAAATACTGAGTACCTATACCTACTGGCATGAAAAATAAAGAAGATCAGAAAAAACTAGGCCTGTCAAGCAGATAAAGATATTAATCTAATTAATTACATGCTTTGTGTTTAATTAATCTGAATTAATCACATGCATAATCTGTCAAAGGTAGACTTAGCCTGCGTCTGAACTCCAGTTCACCGAGTCTGGTTGTAGCATCAGGGGCTGCGCTCAGTCTGACCTCCGAGTTTGCTCACTTTCCTCACAAATTCCTCACTTTAGAAACTACACAGAATGGTGCTACTATCCAGAGATGTTCACAAGTCTTTTTTTGCAAGTCCAAGTCAAGTCTCAAGTCTTTGGTCACGAGTCCAAGTCAAGTCTCAAGTCTCTAAAAAGATAAATCTCTCATGTCTCTTCTTGTTTTAATGAGCCTTCTAACATCTGCTGCTATTCGGTCTACTAAGAATACTGCACAGCTATATCGAAGAAATTCAAAGCATCTACTGTGTGACGGCTGTGGTCTCGGGTCAGTTTTGCTCTCCCTATGTCTGATACTGCATTCTGTTCTCTCATTTTCTCACGCAGCAGGAGGGAGCGGGAGAGAGGCGGACCGATCTCATCGGAGCAGACTCAGGATCCACACCTGCATCTCATCAGCCATTAACACAGCTACTTAAGCCACCTTATGCGCCTCCCCTGTGCCGGACTATTCTCTTGTGTCCATGCTGCACAAGCTCTCCTGCGTGATCGCTCGTCTCTCGTCTCGCTCCTCCTGTGTGCCTGTGATTTTCACTGTAGCCTTTTTGCAGTCGCTTTTAGTTCATTGTTTTGACGGTCTCCCGGCAGTTCCGGTGATTTTTCGTTAGATTATTTTGCTACTTTTGCTCTTTTGATTTTTTGTCTCTTTTTCCCGTTTTCACGGTGATTTTCTGTTTTACTCGCTGATTAGCGTTGTGCCTGGTTCAGGTGATTTTTTGTTATATCATTTGTTAATAAACCTTGGTTCTTTACTCCTCTGCTCCTGGGTCCTGGCCTTCCTTCCTCCCGCTGTGACATACTGTATTATTTCTCTCCTTTATCTATTAGCAGGGTACTACAATGCAATATGAAGAAAACACACAATGAATGATTTCCTTTAAAGGAGACTGTATTCTTCCAACATGAACATACAGTTACATTATATCTTGCCCCCTATTGTGCAGGCTCAGTCGGACCATAATAAGTTACACCTTTTTATAACCAAACGTAATTACAAAGAGTACAGCAGCAGCTGCGGGTGCGTCGGTCGCCGTAGTGTCATCTGAGGTACTAATGCGTGGGGCCGCGAGCCGCGCACCCGATGCGTAATATGGTTACCATGTTTACCATGTCAAAAAGGAGGGAATGACATTAAGCTCGTCAGACTTTTCAGTGTTTCCCCAATGTTAATACCCCCAAAAAAAAGAAAAGAAAGGAAAAAGGAAAACATAATGATTGTTCACGAGTCCCAAAACACGAGTCCGAGTTGAGTCTGAAGTCTTTTGAGCACAAGTCCAAGTCAAGTTTGAAGTCTCTCTGTGTGCGACTTAAGTGCGACTTGAGTCCGAGTCGCAAACTCGAGTCCCCATCTCTGCTACTATCAACAGTTCCATCTAGTCATTACTCGAATCCAACATTTTTAAATTCACTGGGCTAAGCAGCGCTTTTTCATCTGCTTCCATCATGTTTACAAAGCTGCTGGGGACGGCTGTATGTTCAGCGAGGTATGGGGTCAAGGGGCGTCATGGAGCGCAAGTGCAATGCAGAGACTGTTTGTCTTCCATACAGACCAGTACAGATGAAAAAAAAGATGAAATTCAAACCAGAATCCTATTTTCAGTTTATAAATTCCATATCGTCCTTTAACTTAAAAAGCCAGTTCTGAACACTGAAAAGTCCTTCGGCAAAGCTGGTGATCTGAAGTCCCTTTAAAGTTAAAAGAAAATGCAGTACCACATGATGCACATCCTTCTCCTAGCATCAACTGCTAGAGCAATTAACCCACAGTTAATTAGAAAATTTCCCCTCCTGTAATTCAGTTGGATGAGGCTGAGGTGCAGGATGGTACAGTGGATGATTCATGGCCCACTGGTAATCACACAAGAGCAGAAACCGGGATACTTGAATTAATCACACCTTCATTTACTTCACAGAAATTGCCCACCATGGCTTTATGATTTAACAGTGTTTACCCACTGAATATATATCTTCCAAACACATCCTTCTTCAGCTATTCAGTATGCTTGTAGAGTCCTAGTTTGAACAGTTCTGAAGCAATTTAATACCTCTGAGTATTCAGAGGCACTGCTGAGTCGGACATGCATTACAATGACCAAAGTTCTGGCAAATCCTAATTCTACAAAGAGAAAAAGAGCGCTTTCATCTGGTATATTTCAAGCGAGGTTAATAAACGATGAGGACGTCAAACATGTCAAACATTTTGTTGTCTGTGACTTAACTGTGTCTTTGCACAAACATTTCTTTGGCATATTACATAAACAGCTGTGCCTGTTAACCATCTTCCAGCAGCCTCGGAGAGTTTGTATGAAAACTTGTGTACACTATAAATGGCTGAAATATGCAGGTTTTTGGTGCCAAGAGCTAAATCAAAATGTTGAATTACTGCTGTGTAATTTTGCCTCTGAAAGTCCTAAATTTAACTTTTTTCATAAGACAATTTGCCTGCTGATCTGAGCTGAACTGTCTTCTTTCTGTCCCTCTGCTCCTCCAACGTTTTTAGTGTCACACGCACATTTGATATATGAAGATTTTAAATTTTGTCTGTTTTTTTGTGAAATTTTCAGACTATAATAACAGTCAGTGTGTTGGATTCAAAAAATAAGCTGTTGGATCCCTATTAGCTACTCATTCCTCTCATTCTTTGTACGAATCTGTGTAAGAACACTATGTGACCAAAGTTCTGCTTTGTGGTAAGACACATCAATTCAATAACACAAAGCACAAAACTGTAATAATGGCATTCTAAAAACTCGATTTTGAGACAGGGGACGCTCAAGATCTGGTAATAAAGCAGGACTCAGCTTAAGGCCACTATCATGTCAGCTGATATGTGCTTTAGTGGTGGAAATTTCCAAACACATTTTCAATTAAATTAGCAGTTGCCACACAGTAGGTCTGCAGCTTTCAGGGCCCAGAGGCAGCTCACTGCTTGGTAATTGGTAATCCAGACTTGATGGTACCCGCTGTAGCTCCGGATGTGGCTTCTGAACCAGAGAAAAAATTAAACTGCACTGACACAACTGTCCCTTTTTGATACTCAAACCATATATCGAAGGATAGTACTCACAAAGTACTCTTTACTTGAGTAAAAGTAGCAATACCACTGTGTATAAATACTCTTGTTCAAGTAAAATAGCTGCATTCAAAATCTCATTTAATTAAAAGTATGAAAGTATTGGTATCAAAAGTACCAAAAGTAAAAGTGCAGAATGGCCCGTTTCAGAACAATGCATATTACTGGATTACAATTATGGATGCATTCATGTGTTCATCACTCTAATGTCTCATTTTAATTGTTTTATGCTGCTGGGTAGATTAATCAATATTAATATGTCACTGGTTAATTTACTCTAGATTTAATATTAATAATCTGCAAAGTAATAGTAACTAAAATGATCAAATAAATGTAGTGGAGAAAAAAAGCATTTGGCTCAGAGTGGTACAGAAATACTCAGGTTAAGCACAACTACCTCGAAATTGCACTTAAGTACAGGGCTTGAATGTACTTAGCCGCCGTCCACAAAGGTTACAGATGTCGTTCTTTATATTAGCATGCTTACCTGAGCCTGCTGTCACTCATAGAGTGCAAATTTAATTGAGAAAGGTCCATTTTTTTGAGCTATGTTGTTTCGCTCTGCGAACTGGTTCAAACTGGCTGTGAGTCAACAATTTCTCACATGCATACGCACAGATGCACACCGAGTTCGGGGTCTCTCCCGGCGGACCGCTGTCGCTGCGGCTGCGAACACCTTGTCTGCACTGGCTGTGCAGTGAAAAGAGCACAACGGCAGCAGCTGCCCTCCTCAGTCAGTGTCACTGGATCATTTCAGCCACAGTCGCTCCATAGTCGCTGTGCAATGTGAGGCATTTGGACAGAGCTGACAGCCC
This sequence comes from Chaetodon auriga, assembly GCF_051107435.1. NCBI lineage: Eukaryota > Metazoa > Chordata > Actinopteri > Chaetodontiformes > Chaetodontidae > Chaetodon > Chaetodon auriga. The sequence goes on from NC_135077.1 coordinate 18,674,337, forward strand.
AACATACAATCATATACTTACATGTGTATTTGATATGAAGTGAGGCGTCATGTGTAGACAGCTGCGTTGGTTGAACAGGAAGCATATCTGTTCCATCGGATGTAGGACTAATAAAAGCACGCTGGAAAGATGAATGGTGCAGACATGTTGTAACACTAACACTGCTGTAATACCGCTATTAGCACTGGTATTACTACAGTTGCCAAAAACACACAGTGCACCATAGCAACCAATCAAAATTATCATTTTATTTTTAACATTCCTAACTTTCACGCTATTTTTTCTGGTGAAAAGTTGAGGCATTAAGACGAAAACCCTCCTCACCTGCAGACATTTGGTGCATCAATTTACTCCGAGCATATCACGCCAGCGATGTGATTGTACTGGCAAGAGTCTAACACTGGCATTAGCATAATGCTCTCAGATGGTGGAAGAGCACATGTTAGCAAATGCTGTGCTGCAGCCTTGACATTTTTACTTGCTCTCAGCTATCAGCAGAACTCATTTATAGAACATCCATTTCTCATGTCAGCAAGACAGTGAGAAAACTGATGAAGTGGGAGAGAAGTGAGGATTTTACACACAGATCTGAAAGATTCGAGTTGTCTCCTTTTGATTGGCATGACATGACCTCCAGAATCTGAGACCCTGTGCAGATACAGAGCTGGACTGTCATGCAAGTAACCACCAGTGGGTTGGTTGTCTGCTGGCAGCTCAATTACCATGCAGCTATAGACGGTATTTGAGTCGCTCATCAGCTGTTCGCCAATGCAGGTGACTCAGAATGAACTCTGAACGTAGCAGAAGACACTCCAATTATCCACCTGAAAAACAGCCCAACCTGGCTCTTCTCTAGAACCAGAGTACATATAATGGACAACAATTATCCTTCCACCATTTCTCACCAGGTCTGAGCGATATGCCACACAGAATTTAATAGTGTAATTTATCTGTAGCTGGTGTGACACTAATGCTTTTAATAGGTATATGTGTGGCAGTGCTGCTGAGATAAGACCAGCAGAAGTTTCTTTAGGATGAAGCCTGTCACGTTTGATGACTATGTGGCAATGGTGTATCATATCAGTGTCCTATATTGGCACTTTGGTGTTATTTTTAAGATTCTGGTTGCTTAAATCCTCTCCTCCATATCACAGGATTAAAGGATTCCTAAGGTGTGTGTGTGTAGTTGGATTTCTACCAATGCCCTCAAGAAACAGCACCTTCAGTGTATATCTGGAGTGTCTGCACCACACTTGACATACATTTGCACGTTCATGTTTTTTAAAATATCAGCATTTACTTACCTGCTTAGAAATTTCAGACATCTAAATGTGAAAATGTCTACTGAGGAATACCTGATGGTTCAATGTCAGAAGTGTTTGGTGGGTCGTTCGTGAAGCCTTTTGAGCACATTGGTGCATTTAAAGGACCAGTGTGTAGGATTACGCCTCCTTTTCCAAACCTGTAGGAGAATCTACAGTGGCTTCAGGTAACGTTAAAACATCCAACGCCCTCTGTAGAGTCAGTGTAAAACATGTCGGACTACGCAGAACATGATCTGCTCCCTCTGTGGATATAAAAGGCTCATTCTAAGGTAGCACACACACAATTCTTATTTTCAGGTGATTGTACTCTAATGAAAGCAAACATATGAATATTATATTTTTGATAAACTGTACACACTGACCTTTGATGCTTTTTAAAAATAATATATATTAATAATATATATTTGGCTAAATAGGTGAATTTGGTTTAAGCATCATTCCCATATGACCAGAGCTGTTTATTTCAATATCACATATGACAGCATGTGGCGAGACTCTGCTCGTGGACATCTGAGACATACACCTGCAGAAATAATAACAACTACAGAGGTGATGATGAACTACCTGCAAAAACATGGTGTTTATTATGGAAAATCCATAACGGGCAAGGAAGTGCAATAACAAGACAACACGTAGGTTCAGATCAGGTCAGCTGTTTCTCTTGCTGTTGAAGTCCTCCAGGCGAAAGACAGAATCCCGAGCTTTGCTCTCTCTCTGGGAGACTCTCTGTTCGACACATAGACACAGACAGCAGTCAAGCCCTCCTCTTGGAGGTGACCTTCTTGCTCTCTGGGGAAAACACCAACAGAGCAGCGCTCAGCTGGGGTCTCATGAGCATCTCCACAGGGAAGGGAACAACATTTGTTCATGCTTTAAAGTGGACGATTAGACTGCACATTAACCCTGCAGTATGTGTTCTAATTAAATGGCCGTTGATGTGTGTTGAGTTAAATACCTTTAAGTCTGAGCAGTCCTGGCTGTATCTCATCTGCAAAAAGGGCTAAACTTGCCAAACTATGTCAGTGGGATATTTAGCCTAGTCACTCATCACTTCATTCCTAACTTTATAACTTTATTGACACACACACACACACACACACACACACACACACACACTCACACTAAACACAGGGGAATTTTAATAACCCAGCATTTTTTTTAGAGTGTCCGGGAATGTGCAATCATATAATCACACATTTTTGTCAAACCTTAAACCCAGCAGCAGACAGGTTTGTTTTTGGGAGCTGAAAACATCAGGTACTACAAATTGTAAGTTTCATGACCACCCATGCAGTTGCTGTGGTGTTTCTGCTGAACCCAACCGAATAGCCGGAGAACTTCTGTTGACACTTGAATTGTTCTAAGTGACCAAAGCAGAAGTGTTATACTCATTTAGCAGCGATGTCCTTTTTGTTCTCCAGCTTTAATTTCCCAACAACGTCACATGTTTATGTAATGCTGATTGGCAGCAGACTCCCAAGCCACATTTGGTGCTTTCTACCAGTGCATGAATGGCTTTTTAGCGGTGGTAGTGGTGTGGCTCTCTGGGTGGTCATTTCAGCCTGTCAGCCCACCACTGTGATCCACTTTGGACATGCATCCATCCAATAGTCAATTGTATGACCGAATACGTGCAAATGACAGCCAAATTTTAGCATGCTGAACTAAAATTGTGTACATTTTAAACTTTATACATGCTAGCATTGTCATTAGAACGTTAGCATGCCGATGTGAGTATTTAGCTGTGCCTGCCTACAGACTCACAGTTGCTAGCATGACTGCAGACTTCTAGTCTTGTTTCCCCTCTCAATAGTGCTGACTACTTTTAGATAGCAGGTGTGTTATCAGATCATTTAGCCAAACAAAAGTTGAACTTAACCTGAACACGAGGTCTGAAATGTTCTCATTGGTAGAGGGTAAAGACAGACCCCCCTGATTCAGACAGGATTAACATTTGGTGCTGTAAAAGTTAAATTACCTGACCTCTCCAAGAGAAGGTAATCTATTCCTAAAAGGGTTTTACACACTCCTTCCTTTCTTCTTCTTTCTTCCATTTGCCTTGTAATGAGATAGATGGGGTGGCTCAGCGATCAACCATGAAGTTACACTGGATGCACACACTGCCTGCTCAGCACATTTAGATTAACTCTTGGCTCCCATTGTGGGTTGCACTGTGCCGCCAACTTTAATGACCCCTTACAAACATGAGCATATAAATGTATGGGGACAAATTGCCAGCTAAGTTGCGTACCATCATCAAATTGCTTTGACTGCTATTCTAATTGTTCAGAGGCAGATGAACAGCATTGGGCTGTCTGGCCGTTTTTACTCCATTAACAGAATGTGAGGTGCTCACAGAAGCCTCTGGGTTTATATACATCTGTTTAAAATATCCAAAGAACTCACAACAGATTAAATGCTTTAGTGCTTTATTTAGTAGTAATCTGGTAATCTGGTCCCTTTTTGCTCGATCGGCTGAAGTTACCAATTCAACAACACCTTAGTTTTGGAAGATGCCCAGTTCATAACCTCACTGACATTCCCAGATTGATATTTCACTGTGCAAGATTTAGTGATTAGTCCTCTGATGTCAGTCTTATGGACTAGATATCATTTGTTCTTCATATAGATGGTGCAATGAATACATACTGTGGTTTTAGTACAAAGAGTGGTGCTTTAAAGCGCAACATGGTTTAAAATCTGAAGAATTTCTATATATAACATTAATACTCACTATTTAATGTGGAGCAGTCAATGTTGAAATTTAGAAAAAAAAAAACAAAACATCCTTAAATAATTAACAGCTTGAAACTCAAAAACTCAGACAATTAGCTTACAGGACTGTTTGAGTGTCGTTTGATTGACGGTGGCCTGGAAGCATGAGCAGACATCGCCACAACTGTCATCAGGTTTGATTCAAATGCTGCTATATCCCACTGAGAGAGGCACATCAGCACAGACAAACATCACATCTCTTTTTTCTTGCTTTGGTTTCCATAGAAATCACACAGCCTCCACAAACCACTCTCCAGTCTAGAGTTCTGCCACATGACCCAAGCGTAGCAGGCCAGGACATAGTATCTGGTTTCATTTTGGATTTGGGTAATTTAAATGTAGTTTTTTAAAGAAGTTGCTCTGTCTGGCTGCACTTTTGTTTTGGGTTCATTTGTGTCATGCATTGCAAGTTGCACAGACAGCACATAGTAGAAAACAAGGCAGGAATGTAGCTTGCGGGTTGCATGAGCCGAGCAAGTTAACAGTAGGTTAGTGAAATAAACCAAGAAGAATTGGGTGCTCTTTGAAATCCCCAGTGGCTACAGGAACAGTGGGAATAACCTTGCATGACCCGTGGTTGTGGCTGTACTTTTGTTTTGGACGTTTGCAGATGGTTTATTGTTATGAGCTACCACAGTGTCATGAGGTGTTAATTGCCTGCAATTTACACTAAGCTTGGTACTACACACACAACTGAAAATGATGTCTATTCTCACACAGACGGTTATAACTTCTTTGCTCGCAACACGTCTAATATAAACTTAGTTTCGGGGATGTTACTCTCAACTATTTCTAGGCTTTATTATTTGCTACGCTGCAGAACATAAAACAAAACGTGCTCATGCTGAACTATTAAGTGTAACACAGAAACAGAAGAACTAGTCTCTCGTGAAGAGAAAGGTGGATTAAAGGAGTCCAAACATCACTGAAGTCAGTCTGAGGATTTGATTTATGTGGTTCAGATGTTTCCTGTGACAGACGGGCAGTCGAACATGGGGTTCCCAGATCAACGTCCAGAAAAAATAAAGGCTGCAAGAGGACAAGCTCGATAAATTGGTTCAGATTTGGACTCCGATTCGAACGAAATAAAGGCTTCTTAGCCAAATGAAAATCTAATTATTTCTCTTGCTACTGCTGCAGATATTTCAAAAAATGCAGTGCGGAGAAAGCTAAATAATTTGGGTCAGTCGGTGGCTTTAATCGGATGAGTGGAAATCACCATTATGTTTTAAAGCAGGTCAATCCTAATCTGGGAAACGGCATGTATCCTTCATCATTCTATCCATCCTCTAATCCTCGGGACGACAGCCACAGACATTACCGAGAGGAGAGTGTGCCAGACGACAGCCTCGCATTGTCAACTGCAACACCCGCTGGGACTCTCAAGTATCCATATCCAATATGAATTAGACTGGAATTTACTGCAGGGACTTACAATAGATGTTTGGTCAGTCGGCGACAACATGGTACGTTAAGTGCACCAGCAGGGAACAACAAGGGAGAGACTGGGATTACATGTGATAACTGAGTGTACAATAGATTAGTCGGGTGTGCATGTATTTTCATTGAGTATCCAACAGGTGAGCGTTCCCTGCTGTCTGCCGCAGATAAAAATGTAATCAGGCAGTGACAGTGAGACAAATCTGAACTGATACTGCTCTTGAAGCAGGAATTATTTTTACATTGCAAACAAATGTGTCAGATAACTCCCCGCCTCAGTTATTTCTTGGTTTTTCAAGCGAAGGATCTGACAAAATAAAACGTACATCTCAAAAGAAATCTGTACATCCTGTGCAGTTTCTCCTCAGTTGAGAGTGTGACGACATGGATTCAAATGAATATTCAGGTCATGAAGTTTAAATTCATCAAGGAAAATATACTGTGATTGTTCAGCTCTTTGTTGTTGTAGGAGGCAGAGAAGTGCTGCACTCAACGGTGATGTTAGATTAAGAGGTATGAAGTGTGATGGCTGCTGTTTCCATAGCTGTGGTTTTTTCTGAGACAACTGGACGCTACGCTTTTCGGGTTTTTGTGGACCCCTGTGTGAAGGTCTATTCTATGACCACAAGTTTGAACTATTTCAACTCAATAGATCATGTTTTTACCTTTACTTTAATGTGGCAGAGAAATGCTATAGCACCCATGATCTTCGTCCTTCAGTGCCTTCGAAATGAAGCCAGTCAGAGCTACAGAAAATCCAAAGTTGACTCTTCAGCTGAAATTTAATTTACGTCAGATGCAGATTGTAACCTCAGTTTTCTTGATAGCATTACCTTCTGCCCTCCGTCAGCAGCACATGTAACAGAATATCGAGCTCTTTGATTTGATGTTTCTCTCCAAAATGCAACGTATGAGTCACAGCGACCTTCCCACCTTATATTTCAATGTACACAAACGTTTACCTGTGAATTTTCTCAAATAAAACAGTTCTTGATCTTTTTTAATAACCAGTTTTATGCTGATCCATGCCCTAAGCGTGCTCTGACTGTGAGTCATATGACATCATCTTTGGAGAAAATGACTTTTACCTCCAGAACCAGGAACACCAGAAATGGCTTCTCCCACTTCAGTACACCACTTGAAATATTTATAGAATTTATAAGATTTGGAGCTTTTATTTTGAAACGTTGAGATTCAAACGTTAAGTCTTATTGTCACGTTAAGCAGACAGCATACATTCATATTAATAATGCTTCTGTGAGACTCAGTAGAGCAGGACGGCTTCAGGTTGGTGTCCAGTTTCTTTAAAATTCTGACACACAGCATCAGGTTGCGTTCTCATTTTTTTCAGCTGTTCCTCCAAAGTGGAAAACAAATGGCTAAAACCTACAGACTGAACACAAATATGTTTGGTGGCTTTGGTTTTCTTGCTGATCAGATTAGCTTCTTCAAAGTGAAAATTAAAAAAAAAAAAAACTCATTTTCTGTGTTTGGATATTTTCTTTTGTTTTTCTTTTCTTTGTTTAAGAGAAAATGAAAAATAACTGAATGGCAGTCTATTCAAATCAGCATGACATTAAAGGGAGCTTTGTCTTTTTAATTCCCGGCCTGGAATTCAGTTCGTCTCTCAGTCGCAGAAATAACAAAGACAAATTCTGATGCTGCGCGAACGCCCTCTTATCTGCTCCATTCAGTTAACTGATTCTGCGGAGGCACAAAACCTCTAACTTCAGTTAAACGTGCTTTAGTTGCAAGGTTAAAAATTTTTGTGAGGATACCGCACAAGAGCTCATAATATCAGAGCAGAGCAGGTATTAGATATTTCAAGTCAGAAACTCATTAACCGCCTCCCAGATGTGAAGGGAAGAGTTCCAAATTGCTCCAGATTTTTACAAAGGGCACAGTCAATTACAGACTTAATATGAAACTTGTCCAACCAGGATGCTTCCAACACAGGTGGTCGCCAACGCAGGTGTTTAGAAACACGAACAGATGGTTTGTGCCTCTGAAGATGGTCTGTGTGTGTGTGTGTGTGTGTGTGTGTGTGTGTGTGTGTGTGTGTGTGTGTCTGAGCACATGTATGTTTTTCTTTTTCCTCAATAAAATCTTCATCCTTGAGAGTTTGTTAGAATTAGACTTTTAGAGGAGGCTACATATTTCTATTCAATATGTTCAAGCACCGTCTTCACATGAAAGAGGATGTCTAATTCATTCATTCATTCATCTTCTATACTGCCTATCCCTTTCGGGGTTGCGGGGGGGCTGGAGCCTATCCCAGCTGTCAACGGGCGAGAGGCGGGGTACACCCTGAACCCGTCGCCAGTCGATTGCAGAGGATGTCTAATAGGTTTGTGATTTCTTTTTGTTGAGCATATGTCAAAAAGGATCAGCATGTTATCACATTCTGTTTATTTGTGTTTTACACAGCGTCCCAACTTTTTTGGAATCGGGGTTGTAGCATCAAGTTTGATCACAGCAGCACAAAATAACATCTTCAATGCATATATCTCTGTCACAAACAATGAAAAACGGGGATTTAAATTGTAAACTTTATAGCACATCATGAGCCACATTAATCATTTCCTGGATCTGCAGGGATGGCTTCGGATGATGTATTGACTTTCAGTTTATGTTGTCTCCAGCTGGTCTGCAAGGTTTCTTATAAAAAATATTTTTCTTCACAAATCTGGCATCACGTATCAATGAAACAGGAGGGATATGTGGGTGTGTTAGCACGGGGTCGATACGCCGTACTTCCTCTAAGGATTCAAATGGACCATAAGAGGATAATCCCTTTCTTTTGGAAATCCTTCATCAGAGGTCCTTGCATGCTTCCAAAATGATGTAATTCCCTTTTACTGGTCTCCTATGCCAAAGCGAGCACAGCCGGGGACAGCCTGACATGAGACGCCATGAGAGCTTGAATACAGATCACTTCAAATGGCTCATAAATGGCTTGCATGCCATTTATAGCCTGTATCCCGGTGAGACACTGCAACAAATCTGAGAGGACAGAAGAGCTCACATGGAGGGCTGAGAAACAGTAATGGCACTTAAGTAAAATAATGATTAGTATTTTCGAAGGGAGCATAAATGACAAGGAAAATCACGCTGAAAAACCACTGAATACATTAATTAAAAAAAAAAAAAAATTAAACCATAGATTAGTCCCCGAATGAATTACCCCCAATTTCTGTTCGCAATGCATATGACAGAGCTGATTGCTGACATTCTAGTCAATTAGTGCATTTCCACCAGGCACACAGCATCTCTATGTCAGAAGCATCCCAGAAGCGTAGCTACGCTCTGCTGTCTACACTCAGAGTCTATTTTTGATGGACAACGTGTTAATACACACAGATCAGATCAAGCCAGACAGGAAGTCAGGCACAGGAATCAGACTCCCGTCGAGAATCTGGTAAATTTTCTAAATAAAACACCCTGCGCAGACTCCCGAACGCACATCACGCATGGAGGACAGAGCAAATACATGTCGCACAAGTGAAGTCATGGATACATGCTCGGTGGAAATCTTTACTTTTTACATGCGCTAATGTTAGTGCTCATCCCAGTAAAATCCTGTCTGACCTGCATAACGTCGGATAAAAGTCACCTTTAAACCAGCTTGGTCCTGTATGCAAAATAATATGTCATCATACCAAACAGCAGCAGAGAAAACACAAAAATATCAGAATAAAAGTTTTTTAATGTGTGTTTTACATTTCAGCGCCAATGTTTCTTCTTTCAATTCAGGATTTTTATTTATCTATTTATTTTATTAAGTCACTGTTCTAGCCCCATATAGGTCTGTCCTCTCGTCGTGTTTTGTGACTACTGATCTCTGCTTTAAACTAGTTTGAGAGGGGCAGGCCCAGCAATCATGTCTCCAAAGTCACTATATATGGACTTGGATCGATGGCTGCCTTACATGAGACTTCAAACCTGATTAAATTTTCATGTAAAATAATGTAGCGACATGGAGGTTAAACCACAAATGCTGTCATGATCATCACATGATGATAGTCTATATTGTACCCTGTCATAGAGATGAACATAATAAAAACTATAATTATTGGAGACTGAGGACAAGCTGAACAGATGGTTTGATAACCAATTATTAAACCAGGACTGGATCTAAATATTTCCTTCACTTCCTGATGACACCTATGCACTGAAAACCCCCACAGCCCTCACAGGTGCAACAAGGCTAACGAAAGTCCACACGTTCTTGTCTAATCAGGCAACATGAGTGAAAACACCTGTGAGGGTGGACGAAGCCTGTGCAGGGACATTAAGACTCAACAGTGGGGAGAAGAGCTGAGAAACTGTTGGTTAAAGAATGTGAACAGACAACAAGGCCTCTGAGAAAATAAAAGTTTAACGAAACTCCACATGCGAAAAAAAAAAACCTCCTGTCTTTAACAAATGCAGATAAAGGTAATTCTTCTCAGAGGAGCCTTTCCCCACAGCTCGTCATGGTGAGGTTGTTCAACCAGCACAAAGTCAGGATCTGCTGTGTGAAGGATTAAGAAAGCATTTTTAAAATTCAATACAGAGGTATTTCATTTCTCAAGAGCTAATATAATGTCCTCTATTGAGTGTCTAAGGGGTGATTTTATCTTATTAAAAAAAGCTAGGTTTGAAAATGTTCCACTTTCACTGCTCATTTGTGGTGTGAGCTTTCAGCCTGCTGTTGCGTAAATGTTTAAGAGTCAGGAAAAGAGATGAGTGGTTGCCACGAAACACAATCTAGGGAAAAAAACAGGCACTCTAAATATGAGAAAATGTGTCCAAGGAAACAGTAAAAAGTGTTTTTTCTAGTGGCTAAATCATTCAAAATGGTGAATCATTAAAACGGCAACATGTTTCAACCACAAGGTCTTCATCAGGGCTCATGTGGAGGTCACATGACACAGAGAATAAACAAACAGGTGAAAGAAAGAGAAAATCATGAAATGGTGAAATAACATGAGACGACTGATAAAAGCTGACATGCACACAACACACAGAAACTCGACACAAAAGCACAAAATCCATATTCCATATTTTTTTTATGTTTCTTCTTTTTGCAGATGTTTGTCCCTGGAGGTAACACCACAAAGAAAGCCAAGAAATGTGCTTTCATAAGGTAAAAGCTTTTAGTCTAAGATGGTAGTGTTTGCTAATTATGTGGTATTGTGTTGCTTATAAGGAGAATATATTAATGTCCCCATACAGGCAGCAGGCCAAATGCAGCTGATGGAAAGATAAGTGGTAACGTCTTTCAAATGCGCCTTGAATTATGCCACGGGCTCCTTCACACCGTGTGGGCTTTGGGAGCCGCTTTCTTTGACACGGATGGAAATTGCAAAAGATTCTAAATGCCATCTGTAATCACGTGTCGATACTCGGAGCTGTTACTTTAAAATCTTGTCATCTGTTCGAGGCGGACACACTGCTTCTTAATGGGATATTTCTGTGTTACCATAATGTTCGTGATGGAGACAGAAAATGAGTCCTCTGTGGTCCATCATGAGACAATTTGGTTGTTCGGGAACTCATTTCATGAAATTTTGCGAATTTTGCAAGGTAATGATGCTGTAAGAGCAGTAATAATATTTGGGAGTAATACAGAAATGTTCAACATAGTGGAGTCAAATTTTATCAGCAGACACACAGACAGACAGACAGACATGTCTCTCACTGCCTCTGTCTGTCTGTCTATCTGTCCTTACTGTATGTTTATATATATTTATATTAGTTTGAAGCACATGCGTGTCCTCCTGTGTAAAACATGAATAAACTGAATGTGATTCTTGAGCTTCTTCAGTTCTGAAGTCAGTCAGAAGGCCGACACAGTCCTCTGAACAGTCCACAGACAGAAAGAGTTACAGCGACTACAAGAGACGTTCATTTTGTGTAGACTTTGGCGGCCCCTGTGGACAAAGCGGGAATGTTTCCGGCGCCTCGTACTGTAAAACATCTTGATCTGGTGTGTTTGCTTTGGTAGTGAGTGAAAGAACAATCCGACCATTTTTAATACTGTTTTTCTGTCTTAAACAGATGTTTTCAGGCTGCACAGTGATTAGATCATTTATCTATTTGTGGCGATGTAAGATTAATAACCATCAGGTTGATAAAGTGTAAAAGTAACTGTTTTTTAGCTCTGTTTTGACTCGCTGGGAATCGAACTCATGGACAAATATTAAGAATAACTATGTAGAAACAGCCAATCATCAGGTCATATCTTACAGTATGTTTAACTTGTCATAATTTCAGGTGAAGTCAAGGACTTATTTGTTCTTGTATCCATAGTGTTGTGCCACTTGTTGAATGTTAAATAAATTATGTTATGAGGCAGTGTCATGTCATTTTAAACACATATGGTTCTGTAATCCGGCCACAAGGATTACTGTCCATCAAACCTCTAAATTTCCACTTCCTGTTAAAATTCCTGCAATGTCTGCAGACTCTTCCTTTGATTAGCTGCTCTCGTCGTGGATAATCCTTCCATCTCAGCCCGATCTTTGAGCAGCTTATATCATGACCCATTTGAACTTGTCTTAATCTCGCTACCTCTGCTTCCTCCTTCCCTGACACCACATCTGCTCCTTCGTCGAGCACGATGAGCTGCAATCCATGCAAAGCATCCATCTCGCTATTTTCTTGCCATCTGTTGTGTGTTTGCCTCCGAGTGTGATGCACCTCCAACAGAAAGCACAAACCCGCAGACAGTTATCACCAAACTCTGCTGCTGTTACAGAACCTTTTAGCGTTTTTCAGGTCATTGTTTTGTTTTTTAAAGCTCACAGCTTCACTTTTTTGCTTCAGGTGAGGTCAGGGCACACCAGCTAATCCGTTCCGATTCAGTATCCAGTCCTGGTCTATGATAGCAGAAGCTACGAGTTCAGTAATCCACATTAAATATGAAGTGCAGCTTTCACGAGGCCAGCATCGCGCACACACAGACAAAACCTTTGCCCTGCCCGAAAAAACAGCAAACCACAGTTAGAATGCTAAAACACCAGCTGCTGATTAATAAATAAAATTTCTCCCTATAGAAGTTTAATGAAAACGCTGGCATGACCTGCAGGCTGACAGAGAGTTTAAACTACTCCCCAGTGACACAGCACCGCTTTCAACACAATATAATAGCATAATAGCACAGACATTTACACAGAAAAAAACAAGCAGCTGCTGAAATAATTAACAGGAACAGACGACAAAAAGCACAACAAGCTGCAAAACTTCATCAGTGTTAATCCCATAAAAAGCTCCAAAAACTTCACAAACAACATCAACAAAGAATATGACGGCCAAATCTCCAACAAATGGCTGGAAACTGGTGACTTCTCCCGAAAGTATGTGATTAACCATCCAAAAAAAAAACAAACACAGGACACATAAACATACACTTTACGACGCAGGGCTAAATGAGAGGCTTTATTGGCCCTACACTCATCAGGTGGATATAAAAACAGCTCCAAGTCAATGCTAATATTGCTCTGCTGGTTGTTGAAATTGCAACTGCTTGCTTAAACATTCTTCATATTAAGGTTAACGTTTATTGACTTTGCAACATCAATGCTGCAGTTACAGCTTGTGCCGCTCCCAAGTGGCCAAACACCTATTAATACCGCTTTACCGAACACTACTGATTTTAAACTGTGTCAATAAATACACCAGACACAACGGATGCGCGGTCATAAACAAATTACAGTGAAAGTCAAATGTAACACGACACCTGGTGAGCCTCACCTTCACCTTCAGGTGGTTCAGCCACTGTCAGAACTAAACTGAAGGTTTTTAACTCCTAAAAAGGGAATAAATTATCACACAGAGGTAGAATAAGTAATGCAAAAGCATAAAAATCGACCATCATTGGCTCTGCAGACACTCAGAGCCTTTGATTTATGTGAAGTGGGTTGATTTTTTCTGCTAAAAGTTAAAGATATTCCACCTCCATGTCTCCATTCAGTGTACCACCCGTGGAGCTGAACAGCTACTGTATATGCTATTACTGCCCACTTGGTGGTTTTCATGTGCAGACAGAATGTGTGGGTGTTCTGGAGTTTTTTTTATTAAAAGAAATGGAATTCTTATTAAGGTCACAGATGGCACGTAGCTATTATTTCTTTAACTGTCATATATTTTAGTTGTATATTGTGGCTGACAACGACACGTTGCTCAGTCGTGCAAAAAGCTAATGGCGTTTCAAAAGTTAATGCTTCCTAGTCGTAGACCCGAGCATAAGTTAGCTGATTGTGCTCTGTGTTGAAATTTTATGACCCAGCTGGTAATTACCAGCTCACAATAAAACGACTTGACCAAGTGTCCTAATTAACATGCATATAGGTGGTCTCTCCATGATTCATTAACTTTAACTGGGGGAGAGGATCTCCCTCGGTCACCTTTTAAATGCCAAATTATGCACATACAGTTCCAGCTAAAATCTCATTTCAGACAAAGACAAAGTTTGCATACCAGACAAGACAGCCTCAGAGTGACTACCCGCTGCCACAGCTCAGCTAACGCACAAAAAGGAGGCACTTTACTCCATTGAATGTTTCTGCTTCCCCTCCACTAAAGTGCCCATTAATGACTGCACATTAGATCAAGCTTCTAATGCAGCAGAGCATACAGCTGGGATGGAACATTTATGACATCCGACCGTAACAGTGATGCTGCTCTTTACTTGTTTTAATTTGATCCTCAATAACAGACCAAAAGCAATTACTGCCTCAGCCGCTCTCCCTCTCATATCTGTTTTACTCCTGTCTCATGGCATCGCTGATGAGGCTTCGCTAACGTTTATTGGGTATTGAATTGGGCCCATGGTTCTTGTTTTTGTCAGAGAAAAAAACAATAGAAAAGTCTTTGAGAGAATGCCACTTAGATTTTATCAGACACTTTTCTCCGTTAGCCTGCAGCCGTGTAATTAATGTTTGAAGGTATGTTCAAAGCTATGATCTAATCTTCAGTGTGAAGGTGTGAACTTGAATTTTCTAACGTTGACCACTCTGAATGAGACAAAGGGCCCATTTGCCAAGACAGTCACACCCGAGGCTTTCTAATCACCTTTCCCACATTTTCCCTTTCATTTTCAATGGAGCGCTGAATCTTTGAGATAAGCTCATTTAGGGCGCTGTGCAAAATTTGTCTCTAATTTTTGTAATAGTGAGCTGTGGTATTTATTCATTAAAACATATCAGATGGATGGAGACAAAGAAGGGTGCAGCGTTTCAGTTTCAGACGGCTGCTCTGACATCTCGTCATAGAGCCACGCTCAGTGTCAGTGAGTCACTGTGTAAAACGTAACAGAATTCAATCATTTACAAATGAATTGTGTAGTAATCTCCTTTGTCCAATCATGTGTTCACAAAGTGGTGAACCTCGCTTCATCCTCGCTCGTGATCGACTGAGCCTTTCCAGGATGCCTCTTTCATATCCAATCATGATCCTCTCACCTGTTACCAATGAGCCCGTTTACCTGTGGAATGTTCCAAACAGGTGTTTGTGGAGCGTTCCACATCTTTCCCAGTCTGTGAAACATGTTGCTGCATCAGATTCAGAATAAGCTGATATTTACAGAAATCACTGAAGCTGATGAGGTCAAACATTAAATATATTGTCTTTGTACTGTTTTTAGTTGAATGTCAAAAAGTATTATCACACTCTGTTGTATGAATGTTTTACACAGCGTCACAACTTTTTTGGAATCGGGTTGTATCCCAGTGATGAATCCTGTTGGATTTGATCCCCTGACTTTTCCTCCAGCACTGCCAGCAGGTCAAATTTTCTGTTTGCCCAACATCTCATTCCCATCAGCCTCAGCTCTACTTTGTTTTATTGCTGATTAGTAAATGTTAGCATGCTAACAGGCTAAACTAATGTAAGTGAACCTTGTAAATGCTGCCTTCAGCACCGTCACTGTGTTGATGTTGCATTGAAAGATGCATTGAGCTCAAACCACCTCAGTGCCTTGTTTCACAGAGTAGACTGTGTAATGTAGTTTTAAAGCTCTGCTACGAATTTATTATAGCTCAGTTTATATTTTCAGACCTTTCAGATCAGAAAAAGAAAATCTTTTAAATAACTTCGCATCATCTGTAAGTACCAGTCTACTGAATGGATATACTTAAAATGGGGTTTTAAGCCAAGATCAGTCAGTATTATAAGAGTGATGTTTCAATTAACCTTTAATAATGAAAGAATAATGATAAATGAAGAACAAGTAGCTCTCATATGAATTACTGCCACCACTCAATTACCAACCGGATAAAATCTATTATGTCATAGAATGTAATAATGTTAGATTTGATCTTGGCAGATCTGGTGGTCTGCATTCTAGTTTCAAAGCAAAACAGTTAAAGTCACGTCGCAGTATGAGATGTAGTAGTGCTTATTTTTTGTACATTATGTCCAAAAGTGTTGTCATTATACATTTAGAAATGCAGGACAAACCGTGACTCTCAGCTGAAAGAGCTTAATGAAGGTCAGTCACCAAACACGTCGTAGCAGTGAGGTAACGTCTGACCGGCAAGCAGTTTCCATCAGACAGGTGGTGTCAAGACCTCTAATGGCCTGAAAATGACAATTCTTATCTTCAGGCTGGCAGATGTGGATAAAGCACGCTGATAAGGAAGGAGCTGGCTGACGATATGATGTTGATGAGACGGGGTGTGAAAAGATCTTCAACACTGCTGCTGCTTCTGGAATGAGTGTCTCATTAGATGCTTTACTTGCATTCACAGCATCAGAGTAAAGATGGTAGTTGCACAAAATCATGTACAATTAATTGGATTATACTAGTTGAAATAAAACTTACTGATCAGTACTGTGCAGTTCAAGTCTTGTCTCAAAGTCTATCATACATTTTTAATGGTTATTATTATTATTATTATTATTATTATTATTATTATTATTATTATTATTATTATTGATTGACAATCCCTGAAGAAGCGGGAGCATGTGGGCATGTTTTCTGACAAGAATGAGCAGCGTCTCTTCAAATGCACATCTACAGTAGAGAAGTGAGGCTTGTTTAACCGCTGTTTTAAAAGCTGCATGCGTCCCCACAGAATATTGGAAAGAGAGAAAAATCTACATTTTCAGGACGTTTCCCTTCCAGAAATACAGTTAACTCTTTGCTTGTTTGGGAGCATACGAGGAGCTCAGTGTTAAAATTGGCACAGTCGTGGCTTATTTGTTGTGTTTGTTGTGATGTTGCAGATATATCATTCAGGAACGAAACACTGAGGCTGTAACTAACAGTTATTGTCATTATTGATTCATCTGCTGATTATTTTTCCTCATTAAGTGATTAATTGTTGTCTATTGAATGTCATATAATGAAGTCAGGTGTCATCTTCAAAGTGTTTCTCTTCCCACAAACAGTCCAAAACCCTAATTTAATGTCATAAAACACAAAGAAAAACATTAAATGATCTGTTTTGAGAGGCTGTAAATAGGAACTATGAGGCATTTTTGCTAGGCAAAAAATGTAAACAATCAATTTGCAAACTAATTGCAGTGAGTCGCTTTCATTGTTTTTTTTTTCATTGGATTACCCGAGCTACAAACGTTCAGCGCCATAGTGCTTAACGTTGATGTTTATGTCACAGTTGTTTGCTAGGTTACAAAGGTCCAGTGAAACACCATTAAAGATGCAGATCATCATGAACAAGACACGGTTGTTTACGTTCACCTGTCTTATGTGAAACGCTGATTTAACCATAGACTTAAAACAATCGCTAATATTGCCCCATTTCTACTAATATCCAACTGAATTACTCACAACCGCAGACAAAGGTTCACAAGACATTTTTCCAGCATTTTTCAGTCAATTTCTTGCATTTTTCACATTTATGAACAGCAATGTTTGGTACCGGATATGAATAAAATGGATAAAAGCTCCTTGTGGTTTCTCGGTTTGATCGATCTGAACAACTATAAATGATGGAAAGCATCTGAGTGTGTGTCTTAGTGCTTCCTGTGCAGAAAATCACTTCCTGTCCTCCATCTGCAGTTCATGCCACAACAGAAGGGTGTCTTGACGTCATGTGCAAACAAGTCAAGTCTCTGATTGATGCATTAATTGTAGGGGTAAGACCGTCGGCTTGTTACTGTTTGGGTTATTTCTCTTGGAAATGATTAGAAGCATGCACAGCACATGCTGCGGACGCCCAGCTCCCACCTCCTTCTGTGACGGAGGAGACGGTGACTGTGGGAAAGAGTTTGGGTGGCGCAGACCTCCGTGGGACATGCGCTGCTTTTAATTTGGCCCTTCCAGATTAAAGAGTGACGCATGTCAACAGGAAACAGAGATGTGAGCCGGAGAGAGCAGGTTGAGATTAATGATTCGTCACTTGTTCAACTTTCCTTTTAGGCATGTCTCTCTCCTCTAATTTAGCTCTTTTGTCACTGTTTAAGACTGGCTAACGTGGCATAATGAGAGTGATAAATCAGTGCTGTCTGTTATGTACACCACTGCTGCGTGAGATACTGTATCGGTGGGTTTATTCAGCTGTTTGGGCAGAGAATAAACAGCTTCCCTCACAGCACTGATACTGGTGTTTATATGTGCTGTATATACAACAAACAGCGCAGTTGGTTGCTTAAACTTCTTTTGTTTTAAGGTAATAATCCCTGTGCACCTTAACTGACTGATTTATGGGCGTTAGTGTATATGTGTTGTTGCTACACATCAACAAACTTAAAGCTTGCATATTCCTGTTTCCAAAAGTGTCTCAGCGTGTGGAGCATCAGGCTAAGCCACTTAAAGTACGGTTTCATTTTTGACAAAAACCTATAGACAGCCTCAAACTTTTGATCATCCTGGTCTGGTATAATGAGCACTTTTCCTCAAACTAAAAGGGTATTTCTCCCGAGTCACCCTTCAGCTAACCACCAGAACATACATCAGTAATGGATGATTAAAATAAATATTCTGACACTGACATTCAAATTCAAAGGGATTTATTGTCTTGACCAAACTCAGATACACAAATGCCAGCGTAAGCGGCACATGAATTCTGCCATTAACCTGAATACATTGTACATCATATTGAATACTGTTAAGGAAAAAGGAGAAACGAATAAACAATACGTGTTTGTGATCTTTAAGTTTGTGTATGTGTATGTGTGTGATGAACACAAATACTATCATGAAAACCCCAAAAGCACTATTTTTGAAGTGATTAGGAAAACATTACAAATAGAAAAATGCACACATAAAAAGGATAAAGTAGACATCATAGAAGGAAATACTGTGTCTGTTACCTGCCATATTATATGTTAATATAATAGTAGGTTGTCCCCCTGTTGTCCCATATGTTGCTCAGCTCTCTCATTATGTTGTGCATTCACTGCGGAGTGGAAACCAATGAATGTACATGGAAGTGGTCCATGTGGCACGTGGATTCATTAAATTGCAGCCCACTCACAACCAGCACTCTCTGCCCATTGAGTTGGCCTGTAACGTGCACAAACACTGTCACATTAGAGACAAGCACCCAGCCGGCAAAAGTTGGCTCCCATTCTGGGAACATTATTTTTTGATTATGGGAATGTTTATTGAACATTGTTGATTGGCTTTCATTAGACAGCCACAGTGTAGAGACAGTCAGGAAAAATGGGGAGAAAGAGACAACGGCTGCCATGTTTGTATCATGTTTGACCCCCAGGCCACCAGCAGGGCAAACTGCAGTACATGTAAACACGTGGTATTACCCCTGTAGAGCATAGGCTTTCTGAAAATACAATTGCCGACTTCTTTATTAATGGTCCTGAAAACAAAATGCTTCTGCGTTTTGTTTCAGCCACTGCAGCAGCCTG
Source organism: Chaetodon auriga (assembly GCF_051107435.1). NCBI lineage: Eukaryota > Metazoa > Chordata > Actinopteri > Chaetodontiformes > Chaetodontidae > Chaetodon > Chaetodon auriga. The sequence continues at coordinate 18,693,692 of NC_135077.1, forward strand.
CCCATCATTAACATACAGTAGGTGTGAAAAGATGAGGGCCGAAGATGGAGGCTTGTGGCACCCCGCCAGTTATAATGTCTGGTTCTTTAAAATGACACTGAGCTGAGATACTTGCACAAAGTCGAAGACTTTTTGGCAAATACTCCTTAACTCTCACGTTCATCCTTCTCGTTCTTCTTCTAACTTTTCTTGCTCTATTGGTGGGTGCTGTTAGAGGGAATGACTCCTCGTCAATAGATGTTACAGCTAATGTTCTACATACTGCCACCAATGCGAGAGAATCCAGGAAAAACGGGAAGGTTGATAGGTCTGTCCTGGAAGGAAACCCCTCTCCTCGGGTTGTAGCTCTGTTGAGGTACCACACTGTATACCCAAAATACCGTAAAGCAACAAGTCAATGCTCTGTATTCTTTTGAAACAGTGTGATAACGCGAGACCTTTTCATTTCACTGTGGGAATTTACCCTGATTCCTGACACATGGACAAACTGAGATGATGGTTAGAGAAACCACAAATGACGGCGGCACCATCCCTCAAGAATGTGACTGAAATCAGATCCAAACCAGATGCTTTGTTAGTACCTAATTTAGCCTGAGACACATGCTATTTCAAAGGCATCAGGAACAACACATCTGCCGTGAATTAATATGATTAATCATCATCATCGTCGTCATAAACATGTTTTTATTATTGCTGTGGAACTCCAGAATAATGAAAGGCAGCAGTAGTTTAACTGTTACGCTGCAACAATTAAACACTGTGTAAGAGGAATTCACAGCATATTAACAGCTCGTCTTGTTTGAATTGTCAGGATTCAGTCAACCTCAGGCTGCTCAGAGACAAGCAAGCAGGAACGACTCCTGAGGGGGGTTTTCTCTGCAGGTCAATATACCAACGAATCCTGAGACTTCATGAAGAGAGTGTTGTGTGTTTGTGTACGTGTCTGAGTGTGTGAGGGAGATGTGGGGGATTTCTTCCTCCCTCTGAGAGAAATAAAATGAAAGAAATGGAAAGATTTATGCTCATTTCTCCTTCACTTGCCTTCCTTATGAATGGTGCATGAATAATAAATGTTTCGCCAACATAAACCTGACTTGCATTGTTGCATCAGATGACGGATTGGTTTGACTGGGGTGTGCCCTTCCTTTGAACGTTGTTGCTCTTTGATTTAATCTGGCAGCTGGGGGTGTGCTGGAGCGCAGAGAGGTATAGCCTTTCATTGTTCTACACCACTGCCTCTCATACCACGAGGCATCCGGGGACGTGCGTGCAGGTTGTCATCCCAACCAAACACTTCTGCAGCTAATTAAAATACCTTCAACCACAGAGGAGATCTCCTCAGCGAAATCACCTTCTGAAATGTCTGGTTGGAAGAAAATCTAAAGGGCACATGGGCCTTGTTGTACACACTGGGCATGATAAAACCACGGCTAACAGCTTATTGCCAAATATATAACCAGGAGGAATTACATTTATCAAGTCCCACACAGCAGTTTGCTCTGTATTTTGTTATCGGAGTGAAATAAATGAAGAAATTATGGTTGGAATTTAGAAATAAAAGTACATTTACTGGACAAAATAATCTAAAAGCAAACCTGTCTCCCAAAGATTCTGTTTCTAAGTCTATTTGCTGACTGGATTAATGTTCATCATTATTTATTTTTATTTTCTTGGAGCATTGGATGTGCTTCATTCTTGTCGTAGCAAGCCTGCCTCTGAGATATGACATTTATATACAACTAATTTGCAACAGCAGTAAGTTTTGAAGGAAACGTAATGCCTGCTGGATTATATTTTTATCTACATAATGAGGAAACGTGGTTAATTAACACATCTGGCAAGTGGCAAAAAGTGTCGGTGCTGCATGTGTCCGTAAAAGGTTCACTTAACGTGTTTCCCGCCAAAATATCCAATCTTGCAATACAATAAAGCAGGTGGGAGCCATAATTTGGAGCTAAACTGAAACCAGGCAACACATATACAACTGACAAATACATGACAGGAGGGGGTGGGGGCGAAAATGCTGATGAGGCTGACTGCTGGTCGTGACAAAATACATGAAATTTATATTGATTCTGCCATCTGGACTAAATGAGCGCTGGTCTCGCCAGTGCTGAGTGGACATTCATGCAGTCAGGATCGCAGAGGGAGCCTTTCCCGAACGCCCCGTGCTTTCTTTCTCTTGGTATTGAAAACACGAGCTTCTAAACTATGAGTTCACACTGGGGAAATGGCACGTATTGATCTGCTCAGCAAAGAACTTCAACATGAGCGTGGCTCGGCTTTAGCAGCGTTGCGCATAATATCAATGTTGCTCTCTGGCTGATTGAACAGTTTTATAAACAAAACAAGCTGAACTGCTCCACTAGCACGTTAAAACTGCCCTTGAAGTGGCCACGATCCACGCAGAGCTCTAACACTGTGCATGGGTTTCGTTTTTAGTTGTTTTTGTGTTCTCAGTCTGACGGAGGCCAACTACACCCCCTGCATAATTTTCTCTGTTCTTACATTTCTCTTTCTTCCATTTTTTATGTACTCCCTTTCAACATTTCTTTAGCCTTCTGCAGGCTTTTGCATGGCCACTTATTGTTGAAATGCCATCAAATTTTGCATGACCGTTGTTTACAATTGGCTGCAAATGCACAATACATGCAGTTTAAGGGAAAAAAGTACCACAGTCAAAGGAATAAACTTCTTCAGGCTAACCAATTTTCTTATATACCAAATTCAGTGACGACGGACTGAAGTGCAAAAACAAACCAGATATATATAGTGAAGTAAGTAAGGATGAGGAAACAGCTGGATTATAATGTTAATCTGGGCAGTTTCATCATGGTTTATATACAAAACCTGCTTAGAATTTCTGGATAGCATGAAGTTTAGACATTTTAGAAAGTTTCCTCCTCTGGTTTGATGCACTCTCTCTCTGGTTGAATCCCTTCATTCAAAGTAGAAGTGCACTACAGACGGATGCCAAACTAGACCACATAAATGTGGAATCAAATCCCAGCAGGGACAAACAAAACCTGTCACAAACAAGGTGAATTCATTCAAACAGGAATAACAAAGCAAAAAAGCTGCTTTTGTGACGTGTCAGTGAACATGATGTGTGATCTTTCTCCCGCTCATACGTTTGAAGCGAGACCTTGTCGTTAATTAAGGGAACAAATGATTTACAGAAACTTATTAGGTGACGTAACTACCTGTCTGTTTGTGTTTGTCATGATTCAGCTTTTCCTTTCAATGTAACACAGCAGACTGCACACTGATGTTTATTTTGACATCATATGACTGCAGGAAAATATGAGTCTGCTTCTTCAATTCTTAAATTCAGATGAAGCTCTCTGGTGTGAGAGAGGAGCTGGATTATATTTGCTCACAACAGTGTTTGTTTGACTATAGCTCTAAATATAGAGACCCCTGAAGACTGCCTTAATAATGACATTCTACTGTATTGTTTTGTCGAAGCTTTGAATTTTAACCAGATGAAATCATCTGCATTCCACGCTGTCAGGTGGGACTTAAAGTGTCTCGGCAGAATATATTAAATGACAGCGTTCTGATGCAGCTCCCTCTGGATGCCTTTTGTTGTTTAACCATATTCGGTTACCTTGTGCATTTCATCTCACCCACAAGTATTACTAAAAAGTCTGGTATTTGCAAGTCATGCTCTGGTGGCTTGTGGATTTGTGGCTGCAAAGCGCAGCATCATGACATTTTATTATTATTTTTTTTGCCAGAAGACAGACATATGGCTCCAGAGATGACAGTTGTAGCCACTTAACTCTCTGAGCAAATGAAACTCATCTAATTGTGTTTGTCAGAACAGCAGACACAAGCATTTACAATCACTGTCAGCTTCCTAAAGACGACTTCACAAAATTACCTATCACACAGGAAATCTGCTTTCATTATTCTGTCAATCAATACGGACATGATCCCACCACAAGCTGCGCCTTAATTATTCCCTGTAGGCTTTTGCATAAGGCCCTCGCTAAGTTTGAAATCAGGATGCATCGCACACAATTTCACAGATTATCTGCTGTCTAATCACAAACATTCTCATACAAGATTAGAAAATAACAGTGCATGACACACAGCACATTATTAAGCGCTTGCCAGAGGCGGCTACGAATCACATTTAGCTTGCTGTCACGTACGCGCTCATCTCTTCATCTCAGTCAGCCTCGTTCTCTCTCTCACAGACTGGGTCTCGTTCGGGCTCCTTCATCTGAATTTTCTCCAACTTCTGTCTTTGTAGGATGAGTTTTGGAGGGCATGCTCGCTCGTCACGTTCATGCAACTCCTCCACGCAGGTTTTCCTTCACCTCAGCGGTCCGTCAAGTCTGCATGAAGGGCCACTTCGGCTTTGCACTCACACACTTCCTCTTTTTTGTTGGTGGTTCTGTAACTGTCCAGATTCTTACAAACAGATTTAAAACAGTGAAGTGAAGTGAACAGTGAAGAGGGTTTAAAACCACTCAGTGTCGTATGTACTGTGCTGATGATGCCCAAGACTTGATTTGACCTGCAGTTTTCCACCAATCAGGGATTAATCAGAGAGCTGAAGTAATTGTAGGATTGCTATGGAGACGAAATTAAAAATATCAGTTGTTCATTTCATCATTTAACTACTCTTGATCTCGTTTTTCTGTTCCAGATAATTTACAGCTCCTGGGCCCTCGACTTCAGGAAGAGGTTCGAGAGGCTCAGACAGGAGTTCAGAAATCCTGAAAAACTTTGAAATTTTACTGATTGCTCTCAAATCTTGAACATACTCAACCTTTAATAATAGAGAATACCATCCTGTTACACAGTATTATTAAAACTGTCTGTCCAGCTAACATCACAGCACACACACACACACACACACACACACACACACACACACACACACACACACACACTCTCAGGCTCTCTCTTCCACTCACTCTGTCATGGACACACACATCCTTTTCCTCTCAAACTCTTACCTGAGACTTCCCCTTTTCTGCTCACATGTCCTCCACAGTCCTCTCACGTTGTCACTGCAGCAGTCCCTCAGACCAGCTCTACTGTGGTTTCTTCAAAAGACTTCAATAAGCCTGAATTCATAAAAGGTGCTGTCTCAAACGGAAGCTGTCACCTGTAACCAATCAACCTGTTTACCTGTGGAATGTTCCAAACAGGTGTTTTTGGAGCGTTCCACATCTATATATATTCAATATATTGTCTTTGTGCTGTTTTCAGTTAAATATAGGTGAAAAGGGATTAACAAGTAGGCACACTTTTATTTTTTATTTATGTTTTACGCAGCGTCTCAGCTTTTTGAAATCATTATTTATCTTTATGTTGTTAATCCACATCTTCCAGCCAGTCAAATTAAGAAGTGGCTAAATGCTAACGATAGCTAATAGGTTATCAAATATGGCTTAATTTTCACCATATTTTCACTATTGTCTTTTCAGTTGCTGATCAATGGGGAAGCAGTGAAATGATAATGATTTGCAGCCTGATACACAGCAGTATAAAATTATCCATCTGATCATTTCAGCTACCCACCCTGAGCATGACATCAGAGGAAAATGGCTGCCATGTGAATATGGTCTATAGATATATTATCGTAAATTGTTTTTCCTTAATCTCTGGATTTCGCAACATGCTGGAGTCTATAGTACAGTCATTTCACTCAGCTTAATATTTGCCTATTTGCAGTTAATCACATTTTCTGCTAATGTGCAAACTGCAGGTGCTTCTGTCTGTTATTTGGCGTGTGCATGTTCATTGCAAAAGAGTTTTTTATTTGTGCAAATTTGCAAATAATCACAGTGCTTAATGTGTGCAGTACCTGACGTCTGTGTGACACTATTGACTGGATGCATGTGTGTGATCATGTGACTGATTAGACACCATCTTGCTTTGTCATGTTAGTCTGAGGAATGGCTTACGCTCTTTGAACTTATCTTTTCATGCATCAAAGTATTCTGCTGAAAGAGCCCTGAAGTGTGCAAAAGGGTTATTTATTCAACTGTAGCACGTACATTCAAATTTCAGTGCACAGAGATAAGTGGCAAAGCCAATAGAGCCTCATTAGAGTGCAAAACCTGTGTGAAATAGAACAGCTAAGGTCAGCCTTGAGGTCAAATTCACACCAAGAGTTTATAAATGCTTTAAAGAGCAGTTGTTGAGATTATACAGTATGTTGGCTCCATCCCTCACAGGAGATTTAACAGATTCAACAGCGTTCTCGTGCTTTGTATGTTTTACATACTGCTGTCTTGGCAGGTGTTTTCATGTGTGCCTGCAGGAAATAGGACCAACATACAAAGCAGTCGTTGTGCAGATGTTGTTTCTCTGAAGATGGCATACGCTAAAGTATAGCATACTTTACAAAAATTGATGCTTTCTATGCACGTACCGACGCGCACACGGCAGGTTTAATTAGCTACAAGTTGCAGCACTGGGAAAAAGTCGTCTAACAATGAATTCAGCAAATTGCACTCATTTTATTTGAATTAGCTGCCATCAGATTTTAGTTAATTAGATGCAAACAAAGAGATCGGTGAGGAGACATTTGAGACGTAATTAAGACATCTTCAGTTAAATGACTGTAAACAAAGCATGACATTTGGCACAAAGTAAACAAACGAGACAGAAAGGTTACGACTGAATTCCTGTTTGACCTGCAGGACTGACAGTCCCCGAAACCGAACCTCCAAGCAGACATTTCTGCGCAGCGATCAGCTGCTGCTGCCAGGCTGTGACTCGGTAACCTTGTACATGTGCCAATGACACAGCAAAATGATGATGTTTAAGACAAGGTCAAGTGGCTTTCAAACAAATCCATCTTCTGACGTAATAACAAAGAGGTCAGTTTGGGCTGTGTGGGCATTTATTATTCATGAGTGGGTGAGAGGAAGTGCACACGTCTCCCCGAGTAGAGGGCAAATGAATATAAACATCACCGTCTCTCCTTCTCTTCTTACCTTTGTCTCTGAGGGGATTTTACCCTTGGATCATTCTCAAACATGCATCAATATATTGACTGGAATAAAGCAGAGAACTCCCAGAGGAATCCGCTTCCTTCCCTCTTTCTCTTGACAGCATGTGGAAGATTGAAGCCGTCCTCTTTCTCATTCAAGGGAAACTGCACTGGCATGAAGATGTTTCAATCAGTCTGCTTTGAAGACTGGCAATGAGAGCATGCGGCTAATGAGGGTTTGCTGAAAGATCAAATGAGCTTTAAAATAGCTCTTGCACTCCTCCAAAAGTATTGTAAATTAAATTAATACGTTCTCTGAGAATTAATAGATATGCATGGACCAAAAAAGGGCCTCATGCACGCTGGGGACGCAAATCCAACAGGAATTGAGATACAGTGAGAGAAGTCTGCTCCCCATTCTTTATCTTGACTCTCAGTGTGGGTTTTTCCATTACCAAGAGGAAGTGGGAGCAGCCAACCCAAGACTGTCTCCCAATGGCTTAGCTCAGTTGGCTGGAAAGATAGATTTCCAGTGTCCCACACTTCTTTCAGTAGAATCACAGGCACAAACTGTGCCTCTGTTTAATTTGGAACTCACCTAACCTCGATTGATAAATAAGGTACTAAATATGATGGATACATAAAGTCCACAATTACATTCAAAAACAGGTCAGAAATGAGTCATATATCACCACTGATGTGCTGAAATTTAAAGCGAGCGCTGGCAGCAGAGTGGAAGCAAAAAGAGGCTCCAAAGACACGACGAAAAGCTGCTGCTGAGATACTGGACGCGATGAAGTAATAGTACGCCCAGCCCATTCTTTTACTGGACTGTTCCACACCTTCCTGTGCTTCTGGCTGATTCTTTGATCTGGCTAGTCCAAATTAAACGCTCTGCATCTGCCATCGTGCTGTGCCACCCACTTCAGTGCCACAGTCATAAATCGTCTCCACCGCAGAGGCAGAGAGCTGGGCAGTCTGGTTCCAGGGAAGACTGTGGTCTGGCTGGAGGCTGCTTAATAGAGAGTTTCTCTGTTCTTCACATGTTTTTCTACATGTTTGCTTTTTAAAAAAATACAACATCATGGTTTCTTTCATTTCCTCACAGGTGCTTCTTAATGGAATGGTTCATAAACAGTTATGCATTTTCTCTTTTTGTTAGGAATTATGGCAGAAGGGCGATATTACTCTCCTGTCTGTTTGTAAATGATTTTCTCACCTCACCTCAAACATTTTGCACAACCCTGCGACATACTGAAATAAGTGTTTGGGAAGGTGCTTTGCAAGCTACCCCTCACTGGAAGTCATCAGTGTAGGCTTCATGGGGGTTACAGGGGACACGTGCCCCTCAGTATTTAGAACACGTATTAAAAATTAAAGCATAAAGTAGCAGAGGACAGATGCAACAATGCCTCCGGTAAATTAGGTGGTGGCAATATGCAACCTCAAAAGCAACGGTTGTAATCTGCCATAAAAGGGGAAAGAAACTTTGCACGGTGTGACAATTGTACCAGCAGATAAGCAAGAGGAAGGACGCAAATGCAGATGCTTGAGGCAGGGCTGGAGCAGCTCAGTGACTTTAATGCACAAACCCAAAAGTACAAAGTGTCACAGGGATGAGACAGCCAAGGGTCGAAACCGGATAAGGAGCCTGAACTTGTAAACAAATTCAACCGGGAGAATCCAGAAACAGGAAGAACAAAAGATTAAACACTAGAAAAGGGCTGAAATGCAAGAGGGAAGGGAAAAAGACAGACTTACATACACTATGAAGGTAAAGCTAATGAGGGACAGGAGAAACTAAACACAAAGACAGGAAGTGAAGTGACTTAAACAAGCAGAGAGGTAAGTATTCCAAAGTAAAACAGGAAACAGGCAACCAGCAAACCTCAGGATGATGACACGTGGTTGATAAGCCGGAGGGAGCCAGAGGGGGAAATGTTTTTCTCAAAAAGTCTCAAAAACATTTTTAGCGAATGGCCCACAGTGTTGTAAATTCACTGTTAATAGAGCATTGATCAAAAAGCACAAGAATGAAATAGTTTCGGTCAATATGGGACCTGATATTTTGTGGCGTAATTAATTATAACCCAAAACAAATTTGGCTGTCACCGACTCGAGTCTGCAGTGTATTTCTGTTCACCTCACTGATAAATGAACTGCATGGAATCACACTGTCTGAGTTTCTGTCTGCAATCACATGCCCTCTGTCTGTCAGTCTCTCTTTTTCTGTCTCTCACTTCCAAACCAGTTAAATTACTCAGTGGAAGTTACTCAATGGAAATGTAGTTAAACTTGTATCTTCACTACATTTAATGCCACTAGTCCAGATATATGGAATATAATGATCATTAATGGATAAATAGTTATAATAAATATTTAATAAACAATGTAATGGTGCTTTTTTGGTAATAGCAAACAACCTCATGTTTTTATTGTTCAAACACATCTACTGCTTTCGATGGAGAGCTAAAAGCATCCGTCTCTCTGTCTCCATCGCTCTCTGACTCCTTCACTTCTCTCACAAAAAGTCGAGGGTGTTTTGTTTTTGTGTTGCAGTAATGCTACTGGACCATGAAATGTCATCTCCTCCAACATGGTGCTTCACTTCCCAATAGGGGCAGAGGTGGTTGGGGAGGGGTTTGACATTATGCTGCCACATTTTAGGATGGCCTGTTCCTAACAACAAAACATACTTGATGCTTAAAATTGACTGCCACCACTTCATTACATGCACAGAGTGCTAAGCAGCAGGATGGAGAGGGTGCAAACCTCCAAAGTCTTTACATAGAGAAGAGAGCAAATGTTTGGAGATTATGATCTGTGTCAAAATGCATATAGTGATCATGGATTTCACTGATCCAAAATTATGTTTTACAAATTAAAAGTTGTTTAAAATTATGTTAAATTATATTAGAATGAAATCAAGAATCATTTATATATTTATACTCCATATATATTATTTTAGCCTTTTTATAAAATCCAGTGTTTGGTACATTGATATTTAAATGTTTCGCTTAATGAGTACATACAGTATGTGCTTAATACAGCACAGTAAACAGTGACAGGAAATTACAGACGTGATTTCAAGTGGAATTTCTTGACTTTCTTGTTTCATGTCTAACCCATTAACCACAACCGCCCAGCAGTCCTTTGTAGTGGATTTTTATGCCAAAGTGAAAACACAGCTTGACTTAGCCGGCTGTGATCGGTGCCTGGCCTCCAGAACCTGTCAGTCAAGAAAAGCCATGGGAATACAGGGAAGTCCAACCAAAAGCTTGTACAGTTTTTCACAGGTGATGGGCTGACAAAGCATGGGAAATGGGAGGTCCGTGTTCTTTCTGATTAGCCTGAAGCTGCTTGAAGGGCTCCTGGGCTGGGGACAATCAACAGGGGGGACAGTGGGACACTTACTATATAACTTTGTTCAATACTCCAGGGGAGTGCTTTCTGCAGAGAGCCCAATCATACTTACAGTTTGTGACAGCTGACCTCCTGAGCCCATTCCTTTCATTATAGGAGACAGTGAGATGCAGTTGAAAGGCCCTGAAAAGCTTATAAATGGGCCTTTGAGTCGAGATTATTTTATTTCACATGCTGTACTGATGCTCAGACATGTATGGTTAAGACTGGGGAAAGACTGTGGTTAGCATATAATGATTAATTATTGTCATTAGTTGTCTTTGGACAGGGGCTTAAATTAGGTTTAGAGACGATTATACTCTCACATTTGTCTGTTAAATGTGAGGCTACAGGCACCTCCCAGTAATCTGACTCTTCTAAATTTGTATGTTATATCCTGTTTTTTCAAACTACACAAAACTGAAGTGTAAAAGCTGTAGCTTGCCCTTTCAGAGGGTTTGGTGCCCTTTTTTTTTTTTTTTTTTTATCTCTGGACAGGTGACAGGCAGCCAGGTGGGACTCCAGGAAGTTACTGATCCCAGCCAAGACATAGTCAGGCCCTCAAACCTCCACAAAAAGACAAATTGCTTTTAGACTTTTTTTCTTTACAAATTAAACAAATACATTTAACGTGCTAATTAGCCAGCACTGTTAGCTGGACTCTGTCAGGCTAACTATTTCCCCCTGTTGTCCAGTCGTTATGCTAAGCTAAGCTAACCAGCTGCTAGTTGTAGCTTCATATCAACCACACAGATATGAGAGAGGTATCAAACGTCTAATTTAACCCTTGAGACTTATTTACCAAAGTCTTGGACAATTCCTTTGATGTGCAGTTAATGTTAAACTGCGAAACACTTAGTTAAAACCACATGCTAACTGCAGGTCTGTGATCCTGAAACACAAAATCTGGTCTTCTCCAGTGAATTCTGAGCTCACCTGACCCTCTGACCTTCTGGACTCGATAAAATGGAGAATGCACCGCAGATACGTCGCTCTTTTCTCAACTCACCGAACTCTCAAAGCACTTTACAACACAAGCCAGCATTCACTCATTCACTCACATGTTCACACACTGGTGGCAGAGGCTACCATGCAAGGTGCCACCTCCTCATCAGGAGCAATATCCACATACAGATGGCTCAGCTAGCTGGAGCATATTGGAGTTCAGCATCTTGCCCAAGGACACTTTGACATGTAGACAGCAGGGGCCAGGTATCAAACCACCTACCGTCTTATTAGTGGACGAGCGCTCTACCTCCGGACCCACATCCGCCCACAGGGGCTCAACAATGTGATGCGGGGAATTGTCCAACAAGAATATAATTTCAGGATCACCGAGCTGTGAGTTTAATTTGAAAAAGTTTGTTCGGTGTGTTTTGTTCATTTTTAACCAAATTTACTTTAAACCTCGTACAAAAAAATGATTTGAGCTGATTCCTGGTTGCGTAGTTTTAAAGATGCTTTTGACTCAGTTTAGATTGAACACAATTTCTTTTAATATTTGTTTTCAGGGATCAGCTGTAGGGTTGCAGGGGTGTAAATTAAAATGCTGTACGTTTATCCAATATAAACTTGATTCCAAGACTGAGACTGACTGAGAGGCTCATAGTGTGTGTTTCCCAGCTGTCAGAAGAACTCACATTGAGCTATGTGTGCTTATGCTAACATTTAAGTGGTGAATGCGAGAAAAATTATGAGAAAATGGGAAATAATATGTGAGAAATACAAGGCTGTGTGTTTATATGAGTGGGGAAAACAGCATGTCTCTGCGGATGTTAGATGTCAAGTATTGAGCCTAAAAGTGACATATTGGCTGTGAACATTGTGAGAAGCATCGGAAAAGGCTGAAACTTATACATGCTGCATGCACCTGTGTGTGTGTGTGTGTGTGTGTGTGTGTGTGTGTGTGTATACAGTGCTTCTGAAAAGTGAAAAGGTCTCTTAATTATTGGATCTATTAGAATGAGTTTGGCTGCTCAGTACATACAGCTCTTTATTTATCAAATTCTGTGTGAACAAAGCCCAAAGATCAATATCTGAATATTAGATTAATGCCACATCATTTGTATTTATAGATTACTCCTATTTGATCTTCTCTCAAATGCCAAAATTTGCTAAGAACAATCGTCACAGTCAAGAAAGCTCTGTCTCTTTGCACATCCAGCAGACACAGAAAAACATTAGCATTCATTTGGAGCCGTGTTTCTGGCAACCTGGTGAATCTGCTCAGATCTTCACCAGACTCCGGGAGACATATCTGGCTCTTCAGCTGCTAAGTCTTTCTCTGTGCTCACCAGCTGGTCGCTAACTGTGTTTTCTGTGATTTGGTGCTGGGTGGGCAGCATGCAGTGGGTTTATCAGAGCTTTCTGCTGCAAAAAAAATGCACTCAGCTGCATCTTGAAACAGTGCTGATGAGAGCATTGGGGCAGTAAAACCAAAACAGTGAGCTGAAAGAGTAGAAAGAGTGTAGAGTTGGGTGATACTTCACTATGTGTCGCCCTTTCAAATACATTTGACCCACCGATAGCATAAAAATATTGATTATAGCAGCCTTAAAGTTAACCTTTACTACATGTTAAGCTGCTACGTGTCACACTAAGGTCATAACTACCAGCAAACTCTAGATCTTTTACCAGAGCCTTGTGGAGATACTTAATAGTATCATATGTGATACATTTCTTCCGCACTGCTTTAAACAGCCCGTCCTCACCACAAAAATACGCTGTTTAGGTCGCCTGTGCAGCCAGCCTGTTACGACCCAAGTGTATTGTTAGGTGCGACCTCTAGTGGCTGTAGAGAGAATGATGGCCTCAAAGGAGGAAGTCAGGTGATGTAGTATAAAGAGGAGGTCTGCATATGGAGGAAGGTGGGGTGGACGGATGGGTCAAACTAAGAGAGGACTGTCAGGATTTGGTAGTATCCTCCTGTGTTTCCTCTGTGTCCCGTCCCCTGTGTATTTACTCTCTCTCTCCCTGTGTGTCTTTGTCCAAGCTGAACTGGGCGTGGTCACCTGCCCCTCCAGGAGCCAACCCACCTGCACACCTGTGGCTCATCACTAATCAACCAGCACAGTATTTAAACCCCGGTTCACTCCAACCTCCATCCAAACCTGATCAAAGTGCAACATTTCACAATGTTAACCATGTGAGGAAGGTCTGGTAAAACAAAGGTCTGGTACTACCAAGGCCCTGTCCGCCTGTTGCTGGTCCTCCTCATATATGTCATTTTGGGAGTACCATGTAATTAAAACTCTGCCAGAGACTGAACAGTTGACAACCTCACACAGTACTGAATTAATGACTACAGTCACTGTAGTCATGCAGTTGGAAACATCTCAGAAGTTTGTAGAGATCTCGATGTGATAACAACTTGCTGATTTTGAAAGTAGATGTGTTTAATCGTGATGTAAAGCTCTAACAGCCACGAAATGCAAAAGCGATCTAGAGCAGAGAAATTCTTTTCACTTCAGCTTATCAAACTCAAGTGCTGTTTTTATGCAGCTCTTGTCGAACCATTAAGGAGGTAGAAGTGTTAACAACTGGCCTTCGGAAAGGGGAATGTTTCTGAAGTAGCTAAGTACTCTAACTAAGTTCATTGCTAGTTCATCACTGATCCAGTTGTATTTCCTCTTTTATTTGATTTAAGGAGGATAAAATGATCTGTGAAGTGACTTTCTCTGCAGCAAGTGTCCTTTCAGAGCGACTTCAGAGGTCTGAGGCAGTTTTGAATTTAGTTATATTTGATATCAGGGGAGAGTTTCGTGTAGATCAGCGGTGGCGGCAGCAATCAGCCAGAAACCGTGTAGGAGTATTACAGAACTTGAGTAATTATTACAGTCATGCTGAGCTGTAATCAGTAGAGCCTGTGAAGTAGCCACCATTACTTCATGGCATAAGGTCTAGTATGTGAGCACTTATACAAGATGCTATAATTGAGCAGAAACTTGATTAGGATGGAGTTGAAGAGGCTATTTGAAGTTTTGAGGTGAAATGATGTACTGTATGTGTCGAGAGGAAACTACTTCCAAGAAGATATGTGTTTTATCTAAACAGGAGTAAGAGAGGAAATAAGAAAATATTTAATGCATAGTTATAATTACATCCCAGTCTGCAAATCTATTAGAATTCATAGGAAAGTTTTGTCTGATGAGTCTGAATTTAAATCACTCTCGTTTGAAGCTGCTCCACATACAGAAAATGGATTCGATACGTGTTTCAAGCAAATGTAATTGTACTTCTGAATTTTCTACAGCGTTTGGATGAGACATGGTCCCATTATCTGTGAAAAAGAGAAATGCAGTTTTTAAAGGACTTAGATTAATGGTTTAGACCCCTTACAGTTAAGCATTTGTGAATCTTCAGTGTTTCTGTGCCAGAAAATGTTTGCATTAGTGAGAACTTTGCACAAAGTCCCCTGTTATTTGTGTGCTTTAGGAAAGCGTTTGGTCCAAAAGGTCACATGTTCACCATACAGTAAACAGAGGTGATGCTGCAAAACTCTGTGTGGCATAATTTACAGAAAGCAGGACTTTGACCAACGTTGCTCCTCATTAAGTACGGGTAAGCCTCCTCCCATTCGGTGAGATACTTGGTGCTCCATCCCTCTCACATTCCTTCTTCTTGTTTTATTGGTTTGAGTGGATGACTCATCAATAAATGTGACAGTGAATGCAGCAAACGCATCAAGTAGTAATGCTAAGTTATCCTTCCCATTACAGCATATTTTGAAAGAAAGGTTGAAGACACCAGAGATTTCTGGGAGAACATTTAAATGGGAGGACAGAGAGAGAGAGAGAAGGGTAAAAGACTGGAAAATCCTGGGAAAAATGGGAAAGTTGGCAGGTCTAGCTACCTTGCTTGTACCATACGAAGACGTTACGAAGCTGTAATGTTATTGGCCCGCTTGGCAGAGAGGTCAAGGCTAATACAGATCAGATTCAAGCTCGCACGTGCAGTAGTGAAGTCTTCGTTTTAGAAGCAGTTACTGTGGTGATATATACGAAGCTAGCTAGAGCAGTTCACACACGCCTGAGATGGGGCAGTCAGACTGGGCTGTTCGGGAGGGGGCCCATAATGAGGACTGGAGCTAAAAAGGAGAATAGCAGTGTTGCAGAAAATGGACCGTACGAGAAAAATCTGTGTTTTCTGAACATTAAAGAATGTAAAACTTTTCTAGTAGACACCTGAAATAAAAGGCTGAACCTGAAAATTGGCCTAATATGGCCTCCTCACATTCCTTTGATCTGACTCAGATTCAGCAGCACAGAAAAGTATGTTTGGCATTTTGAGGGTTTTTGGCTGCTGCTCTTTTACCTTTTTCACAGCCATCCTGAAGAAACTTCAGATGGTTGATTTGATTGGTTAAGAGGATGCTCTGATGCATTTCCTTTCTTGATGAGTGAGATCACTTCAACCATCATGTCTGCACAACAAATATTAAGCTACAGTTTGTTTGATTTGTACAAAAACTGAAGCGTAAAAACAACAAGCATTGACCAGGAGCGGTGACTGCTGCTTGTAAACCTCACAGTGACAATGAGGCTCCAAGACGTCACAGCAGCTCTGAGGCCAGGAAAAAGGCCGAAATATAACCACCAAAATCAACCACAACATGTCGTTTTTAAACTTTTCTAATTCAAAATAGCATTAGCTTCATGTTTAACTTACAGAAATGAGTGTCATCGATCTACTCGTCAATTTCTAGGCAAGAAAAAAATTGTGTTCCCCATAATAGCATCAAAATATTCCTTCAGCGTAGGCTCACCCCCTTATCCAGCATCACTAATTCTAACACTGACAATCCTGTATAACGCTGCTAATCACATAGCTCTGTTAAACCCAGGACTTTTCCAGCCCAGCTGTGTCAGTGTTCACATGAACGAGCTGCATGTTTAATCAGTCGTATTACCAGAGGTTATAACTCTGTAAATAAGGATATTGATCTCATGAAAAAAAACTCAACCATAGCAATGTCATGAAATGTAAAAAAACACACTATTTGTGAACTCTTTTGGGAAAATTGGAGCGAGCAGGTCTGAGTTTGAGCGCCTGTGTTAAACAACCAAACATCCTCGCAGGAGGGGCACGTCCCAGCCGACTCAGGAATGTTTTGGTGAACCCCGCTAATGGGGGTGAGGGTGCTCATTTAGCAGCCAGAGAGAGTCTTGTTTAATCCCACAGATGTGTCTTATCAGTGTTTTCCAGTTTTTATTACCTTACTTCCTCTACTCTGTATTCTGTGCCCATTTTTTTCTCCTCTGGCGGTACAGATGGAAGTTGGAAAAAGAGCGGTGTTGACGTCAAAGTGTTGGCTGCATGAGAACAGCCTCCTCCTGCAGTCCATGGAGACACAGCACTGGTGGCTGTTACAAACTTTCAACACAGTGTAACTCATCTTACTTAACACAGTTTTAACTTCTTTTATTTATTTATGTATGTAAATGTTAATGTACTATTTTCTTCTTCAAATTAAGCTTTATGTGTTCCCTTTAGATTCATTTTGAACCCATGCAGGTTTAAAGAAGACCATGAGACACAGCTAAAAGCTCTGGAAAAAGCTACCACACATTTCAAAGGTCAGGAAAGAGTTTTCATGCTTGTCTTATCCTTGGAAAGATTTGTTCTTGTTCTCATTCAATTTGCACCGAATCATAACATACTGATGGTCATAGCTGTTGCATGTCATCACTTCAATACATATACAGCCTTTGTTTGGTCTAAATGAGGTCCGTGATCGAAGAGCCACAACAGTTATTACCGATAAGCTTCAGACTTGAATCCAAATAACCTCCACGGCTGATGCCCTGCAAGCAGAAGGGCCACCGTGCACAAATGTTCAGTCACTTTCCTCACCGCGTAAGTATGGATGAGTATCTGAACTTTAACAAAATTTACCTGCATTTTTAACCGTAACCCATCTGAGGGAACTTCCATTCAAATGTGCTCTAATTAACTCAAAATAATCTCAGTTATTAGGGAGACATGCTCAGCTTGGACTCATCATTTATCTGATCCGGACAGGTTCTGTCTATATAATGACTTTGTAAATACCAGTCCAAGATTCCCCACTTGTGTGAGCAGAGGCTGTATGGATGATATGATGGAATACATATCCACCACAGCCCCCACTGATCCCTCTGCATCACAACAAGAGAAAAGAGAAGGATGAGGTGGTCTGAGAAAGACTAAAGCCAGAGGAGATCTCATAAGTGGGGGAGATGCAGGTGATGAAGAGGACTGACAAAGAGAGCAGGAGAGATGATGTGCTGGGAGGGCGGCAACAGCAGCACCTAATGAGGGAGGAAGAAAGGAGCCAGAGTGAGAAAAAAGGGAGAATTCCAGGTGGAGAGGAGAGCACAGAGGACCAGATTCACTAAACCTGCCTTACCTCCTTTCAGATGTATCCCACACCTTGAGACCTGTGTTATTTATAAAGCAGGAGCACCAACCTTGAAGCTAGTTAGGCTGAAATGTGATGCACACCTTGCATCAAGTCATTGAAATGCATGTCTCTCCTTCATGTGTGTGCATTTAAGGCAGAACGGTGCAAAGACATGGTTGGAGGTACGTATGTGCAGCGTGCGTTCTATATGTGCATGCATGCTGTAAGTTCAGAGGGGAAAGACGGCTTCATGTGTCAGCTGTAGTTAGTTTTTTTTCCCCATGGGGCTGTCAAAAGGCAGCTGAAAAGCAGTAACTGCAGCTCTTTACAGGAAAATACTCAAAATGTCTACCCAGACTTGAATTATTAGAGGGATTTTTCACATAACAGCAGGTTTTTGAGGTACTGGGAGAAAAGTCAGAGACATCCTATCTGCTCTGGGCAGGATAAAAATCACTGAGTAATGCACAAATGGAGCTTTAGTGATGTCGCCTCAGATAGGACCAGTTTGATCTGCGGTCGTGTCACGGGGAATATTACTGGCCATAAAATGGGCCAATATTTTTGCCAGCATGAGTACAAACCGTGCTTAATAATTACTGAAATGACAGACATTACTCCACCAACCCTGTTAGGCCAATTCAGTATCAATGGGGCTTTTTCCGTGACTGGCTATTATGAAGACAGCCTTTGAAGGCTTTGACTAACAGTGGCACAAAAGCAGCATGACTTGAAAAAGCCAGGCCAGTGTTCGGAGATAATTATTTAGTTGGATTTTGCTAGATGAATGGAAATCCAGGCTACTTTCAGTGGAAAAGCAGACAATTCTCTCTGTTTTTTGATTAGTGTAAGAAAAACAAGTCCATAGCTGAGAGTGTGAGTTTTTTGAGAAAATGTACTTAATACTTTTCTCAGGGGGTCTGTTAGTTTTAGGTGCTGGTTGTTTCAATATACTTGCAGAAAATCAACAGGGAAATACTAATCACATATTTGAATTTCAAGTGTTAGCAAGCACGAACATGTCCTGATGTGTAGGTTTAGAGCTGCCAATTCACCAGCTGCCATCAATTAGCTTCTTAAAACAAAGCTTTTGGCATCCTGCCGCTCCTCATACAACTGGAGTGTGGGTGAATGTGCCGCACAGGTGTTTACCTGCTTTTGTCCGAATCTGCGGATGAGTCAGTCAGTTGGCAAAGTTTGGTTTGTTCTCAAAAAAAGTCAAGTGAACCAAAATGTCTCACTGAAAGATGTGAGAACAAGCAGTGGTTAGATGCATCCAGGAGGGAGCGAAACACAGGACGAAGGTCCTGGCGATGGTCCTATCTGCAGTCGGATGACGTTCCCACCACAAAACAGACCACTTTGTGTTATTTTAGTACGCACACCTGAGGGCATTTGCCAAATGAGTCGTACCAATGGGTAAAATTAACCGATTCAGACCAAACAGCACAGGCTGGAAAAAGTCCCAAAAATCCTTAAATACAGGGTTTTAAGCCTGGAACTGAACCAGCACAAGATGAATCATGACACTATTAGAAATTAGAGCACAGCAAAATACCTGAAAAACAGAATAAAGGCGAAGGTACATCAGTGGTCTGAAGGTGGTTCTGTAGAAGCAGAGCAGGGAAGCACAGCTTCACCTGCTTTCGAGATGCATGGAGACGGAAAAATGTCTGAAAAGGTCAAAAAATCCAGTAAGAAGAAGAAGTCTACCAATAAAGTTTTTCTTCATAGTACTGCTGAGATTTTTGACCTTTTCACACTTTAAATAGGCTCCATCCAGAGTTTTTAACCTTATATATATTATGGCTTTTTAATTAATTGTGTTTTTTTCCCCTTTATTTGTTGTGTGTGTATTTGTGGCTACCTTGCCCTCACACAGATATAATGAAATAATCTAAGTTGATATTATGGCTAAAAAATCAGGTTCATTAAGGTAACCATGAAAAGCTGATGAAACAGATCAGAAACCCAGTGGAAAACCTCCTGACTGAGCAGAAATCTGACCTTTTGCTGGGCAGAGTCTGCTGTTTTCAGTGCTGCAGACACGGTTCGGTCTGTTATTCATTGTTTTTTAATAAGGAGCAGATTATAGTCATTGTCTGTGTGATTTTAAAGCCGCCGTGATGCATCTCCTCCAGTGCCTGTTTAGCTCTGGTCCACTCAATTCAGAGGTGTGCTCTTATTAACATCAGGTTAATTGTTCTGAGAGTCTGCTCCAACTATATATAACGTGGTTGGAGTCACATGACTCTGGCCCTGCTCAGCAGCCCTCGCCGAGATGTGTTTGTGGAACAAATAATTAGAAGGGAAAATAATTACAAAAATTAATTAGATACTAACTGCTGTCGTTTGGTTACGGCTGTCACATGAATTAAAATTAGTTCGACAAAGTTGGCAACTGGTTACCTAGCAACAGATGACAGATTGCAGTTTTGTAGTTTTCATTACATTTTATTTTTATTTTGTTTTTCTGTTTTTGATTTCAGTTTAGTTTCCAGGGTGTCTTTGCTCGTTTCAGTTCAGTTTTATTATTTAAAAATGTTCAGTTTTAGTTCAGTTTTTATGAGGTTCAGCAGTCGTTTCAGGGGTTTTATTACAATATCGGGGCGTTAGTAAGAATAGATATTAAAATACAAACACAGCACTTTGTGGAGACATCCCAGTCCCAGTAAACACCAACGCCTCCTCATGCTTGTTGTGTTGACATGTTTGACCAAACCAGCAGAGACTGAAAGACGTTTCCTGTATACTCTTATTTAAGTTTATTTAGTACACAATATTCTAAAACCTACTTTTTACTTCAGTTCAGGTTTTTCACACCTTGTTTTAGTTTTAGTTCACTATAATGACCTTCTGATAGACACTGAAATATTCAAATGTCTGCTCTGTGTATTTAGCGCTCTGGACTTATGAAGACGAGTTGAAATAAAAACGTAAAGCACCTGGAAAACATGCAAGTGCTCATTCTGTCCACCAAGGGCTGTGGACAAAGCTGTGTCCTCCAAAGGATGCAGTCCATGAAAGTGGGTCCTTCAGGCGACCTGAAGGCCGTCCCGAACCTGCAGCACGTCCCCGAAAGGGACTCAAATCAAAGGTTTGTTGAGGCAGCCCTCTGCATGGTAAATATATCTGTGTCATTTCTAGTTATTATTAAACCCTCAGCAGCACTTTAAGAATTAAAGAGGCCACACACGTTGTACAGTCAATATTTTATCACATACAGTAATGATATTTGTAAAGACAAATTTCATGTTTTCCAGACTGGGTCTCATTAAAGATTCAGTCTAATCTGGCTCGCCATTCCAACCAGCGGTGACGGCATGTTTTTTCCACACCCACACAGCAGCGACGTACCCAGGCATGAAAGTACGACGCTACATCACAGCTGGAGGCGTGCACAAGCACAACTGACCACGCCCAGCCGTGATGTTGGCTGGGGTCTTATCTTCTCAACCCACAGAGGCGGACTTTAAATATCATGAGGTATTTCACATCAAACATATATGCAGCTGCTGAACAATTTTTGGTTGGAGAAAACATCTTTTAAACCATCATGTAGTTCAAATTAGAACAGATTTATCATTCAAACATGGAAGCATATTGATTATATTTATTAATTTATTTACTGTCTGTGGACATGAATCTGTGCTGTATCTACCTGTGACTGGTGGCTACCTGCACACCTGTCAGTGTGATACGGTCCAGTGATATTTCCCAGTTTTACAAGCTGATGCCGGTCACCTGAACACATCATCGTAGTTACCACATGGCAGAGGTGTGTCGATGTACTCAGACAAGGAGGAAAGGAGGATCTGACAGTTTGTCTGACGGCTTCAACTGCGTTATTAAAATACACAGTGAACTCAGCAGCAACCCGTCGTCTCGTCAGACAGTTAAATTATTCAATTTCACACAACTGCTCAAGGTTTTAATGTGTTTTAAGGATTTTGTTCTTTAACAGGATTCTCCTCAGTGCAAATGTTTAACAACAATCAAGCTAATTGATCCAGTTATTAGTGAATTTTAAAGACTGAAACATGAAGTTGTGTCCGTAACAAGTGAAGGTTGATCAGATTTATTGGAGAATATTGTACGCATGTATGATCCTGCATTCTTATGAAATGCATCACTTTGGATTTAGCCGAATTTTATGGTCCTGACTAGTTTAATAGGTTTAGCTCGTCGGGGGAGTGTAATGCATTTATTTCTGGGCATTTTTACAAAACCACCCACGCAGCGGGCATTCATCCTGGTCACAGGAATCAGACACTTTGAGTTTCAGCCTGGAATACTTCACTCAGCTCTGTGCAGTTTTTGGACTCATTTTGCATTTTATACTTGGAAATGAAACACAATGCTGTTCCCATCATGCAGATGTGAGACTCAGTGGGAGGCTGTTTACAATCAACTTTCAACCTAATTGTACTTCAGAGGAAGTATAAGTACGTCAAAGAATTTCTGGCGTGTAGTTCCCCACAACTTTCATTTGAAAGCTTTTTTTGTGATCACTTTCTTATTGTACTCTTTCCTTAATTACTTTTCAATTGTTTCATTTCTTTTTGACGTTTTAATGTGTTTTATCTGTTTTATTTCTCTCTTGTCCAAATTTCTGTCATTTCTCCAATTGGCTTATTTTTACTCTCTTTTGTGACATCTCTCTCTCTTTCTCTCTCTCTCTCTCTCACACAAACACACACACACACACGCACGCACACACACACACACACACACACACACACACACACAAACACACACACACACACACACACAGATACATTTTGTTTATTGAATTTTCTTTCATTTTTATCCTCTTTCTGCACAGCACATTATAACACATTATTAAAGATGTTGTTGTATATGAATAAATTTCATTTATTTTTATCTTCCCTTTTTCCATTTTCCTCATTTCCTTCCATATTTTATTTCCTTGCCACACTCCTCTCTCTCTGTTCTTGACTCTTGACTGAGTAATAAATCATTCAGTCCAGTTGAAGGAGCTTGGAGCTCACTCGCATGGTCTCTGTGACCTAGAAATACTAGCAGCTTTCTTCTCCACATGGCTGGCTCTTTGACAGAGCTCCTTCACGTCAGCCCTGGCCCTGTGAGGTCAACCTTTATCTTCTAGGCACACTCCTGCTGTCCTTTTCACTGAGGTGCACTGCAAAAATCTGACAGAACGTCTGCACGCACGAGATGAGTGCTTCATGCCGTCTTCGTTAAGTGAGGACGGTGGAGAATGCTGGATTTCAACGTGCTGCTTTCACATTAAACGATAACTTCTCTCTGTGACTGAAGTCATAAGAGGTTGCTCTGCCCTCAGAGCTGTTTGTTAATCACATAATAACATGTACTAATTAAGCAGAACAATGGCGTTGACAGGTTGATTTACATGTAAAATTAAAAGCAACCACCTGCAGTACAGTACCTCCCGACAGAAAGCGGAGCATCAAGACAATTAGCAGCAACAATAAAGCTGCAGTGTGTTTGAAGAGGTTCAGCCCACCAGTTTGTTCACTCCTTTAATGGCCACACACTGAAGTGAGTTTCTGTGTGAGAATAATCTGTAATAAATTGTGTTTTTATTTTGTCTTGATGTCTTAGAACAAATTAAGCAGTTAATCATTGCTGCACTGCATCGACACTACGCTCACTGCTTCGAGAGGGAGGATGTCGAGGTGTGAGCCTGCCCTGATCATCTTTTATCTTGCATATGTGACTCAGGGTGGTGAGTCGGCACTTTTTTGATCACATGTTTAATTTGTGTTGAGATGAAAAGGTTAACCAGACAACTTAAAGGAGCGTGCAGTAACATTTCAGCGTAATCAGCGCACATGAATCACGTTCCTCGATGTAATTTCCATGTTTTTGTTTACATAATCAGTATCACGGAGCTACAGCACAATTACTTTCACAGGTATCTGGCCACGTCTCTAAACTTGCTTAATAAAATACTCCCTGACCAGTGAAGCACTAATGAAGCTACCATTAGTTAAATGACTACTGTATCACATTACTGTTAAACTCCCATCTGATTATCCTTAGCTTAATGAAGCAAATATGAAATGATTTGAGTTATAGCGAGGTTACAGCTTTAGCACTGACTCCATAATTAAAAGCAGAATAAAGGGCATTTCAATAAAAAGGGATCACTTGAAAGTGTGCAACAATATCTTTAGAGGTTAGAAACGTAGAGAGACTTGGGCAATTAGACCTCATCAAGGAAAGCCTCTTCATTAGATGAAGGCCCATGAAGATAGTAGAGGACAGGATTCCCATGTGGAACAACCTCTGAAGTGCTGGGTTGTGAAATACTAAAGTCAGCATGGCCATGATGTTTAAAGACCCTGAAGTTCTCCTCTCTAAATATACTCTGTTCTGCCAACGTCGGAGCAGTTTTGGGTATTTCATACAGGAGATTTCTGCTTCTCTGTTTTTCCAACACTTCCTCATTCCTAAATGACTCAATAGCTCGACTGACCAGCGACAGGTGGCTTCAGCAAAGGCTGAACTTCATTGCACCAGATCTTCATCCTCATGTTCACATTGTGAAATGGTCACAGTTTCCTCAGGTTAGCCACAAAAACTGCCTGGTTATGTTTAGCCAATAAATCTGCTCAATTCGATTTTGGAAAATATCATTCTCGCTCGATTGAAGTGGATGAGTCTCAGATGGAGAAAAGTGATGTCACATACTTCAGTCACCAATTAGATATTAGCAACATCTGATGTAGAGTTTGATGACGGTCGTGGCATTATGTCTCCAGGTCAGTCCCATCAGTAGATAAACTGACTTTTGAGTGTAAAACTATTAATTGATAATAACCAGTGTTGTGAAAGTTACTAAAAATTAGTAGTTACAGTTACTGATTACAAGCGGCGCACTCTTACCGATTGGCTCAAACAACGCAGGCGGAGAAATCACACAGGGGAACATCCACAGAGCAGAGAGCAGAAATGATGGAGAAGATCAGTGCAGAGAGAAACGGCACACTTTCATCCATGGAGGAAAAATGTCAGAGATGTTCGTTATTGAACTTCGGCCGAGCATCAGCAGCAGATGTGCATTACATTTTGGTTGTACTCCATGAACACATTCTTACCGATTAACAGCTTAAATCTTTGCTCTTATAAACGACACCCCTCAGCTGCACTCTTTGGGGTATATCACAGAGCAAGCTTAGTCAGCAAGCTGGACTTCTCTCGGTAAGTAACATTTATTTACTGTAATTCACGAAGGAAGCTTGTGGTCAGAGGCTCAGCAGATTGTGGGCTATATTTTGTGGAGTTCACATGGGAGTGTGAGTGATAAGAAGTGAGATAGATAAGACATATGAAAGGAAAACACCTTAGTATGCTGAGCTGTTGCTGGGGTTGGCTTGGAAGGCCCGGCTGTGCCCTGTGGGAGCTGGTTGCAATAGGTCCGTAGTCCACCTTAACACTAGCAGGTGAATTGGGCATTCAGCAGCAGCAGCAGCAGCAGTGTGAGCCAGACTAACTGAGGAGGAGGACCACAAGTCGCTCGGGTCGGTACCCCCGAGTGTTACTAAGAGTGGTTGCGTGAAAGCTTGCTGGTGCATTGATTACCAGCAGTGTGCTTGTTTTATTGATTTATCAACCTGTTAATACGTTTGTTTGTTAGCATTTGCACCATGCTCGTGGTTTTATTGTTCGTCACCATGATTGCTTCAGCTGAAAAGAGATGATAACAACCGAGGATCAAAATAAGAAAATCTGTTACAGCTGAGATAGAACGTGTTGACTGTGTGATAGTACAGGGAGTGTAGACGCAGATAATCAGCTCATGTAATTTGCTTTCTGAAATATTGAATGGGCTGTTTTCAGCTGTTGTACAAGTGTGAGCCATTCCACACTGCTGAGATCAGGGTTATGGTCCTGGGGTGCAGGCACACACTCGTTTGCCCTCATCACTGTATCTGTGTAGGTGCACAGCTGTAAATAAAAGGTGCAGCAACCTTTGAGGCCTTGGAGTTTTCTGCTAGGAACAACTGTGAAACGATATTGGACAACACATTCAATGACAGTGATTACAAACCAGACAAAAATCAGACCATAAACAAGAGTTAGACCACAGATGCCGTAACAGTCTACAGCCATGCTAGCGGCTCTGTGAGGCTAAAAACAAACTAGAACTGATGAGGATGGGATTGCCAATTGTTTTGCATGTTTGTATCATTACCTTCTACAGCGACATAGTATTCATTAAAGCATTAAAGCTGACCTGATGTGGGCATGTTTCTGCCCAGCTGACATATCTGCACTCAAACATTTAAGACTAATACTTACATGTGGTGGCCTGCGTGCTCCTGGTCCTGGACGGTCCTGCAGATTCATAACAGAGTCCGATCTCCTCGTCGGTCTCCATTTATGGGTTTAGTACATCAGCCTTTTGACATCTGACTTGGGTTTCTGTTTGAATGCACATTTTCATTATGGTGGAATGGATTATTCTGTCCTATCCTGTGTCTCTATGAATGTTCATTTTCAGGGAAAGCGTGAGAGCATTGACTAGTACACAGTAGTCCATTACAAACAACTATTTTGATACCCCAAAATTGGTAATCAGGCATTTTCTCTAACTCAGAAGTCAGAACACTGAGAATAATACACATAAAGTATTGAAAGCTCGAAAGGGTATTCACCCACAGTCAGGCTCACACATTCATAACCTATAATTATTGGTGCATTATGCTTTCTATCAGAAAATACTGTAATGAATTATGCATAATGAATCCAGCACTCATGTCAAGAATGCAATCACCTCTTTACTTTTAGCACAATGTTTACCCAGTTTTAATGAGCTCTGAACACATCACTGTTTGAGTTTTATGCAAATTGTGCCATATCAAAAAAATTCTAAAATTTATGTGAAGTCATCAGTGATTAATTGCTTGTGACCTTTTCATCGTGAAAATAAGAAAGCTGCTTAGCACAATAAAAGAAAGAAAAAAGAACTTTGCTTCCTTTAAATTACAACATTTCCACACCTGCTGTGAAAGCCTTTTTTTATCACTTGCGTGTTTGCTCAGTTTATTTTAGAGTCTTGAGGCACCTGCTTCCCAACAGAAACCAAACAGATAAAAGGTGAAGTGTGAGTGAAAGGCAGAAACAGCGAGAAAAAGACTCCAACTAGTACAAGTTTCATTGATTGGCATTAACAAAATGTATAAAGACAGTCCAGAGGAAAATACCTGGACAGAAATCTGGGATTTAGGAGACATACAGCAGGTGAAGCAGGTGTGATCACACAAAATGCAGGTAAAATTCATTTTTCTCAATGTTTGCATGCACTGCAGATGGAAAGACTGAGCATGCTACAGCTGCATCACTCCAGGTGACAGTGTCCTCTCCAGAAACAACAATATTCACTGTTTGTTCAGTCAGTGGAAAACCACCGAGTTTATGTTCAGGAGCAAAACAGGAAGAAGTGTGATGTTCTTCCACTGCTGCAAAAGTCTTAGACGCTCTGTCTGCACCGGCTGCATATCTAAAGCCTCAGCAGTGCAGCGGCAGCAGCCCTCTGCCAGTGTTTACATTGGATGCTTCAGCCACAATACCACTGTCAGAGCTTTGGCACCTCTTACAATACAAAATTAGTGTTGTTATGTTTGTAAGTCAGAAGAAAACTAGACTTGAAGTACAAAAATAAAATTCATTTTGCATCCACGTACATTAAAAGATTACTCCATCACATTAGCAATGCACTTCTGTGACATTGTTTGGCTCACATTACACAAAATGTCTGCAGCAGAGTCAGGGTTATGGTCTTTTGTTGGAGATTCAGGAGTGTTATGCTAGTAGCAGCTAATGTAGCTAAATGCAGCTACAGAAATCTGATAACGTCGCTTCTTTCTAACTCCTCAACCTCTGATTTTTTTTTTTCAGTCTTCAGCTCCAACCGACACTGACTTAAGTGACATCACCTGAGGCAGTTCATCAAGCTTTGTGCAGCTCTCTCGGGAATGACAGAAGGCTTTATACAACTTTTCCACATTCACTGTAAATAGACTGTGATGTGTAAATTGCCGCACCTTCCCTTTAACTGCGAGCCAATCTTCAGCTGTTAATTGACGGGGGCAGACAGCCGTGTTGATTAAAATAGAAGCGTGTCTGTTCCGTCACATACGTGTCGGATTGATGACTGATGGATGGAACCATAGGAAGTCAGCATTCCAAGATAGGTTGCAAGGGCAAATGAAGTGATTGACCAGAAATCGGCCTCCCTTCCCAGTCAAAAAAAAAAAAATCATCACGGTCACGGTAAATCCAGAAGTGGTAAAGATTCACTCTCGACCTTGGGGTCACATATCTGAGCACGGGATGTCTGTCACACAATAAGAAGTGGCTGTATGTGGTTGAGAGATCGTATCAGATGTGAATAGCCTCCTTGATCTTTCTATGGAAGTGCACCAACTCTTGATCGATTAGCTTGACCCCTTCCCGGTCCACGCTGTGACCTGTCTGGTTTCTGCACACAGCTGATGTGCTTCCGGTCTCTTTACTCTGGGTCCTTGTGGTGGAATACATGACCCCTGTTTTCCTCTCGGGGGGAAGGGTTTTGTCCTGCATTCATGTGGTGTCGGGATAATTGGAAAAAGGAGTTCCCAAGTGGGAAAATTCACATGAACACCCCCCAAGTCGGAACAACAACTTGGAAAGTTGTCAGAAATTTTGCACATAGCTTGCTGACTTTGATGTCATAAACACATAAACATGGCAGACAAGAGATTAATTGATGTATTGCAGCTAAATTTTTTGTTCACATGTAATTTTTAATATGGCATCAGGTTGTAACCGTCCATGTAGTGACCTAATTTGCCTAGGACAGTTATTTAAAACCCATTTTTGTAGCATCCACGTTTGTTTCCACACTACACATACACTTAAAAGCTTGTGAACACACCAATGTCAGAAGAACGACCATCCAAGTAGCGCATGAATGCACCATTAGGTCACATGATGACAAGAAGGGCTTGAGGATATGGTGAAAAGCTCTTGGATTTGCTGCATATGGGGACTTTGTGTTTCTAATATTCATCACAGATGCTGGCGGTGTGTGTTTGCGTCATGTTTAGTAAAAACCCACTCTGAGGAAAAAAAAGCAAACAGCTGTGTAAAACACACACCATTCAGCTGGAGGCTTCCGTGAACCTCCAGTCACTGTTTACAATTCACTGTTTTGCGGTTTGAAGAACAAGGCATTGAGCTGTCACTCTGAAACTAAAGCACCCAGGGATGAACACAGCAGTGTGACAATATGATCCCACAAAAACATCCCAGGGGAGACAAACACAGAGCGAGAAAGACAGAAAGACTTTGTGGGGTTATACCATAATGTCACTCTCGTCTGCAGTGAAAGTGTAAGTAGGCATGAATGGGTAGAAAACAAAGTGAAATAAACCGACTAAATGTGAACAGACCACATTACAGTGACATAAATCAGATTTAATATAATCTGACTCTGGTTTTTAAGTGCATTGTTTCTCTCTGCGACTGCAGACAGCTGCAGGATCGTCAGTTCATTGAAATTTCATAAGAGTACCGCACCATTCCTCATGGCTTTTTTTCCATTATTGTCTTTTTCGCTCCACTTCACAGCCAAATCCCCAAAGCGGAGAATACACAAGCCTAGAGACATGCAGTCCCAACTGCTAACAAACCGACGGCTCTCCTTTCAATGCTTTGCACCTTCATTTACACCTATTCCTCTGTTCAACACGTCTTCATATCCCATACCTCTTAGGTCCACATTTGGTGTTTTCATATTTCTTACCAATATTAATTTTTTTCCTATCAAACAACATCAACTGTTTTATGTACTTTTTGCCAGTTTTTCAAACATCTTAAACCTGATCAACCACTGAGGGGTTAATCCTAAATAAATAAATAATAGATCTCAGCAGGAGCAGGATGGTGATAGTAAACATTCGTATTCTTGAGCCTGTCTATGCTGCACAACACAAAAAGTCAGTAAAGGTTCTAATAAAATGTGTGGTCAAGCCAAGTTGGCCAGACATGACCAAAGGAATATGTTGACTCTACAGGCTGCAGTGAGCGAGTTTATGTAATCATACTCTGTTTTACTCAATCTAAACTCTTGCATAAAGCTGTTTGTGGGTTCTCCAAATTATGAGTGTCTCAAGTAAGAAGAAGTAGCAAAATATTTGGACAAAAGTGCGCCAGATGGTAAAATGTGGATATATTTGTATGCTGAATATAAATCTGTGTAAATGGTGTATTCGTCTTTTGCTTTTCCTAAATGTATCAGATGTTTCACCAGTAAAACATTTATCACGAACGACAGCTAGTGATAATAAACTGGACGGTTTGTAGAAACATAATGTAGAAGGTGAAGAACAGCCATGTTGTTTGATTTTTCTACATGTTTAAAGGTCCAGTGTTTAGAGTTTGTGGCAGAAATGGAATATTAGCATGTTTTCATTGGTGTGTAATCACCTAGATAGATCAGGATGCACTGTATCGTCTTCTGGGGTCTTCTGAGATTTCTCTCTCCCTCTGCATGACCAACAAACATTACATGTGGTGTTCCCCCAGGGTCAAGACTTGGCCCTCTACCTTTTAACATACACATGCGTTCTTTAAGAGCCATCATCCATTTCACCTGTAGTTTTAGGTCAACGAGCACAAACATTATAACCCTGACGAATAAGACAGCTGAGGTAACGATTAATGCCAACATTGAGTACCACTGCATGAGTACTGGGATATCAGTGAGGCATTCAGACCTGCTGTGCAAAGACAAAACAGGGACAGTTTATGTCTCGTATCCCCATTTGTCAGCCATAACCAGACTCGAGTGATATCACAATGAACTCTAACCATTGCTTTTCTGCTTGTATACATAGATTTCTTCTATTAGCACTTACAGTTTGAGACGTGGTTTCATTAAGCTGCTCATATGGAGTCTCTTTGTGCCTGTAACACAAACAGTATACCGTGTTTTAATACGTGTATAGAATTGTGTGATGTCTAACTTGAAGTGTTCAGAATAATTAAGTTACTGTGTTCCCCCTTCAGTTTCTGTGGGAAACTACCCATGAAATAGACAAGTGATCTCCAGGGACTGTAGAGAAGATTAACACATTATCTGGATGGAGATGTACATGACTGGGGGCAAATTGCAGAGAGGGTTTGATGGAAACTGCAAACTGTGAAATGATTTTTAGCGTAGTCTCATCAATGTTTATGGTGTTGAAGATGCGAGAAGTGACAGTCAGTAGGGTGCACTGGAGTGCAGATGCTCGGCTTTGTTCCAGGAAGCTGCTTCCTTTTCTAACTCTTAGCTGTCAAACTTCAAGAGGCTTGAAATACATCTATGTATGATCTTAGCTGAATGAGGGAACAGTAATTGTACAGCGAGCTTAAGAAAACACATTGAAGCACACTTGAATGCTTTGCACGTACAGCATGTGCTGAAGTATGTTTATATGCATGTGGCTTATTTGAAAATAGATTTTTATGAGCCCATGCACTTCAGTTGTTTTGTCTGATGTTTTTTTTAGATGCATTTGTCAGTTTTGTCCTCAAGAAGCAATATTTAACATCAACTCTATTCTTTTATCCTCAGAAGTTAATGTAAACTTGAACTTTAAAATACTGGAAATTCATCTTAGTCATCTAGGTTGCTCCTCTCCTTGACACTATTGCCTGCTGTGTTTGCACACTGTCAGTACTGAGCAGATATCAGGGACTCTTCTTTTACAGTCATAAAAAGCTTCTGCTGCTGCCAGACATAGATATTGCCAGAGCTTATATACTGCATCACAATAAGTCTGGTTTTGCCAAAGTTACTCTTCATTCGAGTTTCATTTTGTCCCAGCTGAGTGCTTTAATATCCACTTGCACCTTGCTGTGTGATGTGCTGTGCTTACGGTCAATCATGCTGACAGAAGGATGAGATAGACAAATAGTCAGAAGTCCAATACGGTCAAAAATAGTCAACTACAGCGGATATGTGACACTGGAGGAAGGTAAAAATGTAAACTAACTACAACCAGATTGGGGTAAAAAGAACGCATCAATCATTTTTTATTCATGCATGCATTCATTTTATTTTTAATTTTTTATGTCATGCATATAGTTATGCACAGACACCATAAACTCCCAAAATTAGAAAAGCAGCTTAAACATCTCCGACCATCATTGTGTGCAGTACAACAAATTCATAAATCACTGACATAACCATGAACAATATAGTAGAGACATCTAAATAAATACTAATTAAATCATGCAGACTGTCAGTGTTAGCAAACCAAAAAACGTCCAGTTTAAACAGGCATCCATATTTTTCCTCATCTGTGAAACAAAAGACTTCAGCCAAATCACACAGCTTCTCCTGAACGTCTTTGAATCGGCCGACGTCAAAGGCCAGAAGTGGAATCCCATTTTGCCATATTTTTAAACCATTTTTCTATAAACTTCAATAAAAGATCACTGTTAATGAAGTTAACATTACAACAGAAATTATTCCAGTCGACATGCAGAGCATCCACCTCCCTTTTCCCATGAGGAACAGTCTGATTTACTCCACATAAACGCCTCATATTTATTCTTTCCTCTGCCATTGTGATTCAGTGACTCCACAGCTGGGTCATTTCACATTGTCTCTGCACTGACCCCGGTCCCCAGCCCATTTTCCCCTGAACATTAAGACTGGGAGCAAATCTGTTAACCCCCAGAAAACAGCATAGTTCAGTATAGGAGACACATATCGTAACTTTGTGCAGCTGTAGAATAGCTAAGATCATTGCACAACTGCGGTTTGTGTTTGACTGATCTTTGAGCTCTGCTGCACAGACAGTGAGGGACACAATTTCCAACCTCACAAATTCATGGAGAGAAAAACTCAAAACAACCTGCAGTGGATTATTTATGAATTAAACAGCAACCTTGGCTACACAAAGAGAAGTCGTCCAGAGGAATACAGAGGGGAATAAGTAATAATGTAAGGATATATGTCAGCCTTTGCACTGTAACGTCTCACTGTTAAACACGTCGCTGATAAAATGTCAACTTAATGTTCACACACAGCTCTGTAGACCCTCGCTGTTAACTGTAGATTTTTCTGTTTCAGTGTTATTGTGACAACAGGAGGCTCTGTCAGATTGAATGCAGCGATACTGCTCCACCGTCTGTGTATTGCCAAACAAACTCCACAGCCAGATGTATAATGAGGTGACAACAGTATGTATGTATAGATTTGTCCTGAATCGTGGAACACAGCAAGCGGTCCAAGGCAGCTGGAGTGCAGTTCAGTACAGTTTGTGCCTCAGTTTCCTCTTAGCTGGAAGACATTTGGACTGTGTGAGCTGGCATTAGAAGTGCTTTGTTTTCGAAAACAGGAGAAACTTCTTGGCCTAACATTTGAGAGTAGAACTACAGGAACAATGTTTACATGGATGGGGACAAAAAGTAGAAACCTTTGTCAGTATAAGTCAATAAAGTTAACACCAATGTCACTACAAACTCGCCTACAGCCTCCAAAATGACCAATAAGTTGAAGAAACTGCTCGGAGAGAAAACTGAGCAGTAACCTTCATGACAGCAGGATTTGTTGCACGGCTGCTGATTGTCATTCCATAATATATTTGCACATCTCGACGAAGTATATGGCTGTTGAACCTCGTTAACATTTGGGGCTACTCGCAGGAATAGTTGAGAAACTGCTGTAGGAGGAAGCCTAACGGCTAACACAGTAGTTATCTGGGAGCAGCACTCAGTCACAAAAGCTCTTCTTATTCTCTCTGCTCTGGGCCGTTTACTCCTCCCCTGGCATTTTGTTCTCAGGACGGTGCATCATCCGGAAAGAGGTAGAGATACCCAAATTCCACGTTTTCCATTTAATGTTCTGTTTTACAGTTGAAGCACGTCTTGTCATCAGTGTGTCACCATGTGGCGGTTGAGTAAAACTTCAAGAATTCCATAAGAAAATATTAAAATTTAATGAACATCGCTGAGTTTGATATAACACAACATTATTTTTTATGAAGATGAAGCCTCCACATGCAGCTCGAACACACACCGGGTGAGCGGGTCTGCCGGAGGTTGCTCTCGCTCTCCTCCATGTTTACAGGGCTTGACTAGAAATGGACGTAGCTTTTTCAAAAACAGCAGCATAGATTTTTCTTTTGTTCATTCAGCTTTACCCTGATTTCTACAAATTGCATCTACATTTTGCCACTTTCCGTGTTTCACAGTCAATTTCGTTCCTTATTATCAAATTCCACAAGTCCATGTGTGTTTTCTGCACCGTGGAAATTATAGAGCCACACAACTGCAACCACTCCTCTGCTGCTGAACATTTTTTTCACCAACAGAGGAGATTAAATAAAATTCAATGGTGCGATCAGGTCAGCGCTCAGGGTCAGGCTCTCAGAGTCACCAGAGTTGAAGTCAATATGAAAAGTTTGTGTGGCTTTACTTCGCCACAGTGACTGAATCCACTGATGGTGGTAATTCCCTTGCAATGGATGAATTTTGCCGGTCTAAATGCTGGTATGACCTGGCATTGACGTGTGACTCATGAGTGTCAGTCAAACTGCTCTAATGATCATGAAAGACAAACTGGCAAAGCTCCAAATGAGACACTGAAACATCAGAATAAAACTAAAGTAGCTGTGCAGAACTTTAAACTATATTATGTAAGACTTCAATTCCTCCTTTTATAGGAGCTGAATGATTTTTTTAGGGTCCGCTGTTCGGATTCGATTGCCCCAAATGGCATCTCCTCCTCCGAGTCTCCCTTTTCATCTTGGCCTTTCTCGCTAAAGACTACAATGTGATGAACGCAGGCAGCTGTAATGACTACAGAGAATGACTTTCAGGAAGGTAGTGGGCTTTTCTACTTTTCTGCCCGTTTGACAGGCCTAAATGTGCTTTCAGAGACTGAACTGAGCTGTGGACGGCGCTGAATCTCTTTTGTCTCAGGCGCTACTGCGTACATTTTCAATAAAAAATGTGCTAAGATATGCCCTCAGTGCAGTCTCCGGGCATTTTTGTAATATGATGATGGATTTTAAGCACAAACCGTACAACAGAAATGGACATTGAGAAAAGGCAGGAAATATTGGGGAGGGATGTGTGAATTCAAAAATGAAACTGGACGATAAGAACAAGTGAGAAGAATAACACAGAATAATATCTATAGCTCAAAGTTTTATTTATTTTTGTTTGTTTGTTTGTTTTTTTAAAGCTGTAACATAACACCAAATGAATGGCTGGATTTGCTCTACATTAACCAAATACTTTAACTGGCTTTTCTGACCGTTAATGCTAACCATTTACACTTTATTAGCGTGCCAAATGCTTATGCTAATCCCATATGCTAATACCTCTATTCGCCTGCATTTAAATCCAAAAGCAATATAATTACTTAATATTCTTTCAGTTACTGGTGCTCCACTACATGTTGAAAGGAAAAAGTTTACAAAAAGTGAAGTTAGAAAAATTCATAAATTGGAAATGAAAGGATGATTGAATATAGTTCTGTCATGATTTAGATCGTTGGTTTTGTTATTTCCTGTTTTATGTTGAAGGTTTGCCTGATGTGTCGTATTCTGCTTTACTTCCTGTTTTTCCCCACCTGTGTCTGATTGATTTCACCTGTTCCTTGTTAGTCTTCTTACCTCTTGTGTCATTCCTGCCTTTGTGAGTGTTTTCTCCATGTTTTCTGACATTTTGGACATTGCTTGTTGTCTCATTGTTGGACTTCTGTTCCCTTGTTTGGATTTTGTTTGCCACATTGGAACTGCACCAGCTCCGCCTTGTTCATCTGAGACTCTTTGTGACAGATTCAACCATTTTGTCCTTTGTCCATCTTTTTTCATTCATGTCATGACAAATGCCAAATGCTCCTTCATTTATGTTCCATATGCTGAATATGGGGAAAAAGGAAAATAGTTGTTTTCCCGTGTTCTAAAACTGGTGCACCATCAGCCTTTGCCCAATTTAGGTAATTTCATTCATTTTTAGAGACACTTAAAGAAACAAAAAAGAGAGAGAGAGAGACAGAGAGAGAGAGAGAGAGACAGAGAGAGAGAGAGAGAGAGAGAGAGATGAAACAAGTATGAGAAGTTTTCATAACATTTCATACATTTGTAGTTGTGTCAGTGACCTTGACAAGAACCCCACATGGGTTAAACACCTGGGATTCCCTACCAGACAGTCAGAGCTGAAGAAGCCCATTGGATGAGAGAAGTTTCTACACCCAAGCTGCCTTTGACTCAACCCTCCTTGGATAACCATGACCTGAAAGACTGAAAATCTGACAAACGCCTCCAGATTTCTTTTGTGTGTGTGCACACAGAGACGAGCCCGAGATTCTGCACCTAATTGGCCATAATGTCTAATTGTCTTGACCAACCACTATTTCAAACAAGACTTACACAGAGAGACAACTTATTAGTCTCAGCTGTGATTCTGTCTGTCATCACAGCTCCAGGTCTCAGAATAAGGATTGCTTGAACAGTGGGAAATCTGCTTTGGCTTTAATTACATTGGTAACAGGGTGATATCACTTTTGACCATACTCCACCACTGCAGGCGCAGTGTCCTCTGGAGAATGGTACAAGCCATGCTGCTGTTATCCTTCTGTAATTCAGCTCTAATAATGCCGCTAAAGTGGTACCAAAATACTCCACAGATTCAAAGAGGAATCTTTTTACCTGCCTTACATTTGTGCTGCCAAGGATATGGGCATCTTCTGTGTGAGCTATTCCCACAGGCCCTGTCCCATTAACCTATCCCATCATGGTGGAGTCTGTAATGCTGCTAATGTGCATTTAGCTGTAGGCTGTTTGAACTAAACATATGCTGCAGCTCAGAAGTGAAAAAGACAGCCATTACCCAAAGGAATGTGTTGACACATGAATGTCCACAGAGCTCAAATAATGCAGTGCTGTTCCTGCAGACTACCATTTGCATGTATGAGCACAGGCTGCGATCATATGTTGCATGTCTCTTTTCATCCCTTTGATTTTCATGATTTTTATAAATGAAGGATATTAGCCCATAAATCTGTTAAAGCAACTCTTTAATTACCATGTATAACCTTTGTACATCTCATTTAAAATAACCCCCGTGATGAAAAACAGCTGATACGACGAGAAGCGGTGATTAATGAAGGCAATGCTCTGCAGCACATATTTAACACATCCAGTATTGACTAGCGAGCTCCTATCATGACTTCAGATCTCGGCAATTAGTTCCTGTTAAAATCAAAAGAGATTCCACTCTGCATCATTATTGCATGGCTTTACGTCAGACAGTGTTTTGGTTTCAGCTGATGGCATCTGTAGAGCTCATCATCAAACCTTGATGGTGTTTGAAACAATCCCATCCCTGCTGCAAGTGAAAATGTAAGTGGCTCTCAGACATCCTCGGATACCTTAAATTACAGCCAGAAAGCTTGATGTTTGATGAGTATGTGCAAGTAAGGCATTCAGTGAAAGCAGTGTTTGAGTTTGAAAGCAGTGTTTGTCGGTGTTTGAAGCAGTGAACATCAGTGTAAAAACATGTATTGATGGGTGTAGATATTTTGCACATGCAGTGTGCAGCATAACATTTTTGTCCCCACTGGCCAATGGATCAGCGTTTTACTGGCAGGATCCCACCTCCACTCCACAGGCCTGGATGGGCCAATCAACTTGTTGGGCTCTGACATTCACTGATGCAATAAAAGCCTAAAAATACAAACACATTATTATTTTTTTGTACATTTCATGATGTGTATATATCCTCATAATTATCCATTTAAATAAAAACTGGTGGATGTGGTTTCCTGAGATTAATTCAACAGGGGTTACACTTTCATGTGAGGATAAAGTGTTCAATAAATCCTTCCATTTTCAGCTGCTTACTGTATCTCAGACAATAATTATATCAGACTAGACACAGTAGTCCAGATGTCCTACCACCCACGTCCCCTGCGAGTAGACTAGTATACTGTGCAATTCCTTTAGTGGTTTCTGCACTAAGAGCTACCTTCTGTAATCAAGGTCTAGTCGATCAAGACACCTGATGTCCTTGCACTGCACCCTTTGGGTCTTTCGAGACTCAAAGCAAATTGTAGAGGTTGTGCAATTGCCTCCGAAATCAATGGAGAGATTAATGGATGGAAACAGAAATAAGTACAAGAAGTGTCTGCACAAGCTATAAATCTTTAGCTTAATCCTGGAAGACAGAAAAAAATAATCTTGTCTCAGGGTCCTACTCGTTTTTTTCTTCTGAGTTTTCAGTTTTTAGCCTTAATCAATGGAACTGTATAGCTCAGTTAATGTTTCAAGATGACAAATCCACACTTTTCCACAATCTGTAGGACTCATTTCATGGATGTGCAGAGACAAACAGAAGGAGAGAAAGCTGCAGGAAAAACAGTAAAACACCCACACAAACACGAGTGGCTGCTGTGGCTTAGGGGTTAAGATGCCAACTCTGAACAGCAACATCCCCAGTTTGAGTGCGACTGATGACCTTCATTGTATCTCCCTCCCTTGTTTTTTTGGGTTCAACATGCCCCAAAAATAATTAGAACCAGTCAGGCTTCACCTACACTGTCAGCATCTGCTGCAAGCTACAGCTAATGTCTGTGTGGAGAGAATAAACTCAGACTGGAGCACTCCAGTGGTTAAATTCAAGCCATGGAAAACACCTTTATTTGTCTCTTTTAAGGTAATGAGCCCACAAGGAAGTGGCCTTGGTTGAGCTCCATGGATCGTTCTGCCGTCAGACACCTGCTTGCAAGCTCCCTTATCCCGCCTGCTTTCAGAATGGGCCCCCGTTCTCCTCAGTATGGGTACATTGCTTTACCTTTGGCTCCTCTTCACATAAGAGCCAATAAATGGCTCTGTCTGGGCCCTCACTGTGGACCAAGAGCTTAATGCTCCTCACACTACAGCTCTCAGGGTCATGAGGGCAGAGAAAACCTCTCCGCTGTGATAAGATGGCAATTCCAGGTCGAGGTTTTATAATTTTTTTGTAAATCCCTTGAATTTTTCTCGCCTTCGTGTGGAGAAAGAGGGTTTAAAAATGGTGGTAAAGCTGAAGAGAGTAAAGACATAATCTCACCGCTGCAGGAGATCCAAATCTCCAACCTGGTTTGACCCAGATCTGAGGAATATGATGATGTAAGAAAGATGCTCTGGGTGCTCAGGAGGTGTGACTGGAGAAAAAGAAACTAATTTCATTTTAAAAACTTCATCAACTCTTTAAACCAAAATGCTGTGGTACTACAGTGTACTTTTCCACTATAGTACAAATATCTTAAAAATACTTCCTGTTACATGCATGAAGAGAACGCCAGCCTTGGAGTGATTGATGTTTGCACGTTAAACCTGGAGACATATTACATATGAATGAATGTAACATTCAAGACCTTGACAGACGTGTCCACACAATGCTGATTAAGCCTATCACCATCAGGTATACCTCCCTGTATTCCACAGTATACATACATTTTTTAATCTGATGTCTGTGGCGATACTCCCACGATGGCGCGCTGGTAGTGATGAGTTTTATGTCAAACAACAATGATTGGCTTGCCACAGCTGAAGGGCGGAGCAACAGTAGTGACCAAGTAGGCTACAGAAACTAGGAGAATGGCGTCATAATGGCGCATTGACAGTGATTGCATAATTATTCAGACTGCCAGATGGGTGAGATAGAATTTTCACACTGCTGGATTAAGAATGGAGCTAATGTCCAGAAGTGATTAGCTCAGCTTTAGGAATGCACAGATCTAATATTTTACCTCCAGATCCTGTTTCTGTTACCTGAAACACAGGGTACAATGGTACTATCGCTCTCTTTTTCCCAGATTAAACATTTACATAATAGCTTTGGGGATGATAAGATAATGTTATGCATCAGGGGATTGCAGTGTCACTCTAAATTGAGTGGAGTGAGTGAGTGAGTGAACATTATGGCAAAATCATTGAATTTTGCAACGATATTGCATATAAAACACCATATCACATCTACTTAACAAGCTTTACATTGCAATTTTACCAACAACTCACTAACAAACATGTTGCATATGTGGTGTTTTGTTGTTTTAATTAAGGCAAATGGGAATGTAAAAACAACCTTTGTTTATCAAATTTAAGGGTAAGATATTCAGGATTTCTGTTGGAGACATTCCTGATTGTGCATTGGAAACAAATGTAAAGAAAAAAGCTAAAATTGTGCTGACCAGTGGTTCTAATGGCATTTCCGGGTCTGCATGTTTCATTTTTGACTCCCAGAAATGTGTGTTGCAAGCAAGAATGATGTCAGTCTTTGTTTGGAAGGTGGAGAGAGATTAGAGGTGGCCTCTCAGGACAAAAGCAGCATCTGATCCTGTTAACCCTCTCGTAATTTATCCACCACGTTGTCAAGAGAGGGTCACAGGCTGATGAGACAGCAGCTGCTCAAAGACTGTTAATCATTAATGTCATCCTCACCTGAGAACCCAAAATGATGAAATGAAAATGAATAAACAATGTTTTGCTTGAACTCTCCTCATTGTGAGCAGTTACCCCACTGCACTCTAATTATTAAGTGCCAAAGTTTCATTGTGTGACACAAATTTGGAAATAAAAGTGTGTGTTAACTGCACCAAGATCAAACAAGCTGGGTGTGAAAGAAAACAGCACGGATAACACAATACTGCAGCCGTGTACAGTGAAACTGCTGGGCAGTAAATAAAGCCTGAAACTCCCTGTGAAGCTGATTCATGCTGTTGCATACTCTCACCAGCTGTTACTCAAAATATTTCAGAGACCTTTTCCATTTAGAAAGCTGTGAATGATGTTCAAACGAACTTTTATCACAACAAACAAAGCCGATCCACACCACAACAATGTTATCAGTGTACCGTACATAGCTGACAGAACCATTTGAGATATTACACTTTATGTCTAGTTGCTGATTACATGGAGTCACACCAAGGGTAGCCATGTATTTCCCTGAATCCTTAATCTTTCAAAGGCACCTTTAAGAAGAAAGGTATTGTTTTTATCAAATTTCAACATTTCAGCACAGGTGCACAGTCCAGACAAAAGCATCAGAACAAAAGAGGAACATTCAGAACGCATGTGGCATTTCCGATGTGCATTGACACTGATAATACGTTCTGCAAAAGATGTGACCTTAAGATTAATGTGAGTGTGTGTGTGGACGTGTATTACTCATGTTGTGGGGACATAAATCTCTTTACACAGTCACACTGTGAGGACTCGCATTCCTCAAGGCGACAAAACGCAAGTCCGTGAAATGTAAATCGTTAAATTTCGGGTGTAGAATATGGTTAGTGTTAGGGTTAGGGTTGGGGTTAGGGTTAGGGTTAGACAAGTAGTGGTTATGGCTGTGTGTAAGTCTCCAGAAAATGAATGTAAGTCTATGTAATGTCTGCTCGTCCTCACCAGAAAAACATCCTGTTAGGTCTGTCCCAGTAGTTTAGAACGATCCACTATTATTAGGCTGTAACCTCGTGTGTTAGTATAAAGAGCAAAAATGTCTGCATGTGGAGGAACGGGGAGTGGATGGATGGGCCAATCAAACGCAGAACTTTCACCCAGGAGGCGACTGTTCATGTCCCATTTGAAGCAAAAATCAACAGTGACCAAACTGCAACCGTTTCACACCATTACCCACATGAAGGACAAAGGTCTAATAGGATGGGGGTCTGGTCCACCTGTCCCTGGTAATCTTCAGTGATGATTTATGTTGTGTTGGGAGTCATTGGCATTTGACCTATTCAGCCATTTAGGTATGCGGGCATGCTGGTCGGGTTGTACAAACATAAACTATACTCTGCAGTGTTGAAT
Organism: Chaetodon auriga; assembly: GCF_051107435.1. Lineage (NCBI taxonomy): Eukaryota > Metazoa > Chordata > Actinopteri > Chaetodontiformes > Chaetodontidae > Chaetodon > Chaetodon auriga. Next base: position 18,735,279 of record NC_135077.1, read on the forward strand.
TTCCAAGTAGAATTAACTCTGATGTCTAAGAGACACAAAATGTTTTTGGTGTCAGACAATGATTGTCTGACTGAAAACCTTCGCTGTTATGACCAACTGCTCAAAGTAATTTAACACAACAACACTGTAAATAACAGGTTTGTGACACTTAAAAGCGAAAAACATTCTTGTTAGACTCTGGAAAAATGTTGATTCAACTCAAGTTTTGAGGCCGTATAATTTGTGGTGTCATTGTGTTCCATTGTATTATATTATAAGGTATTTTCTACCATACACACCTGCTGCACTGGTTTTAAATGAGACTTTTGGCAGCGGAGAAATAACTGAGATCCATCAACTGTTTTAATCAAAGGAAATACTCACAACATATGGGTAGTACATTGAGCATATTCTTTAATATTGGCTGTTGCTTCTCGTTTTGAGATTGGTTTAGCATATGTTCATGTAATTTTCAGCCTCCTTCCATTTATTTTCAGTTGCTAATCTTCTCTGTATTGATTCTGCTATATCATTATAAATTCAGGTTGCAGCATTTAGAGAGCGCTGTGCATAATCTACAGCATATAGACGGTTATTAGATAAGGATGTGCTTCCTGGAAAACCATTAATCTGTGTTTTCCTCAGCCAAACCTTCTCGCCTTCCCAAATTAGCAGAGGCTGACTGGTTAAAGGATGGCAGGTCAAAGTGAACACAGAATATACTGCAGACACACAGAGATCTCTTTGTCCTCTTATATACTTGCAACATGCAGTGCAACCCTAAACACTGACATTTTACGACGGTATTTCTTAAGGCCACTTGCAGAGCCCTAATTAATTAAATGTGTTCGGATTAATTCATTTTCACAATGGGTTAACTCAGCCCCATAGGCAGAGATTAACAAAAAGAATGATTCTGCCAAAATCACAGTGACAACATGGTTTTTTTGTTGTAAACCGGAGGGGAATGTTTTGAGTTTACTTCTGTGACTGTACGAGCACCAAAATATGGAAAATGGTCTCGATTTGTCTGTGTGGTTAGCCAACCAGAAGCCCTCTTTAGGACTGTCTCATCCACTGCGTGAAAACAGTCCCAGATGTTTCCGATAGAAAAGCTCAGGGGAGCAACTCTGTGCTGTTCGGGAAGTTAACCAGACATATTTGCAAAAACAGCTCAGTTTTCAGGCGTGGAAGGGGCTCATTGTTGCCCCTTGTGGGAAAAATGTGGGAAATAGCCGTTAGTGTCTTACGCTCTCCAGCCTCAGGGGGCAGTCATGAGCATATTCTGGCTTGGCGAACCACAATGAAGCAAAAACAACCTTGGACAAGCCACACCAAAGTGTTTCAAAAGAAAAAAAAAAATTCTTTTACAAGAGAAAAGACTTCCAGGATGAGGAATAAGAGCTTGTTTGGCAAAAGCACTTCTGGTCTGAACGGGCCTAGCCATCTGAAAGTCAAACATCACTTATTGTTAACGCTAAACAAATAAGAACTGTCACAACACTTGTTGTAGTCTTAACTTCACTCCCTGCTAGCTTCAATTTAACTGGCTAACATAGCTGATTTCTCTCATAGAGGGTTTCCTCCAGTAATTTCTCTGGAAAGCTGACATTCTCTGTTTTTATATTTATATTCTAAGTTAAATTTAATTCTACTACTGTCCCAGCTTGTCAAATTTAAACACCTCATCACTTTGAAAAAAAAAACAAACTATTTATTAGCATTCAACAGCCAAAGCTCCTCGAAGGCTTTTTGACAGCACAGCAGCAGCAACGACCCGTGGGATAAAAACAAAGTATAAAATCACACTCAGTGGTTGACAATAAAAGTATTACAGAGGGAAAGAGGGACAGGTTGTCACAGTCTATCTCGTCCTCCTCGGTCTCCTCCTGGATGTGTTTCAGCAGCTTCCTGTTTCCATGGCTCCACCGGTTCACATGCTAGTGTCCCAGTCGCCAGCACCCAGCCCTACAGCCCTGTCGCTGGTCTTTGTTCCTGCACTCCAGCCACCGGCCTCCAGAGGGGTCCCACACATGTTGCTGGCCTCCAGAAGGTTTCCACCGTACCGCCTGCCCTCAGTTAGACCTCCAGAGGTGTTCTGCCTTCACCGCCGGCCTCCTGCCTGGCCCTCTGAGGATCCTGTCTTCACCACACCTCCCGGTCGCCTTACTGCCGGCTCTGCCCTTCAGTCCTGTCTCCTACACATCCTCCAAACATGCTCCGCCCTTCAGTCCACCTGCGGTCTCCAGCTCTGCCCCCATCCAGGCCCTCATTTTTCATCTCCCAGACCACTTGCAACTGATACCTTTATCTGGAACCTGTTTCTGCCCGCCTGACCTATGTCTTTAACCTTTTGCCTCTTTGTTGGACTTTGGATTCCTGCCTGCTCCTTATTTGATTTATTTGCTGGTATTGGACTGCTTTCTGGTTTTGACACTCGCCTGCCTCACTTACTCCGTAAGCCTAAGTACCTCAGATTTTATTATTAAATCACTGAACTGTGCCAGATCTGCATTAGTTATTTGCATTTGGGTCCTTTGTCTCCTGTTACCCTGCTTGCACATCAGTTGTGACACAGGTAGAGAGGAGAGAAAAGTGACAGGTAAGTTATCACAAACATCCCTGTGGTTTGAGCATACATTCAACATACATGCGCTCTGGTAACTCAAGCGTAACTAAATTTTAAAGTTGTCATGGGTATTATATTGTGGTTGTCAGTGCAAGCATCCAAGAGGGAGACAGAGAGAGAGGCAGAATGACCAGATGCAACCAGCCAGGCTGGAGTATTGTCAAATTGCACATATAATTGGTATTTCAGGAGGGACTCACTTGACAGCCTCTGCCAAGTGAAAGAAAACAGTGTCAGTGTATCATATGGTGACTGTCAATACTCTCAGAGGAGACAAGAGTGGTTACAATTAAAGCTCTCTGAAGCAATGTTTTAACACAATGAAAAAGGTTCCAGTTCTTCTCACTTGAGTTCAAATTAAGTTTTTAGGTTTAGGGCTGTTCTCCCTGCTTTCAGTTGAGAACTTTCTGTTCGCACTCAGCAGATGACAATTAACATGAAATGATGCTGGTCACCACAGTGCTGTTTGATGAAGCACATTCGGCTTATGGTAGCAGGATGGCTGACCTCAGAGCTGCTGAAGGCTTGCAGTGTACAGAAAAAATGACACTGTTCATAAATGCTGTGAGCACCTCTTTTATATTTATGATAGATTCTGCCCAAAATTTGCATCTTATCTCGTCCTGATCCTCAGCCGCTTGTGTCTGAAGTGATGCTGTTATCTACCGATCGACAAGAGTGCTAACCCCTTCTGGGCTGCAGGTAAGTTAATGCAAATGCAATCTGACCTCTTCTTGAAATCTCATAGGATAGCAGGGTGTGGTTATCAGGGTAGGGGTTTGATTGCTTTCCACCACAGTCGGACAGATGCCACACACGGAGGGGTTGTGGAGGTGTCTGCTTCACCAGAGATCATGCTGATCCCCATGAGAATCAACAGTCCACTCTGTGGCTCCTACCAGCAATCATCCACTTCCTGTTCATTACTGTGGTCCGCCTGCATGCCTGCAAGTCAATTCAGAATACACAAGCCAAATGCGTGCTTACCCACCAATAAATGACAAATGGCCGAGAAAGACTGGAGGTAAAGCAGTGGATCAGTGGAAGTCAAACAACAACAGTGCACAGATCATTTTCACAGGAGTTGGTGGAACAATGAAAATGCCAGTGAATATTGGACTGCACAGGTGGAGAAAAAGAGGTCTCTTATGGGATGTCCATGTTGTTCTAGTTCTGGTCGGTGTGTAAGAGTGGGTAGTAAGAACTTTGATAAGCCAACATGTCCTCCAAAATAAATGACAAATACGTCCCTTGTGTTTGCCTTGTAGAACGTCACATACAGCGAATAAAAATGACTTGTTTAGGTAACGTCCTGAGTGATGATTAGTCAGCTTGCCAAACCCTGGTGACATGATAAGAAGTATGTCATTCATAGTTCACCAGTTGTTGCATTGAGTCTCAAACTGAGTATTTTTGGCGGAAGGACTGCAGGAAATGCAATTACATAATGTGCAATGTTTTCTACCTCCTTTCCAACTTCCAGTTAAAACCTGCACCCTTGAAGGAAATATTTTCTTCCTCAGGGGAAACAGGCATTAACCTTCTCTTTTGTCCCATTATCTTCTTTTGTTGCTGTGGAGCTCCTTTAAAGAGTTTTCAAGGTTGGGAGGAGTAAATATTCACTTTAAGGAATTGGGAGAGACAGGCTTGTGTGTGTGTAATGCGACATTGCTGTCAAGCGTCACCTGAAAGTCCTCTGATTTCGTATCAAGTGAGGAAGAACACATGCACACAAAACACGCACACGCAGATCTGACTGGACTGTTGCAATTATTTCACTTGGTTTGTGTTATTGGGATGAAATTTTCTGAAATACTGACTTGGACTTGCAGTACAAAGGACAGATTGCAGCACTTATTTAATTTTGCAGCCACTGGAAAATAATCAGCCAACCTGCCAGCACTGATGAATGTCAAAATGTAATGGAATCATGACTTCCACAGCGCCTCCATGTTTCCTCTCAGGACCTGCCATCACTGTGTACTTTGCTGTCAAAATGTTGTCCAGTGTTACACACCCAGGCTGCTCCTGAAGGCTACAGCATTGACACTGCCGGTCAAAGATTTCGTCATCTGACTGAACACTCCGTGCGATTAATACATTGGTGAAAAGGCATTTTTTAGACCATTAGTGCATTAGTTAGTTATATATCAATTAACAATGATATAAAACATTAGATTCTCCTATTTGCTTTAAGAAAATGTTTTAAATTAATCATTTAAGGAAATTGTTATCGACTGAATCAGAGATGAGCCCTTTTGCACAGACATTACTAATAACTCAATCTGCAGTGATCCGATATGCACCACTTTTATCAATAAGTCCCGTGAACACACACTCCTCTGTCAAATCTCAGCCACCAGCTTGTCCTGTTGAGACGTTATGATGAATGCATGTAGTCTTGTGGTTTTTTCTGCCCTCTAACCCCCCCCCCCCCCCCCCCATCTGTTTATGTCCTGACACAACAGGACGTGGGATCAGAGCTTCCATTCTTTATCATCCAGTGTTGTCCAATGCAAACAGAATTTCTGGTCGTGTTTCTCCTGGAGGAAGCGGCACACTGAGGCCATCAGCCACGACTTAGGAACGACACTTTGAGTCCTTTTTATTTCCTCTTTCACAAACAATGTGATTGATAAGTGATCTGTTTTTCTGCTCAGTGTCTAAACCACCTTTGGCCACTGGCTTGCTGGGACTTTTATCAACCTCTGTCAGGTAACAGGTAAATGCAGCAACAGTGATGAATGAATCTTAAACTCTGTCCTTTAAGTTTGGAGTCATGCATGCTGTGACGTGTCTGAAGTGCTAGCCGTCATCACATCAGGTCAGCGACGGTGCTGAGCCACTAAGGGATTAATATGAGCAATGGGACGGGACTTCAGACCTCAGAGGTTGTCAGGGATGTAACCAAGGCCAAAACCTTGACCTGTGATACATCTTTTAGTATTTTGAATGGTTCTGAACAAAATTCTGCTGTTAAATAAATGATCATATTAATATTTCTAAGTATTTATGAGTAATCCCAAAGCTCATCTTAAAATGAAGACATTGCATTTGCAATCTTTGCCCCTACTTTTTGGAATAGTCTACTTTTTACTACTTTTTACTATTACAAAGACATTTTAAGCAACACATCTCAAAACTTATATTTGTGCACTTTTCGTAAGTGATGTCTTGTGTTGATGATATTTCTATTTTGTGTATTTTAATTCCAACATCATCATCATCCAAAGTGCAGGAGAGTCCAGACATATAGATTGAGCCACTAGCAGTAAAACATAATTGATCTATTTCATGTAAGATTACAAAATGTCTCATCAAAGAGGCAGAAATGCCAAAATGATGTTTCCAACCAGCAACAGGAAATATTCCTGTGATCATTTAAAGAGCGATTTAACACCCTGTTGAAACCTGACACACACCCTCTACCCCCCTCCCACCGTTCCCCATGATTGCCAGTACCCCCCATTTTCACTGTGTCAAATCATTTCTCCTCTAAAAGTGTCCCCCTGACACATTTCAGCCATTTTCAGAAGTTCTAATGCTTAGATATAACATCTGACGGTCGCCTATAGAATTCATAAAACTCATGCAACCCGAGGCGTCTTTCTCACCGGCTGAAGTTGGAAGCAGTGACAGTGACTTCAGGGGAGAAATAGAGCAACACTGGAGAAACGATTTGACAGAGTGAGGGGGTTGGGGGGGAGTATCACAGAGAGAAAGCGAGAGAGAGAGAGAGAGAGAGAGAGAGAGTCTCCATCTCACTGACGGCCAACATGGTGGTTCAGAGCCGTTTGAGGTGCATGTTTAGCCCAGCAGAGATGCAGCAGAGGCAGGAGAGGCAGTGGGGTGACATAAATATAACACAGACACAATAACAATGATCACTGGTCCCAGGTTAGGTCATAGATTTTTCCAGTTGACAGAATTTCTGGATTTCTTTTCCTAATCCTAACCCTCACCTTCTGGAAAAAAGCAAAATATCCTGATATAGTGCTGTTTATTGTACACAATAAGTAATGTAATAAAGTGAATGCAAGAAAGGGGATTTAGAATTATGTTACTCCTTAAGGTGTCACAAAGAGAATCACCTTCTTATTGCATGATAATCTGTACCACCTTCCCCCAACTCCTCTGCTCTTTGATGACCTCCAGGGATACTGGAATACATGCATAAAAGAGGCCCACCTCCTTAATCTTTTTAATGATCCTGTTCCTATCCTTGAGTGAGATGCACATTGCATTAATGTGAAAATTTATGTATATTAATTCATGTTTTATAATGGAAGTTACCACAAGATTAGAGGGTGTAGGGTCAGCAGTGGCTCAGAAGATGGCAGAATAATCTGACTATTCCAGATTTATATAAACACTGTATTTGTTCATTACTGTAGGTTGGAATTCAAGCATTTCAGCATCAGCTACGCAGGCTGCCATTTCACAGAGGCACAATACATTTTGGAAATCTGGGTTCTGTATGTATTGCTGAAGATAAATCCTCTAGGTGTGCTGTAGAAAATCTCTACTGGATTTTTATTTCATTTTATGCAACCAAAATAAACCCGCAGCTGCAGAGCAAAGCTTCCTGAAATGATCCCTGAGAGGATTATATTGATGTTTCCTTCCAGTAGTTTGTGAAGACCTTTTCTATGTGTTGCTTTTTGATTAAAAAGGAAAAAAAGGAACAATTCTTTTTCCCAAACAAATGAGCAGCTGTTTTTAGCATCAACAGGTGTTAGGCATAGCGTTCACACTTAACACATTAGTACTTGACAATACAACAAAAATGCAGCATAATTACTACAGTTTCAACACAGAAAGGTGGAGAAGTCACATCGCACAATAGTAATGCTTTGTCATTTCCGTGTGTTTTGACTGAGGGTGGAAGGCCCCCAGAATTCACTACAGGTTGTAAAGTGCCTTTTTAACAGCCAGGAATCTCAGCGCCCAGTCATTTGTATTGATCAACAGCACAATCCAGCCCCACATATACATTGTGCTCACTCTGTGCTGTTGGACAGTAAAATCATTTCGTGTATGAATGGCAGGGATGCACAATCAATGTCTCTGCTGACTCAGACGCAGATGCAGATAAAGTACTAAATGCTCCTTCATGTGACCAGTGCAACAGCTTATTCTTCATATTATTGTGCATTGATTGATTCAGGACCTCCACTTTAAATCCAATTAATGTTTAAAGGAATAGTTTGATTTTTGAGACATAAATAAATAAATTATGACGTTGTAGTCAGGAGATGCTTATCTTAGCTTATCTTAGTTTAGCTAAAGATGAAAAAATTCACTTCACTTCCACTCTCTTGCATGGATTAAACGCAGGAGATATAATATAATTAGTGAGATTTAGAGGTTGGACAGACCCAGGCTTGCTGCTTCCCCACGTCTCCAGTCTTTATGCTAAGCTAAGATAATCACATCTTGGCCCCACCTTCATTTTCAATGGACAGACATCATCTAACTCTCAGCAAGACACTATTCCTTTTGATTTCTTCTCAGTGATGCAGACCTCTCAAATAATATTTCTGACATGAAACAGTTAGAGAAATATAAGAACCAGAAAACATGTAAACACCATAAAGGTTTGTCTTCTCATAGTGTATTTCAGGAGATAAGCACATATATTTGAAGTGCTGTATCTGTGAAGAAAAATGCTTGTTAGTCCACAGCGATGAGGAGCAGAACAGGTCCTACGTGACATTAAAACTTAACGATTACCCTCTTCTCAGCCTCGGATGTCATTTGAGGCTGAATATGATGAAGTGATGCAGTCACCCATAATGATCTCGTCTGCCAGAAAAAGTAAGGTGGTGTCAAGTTTAAGATTAAGAAAAGATGTTTTTCTTTAAAGTGGAAGGTGAAATAATGATTACCTTGTAAATTATTATCAATTACATGCTGGTTACTGGAGAGAGATGTCTCATTCTTTAAAACACTAAAGCCAGCAAGAAGCGTGAAATTGTGTTCATTATCTCCATGCACGGTGATGTACGCAGCATATTTCCCTGATTTTTTAATATGAACACTTTGATTATTGGAGATGGTGTCTTTTTGCAAGAAATCTTTTTTGTCATTAGTGAATTGCTTTCTGTGCATTGTTACAGTTCTTAGACACAATCAACAAAATGTCTGTCACGGAAAAACAACACCTGCAATTCAGAAACAATGAGTTGTGGTGTGTAATTTCCAGAAATCCATCATAAAAGACAAATTTCTCTACACTGTGCTCCTGTTGTCTTCACATGCTGCCAGATTTAGACCAACTGAGGAAGGCACTGGTTTCCTCTGATGTCTCTGTCCAGGGGATCTGCTAATGAACTCCTACAGAGAGACATCTGCTTCAGGTATTTTTCCATTTCTCCCTATTGAGCAAGACATACTGGGCTGTACACAGCACCTTATTTGTACAATGTGCACTCTTTAATGTGTTTCTTTAATGTGCCTTCGTATTCATCTGCTCACACAAAGAGCAGCTCTGCAGTGGTCATACAACCATTCCTTGATGAGACCTTTCATCAGGAACCATTTCAAGACCATTTCAATCATCACTTATTAATTCATGATGGGAAAAATGGAGAAAATACTTCTCAGCCACGCTCTGAGACTGCAGCATGGTGGTGTTATAGCTATTTGCTAACATAAGCCAGCAAAAATGCTAATGACGATGGTAACTTTCTCATGTTTAGCAGGTATGATACTGACCATGTTCGCCATATTAGTTTAGCATGCTAACATTAGCTAATTAGCATTAAACACAAAGTACAGGTTAGGCTAAAAGGGATATCATTACTATTTGGTCATAAACAAAGATACCCTGATGATAGCGCTAGAAGCTAAGTTATTCAAATTGATCCTAAGGGTGAAAAGAATGTCTGTGCTAAATTAAACAGTAATCCAACAGGTAGCTGTTGAAATATTTTAGTCTGGACCTGAGAGGTGGACTAAAGGAAAGTTTCCTCCATTTCGCTTCAATGCTACAAGAACCAAAGAAAATGTTTCATAAGGTTTTAAAGTTTTGACATGTTGATGTTAACTTCTTTGTTTTTTTGTCACATTATGAACACTTTGAGGATAAAAAACATCTGTATTTTTATACTGGTTTTAAACTGTGCTGAAGATTATTTTACATAGAGATGATGTCCTTTTTATGTTTATTATTTTAGGCCTGATTTGTTGCTTCATTATAATAACCATATCTGCAAAATCTGATTCCAGCATTAACACCTTCTTTTTTTTTTTTTTCATTTTTCACATGAAAAGTGGGAAGAGATGGAACCATTAAAATACCAAACTGATGAGTCATTAATCAAGATGCATATCAGAGCCAATGAACCTATTTTCACTAATTATGTAATCGACCTTTTGCCAAGAAGAGCTACATGCTGAAACACTCAATTAAAATCAGAGAGGAGTGGACTGATTAAGTTTGGAAAATCTATATAGAAACTTAAGCGCTGACCTTTTGCAGCAGCTAGATTACGTCCCGCATGAAGCCAAAACAAAACAAATCTCATTCATTAAGATTCCTCAAGATTTGCAAAGTGCAAATCTGATCAAAATCTAGTCCAAATTAAAATAATGTGAACATGAAATGGATTGCATTTGGTGGCAGTGGCACCTTTGTTGAAGTATTTGCACATCAAAGTTTAAAGTCTTAAAAACTAAAACCTTTGAAGCAACATAAGGTGAAAAGTTTGATTGTAATTTGTGACATTTCATAAGGTTTGTTTTGATATGTGTGACTGTTGGTTGTCTTCATCTTCCACTTATTGGGGTCCGGGTCGCGGGGCCAGCAGCCTCAGCAAGGACGCCCAGACAGCCCTCTCCCCAGCCACTTCCACCTGCTACATCAGACATAGAGACATTGTCCCTCCAGCTTTGCCTGGGTTTGTTGGTTGTAGCAACAATAATTCAATGTGAAAACCAGTTGTGCAAGTACCATATTTTACATTTCCAGCAGAGGTAAAGCAGATAAAACGTTACACAACGTGAACTCAAACATCATCAAAACATGAGCTGTCAAGTGTCTACGAATTACAGGCAAAAGACTGGTGGATGGATTCTGTGGACAGATTCACTCAGCTGACAAGCTTGTTAAAGGTCCACACATCATCACAGTCTACCAGTTGCTTGCAGTTTGAATTCACTGTAAGTGCTTGTGTTGTACTACAAATACTTGTGGGCTGCTAATTCTGTCATTAACACTGTCGAGCTCCTGTGAAATGTCAAGTAAAGCTGCGTTATGCACCATCACAAAATGTGTTAAAAGTCAACAGAACCCGTCCACCCAAACAGGTGTTTTCACTTACCTGGCCTGATTAGACCTCCTCTTAAGACTGTGTGATTGACACCTCCCTGGTTCTCTCCTTGCACCTGTTGAGGTGGAATAACAATCACACCAGATTCTACCTGGCAAAAGTGACTCACGTGGTGTGGCCAAAAGCAGACAGGACAGGAAACAGTGTAGGGGTTGTATGTATAGCCAGCAGGAAAACCGTCCACAGAGCTGTAAATTACAGCTTCTTACTGAAAACTTTGTCATGGATCTCTTTGTCCTTGCACACACTGCAGCCAAGCAGCATCCCTTCTCTCTCTGCTGTGCAGTTGTATAAACAAGGATATAAAGAATCAATATTTCCTGAATGAGAGCTTAATCCCACCCCCTTGAGATCGTGAAAGTGAAAACTTCTCACCCCGTTCCTCATAAAAATGAACGGGGAGAGAAATCCATCGTGACCGCAGCCTTATTGGTACACTGAGTATAGATGACCTCACAAACTTCTCAGGAAAGTTTCCCCCAACTTCAACCTGAGATTGTTTAGGTTGTTTATGATAAGGCTGCTCCCTCGCATTTTACATTCAGGTTGTTAAAACTCATCTGGCTCAAATGTTTCAAGCTGTGTGAGATCTGTTGTGTGTTACCTACGTCGTCTTCATTTCATTTGCATTTAATAGAAACCCTTCTACCATCATGCCATCACAACATTTGAATGAACTGGGGGTTTTTTGCTTTTATTTAATGTTTTGTGTCATTTTAAGTCAGGCTACTTGTTCCTCTTTTGAACAAGAGTCAATATAACAAGCAATCTGTGTACAACATCCTTCCACTCAGACTCTTCCTCTCTTGCTTTTTGGCCCATCATCTCTTGCTACAATTGTCTCTTTGACATCCTCCCAGAAGATTCCCATCAATACCTACAACTCATCCAGATTGCTGCGCCTCAACTCAGCCTTCATTAGCTGTCCTTCGTCGCTCTCCTCCTTCAGCCTTGGCCGTGGCTGCTCATATCAAAACCCCCTCAGCCCCTTAGTGCTCTGTGTTCTGCCTTCAGAGGCCGCTTAGCTGCCCCCCTACCTGTTATCTCTCCATATAGTCTGAACTCTTCTCCCTCTTGGCACCATCACGTTGAATGAATGACCTTCCTTCTGACCTTCTTGTTGACAACTAATTTTTTCAAGAAAAGACATTTTCTCTTCACTGAATTTATTCTGTTCCCTCTGAGTTTGAAATTACTCTACGAGAATCCCCTTACCTACATGTGAATTTAATGTGACTTTTACAGTTTTAGTTAATTTTGTTTAATTGTGATGCATATTTTATAATGTTGCAAATGATGCGTCTTCTCGTCTGTAAAGTCTGCTGTCCACCTTAACCACGAACAGATTGACTGGCTAACAATGCTGAAAGGCCTGTGTGACAGTTTCAGCTGCATTTATTGGGGTGTCCTTAAAAAAAAAAAAAAAATGATTAAAGTAATGTCTGACTAATGAAAAACAAAAGAAGAAACAAGGAAAAAAGAAATCCAAAATCAAATTTGATGAGCTCACCAGCGGCAAAGACAGCAGTAAACACTGTTACCTCACATGAGACCATGGAAACATGATTGAATATCCACCTTATTAAAAAAAAAAAATCAATGCTTATAGATTGGATTCTATTGTAGAAATTTATCTTGTCAGCCCAGCGGCGTTCTGTCAGTCAGTCTGTGAGCTGGACCACCACTTTCTCTGCCACTACTGAATGGATTGCCATGAAATCTTGCTCAGACATTCCTCAGTCCCTTCCTCTCACGCCACCAACACGTCAAAATTATATATCTCTGCACCAACCAGATGTACTGGCACACAATTTGATGCAAACATTCATGGTCCCCAGAGAATGAATCCTAAAGACTTTGGTGATCCCCAGACCATTACTCTTGCACCACCACGTGGTTTGTGGTTTTGAGTGGAATATTTCAACACCTCATGGATTGGAAGTTGGTGCACATATTCATGTCCCTCTGGGAATGAACTGTAATCACGTTGGTGACCCTTTAACTTTTCATCTGGTTGTCCAATGTCTTGGTGAAGAATTATCATGGTTAGCATGCTAACATTCTGATGTTAGCATTTAGCTCAAGGAACAGCTGTGCAAAAGCAATGTTATACTTGAAAGACTACAACCAACAAATCTAGTGGACACAGACTGGATTCAAACTCAAAGCTCTGTTGTTAAACCAACTAGCTGCGAGAATAATTGAATGTTTGAATTGAATTGAATTCAATAATGACATTTAGAAATTGTTTAATTTGTATCTATATTTGCACTGAAATGCGTTGGTTGAAAAGAAATAGAGTCACATTGAGGGTATTGTTACATAAAATCAACAGTAAAGATATCTTTAAAAATCATATCAAAATAATGAGGCAAATATGAAGGCTGAGATGTCTGCAGATTCATTAAGCTGAGTTTTGCAGATTTCTGCCCTAGTCTGCTTTTCTTTCCTTCTCTAGTTGTGAACATTCATCATCACTGAGGAGAAGGGCTGGACTGGAATAATAATTTTGCCACAGTTATGTATGTGCAGGGAAACAGGGGGTTGGACCCGAATGCAGCACATCAAGCAGGCAAGTGAAGAAACAAAAGTGAGCTCTGATTAAAAAAAAAAAAAAAAAGAAAAAAAAAAACTGATTCCAATCAACAAAACAGTCAGGCAACAAAAACAGAGGAAGCAGGCTGAGGCAAATCCAAGAACAAAGATGAAATACAAAAGCTAAACTAAGAATAAACCAGAATAATACAAGAAACACAGTCAGGACTACTGACAGCAACAAACACAGATGACCTGACAAGTGAAAGAGGGAAACACATGGACTAAATACACAAGAGGCTAATTAACAAATGAAACACAGGTGATACAGATAATAGGCAGGGAAATACACAAAGACAAGAGGTAAAACAAACCCAACACACAGGGAGAGTAACCTTCAAACTAAAACAGGTGTGTGAGTGGCTTGACAGCTGAACAATGGAGGACTGGACAGAGGAGGAACTGAGAACTACAGGCAAACAGTCTGGGAGCAAGACTAAGGCGGATTGAGAGACCTCAGTCGGGTGGACAGCATGGGGGCAACCACATGGTGGAGCAGGTCTGGAGGGTGACCAGGAGGAACAGATAGGAAAAGGAAAAGAAAGAAGAAAGAAGCTCAGGAGATCAACCGGAGGCCAAGATACATGGCAGGACCGCTTGGGACGTTTGTCAGGAGGACATCCAGACAGTTGGGGTGGCTCTTGAGGACAGCCCAGAAGCTGAGCAGATGGTTTGGACTGGAAGGCAAGACATCTATGAGTTCCGGGCAGGAGGCCGGCAGAGAAGATGGAACTGTGAATGCTGGGTAGGAGGATGACAGCAAAGGTGGACACCCTCTGGAAGTTGGCAGCAAAGGCAGAATCCCTCTGCAGGTCAGGTAGGAGACTTGTAGCATGGGCAAAAACCATTCTGGAGACAGTGACAAGACTGGAGATCAGGACTGGAGTCTGTTGAGTGCAGGACCAGAGACCAGTGTCAGGAAATCTGAGCAGGAAGCCAGCAACAGGGCAGCAGGACGGGAAGCCGGTCACAGGGCTGGGAGACTAGCAGATGAGCTGGTGGAGCCAAGGAAATGATAGGCTGCTGAAACACAGCCACAGGAGACTGCAGCTGCACAGGAACTGAAGGGTGCTGCAGCTCAGGTTCAACAGGTTTCTGCAGCACAGATGCAGACTAGAGCGTAGTGGACTCAGAAATGGGGACAGTTCAGGGGCTGGCAGCCTCCAAGCTAAGACCAGCATGGGAGCCGCTGGAGGAATTCAGAATGGCCAGCATGGTCTTTCTAAGATTACCAGCTACAGATAACAGTTCAGCCATACCTGGAGCTTCCAAAAAGCAGGGCTCAGAGTAGATCAGTGTTTCAAAGGAGGATATGACCCTCTGCTTATTCTTAATGTGCATGGTTCTGTTCAAACAAAAGGAGAAATTATCCATGGTGGATCTCACCCCCTCCAGATCCTCCGGTGCTAGGTCTGTTTCTGGTCAGGTCGTACTGTCCCAGGTGTGTATGCAGGGGTGAAGGGAAACAGAGGGCTGGACCCAAATGCAGCACAACAAGCAGACAGGGGAAAGAAAGCAAGATTCAATAAAATAAAGCTGATTTCAGTCAAGACTAAAAAAAAAAAAAAACTGAACTAGGAGCAAAACAGAATACTAAGAGGAACACAGGCAGAAATACAGACAACCTGACAACTGACAGAGGGAAAAAACATGGTCTACATACACAAAAGGCTGAAAATTAAACACAACACAACACACAAGGAGAGAAACCTTCAAAATAAAACAGGAAACAAACTAAACCTAAAATTCTAAGGCTTGAAATCTAATGTGAATTGAGGCTAATAAAACAGTTGGTGTCTTCAGTTTCAAGAGGAAGTCAATTGCGCCTCCATAATTAAGGAAACAGGACAAAATATTTATATAATATATGTAATTTTTGTGCACTTTTGACATGTTTGTTTTGGCATTTCTTCAGAAGCTTCTGTAGCTCTGAGTAACAGTAGGCACGTCCAGCTGATAGAAAGAGTACACAGGTCTTCATTTTCAGTATATGTATTCATATACATAGTTTTCCTCTTTCACCTGCACTTTTTTCTCCACCCCATGCAGTGACCAAATGCTACGTTTCTATGTCCATGCATGCAACCAATCACATGTTCTGACAGGTGGAAATCATACCTTCAGGTTTCAAGCAGGCACGGGGGCTGGCGGTGTGCAGTTGTGACTGACTGTAGGTGCTCCATGCTGTTTTCGCTTTGATTTACCGATTTCATTTTGCGTTTGTACCACTGGCCTGACACTGAAGAGCTGAGGAACACCAGGACATGGGAGGATTGGATCAAATCCAAACATGGGAAATTGACAATGGACACAAGCATACACGATGTGCTAAGTGGTTAATAACAAACAGGAAGGTGACAAATAAGACATCTCAGCATTCCTGCAAACAAACACTGAAGCCACAGTTTGTAAAAGCTCTGGTTAGCATTCAGATGATACAAACATCTTTGAAGCTTTGAGCAGTTTTTGTGTAGGACGCTGAATAATGTCAACAGCAACAAGACTGAATCCAGAACACATGACTTCCAAATACCCTACCAGCCGCTCGCATGGTTTGACTGACCCTGAATGACTTACATTTCACAGGAGGAAGTGGAAGCTTGTTTAATGTCTTTACAGCGCAACATACCGTGAAAGCAAATTCAAAATCAATTTCGGCATCTTACAAGTATTTGCCGGGTAAGTGACTGTCAGAGGACAGAAACAATATTCTGCATGCTTCCATTACCACTTAGGACAAAAATATGCAGTATTCAGCTTCAAAGAAAACCAGTTACTCACTTGCTCTTTTTAAGAGCAGTTGCGAAAGGATATTTTGTTTCTTGCTATTTCATATTTGCGTTTTATCCTTGATCTTACTCAATTTTAGTTTATTTCTTCATGCAAACATCTGACTCATCCCCACATTTCATCCAAAAAATAATAATAAGTACTTCTAAATTTTAGTTTTTAAAATAACAAATTAAATTCTTCACTGAAGTGCTTCATTTATCCTTCAGAGCAGAAAATTTGGGACAGTTTTGCACTTATTCACAGAGGTTTTTCAAAGGTCCTGAACCCCAGCAGAGTAATTAAGAACAGGACACACACGCTTGAAAATGTTTTGAGCATGTTTGAAAACTCATATCCTCCATTAATCACAAACCAAAGCACCAGACAAATGAAATTCTGACCTGATGGTGGTGTTAGATGAAAAGTTAAGAGATCAACAAAGTTATTACAAATCACCCTGAGACGGACATGAATGTGTGCATCAACATTCATGGAACAGTTTTTCCAATATTTCTGGACCAAAGTGGTGGGACCGACCTGCCAACCGGCCAACAGACTGGCATCTCTATCCACAGTGCTGTGCCGCCAGCGTGGCTAAAATTAGAATATCATATGGTGGCAATGGCACAAAACACAAATGACTTTAATTGCCAATAAGCCTCTTAGGTCACATGTTTAGTGGCGATTACGACGCATATCACTGCCAGCATTTGTCACAATAGTTCCTCATAATAATAAACCATCTGCTTCACCTGTTAGTTCACATCAGGATCATCTTTTTCCATTATTGGCCAGATGTTCCCAAAATTAAGAAGCCTTCCCGAAATCACTGGGGACTTTTTAAGCATCCCTTCACTCTTTTCCGGACTGACAGTTATCATTCTGGCTAATGCAACACACACTGTAGGTGCTGCACCTGTTTCTTTTGAACGCATGGATGCAGATCATTTGCAGCAGCCAAAAAAAACCATTTGAAAATAACCACAGCTAGACCTGACCAAACACTTTGTTGGGGCCTGTTGGACTGAGGTCAGGTAGCAATTCTACTTTGTGTGTGAGTATGTGTGTGTGTGTGTGTGTGTGTGTGTTTGTGTGTGTGTGTGTGTGTGTGTGTGTGTGTGCATCACAGAAAAACGCCAGTCGAGGATGAAAAGATGAGGGCGAGAGACCATGTGAATTATTCATCCTCTCCTTCCTGCTACCTTGTGATTACACACCACTAAACTCCTATTTACATCCATTTATAGTTGCCCACAGTTCACAGGTTTTGACCGCAGCTCTTGGAGAGCAATCAGCTTCCTTATTACCTATTACCAACACCAAATATCATGTTTACTGGCTGTCTGTATGATTTCAGAATAGTGATCCTGATGTTTTGATCTCTACCTACTTACACCTCACTCACTTGCAAATCTTGTGTCAGTGCCGTAACAGAGAGGACTGATGGGTGGCAACGGTATAAAAACCTGGGATTAAAGTTTGTATTTTGGACAACATCTCTTGACTTGAAGGTTAATCTGTCTTCCAATGCATCCATGCATTTGTAACAACAGGGCTGGGAGTGCAGGTAACGTGCAACTTGTGGGTGAGCACAGTCACTTTTTTCTTGCAATGATTGACTGACTGGAAAATTGAATTAAAGTCATTTAGCATGGGAAAGGTCATTGCTTTGGTGCTTTGGTGGCTCTGTGATACACTTGAGTGTAGGCCAATATTTGAAAAACTACTGTGACCTTATAGCTGGATGTAGATATTGTATGATCTCTAAAAAAGGGCAACATCTAATATCGTGGAAAGAAAGAAAGAAAGAAAGAAAGAAAGAAAGAAAGAAAGAAAGAAAGAAAACTGAGAACCAATGTTTTAGGAAACATTTTGCAGCACGAAACAGGAATTGTCAAGGCAGGCCATCAACATGACACATAGTGGGCAGAGCAAGGCATTAATAATTCATTGACCCCCGCCGCCTTATTTTCCATTTTCCTGCTCTGTGGCAGAGTTGACTTCATGTCAATACCACATGCCAGAACACACCACCATTCATCAGTGAGCAGTGCACTTCTTGCTCTGGTGGAGAAAATGAAGGACATAAAATCTGTAGCAACCCTACAAAAGATATTTAAGATTGAAAAGAACTAATCGGTCTTGGAGGGCTACTCACCAAGCTGTAAAATGCATCACCATCAGATTAGCATTATTGTACCTTGGTTATAAAAAATGTTGCATACACTTTGATTAACCATCAATCTGATGCACCCTCCAACGAGCAGGTGGCTCAAATCAAACACACCCACAATGCTGCATGACAAACAGGTGTATGCTGAGTCTGGCTATAATGCTAAATGCTAATATGTTCATGGTGAATCCTCCAGCATTGACTTATACATACAGTTTCTGACCTTCTGTGATCAAGGCCTTTCTGCTCTTTGGCAGTCCCTGTAGTAGTTGTGACTGCTGCACGTTCATTCGGCTCAGTGTTTGAGGAGCGCAGCAGGACTATTATGCAATGAGCATGAATGACCACAGAAGTTGAAACTAGAGTTGATTGGACAAGTCTGAATGACATGAGGACAGGTTAGTACAACAACAAAGTCACTGAAAGCTGGAACTCTCAGGTGAGAATGGCAACGTAGCAACATAGCGTAGCTTTGTTTGTGCACTACTTAGCATGTAAAAACTGTGCCACCTTAATTTCTTGCTTAATAAATGTGTTTGTGGTTGCAGCTGCAGTTTATATTGTTGACACATCTCTGTGTTGTCTGCCTTGGTGATGCTTTATTCTTCTGTTAAAATAGCTGGTTATTTAATATATGTGGGTCGATACCGCTTGTTGCATCCAGCCCTTTTAATTATTGTCAGTCACCAGTGTTTAATTGTCTGAGGTTTGTCCTCTTTTCTGGTTAATTCCACTGAGGAAGGCAGCTGTGTATTCATCACTGATAATTATTTGTTTGCACAGGCTGTAAATGTCTGTCTATAGAAAAGGGATGTATTGTGGGTTTGGACATGAGGGCTTGGTGGTGCTGTTCATAATGTAATAGGTCAGTAGTGTTACATTAAATCATACGTGTCAACATCAGCTTTTTAGTGCATGTTCACACAACTAATTTTATTCACACTACAAATACTTTGGCTTAAGTAAAACTCTCTACTACTCCTTCCGTCTGTGCTATTACATCTCACCTTTCTCTGCCTTCAGCAGTGGGCATTTAGAACAGCGATAAACACTTTTGCCTTTAAAAATAATCAGACAGCATGTCTCACAAACCATTTACTTTAAGCATACTAACACCTTTAATCTCTATCCATCAATGTCCAAGAAATACCCAAAAATCTGACCTGCAGTTGTTGGACTTCCCAGACAATGAATGTCCGGAAGAGTAGACTTCCAGGTTTGTCATCTTAGGCCATCTGATTTGTGATCAATACAATCAAGACAAGATTACAGCAGCAGGATGGTTTGAGACATGCTTCACATGACCCCCTAACACTGTAAGACCCTGCTCAATTAACAAGGCTTTAAAAAGGTCTAATCACCAAAATGGTGGGTGGGTGATGCTTCTGTTATTATCTTCTGTATGTGAGTGTGTTATTATGTGTCTCAGTCTGACAGTCAGGCATAAAAGAAATTGAATTTGCCCCTTTTTCTATTTTTGTTGTGGTCAGAGATGGTATCATGTATCAGTCTGGAATTGCTCAAAAAGAAATCATAATTTTGTCTTCTGACGTGAGGATGAATACCAGTCAGAGAAAAGTGTGTGTGCTTGTGTTGGTTCAGATTTATTAGCTGGAAAGTTGCATGTGATCAGAGACAGTTTGAGAACCCTGAGCAGTCTGCATGTGCTGGAGCTATTTTATTCCAAGCATTATTCAAGATTTCTGACATCAGGTGCATTCTTTAAGAATAAAAACTACTTTTTTAAAATAACATTTTAACTCACAATGAGCGCATTTCCCCAGATGTCAAGCTATCCCTTTAAAATCTCTTACCCTTCCAGTGAAAATGCCTAGCTGCTCCTAAAGCATTTGGAGTACATGCTTGGTTTGGTCTCTTTTGAAAGGTAACATCCTGAACTTTGATCTCCAGCAGAATCACTGTAGGTGCTACTGGCATTGAGTAATAGAAGTTGGAACACGCAAGGAGGGAGTTTTTTTCTGCCTGATTTTTTCTTCTTTTCTTTTTTTTTTTTTTTTTTCTTCAAGTAGATCTTGCAGATGACTATATGTGGGACATATTAGCTGGAAAACTACTACTACTGCTTTTTACTACATATCTTGGCTATCTGAGGCCATTTACAATACTTATCACTTCAAATTGTGTGTATTATCACCATTATGACTGAAATCCTTGATTTGAGGTCCCAAAGCTGTGGCATACCAGCGTGTTCAGAATTTTATTGGCTATTTGAAGCATCAGTCATCGGCAAATTCAGCTATGACTGACTCGATCTTCACAGAAGAAGATAAGAACAGACTTCCGTCACAACATACTGTTATTGGCTTTTCTGGTTGCTAGGCAGCATGTGGCAAATCGTCATAATGAGTTACCTCAAAGTTTTATCGATTTTGAAAATGTTTTTTTGTCAGCTGTTGGCATTTATTGTGCCTTCTGTTGTGACTGTATCTTGAAGTGGTTTGCAAGAGTCGATTCAGGAGAATCTAAGCTTTCTAATAGTGTATAATATGTGTCTAAACAGAAACGTAGCGTTCAGTAGAGGGAAAGAAATATAAACAACAAATTCCCATGGGCCATCAGAATGGCAAGCGGTTTTCAGGGATGTCAAAGCAAGGTTATTAAAGCATAGCCACAGCTCACTTTTTCTGCAGAAATGGTGACTACTAAGCTGTTACTAAAAGCAAGGCTATAGGCAAATAGAGAAAAGCTGCATGATTGGTCAACTTTGAGCTTCTGATCAGCTACAGTGCTTAGTGCATTGTCTGTTTAGTATGAGAGAAATAGTGAATCAGTACAAAGAAGCTGCCATCAAAAGCAGCACATTCTCATATCCGCCGTTTCCTGGGTTTCTGTCTGAGCTGGAACACAATAAAGCCTTTTGTTGACTCTAAGTCTTTCAGATTGAATATTACTTTTCCATTGACATTTGTACATACGAGGAAATGTGCCTTCATGTGTAAGAAAAAGCAGAAAGATGCACCGTGCGAGAAATTCAATTTATTTGTTTATGTAAAATGTCATCTTTCGCTCCACAGATCTGCTCGCAACCTCACAGAACAAAGAGGAACTGATTGTAGTTTTCTGTCATGAATCTAAAGTGTGCTTCCTTTCGCAACCTCACTTTTTTTTTTTTTTTCAAATGCAGCACTGTTGACCTGACAAGTGAATTTCAAAAGGCTGAGCAAAGGAGAAATTACCTTTGTAGATTAATTTGATTCATCTCAGTGCATCACAATATCTTTGTAAGAGCACAGATATTAAATAGTCATACTGACACTTCAAGTCAGTGAGAAGAGCGTTTTATGAATATACAAAAGGATCCAATTTGTCACTCTGTCTGATTTCCCCAGAGAGTTGGAGACAAAGTGAAAACTCCATCCTGGCAACAGAAAATTGTAAACATGTCGGGTAATTTTGAACTCGGTGCTGGCTCGAATATGGAGAAGCGAGATCAGCAGTGAGTTTATCAGGTAGCTAGGTGAGCTTATTTATCCTTCATAATTCCCTTTGTTGTCTGTTTGTGGTTTCAAGCTGAATGGGATGTCCTGCAGCAGTAAGCATAAATGTAACACAGTTGGACACATACAGACTATAATCCTTGAAGATGCCTGTTGTCCTGGAAAAGCCCGGTTAATGTTCTCTGTTAGCTCTTAGCATGCTATCACAGGCCTGCAGCATTTGGTACACAGCAGAGACGCTGCGTGCTTAAAGCCCCAGAAAACTTTGTGTCCGAGTATTTTTAGCATTTAATACTCATGACTGCTCGTTCATGCTAAATCCTGATCGGTGCATGAAAGTGAGTGACACCATGTGTTTTGACTGAGCCCTGCTCACTTCAAGCCAATGAGAAGAAGGCACTTCTTTGAGTAGTTTGAGACAGACAGGAAGTCAGATACCAAAACAGTGTAGAGAGTCTGGTTATTTTTCAAAATAAAACACCCCGTGCAGACTCCTGATCATGCATCAAAAATAAACACAAATAAAACAGACAAAAAAACAAACCATTTAACTATGAAGGCTTTTTTGTTTATTTTTGCGTGAAAAAACTGGCAATTCTGTGAATATATTGCCCTCAGGTGTGAAGCATACATGATGAAAACCTTTATCACTTGCATGGACAATAAACTTTAAGTGACCTGTCATCGCCTTTTATCGCTATAGGCTATACAACAACATGACGATTACAAACCAAACCTAGTTTATATTTTCACTTTCTTCTTTTGTCTTCATTGTGATTTAAGCTGTTGACACTGAGAGTTTAAAGAACCAAATGCTGCAATTTTCAACTACATTACAAGCATTTGCCAATAAACAAATCTGTTTAAATGTCAAAAATCTATTTTTGAGAACGCATGAGCAATCTCATCAGCAAGTAGTAGAGGAGTTCTTGAGGATATGATCTAAATCCTAATTCTCTACTCTCTATTATTCCACTTTTTTTAAATCTTATAACCTCCATCCAGACTCCTCTTCTTTGCTTGCTTTAGGAGATGCCACAGCTACCTGCTGACCAATTGTTGTTTTTGATTGTTGTTGCTTTCATGGTCTTGTTTCTTCGGGCATGAAAAAAATATCAGCGTAATACAGTCCTCGTCTCTGATTCCATTCTCGATGGCAGTGATGCAGAAACATGTCGCCGGAGAGCCAGTGAAGCTCTGCATCCTGCCTGCTGCATCCCTGACACGCTGTGTCTGTGTCTGCTGTCTGTATGATTGTGCATGTTGGATGAATGTGTCTGCTGTGATTGTGTGCATCTGGGCCTGCCGGTCTACTCTTCTCTATATGCTTTTCTATTTCACCATCTCTACCTGCCGTCATACATTCTGCTCTTCTGGTTGTCACCTGTTCTGTCGGCGTCCCTGTTTGATGTGGCCAGCTCAATTATTCTACCCTTTCTCTTTTTACTTCATTTCAAAATCAATTAAGTGCTTTTTGTTTTGTTTTTTTTAATATGTTTTGTATGTCAGGTTGTGCTAGGTCGATTAGCTCAGTCTGGAGGCTCACTTTGTCCTTTTAGTACGCTTGTTCATTTGTTTTATTTGATTGTGTGCAAATTATTTGTGATAAAGGCCTGTTTAAACTGGCAAAAATGTCTTTTGGCCACTCGAGGGCAGCGGAAGTGGTTATGGATATGGTTAACTTAGCAAACAGTGGCCTATTTACATGTGCAGCAGATAGAAAGCGACATTATCATTTAATTGGAGGCAATACAGTGTACATCCAGTTTTAAAAGCTTTTTTTTCCCAGAAAACATCTACAGCCCATAAAATATGCTGATAAGAGCAGCAACACAAGCTTGTTATATCCGTAACATTGCACATGCGACAGGTATTTGCTCCATCCTCCACACATCTCCAATCCCCTCCACATTTCAGAAGCAGAGTGTTTTGCCTGCTAAGCTTTGTTGACTTGCTCAGATCATCTGCTCTGCACAAATTGACACACCGTCCATCAAAAAGTCAGTGGGTTTTCTCCGGCGAGCAGACACGTCTGGGACAGCTGGTGGAAATAAGGGATAAGAGTGAACCAAAACAGTTACATTAGCTAAAGGATGCTAAAACAGTCCATGCAGCTGAGGACAGCTGCAGAGTCAGGTGTTAATACTCTGCTTTCATCACCACTAGAGACCCCCATCCCACACAAATAGCCCTGTGCTAATATAAGACTATTGATTACAGGTGAGTGAATATATTACGCTCATGTAGCACCTAGCTAGCCAACCTGTGCAGTGTGTTCAGGGCATGAAGATTAACCAAAACAGACATTTTCTTCCCGAAATGAAAAGGTAAAAATCAGTGTGTTTATACTCCACATCACCGACTGTTGGCTATTACAGTGACCTACTGTCGGGGGGTTGGGGAGGGATCACTCTGCAGTTTAGATTACCACACTGTTCAAATCAGCCTTGCCTTGTCTGTGCTTCAATCATCACACATTGTCCTGACAATTTCACTCATCGCCTGGAGCATCTGACCTCTGACATTACAGCTCTCATGGCTTAATCGTAAGAGACATTAAGCACTTCTGTCTGTTCAGAAGGTTAATATTTCCATTAGAAAGCCATTATTCACCAGCAAGACCCTGAGCTCAAGCCAGTCTGTGCAGAAACACGCCAAATCCGTCTCCTTGCTCTGGAAAGATAATTAGCATGAGAAAGGTTGAGGATGGGATGTCAGAGGCTGATATTCATCACTGAGCCAAGAACAAACTGTGGGCACCATTAAGCATGTCGCTTTGAGGCGATCAAGATTGTGTGTTTGTGTTTTGTAGAGAGAGAGAGGTAGACAGAGGCAGATGCCTGTAGTTTGAGGATGCTAAACATTAAATATGTTCTGCCCTTTGTTGTTCAGCTTGAATAAAGCTCTGCTATTTCCCTAAGTTGTCAGCTAAATTTAGAGAAAACACACACAGGGAGGTAGAGGGCAAGTTCAGGTTTGAATTAAAAGATTTTTTAGCCACCAACAGTGAAACAATAAAACAGTCTGTTAGCAAACAACTGTACTTAAACAGCTTGCAAACAGAGCAATGTTGGCGTTCACTGGAGTCATGTTTCTGTCCACCCGCTCATTTTAGCTGGTTTGGTGCTGCTGGCTGCTGCGGCTGGAAACGAGGTTAATGAGAGGGAACCGAAACAGTAAATTTTCAGGACAGGAAACCAAACCATGAGCTGAAAGTCGCTTAAAAGCTTGTATAGCAGAGGAGAACTGCAGAGCAGGGCGATAATTCTCTGTGGGTTCTTTAAAAAGCCGACAAATAAAGTGCTTATTGAGAGAGATTCCAATAACATTTTGTGCTTAAGAAAGCATTAAATTTGTATTTTTGTATTATTATCTAGAATAGATTATCTGCCATATAAAATGGCATGAGACATGCTATAACAACACCAGGCCTGTATGAAAGATGGAGCCATACTTACCTTCAATAACCAGCAAGTTTAAGCTTTCCATTGTTTGTATGTAGAGTCACAAAATGAAGAGGAAGATCTCAATAAATTAGCTTTCCAGCTCACTGGTTCAGCTTGTTGGCAACACAGAGGGAAAAAGTTAGCAGGAAAGTGTGTCAAATTTCAATGAAGTCCTTTCAAAATTATCATTAATTGGTACAAAGGACAAAACAGAGACAACACAGTATTATGTGTTGTTTTTGTCATATGTTATTAGTATAATACCAGCAGGTACGTTAGAGGGCATTGGTCAGGAGAACTGTTCTTCTCACACATGGTCGCTTTTTGGTGTGATGACAACTTGTAAATGGAGCAGAAACCACCATCCCAGTGATGTCTTAACCCATGTAAATTTCCCAGCAGCAGATGTGCTTTGTTAGCACTTATTTTAGCACATTGTCCTTGAGACAAATCCCATCTGAATAGGGGTTTAATCTTCTCTACTGCAGGTTCTGGGCTTGCAGCCACGCTGCTTCTATATGTATGCGTCATTGTCGGTGTTGACACTCCACCATCAGCTAACAGCTCTGCAGCAGCTGATGTCATACACTCTCTGCAAGATTACATGCCACACCATGACAGTCTCAGGTGTTTTTCAGCCGCACACGCAGACCAAGGAAAAATAACACAACTTGTTTAATGCAAATGCAGATGATACATAAAGCTTTCATGGCCTTCAGGATAATGGCAGTGTGTGTGACTGTTTGTCTACTAAACAGGAGATGTACATCACACAGTGGTGGTTCATTCAAGTGCTAATGAGTCAGTATCTTCTGAATAATAGCATTGCTGAATAACTGAAGCAGCTTGACTTTCCCGTACCGTCTGTTTTAAATACGGAAACATTTTGCATTTTAAATAATATGTTGTTAAAATTTGGTCCTTTTCTCCCCTTTTTCATGCTTTGTAGTCAGGTTAGACATTAGATTTAGATTTTACTGATCAGCACTAACAGCACTCCAGTGTTTTCATTATTAAAGCAAAAATCAACATACGATCAGCTGTCTTGCATAAATATCAGTCAAAGCCATTAGACATTAGAGGAACGCATTTGCATTTGTTTTGGTTTTCCCTGCACTGAATGTAACACTGGATCATGACCTCACCAATACAAACTTAATGTAACTAGAACTAAAGCAAAGGTCTGGTGCCCATTTTACACTTCTTGCAAATTTGTATGGTTTGCTGTTGTAGAAAACGTGTAAAGTGTCCTGATGTTTGAAACCAACACAGGCATATGCTGATATTTGTAGCAGAGGCATAGATATTGGATATATTGCTTTTTTTCCCCTGGAAAAACATTGAAATGCAGCTCAAAGTGCTTTACAACAAAGAAATCCCATGTAGTACCAAGTGCTTCACATAAAAAAGACAGAATAAACATAAAAGTAGGGATGGAAAGTTAAGATAAATAAGACAGATAATAAAACTCACATCATCGTAATGATAAAAATAAGATAAAATAAAGAGAATTCTTAACAAAGCATGGACAATAAAACCCACTGAATAATAATAAGAGGAAACAGAAGATGAAAGTTAAAAATGGAGCGCACAGACAGCATAAAATCAAGTAAAATGCTTCCATTTAAGAGCTACGGCTTTGCAGCTGTACTGGACGGCTGTGTGTGTCGTACTGCTAAGCTGAGAGAGAGCAATCAAGACGGTGCTCTGCACACCACAACGCCTACAGGTTTCCCCCGCGATGGGTGCTTTCTTTGAAAAAGTCCAGGCTAGTTTAAAAGCAATCTAATGGATGAAGGCTTTTAAACTCAGCTGGCCGTCTGTGTGCTGCAGCGGTGGAGTGAATTTCAGCAGCATCAGCGCTGCAGGTTTTGTTGTCTAAATCTGTATAGTAACCACCGCATGGTGGTGTAAAATCTGAGTTTATTAATGATGCATTCGACTCAGTTTGATGGGCTTGACCTGGAACGATTATTTCCACTAAATATAAAGAAGTAATACAATTTTTACAATGTACTGTAATGTAGTTGATAGCATATGTAAATAAAGTTTTCACTGTTTTTTTTAACCTTCTCATTGATTAATCCTGATTACACTTTAACACGCAGAAGCTTTTGTATGAAGCTGTTTATAATCATGCTTAGACTAGATTCACTGTCCAGCATTCAGCTCCACAGGAGGCTGAAAACGTACGTTTAAGTTATAATAAACTGAAAACTGGAACACAAATGAACAGTAGCAACACCTTTGTGTGCTTCACGCTGAATAACAAAAAGCAGTATTTTTTCATTCAGAAATTGATCATTTTTGTAAGATTTTGTTTGCCACCTCAGGTATTGTTTAATTATTAAATCTACATGCATATCAGTAAAGAAATGCAAACAGAAAGGAGGGAGCAGATCAGTATGGAGATACAGATAAAACTCAGCCTCGGCTTTGGGATTTTGCATAAACCAGTAAACACAATTTTCTCCAGAATATTAGATATGGATGCGAATTTGTTTAAATATGCAAAACAATTGTGCGGTCTGAATCGTTGTGCATTACAGTGTCCAAGCAGAGCTTGTCAACAATTCCTCTCATAAGCACTGTGTGCACCTCATGATGTAATAACAGTCAAGCAAAGTCTGTATGAGAAAAGATCACAAATCAAACCCCAGCGTGCAAAGTCACACAGGCACAAAACAGATGAAATATTCTGCACTGATGGAGAGAATCTGGCTCAGTTTGACATGTTTGTCCCTCATGGATCTTAAGTACGAGCGGTCTCTGTAGTCAGGCCGTATAGAATCCACAGGCTCTGTGATGAAACAGCTTCTACACTATATAGTTGTGATGTTAGTGGGCTGACAGAGCAGCGCATACATCGAGTGGCCGCTGTTTCAAAAGTCCTTCAGCGACCACTGGAAGCTCTGAGATGCCTCTCTTGGGAGGGTGTCTGCTGTTGTGGCTGATGTGTGAAGCTCTGTCACTTCAAGAGTAATCACACTGTGCGCCTGCAGCCACTGCATCATCTACCAATATAGCAGCAGCATGTCGTTTGATGGCCCTTGCTGGTAATGGTCTAAAAAATGATTTTCACAACAAAGCAAAAGGTTAAATTAACAGAAAGCTATCGCGTACTTGCACTATGTAAATTAGAGCTTAAATATGTTGAGAGAACATGTTAACATTTCCCCACATGCAGCTCCTTCTGCTCTTATCAGTGTAAACTTTGATTTAGTGCTTTGTTTTTAAAAAGAACAGAGAGAAGAGTCCTCCAACGGCACTTTTAATAAACAAATATCGACATATCCCACAAACAAGTGCATCCACTGCATAAACATGAGGCTTCAGAGTTAGGTCCAGGGACGGTCTTGCACGCTGGCTGTGTAGCTCGGAGTGAGAGC
Source organism: Chaetodon auriga (assembly GCF_051107435.1). Lineage (NCBI taxonomy): Eukaryota > Metazoa > Chordata > Actinopteri > Chaetodontiformes > Chaetodontidae > Chaetodon > Chaetodon auriga. The sequence continues at coordinate 18,764,053 of NC_135077.1, forward strand.
TGGTTACTCGGGTTCCATTACCACCCCAGCGTCTCCATTCTCACTCCCTCTGACAGGCGGGAATGAAAGCTCGGGTACTCAGTGCTGCAGGGCCCGGCAGGGAAAGAGAGTGCTGCTCTGTGGTGGAGGGAGAGTGACAGCGGGTCGCTTGGAGCACCGCAGGGGATGCGGAAGCTGGGAACAAGGTGTGTGTGTGTGTGTGTGTGTGTGTGTGTGTGTGTGTGTGTGTGTGTGTGTGTGTGTGTGTGTGTGTGTGCGTGTGTGTCTCAGAGAGAGAACGAAAGGCAAGAAGGTGGTGGGAGAGAGCGAGAGACTGCTCGCAGCCAGTGACATCGGAGAACTGAGTGTCCATGTGCCATCTTTGCATGCCATCGTGAGAATGGGAAGCTGCATTCCTTCAAGGATGGTCGTTCTGGTGAAGACTGGAATTACATAATGCACACAAGAGGAGAACGGAAGAGAAGATGTTATTGACTGTAGAGAAGATCAGGTGGCCACTTTGTAAATGTGTTATCATACACCACCATACATACACCAGTGTTACTTCTGCAAGGCTAACGGGCCTCATGGCAAAGCTTTAAGTGGCGTCTGACACACTGAGTGAATCTGCACCTCACGATTTACATACAGTGCCAACTTTCACTGCCACGGCAGGAAGCAATGTGCCCTAAGCTTAACATGCCGCAGTCTTCATGCACAGACATTGTAGAAAGTGACTATTTTAACAACGCTGGCTCTCAGTGAGGTTTGCTCGTAGGAGTGTTTCAAGTCAGATCCGTTGAACTTTCTTAACTGGACAAACTTACGTACGTAAGTAAATTGCTCATTTCAGCCTGATTAATGCCACCTGTTAATGAGGAGGTGCACACGGGTGAGATTTGATCATTAGCATGATTGGAGCTCTTGAAATTGCCATTTAAACCTACCTGTTTGTGTTCTGTTTGCAGGCGAATTTCATTTACCGAAAAGTAAACAGAGTCAAAAGAAGAATTTCATGCTGTAGTGCTTCAAGTCGTCCTGTCAGACATCAGCAGACACTGAGACAAGTTTAATAGTGTCAATAGTCGCATTGGAAGACCTGGAACAATTAGGAAATATTAATAAGTACAGCTGTCAGCTGTGTCATCGAAGCAGTGCTGCACTGTGACAGATATAAAGAGGGAATGAATTACCATGAAGTTAGAAGCTATAAAACATCTTTCTAAAACAAAGCAGTCTATAAGGATACAAGAGAATATTATAGCGCATGGTAGGTGATGTACAGTATGTGAAAACGAGGACGATCATTCATTCCTTTCTTTTCTTATCGAAGAGAATCTTCAAATCACTCGTGCATGCCCTTTAAAAATGTATTAAAGGTTCTTGCATGAGGCCATGTTATCACATGCACATACTAATATCATAATGCAGACAAAACCCACACACTTTACGGCATCAGATAATCAAAGACCTGCATTGTTCATCATCATTCAACAAGATGACAGTAGACTATAACTGTAAAATATAATATACATTATAGTATTAAAATACCTGCTGCAGTCTATTTACTTCTACTTTCAGCACCAGTTAACACGTGTGTCATTGAATTATGAGGAGCAAAAGAGCAGCTGCAGTGGTGAATGTGAGTGAATAAGAACCTGCATCATCCCCTAGTCATTGTAAACTTGAATATTTATATAAGTATTAATTTAAGTGAAACACTAAAGCTGGTAACACAAAACAAGAACTGTGCAAGAAATATACAGGTACACTTCACTGACTACCATTGGCTCAAAGTTTGTGTTCTACAGATCGTACTTTCAAAATGAAAGTCAAGCTAACTGATAAGCTACTTCAGCAGGAGAGATATTTCTTCTTTATCTGTTAGCCTGTACGAGACAAACAGGAAGACCACAGTGTCAGTTTCAAAGGCAGATTTAAGATTTCAGCCTTCCTTTGGTGTCCAGTGAACTGGTGTGTTTTAGCACATCGCTGCCACCTCGATCACTGACCTGTAAACGCCAGTGGACACTGAACTTCAAACTGTGATTACAGAAATCTTTAAGTAGCCTTTAACCTTGAAGTTACCTGTAAGTTTGTAAGTTTGTCTTCTGATGAAGTAAAAAGAACAAAAATACGAGAAACATTTTTGACTGTGAGACCAGAATATCACTTTCCCCCATAAGAACTAGGGAGAAGAGTACATTTCTTAAAGTATTACATATATGCATAAATAGCAGCTGAAGGAGCACTTTGACTTGGAAAAAAAATACAATTCTAAAATAGTGCAGCCGTATGAAAGAGGCCAATATTCTCAGATAAGAGACCAGTAAAGAAAAGAGTGGTCTTATACCAATTACATAGCATGTGATCCCACCAGGAATAATGGAAACCTAAAATACCCTATAATAATACACCTCTAGAACATCCAAGGCAATTAAATGAGAACAAAAAACAGAGTGCTACAGAGAGGAAAAAGAGCAAAGTCTATCTTGGAAATGGGGAGGTTTGATAATCAAGATGATAACATGGAAACAGCATCATGTAAGGACTGAAGTAGAAAAATTGTAACCATAATGCATTCTCAAATGCTGATGCATAACTGCTCGTTCACCTACTGCAATTTCACATTTTCCAAACCATCACAAGCATTTTGCCATGAGCAGGGAGACATTTGTCCTGCTGTTTGATACAGTCTGCTGGATGTCAAGAATAAATTCCATGTCATAAAACTAAAGAACAACAACACAACAGTATTGCTTTCCCCAGTTCCCCAAAACTTTAAATATTTTATTATTGTTTCAGCTTCAGCCTTGGATATAAAATGCTTACCCTAAGAATGATTAAGCACTCAGTCTGCTGTTTGTCACTGATAGATGCCCTCCACAAGGACCAAAAACAGAACCCCCTTCGCACCTCAGCACGGCTGCACTGAATAATGTACAGGAGGAGCACGTGGTAATCTGTGGTGGGTGAATTAAAAGCGGACTTTGCTTCACTGGAGACAAAAATGGATAAAGTCAAAATGCAGAAAGGACTTGAACCTGGAACTTGGATCTAGAAGTACGTGACTGCATCCACATCATCATTGGAATCAGGTCTATCTTCTATCATTAATGAACCACAGAGACAGTTACAAGCACTTGGTCACAATGATTAGCCTAGGGGTTGTTGAGGAGCATGTAGTTCAAAATAAATGAAAATAAATTACATATAGAATAAAAAACACTAACTTTTAATTTTACTTGTTGGTAAGATGACTGCAGCATATTTTTGTTTAGGTTAATTAAGTGGAGATTAAAGCAGATATGGTCACTGCAGCCCGTCCTCACTAGGAAAACATCAGTATACGCCATCTCTACAAGGAGGTTATTAAGACACATACTTAGGTCTATTGTTTGGCTGTGGCCTCTCGTGTTGGTGATGTGTTGTCCACCCGCACAGGGTCAACAAATGCAAATTAGCTAACCTTGGTGCAATTACTTTTAATTGAGCACTGTCCCTGCAAAACAAACATTAAAATGAATAAATGTAGGAAATCTCTAGTCTGAAACTATGTAGAGTTCCTAAGAACTTAGGAAATACTTTGCTTCCATGGATTTATGGGATGCTGGTGCAACCCAACGATGCTGTACGCTGGCTCATAGTGCAGTGCAGGATTTAGTGGTTGGTGATTTAGCTAAGGGGCCACCAAAAAGCAATATAGTGGTATCTTAACATCAGTTCCAAGCAGGTGACCAGATACAGCTGGAGTTATTTTTCCTTTGTATGTTTGCACCACATAAGCGCCTAACAGGTGCAGTTTAAATGTACTGATGAAGATGGAAGCGTAAACAAAGAAAGGTTTACTAAAGTGTCAAAGAAAAGGTTAAGGAGCAAAAGTGTATAAACTACACGACAAAGATGTTCTTTTTCATTTTGAAGAGGACAAACACTCATTTCAAGCATTTCCAGAGAGGTGGTGCAGAGTTGCCTGCAGTACCAGTCACCAGTGTGGCGGGCATGTGTTGGTTATGTTTTCAGATCACATCAACCTCATCTGTTGGAGAAAGGTTATCCGTCCCCCTGTTGAGCAGACAGAGTGGCATGTGATAGACTCTAGCTTCTGTGAGCGTCTACTCAGGCCTGGAGACGCTGGCATGTGGTCAAGTCAGTCAACCTGTTTGCATCAACACGATAATCAATAGTGTCAGCGACGTCTCTGGTCTCCTCGGTGCTCTCTGCTGTCACACACAGTCACCCTGACACCCATATTGTTATGTGACCAGCAGCGATGCCGGCTGGTGGTTCACAGGCTGAGTTTTATCAGCCAGACACAGTTACAAGGAAAAGGTCACGATAACACACCTGCAAGACATGCAACCAGTTTCTTCCTCAGCATGTCAGTCAAGAACATGGTATCTCACATGTAGGTTTGTTCAAAGCAGTAATCCTTCAAGGTAACAGCTTTCAATTATCCCTCTTTTTCTTGGTGTGTGGACGTCCCACTCTTCCTGAATTCAAAATGCATTCCCTGTTTTCTGAATCTTGACCATGCTGACAGCTTAAATTTATCCCTACAAGATGCTGATGAATGGTGTGTAACTTCGGAGGGACTGAAATATCCCTTGGACACGCCTACACTGATTTATGATGCTCAGTGTATTCTTGGAGTTTTTTTGTGTGATGAAGTGCTGTAATTTACCTTTTGTTGTACCCACTTTCACTCAACCTGCCTCATCTACTCCTACTTCAGCCAGTGATTTCCTGCTTAAAGCTGAATTGACTTTCAACGAGCCTCAGAAAGTGGCTGCGTGTCAATTTGCTGCTGTGAGTTGTTGTGACCAGATTAAAGTTAGCCTGATATTGGACAGTTTATGGAAACATTTTACTACCAGCAGGTTTTGTAAATTATTCTTTCTTCCTGTCAGTAATCGAGATAGCCCAGATACAGTCCGCAAGCTGAAATGCGTTGATCCGACCATAAAGTTGTTCTTTATGCTAGAAGTGTTGCTGCAGTTTTGATCAGTGGGGATTTACTTGTTTGGTTTGTGTTTTGTTGGAGGTCAGTAAATTTCTTCTTTCTTCTTATGAGTCTTGAACATCAGTGCAAATAGTGAGCTGTGAGGCCATAGCTGTTTGATCCAGAGGACCTGTTAAATTCAATTTTAGTTGTGCTGGAAATCTCTTATTTTTGGCTAATTATCCACACTAACTCACAGCATAATAAGATCTGCAGCCATGCTCGACTCGACTAAGCTAATGTTATCAGCACACAAATATGTCACAATAACAGTTCTGACATGTTGACGTTTATGAAGTATAATGTTCATGATTGTTGCTGGATTAGGTTAACAAGTTAGTATGCTAACATTTGCTAACCAGCACAAATTACAGCAGAGGCTGATGGGAATAACCTGATGATGCACAAGTGGAAAAATCAAGGGGATATGAAAAAAAAAAAACTTTGACCTGCCGGTGGCACTACATGATGAGTCATTAGCATTTATCCTCTGGGGACCATGAATGTCTGTGTCCAATTTTATGGCAATCCATCCAATGGTTGAAGAGATATGACTCAAAGCCAAAGTTGTTAATCTATCACGGTGGCATGACATAAAAATCAGGGTATCATCACAATATGTGTCATTCATCCTCTGAGCACCATGAATATTTGCACAAAATCTCATTGCAATTCTTGATAAAACTGTTAGTTTCACCAAGAGGCTCGGACTGACTACACACAGCTAAAATATAATTTGATATTCAGTGCAACAAAACATAAACAGCCTCTGAACATTTCCATCTGTTATCTGTCAAAACACATGGGTTCATTATAGGGGAGCATTCCATGTTTGTGTTCAAAGAGGGATATTAATATATCATAATATATATTTTAATTAGAAACCTGACCGAGAACACCATATGTTCCTGGTTTGCTGAAATTACAGTGGTTGATGAGCGTGATGGGAACCTCTGACACATGCCTGCATTACAAATAAACGTTAAGCTCACAATGGAGTTTCTGACCTGAGAGGGTGTTCATACTGGCTCACACTTTCCCACATGCTTTTATTTTGGAAGACAAGGCTTGATGATGGTCATATGAAGCTGTGATGGAAGTGTTGTCATGGCTTTGCAATGTATTTGATGATGTGATGAGATCATGTGTGGTACTTACTGTGGGGGCTGTTGAGACCACTTCAGACAAGTCCAACCAAAAATCTAAAGTCCGAGAGTCCAAAAGGGCTCAAGACAACGCCAAGACAGAGAGGAAACAATACCTCATAGTGTTGTATTACTGCTGTAAGAGGGTTAGTGGTGATATGAGTTCAATCACTCAGAAAGTCATTTGACTTTAGGAAATTATGTTATTTTCTTGCATTGTGATCACAACTCACATTAGAAACAAACTGTTGTTGCTCAGTGCTGCAAGCTAAGCATGAAAAATATGGACACAGTCAAGAATTAAGACTGTGAGACCGAGACATGTCAGTCAAAACAGCCACGAGACTTAGAGTCCAAGAAAGAAATAACATCTTGAGACTCTGACTGGAGGACTGCAGCTCTGCCCACTGTACCAACTAATTTATTAACATTAATGCAAGACTCATTTGCCATCTTTCATCCTTGTATTTGCACTCTGCAAATTGATCATTTAAACAAAGAGGATTTACTTGATGTTTGAGCAAACAATAACTCAAGCTGCAGTGTATTTTAAAGCCTCACAGAAGTGATTACGTGTGATAGCGTTTTACACAGGCTGCTGTATCTCTCAAAGCAGGAAGTAGATATATTATGTAGCAGCACTGCATTCACATGTAACATATTCTTACTGACTTATCTGCAGTTTTTCACATGTTTTTTTCACCAGAGGGCTCAAATTTCCACAACACACTTGTGGACTATAAGTTGCATATTGAACCACAATCCACACTTTCCTCCCTTCAGCAGATAAATGTGAAATAAATCTAGGACTATCAAACACTGCACATATGTTATTGTGCACTGTGAAGGTAAAACATTCAAGTCAAGGAACAATGGAAAAAAAACACATATTTGACTGGAGGGGGCCTGTAAAAGTCATCATAAAACTTCAGTGTAAGGAATAAGGATGGCAATTTTCCATTTATTTGTCGTTTGCAACAAATCAGAGACCAAAAACCAGCAGTTCCTCAGGCGATGACTGAATACATTCAAACTTTCCTGCCCTGTCTGTGGCACTGAGCCCACTGGTTCCCACTGCCATTACAAAAGGAGCGAAATAATTTGGTAAAACAGCTGGGCGCTGTGGAAAAAACATGCCTCAAACAGGAGTAAACAATGCATTTGCTGAGGATCATTTTGAACTTTGATGCACTGGTAAGCATGGTGTATGTATGTAAATGTGAAAATCAACTATATATATGTACATTACATATAAGATTGTAAGAATACTGATGCCATGAATTATAGCATTGCCATATTGAATTGCACATGAGAAAAATACTGTTGCCTAAAACAAAACAGTAGGTTTGTGATGTTGTAATGGGAAACAACATCAACACAAAGCTATGTTAAATAATGCTGGAGTTAAATAGTCTGACAGCTGTTGGTATGAAGGACCTGTGGTAGTGTTATTTCTTGTGAAGGTGTGGCTCACTGATGTGTTTTTAATAGCTTTTAAACAACAGTGTGCACAGAAGAATAAACTTTCAAGGTATTGGTTGCATAGACGACAGTATGAATCCATTAATTGTTGGTTTTAGTGGGATTTGTTGACAACGAGAACAACATACCATATCTCCATATTTACCCTTTGAACTGTTATCTAATAGAGGTGTTATCACATCAACAATCCTTGTCTTAGACACTCAAAGTAGACTTCTTATACGGTACCTTGGTTATGAAAGTACTATAAAATTGAGTGCAAAGCCTGCCATGGGTATAGTGTTGCCTCTTGTATTGCCAGTCTTCAGACTTACTATTTTTAACTTGGCCTGACATCAGAAATACAAAAACTGTCACAAGATGAAGCAGTTTTTTTGTGTGATCTGACGCCCACAACCTGTTCAACAGTGATGATTAAATGTCCAGTGTGGAGGATTTAGCAGCATCTGGCAATGAAGTTGTATATTGCTACCAGCTGAATACCCCTCACCGTACCCTCCCTTGGCTCTGCAGAGCCAGTGTTTGGTTTGTCCATTCTGGGCTACTGTAGAAACATGGCAGAAGAGGCCCCATGCAGACACAATGGGCTCTTTCTGAGGTGACAAAAACACAATGATTCTGATTTTCAGATGATTATACAATAATGAGAACCTAACTATGAATTATGAACTCCCCTAAATCCTTCACACTGAACCTTTAAGACAAATAAGGATGCTGCACATCATTATCAGCATTTGTTGCCAACTGTTTCCTTAATCATCTGTGCTTTTCAGGGACAGTTAATTACTCATGAATGTGAATGCGTTCATCATTGGAAAACTGCATGCGTCTGCTTTCTTTCCTCAGCAGTGCTTTCTGCAGCATTCCTTCGCCTCTACAAACTTTTTATTTTTAGTAGATGTTTTTCCCCATTTTCCGCTGTTTGTTTGTTTGCGTATCACCTTTTGAGGCCGTTTCCACTCGGGATTCCTCACACGAATGCTGTTATCAACATTTTTCATGATGACTTCTCTCAGAAAAAGGAGAGATAAGGCTTCAATATTTCTCCTGTTCGTTAATCAGACCGAGGCAGCCTTCCCCCACCATCCTCACCCACAGAGGAAAGGGGAGAGGCAGACAGAGTCAATAACATCCGTAGGTTGCTTTACTGTGGTGTTGCTAATTAGTTCATCCTGATGGTTGTCATTAATCTGCTACTGGCATCATTTACAGTCGGCATGCCGCATTGCTCGATAGCTGGGCAGTGAATGTGGGCTGCATAACACACCCTACACTCTAAATGCAAATTTCCCAGAGGAAAGATATGCTGGTGGCGACTGAATAAAACTGATCACTTTTGTGCGCGGGGCTTGGCTTTGCTGTGTGGCTGTGAGGACCATCGTATTTTCCTTTTTATCGTCATGCTGTACAGAACAGTCAGAAAGTATTAGGGCACTGACACATATTTCATTGTTTTGGCTCTGTATTCCAGCACTTTGGAGTTCAAATTAAACAACTACTGTAGTGAGGTTAGAGTGATGACTCTCCGCTTCAATTTGAGGGTGTTTACTTCCATATGAGATTAATAGTGTAGGAATTGTGTTTTAATACACAGCAGCCTCATTTAAGGGGAGAGAAAGTAATTGAACAAGTTAACATAAACTTAAAGGCCTCATATTTAATGTTTGGTGTCAAATAGTTTATAGTCAGTGACTTTCTGAGTTCTTCCAGTATGTGCTGTAGTTACACCTTTAATTCAGTTTTGGTAGTAAAATACAAGACACCAGCATACACCCTGTTAAAAGTTAGTATTTATTTATCATATATCCAAAAAGACTCTCAGTCATCCAGGTCATGGTTATCCAAGGACTGTTAAATCAAAGGCAGCTGGACTTGGATGTAGAGGCTTGAAAAAACTAAATTTCCCCGGTGTGGGATCCAATAAAGTCCTTTTTGCCTCTCATCCAAGGGCCTCCCTCAGTTCTGATTGGCTGCTGGGGAGTCCCAGGTATTTAACTTCTGTGAGGTCGTTATCACGGTCATTGAAGCCACTTGGGTGAGGCTGGTTGTGTGAACGACGGTCGTTGAGGTCGACTGTAAAAAGTTCAATCTCATGAGAGGGGATGAAGGACAGCAGGTGGGGAATAAGTGGTGTCATAGACCTCCTCCTCTGCTGAGGGATGGTCTATTTTTACGTAAATAGGAATGAAGGAGGCCATCTTTGGTGGTTTGAACGAGCACTGAAGGAGGATGTTTACATAAAAATAGAGAAGCCAGAGGAGGAGATCTACGCTGCCGCTTATCCCCCACATGTAATACTTTCCGCTCATCCCTTCCCAGGAGATTTAACTTTATCTTTTCACAGTCGGCCTCATGTGACAACTTTAACGACTGTCGTTCACACAGCCATCTTCACCCAAGCGGATTCAACGACTGTGATAACGACCCCACAGAGGTTAAATACATGGGTCTCCCACAAGTCAGTTAGAACTGAAGAAGCTACTTGAGGGGTGAAAAGTTTTCTACAATGAAGTCCAGTTGTCCTAAAAACAAGCCTCCTTGGACAGATTTCTAAGATATTTATGGAGCTGTCTGACCACCATTTGTAATCAATTCAACATTTGTGAAAATGACCTTTCAGACTGCAGCTGACTCCCAGTCTTTAGTTGCTGTTTGTTTGTGCGTAGTATGGAATTGGCTTGCAACCACCTGTTATAAGCACTATCCATGCTGCCCTGGTTTAAACATATCAATCAAGTAATGGTCTCCACCAGTAGAATCTCTTTGTTGAAAATCTTCCACAGTTTAAATATAGATTAACATGACAGCACTCTGGAAGATTATTACGCTATTGATGATCTATTAGTTGGTCATCAAAACTTTCCATTGTTGTTCAGAGCCTGCTGCTGAGCTGATACAGTGTAGTACCCCCCAGCATTCACGTCCTAATTAAACTGTATCTTCCGGATGGCACTAATTTCCCAGGAAGCATCCAAAACTCACTCACTGAAAGATTGCGTTCTGCTGTGTAGCCATCATGCACAGTCAAACACCAAGATAAAAGCATATTATCAGGGTTCTTAGCTGAACAAAGCATTCTTACTGGCATGCCCACAGATGAGTGACCAGGTATCTACACAATCAGTCACTATCTTTGGGTGTTTCATGTGCTCCATTGCAGCACTTGTTCGGAGTCTTAACTTTATATTTTGGACAAATGTCCAGCTGCAGACTCCCAAATCGGGAATGAATAAAATGTCAATGTCTTCAGTGTTTTTGCTCTTTCTGTGTTATTTAACACTGTCCTCATCAAGATTTTCACGTGTCCTTTTAGATGCAAATTTCTTTAAGAAAAATGTCAGATGATGTCGATAAAGACCAAGAAAGTCCACGTTTGGAGGACACTGTGGAGGATGGATGGGTCAAACAGAGGACTTTGGAGACTGGTGTTTGTGTCCTGTGTGAAGCCAAAAGTCAACACTGACTTAACTTATCTCACGTACGTAAGTTAACGTACTTATTTAACCCAAACTATGGCCTTTCATAAACCAAACCAAGCAGTTTTGGTGCCTAAACCTAAACAAAAAGTGACTGTTTCACAACGTTTACCACGTTTCTTATTGTTACCATGACGCGCAAAAAGCTTGAAATGCAGAGACACTACACGGAAAATGTCCTTAAAAGTGGTGTGATATTTATAGGCCATCCCATGAGAATACCCCAATATGTAATCCTGTCTGAGTTTTAACTTGTTCTTCCCAGATACATCACTTAACAGCATTTTCTCTTTATATTAACACAAAATACAATAAATTGCTGCTAAACAAGTTTAGTTTGCAGATGAGTTGTACATAAATGTCATTTCTAGGAGACAGGGTTGCAATATGGATGTGGACACCGTCAAACCCTTAAAGCTGAAAGTCAACACTGTACCCTCATTGTCATTGTTTCCTTTTTAAATGCAATGCGCTGGAGAAGAGCCAAAACAATAAAAGATATCATTGTCCTAATACCTCCTGACTGTACTGTGCAGGACATAAGACTTTGAGGAAAGTCAATGTCAGACGGCAAACAAAACAAACGTGTGGATGTCTCACTCCTACATCAAATTCCAATGCAATGATAGGATTGCACTGAGCATCTACTATGAAATATTTGCAGATATTATGGGCAGAGTTTGGCTTGGCATTGACAATTTGGTACCAGCTGGTGTAGACACAGTGTCTGTGTGGCGCGGACCTTGTCAGCACTGATGACAGTTAGGGTTGACAAGTTCCCAGAATCAGCCTGAAAGTTTCACAGCATCTGTGACTTCCTCTGTCTGTGGAGAATTTGTCATGGGTGATTGCCTTAGTGGCAGTATTAACAGACATCACTGCCCTCCCCCCCAATGGCGGTATGAGTTTCCTTTGATGCAAATATTCACTGAGCACATGAAGGAAATCCATTTTCTCTCACACAGACCCCATACTGACACGTCTCGAAAAAACTAGAGACTTGCTCTTCCCAGGAGAGGCTCAGTTCAGGAGGGAGAGGAGAATAGACAGACATGACCTTCTTCCTCAGCACTGCTTTGCTGTAGCCTGGGGATCCTGTCAACATAAACTCTAACAAAGACACTGGTAGCTTCAATCCAACTTTGTATTTTTAGTCACCTCACTGAAAAATATGCTTATCAGTTCATGTGAAACTGAGGAGAAAGTTGATTCTGGGTACCCTTAAAAACCATGTAATTCTGAATCCTTCTGAAAACTGATCCTGAACTGCTGGATGCAGCTGTCAGGTCGATGAATTGCTATGGAAAAGAATATGGTGAAATGTATAAGCTAATGTTTTGAAGCATTTGAGTCTTGACTCAGACATGAAAAGACGAAGTCAACACTTGTCGGATTGACTTTTAGAGGTTTTATGGAAGGATAATAGTCATGACATCTGTTTTTTTAGCTCAGGGTCCAAGAAATGATTATATTTATTGTCAGCTGACTTCCACAAAACATAAATTTAAAATCTCATCAAATTGAGGCTGTAGTAAGTACAGTCAGCAGCCAATTAGCTCGGCTTAGCATGAAGTATTAGCGAAGCAAGAGGAAAAGCACGTCTACCAGCACGTCTAAAGCCTAACAATGAGGATGTCATAACATGAAAACTAAACAAAAGGACCTGAACATATTTGCTATGCTGTTTAATCTGGACCCAGCTGCAAAGCAACAACCTACAACTGTGAGCAGCTCCGTTCAGGACTGACTGATCCAAACCTGGAAAACCAGCTGTGAGTGGAAGCATCATCATCACTACCATCTGACGGCAAACGCCTTGCCAGAGAGAAGCAGTTCCACCAATGGCAGAGGTTAGCATGATATACAGTGTACATGTCCAATAATTTAGCATGGAAGGATCATATCATCATGTCATAAAAACGGAAATAGCCCTTGATAGGAAAAGGTTCCTACCCCTGGTGTAATCCATCAATACATCCTCACTCCCTCACTTGTCTCGTCACAAACAGATGCTTGGTCAAGACCCCTTGGCGTCACTTTTTAAGGCACTGGATAACCCTTTTCAGAGTGCAGGGTCAGGCGGTTGGGTACGTCGAGCACAGGGTTTCACCCAGGAAGATGGGATTCGTGTACTGTGAGAGAACAAAAGTGAAGGTTGATTTAGTGAAGTAATGAAACATAACATACATAACTTAATATATATAAATAACCTATGTAACTAACATACTTATTGTAAGCTGTACATAAGGCTAGTGTTTATGCTAAGCTAAGCTAACTGGCTAGTAGCTTGTCCTTCTCTCCATAGATAACATAGAAGCAACATCTGATGATTAATAAACCAGCTAAGAGCCTTTTCAGACTCTTTTTCCACATTGTTAGAAGTGGAGGAGTCTGTAGTGTGTATATTAAGATATACTGAGTTAATTCTCACTGTTGGGGCTTTCTACATGGACAATTATCTCAGGCACTTTGCAAACTGGACAATCTGATTGTATGGTCGAGGATGACAGCAGCAGGCAGAGCTGCATTAATTATTAGCTGCGAAGGACATGTGAAGTGGTTGTCCCTCTTTGGCCCCACGCCACCTGCTGTGGGCCCTCTGCAGCACCTGTGAGGGGTCAGGATGTTAACATTGTTCATACACTGTTTGAAAGTTTTCAGAGTTTGTGGATTTTTAGCTGAAGTTAGACAGAACTGGACCTAACAGAAAGTGGAGCAGCCCCTGGTGGATCCCAAACAAGAGAACATTTGTTCTCTTTAAGTCTGACGTTCCCTCTTTGAATCAGCGTTGGTCGTTTTTGACGTGTGAAACTAGTTACCTCCAAACATTACCCCTCTCTCTGTAATAACACTTTGTGTACTCTAAAGCCTCTCTCACTGTGCCATCTCACTGTGCCATCTTGCGTTACACACAATGCAGCTTTTTTATTGTTAGGAAATTGTTATTGTGATCGAAGATGAGAACAGCTGCGCGACCGAGCTTCAAAACAGATTTTTCAAAGAAAGTGTAGGTAAACACTTTATGCTGCACAGTTTTGCCCTTTCATATTTAAACCATTGTTAACCCTGCTTCTGTTTACACACATTTATTATGGTGTATGGTGTGTATGGGTGTTATTTTGGTTGCAGGATATGATTTCTTTAATTGTTTTCTATGAGTTTGAAGTGATTTGTACAGTGCCTTTCGGCTCCAGGGGCCAGATGAACAAAACTCATGACTAAAACACACTGATAGAAATATACACTCTTATAAACCTCTTTTATAAAGCTCAGTTATTGTGGAGTTGGACGCACATGCACAAGTCTTATGTTCACTCCCACAATTAGCCATTGACGGACGTAGACATGCTCTTAATCACTTGTTTGCAAATCATTACTTCCTTCCTTCCTCTGCGTCAGTACTTATTAGACCTGTCAGTGAAAAGAACGGCAAAGAAGTAGCACAGTTTTACCAACTGAGGCACATCGGCGAGTTTCCAGCACCAGACCAGCTGTCAGTACGCACAGCTGTGGTTATTCATAGCCCCCGTACCTTTTATTCATCTCAAGTGGGTGCGAGCCATCATCAGTGGTGATGTGTCTCATCATTATTAAACATCAGAAAGACTATCACACACACAGCAGAGACTGAAATGAAAACACAGGTACAAAAAGAAAAAAGAATGAGAACAAAGACATTGAAGCAGTTAATTAGAATTAAAGATACGCCTTGCAGGAATTGATGGTTCCTGTTTGTACGTTCAAGCTCGGCCAGTCCTCCCCACACTGCTTGTACATCCGCTGCCAGCTGCTGTTGTAGGAACGTTGCATAGAAACTAGCCTTGTCTAATGTAGCACTGTGTTTACATACATATTTTTATCTCCTGCGCAATAATACAAAACACTGTAATTAATTATCTATGTCTACCATGTGCAATTTCCAAAATTTTCCATTAGCAACATTATTTTTTATACTCATTTTGTATAGAATGTACACATATATAATTCATTTTTATTTTGTATTTTATATTTTTATTCTCTTCTACATCTTCTTTATATTCCTGCTACTATTGCTTGCAGTCTGTAATACCCTAATTTCCCCGGTAGGTGATTAATAAAGTTAAATCTTATCTTAGCCGATACTTTAGCAAGCTAGCTAAGCTAAACGCCAGCACCTGCCTGTCCAACAGAAAACAGGCTAACTCCGCCTCACCCTTCATCGCCATCCTCTCCCTCAGTGCTCGCCAGCGGTTGAAAGCCAACACCAGATTCACTGTCCTTTTGGAAACAGCTTTGTCCACTTGGCGCCTCGCCGTATTTGTGTAGCTGTGTCTGCCATTTTTGTAGCTTCCTCTTAGATGCATCCTCACAAGCTTTTCATAAAGTCCCGAACTCTCCTCTGCGCTGTTATTGGCAGGCGGCCACACATCAACTGCCCGAAGGTTGCATCCCAGAAACGTCCCAAACGTCCCAAAAAATCACAGAAGTAGTGAATTTGTCTATCATCTTAAACAAACAATGTTTTATTATTAGATTCCGTCTTTCACCTTATTTTACACTCCAGAAAACCGTGTGTATGCCTGCTCTTGAAGCGCGCGTGATGTGCACCCATTCTCACCACACATTCATCTTTTAGACACACCAGTTCAGAGTACGTCCATGTGTCTCTGCCGTCAGGTCTGTTTCTGCCCAGCTGGTTTTATCAAATGTCAGATCAGTACACAGCTTGTGGCTTTAAGTGCTGTGAGTCTTCCTTCTTTTCTAGAAAGCATTTAAAGTTGTTAAGGACATTTGCAGCTAATGTCATCAGTTATGCTCTTTAAATGACTGACAGCAGCTCAGGCTCCCACAGTTTCTGCCTGAGCAGGTTTCTCCAAATAAAAGCAATGATGTGCTCCTCTAATTTTCCACATCCTGCATGAATGAGCTCCAACAATCTTGTTAATGGATTTAAATACTGAAAAAATAATAATCACAGCACTCTTTCAATTGGCAGTACTTACATTTACCATCTGCCATAACAGAATTACAATTGATCTTCAGTTTATTTGAAGCACTCATCACCACAGATGAGATGTAACAGATAGAGACTGAAACCACAAAGGCACAATGTGTTTTTCAAAAAGAAGAATCTGTTTTTCAGAAGGAAACGAGAGCTTTGTCACTTTGAAAGGTATGACACGTCTACATAATACACATACATATATACACACACACATTAACTGCACTACACAAAAATGTATTGTCTTCAAGACAAAACACCTGCTTATTTGTGTTAAATTATAGATTTCAGCTTTCTTGTCAATTACAGTTCCACATTTACAAGCATCAAAAACAACAGACTTGTATTTTGCAGCTATTTTAGAACAATGCAAAAAAGAAACAAGATAATTATAATTAAAGATTGGAGTCTTCTCCGTGTCCTTGTTTTTCAGTTTTAGCTCATTGTATTTATTGTCATCTAAGATATGTGCAAACTACTCATTTGATCCTCCGAGACTGTTGTTTATTCAGGCAGTAAAAATGTTTTTTCCTTCTCAGCGTAACCGCTCACAGTTCATAAAAGCCCTCTCGAATGCCCTTGAGCTTCATCAGCAGTACCTTTGATTGCTCCACTGGTTTGAGGACATGATGTTCACACAAATTAAATTCAGTCATGTGGTAATACAAAGGCTGACACCATTTCATTTCAGCGGGTTGCTAATGCCACCTTTCAGGTCCCATGTTCCATTTCAGAGCATTGTCTGTGCTTCGGGGAGGCAAAGTCACCTCCTTTTCCAGGATCTGCTGAACAAATGTCTCCCCAGATAGTCAGCAACACCTTGGAAATGTAATTAACCATCAAGACTGACAGTGAAATGGCTTGTGAGAACTCTGCTGACAGATCCATAGCATAAGTGTGAGTTTTGAATATCGGGTACTTATTTCACACTATAATAAGATCTACAGAAAAAAGCTTGGAGTTTGTGAGTAACATGCATGACCTATGGCCTGAATTGAATAGCGAATGGGATGTCAGATAGTTCAGAGGGGCAGTGAACATCTCGCCGCCTGTGTTACAGTCACCGTCTTGTGGAGGCCAGAGGAGGCTCAATATTATAAGATGTTGGCTTGTTAGCGGTATTTGACGTTGGCTCGTTAATGCTTTGCCCGCATCCCTGTTGCTATGGTTACTCGTTTAAGATAGAGGCTGTATATAATTGGAGGAAACAGAATTAGTGCCAGGATTATGTTCACTTGCAGCTTATTTCCAGTTCAGGAGGTATTATGTTCTTGTACCTCGCAGGACTTGTAGGCATGTGGTTGAGGTGGATGGTGGGTGTACATAGAACAGAGACCAGTCCTGCATCCAGCATCCTGCATCCAGATCACAGCATTAAGCTACGAAAACATTTTGATTAAGGAAATCTGGTGCCTCTGGTTAAGTATCTCTGTCTTGTGCTTCAAATCACCCTTGACTTTCTCAACTTTTAACCAAAAAAAACAGTCTCCGTACTCTAAGCGCTTTGAGTTCCCCGAGCATACATAAATATGTGAATCACACTTGCATTGAGACAAGCAGACACTGTGGTGAAAAAAATATGTTGTCAGTGAATGTTCTACAGATGCGTTCAGCATAAACAGTTTGCGACTTGGCAGATAAAACACAGATAAAATGTTTCCCAATTATGTTGATAAAAAACTCAATCCAGGGGCGCCTCTGGTGAAGAACCGCAACGTCTGTCAAAGTCTCCGGTTCACATCTGGCTGAAGACCTTCGCTGCATGTTGTTCTTCATCTCTCTCTCCCCTCATTTCCTGTCATCTCATCACTGTCAACATACATTTTTAGGACACGGGGTTGGACTATCCAGTGGAGGAATGCATCAAAATACTTGTATTTGACAGCTTTAGTTACTGGCTGCTCTGCCGTTTAATGCTAAATATTTTATTAACTTTATATCTATAATATGATGTCTTGTTGTAGATTAAACCAGTGAATAGTATATAAACTAGTTATAACTCCTTCTGTAACAATGTTCTTTGTAGAGTTGCTATTTTTACTTAAGCAAATGATCTGAAAACTCCTTCCAACGCTGGTCGTATCACTTCAAAAATCAAAAGTCAGTCTGTTTTGGGGTGTTTTCCTCTCATATTCAGGACATATTGTGTCTGAACTACCATAGCAATCCCCAGAAACTTTATATTATGGCCTGCCTATTTGACACATACATATTTCATTGTAACTCATTATTATACAGTGTGATCATTCAGCTCCTCCTCGGCCTCTGGGTTTAGGTCTGCAGCTTTGCTCCATATCATTTGTAATGGTGGTCCAGGACTGCAGCCCATTTTTTTCTGCTGCTCTGCAACTCTTGCTCTCTCCTGAGCTTTTAGCTTTCTCTCCGCTGCTCCCACCCTCTGCCTTATCAATGGGACACAGCCGAAGTAAACATTGCGTCTTGCATATAATTCTATGGCAATCCCCAACAGCAGTGATGAGCTTATGGAGCAGATGTAACTCATGAGCTAACTTTGTGATTCACCTCACTGGAGGATGCCTAACAGGATCTGTCTTAGCAAAGCTTATGTCCAGTCATTTTCAGCAGCATTTATAATTCATGAAGTCAACACTTTTTTTCTCTACACGTACTTACGCTCCATCACATGTGAATGAGCTGGAGCCGAGCTCCCCAGTTTGCATTGCAAATAATCCGAGTTTGACTGTAGCGCTGACACGTTTTTGAACAGGTGGAATCCAAAGAGCTCCGTGCTGTTGGCTGCCGCGATTCAACACTAATGTACCATGTACCACAAAATATTTTCATTATGATTTAATGGCTCAATTCTGCTGAAACCATCACCAGCCATGATGAGACTTTTAGATGCGGGCTCTTTCCTAAAGTGATATATGAAAGCGGGAGATAAGCTATCAGGGCGAGCCATGCTTTCCCTGAGAGAACGTGCTGTTAGAAAGCACTCACGTAAAGGACAAGACCATAATGGTATTCTAGGAGCATTTATGTCACATTGATAGATTGAATTAGGCATAGAAGGTAATTTATTTTTGTTTATTTGGCTTTTCCAATTTTTTATTCATTACTCCCTGAAGAGAGCATTTGGAGTCCATTTTCTCTGCAGTCTCATGTAACCATGTTTCGATGCGCTGCAGCAATTTAGCTGACAATAAAAAAGGCCTAAAGCATGATCTAATCTGACACAGGACTCTGCAGTGCTCGTGATTGCGCCCAACACAATGTTTTACCTTTCAAAGTATGAAAACACTAATAAGAAGCCGGGATATTGCCTGCGGATACTCTTCTTTTGGCTGCTCATGCATTGTTCAGAGTTAAGAATAATGTTCACAAAAAAAGGGATGATAAACACTCGATGCTGCGAATTGCCAGCAGCAGGATAAACAGGATTATTCCCTCCATAAGGTCCTCCTGAAGCTCATGAGTGGACTTCTTGGCAGGCAACGTTGCTGAGGAAAAGCTATATTGAGCAACAGGAGTGGCAGTGAGCAGAGCACTGTCAGTACGAATAGACTGCCTCACTGCAACGTCGGCCTGTATGTTACTGCATGTCATGTATGAGTGAAGCACTGCAGCCTGAGTTGAGTCTACCTGGATTTCCATTTCCTCAAATATGCTGCATCATAAATACAGTGTTTAAAAATTGAGAAATTCAGTCGCCGTGTTGCTATTGAAGATTAGCAAATGATTAGATTTTTTTTCCACTTGACACGCTGTATTGATTTCAGGAGTCAGGTATCTTTCAGAAGTAAATAAGACTGAAACACTTATGAACACTTTCACAGTGTGAAATTGTAAAAGAAATAGCTGACGGCAACTTGTTTAGCTTCATATAAAGAATAATACTTTATTATTGCGTTGCAGTACAGGTCAGCCTGTTTGTTTCATGAGTGTTTTACGTCTCTCTCATAGAGTCTGATGTCGCAGCAGTGCGAGCTTGAAAAGACACATTCACTGTGAAGTGCAAAAGGAGGAAGGCTTGGATGTGCGTTTGGCGAAAATCGTACCATCATCTGACTTTTTTCAAGCCACGCTAGCAGCATGGCTCTGCACGTAGCAATGCCGGTCAGTCAGGGAATATTTTTACTTTGGCCAAATAAAGAATGACATTCCCATCAGTCTCTACTGTGCTTTGTGTTTCCTGGTAATTAGCATCTGTTAGGATGCTAACATACTAAACTAAGATGGTATTCATGATAAACATTAAACCTGCCGGGATGCTAGCATTGTCATTGGATCATGTTAGCATGCTGACATTAGCATTTAGCTCAAAGCACAGCTGTTCAGCCTCACAGAGCTGTAGACTGTTGGTCTCATTATTTGATAAAGGTGCAACAGACAAGATGCTCTTCAGGTGCTTTGCAAAATAACTGAGCAGCTGATTCAGATCGAAGTGATGGGTCACACACGTACACAGCGGTAAGAAGAATCACTCTTTTGTTAATCCCCCTTGGGGAAATTCATCTTTACATTCTGATTTGTGCTTTCATGCGGAGAGATGTAAGTGAAGGGCTGCCACCAAATGGTTAGGGGTTAGGTGCCATGCTCAAGGGCATCTCAGCAGCATCCCGGCGGTGAACTGGCACCTCTCCAGCTACCGCTCAATCTTCATATCGACTACTTCATGCTGGACTCAAACCAGCAACCCTCCGGTCCCCGAGCCAATTCCTTATGGAACGAGCAGCGGCCGCCACAGAAGATTGCAATCATTCTAAAAAGCACCAGCCCTCTAACACCCAAGCCCACATTCATTTGTAATTGATGTGCTGGTATGTTTGTCTTTACGTTCTCATCTCTCCCTGTGCAGCATACCTCGGGGCATTAGTGGTTGTAATGAAAAATCAGCACTTGCCGTCAAGGACTAGTCCCTGACAGAGGCTGGGTTTGTTTTCATGCTATTACCATTTTTATTATTATTTATGTGTTTCTATTATTCCTCTGTATCCATTATGCATTATTTAATTTTCCCCGGTGTATGAGAGCAATGTTATGAAGTGAATTTGTCGTTGAGCGTGAACCTCTATTGTCTGTGAACTTAGGATTGAATGCAACATGAGCATTTAGAGAAAGTGGATGACAGCGTGCAGAGAAGAAAGGATCTGAAATTAAAAATTTAACATTCAAGAGGCATAAAAATCCACACAACCCATAGCTACAGCACGTGTGGCTACAGGCAGAGCGCCGGTCTGAAAATCACCCACCCCCACAAAACCACACACTAATGTAAACGGAGAAGCATGTGCAGAGTTAAAGACTGAAGCAGCCCCAGAGTCTGTACTGAGGTCAAGCCTATTTAAGGAGCAGACAGCCTGACTCCTGCAGGGACCAGGCAGAGGAAATGACAGACTAACACATAGAAGTGGAGAGAAGGACACACACCATAAGGAAAGGGGAGAGATCAGTCGGTCTGAGCTGAAACCTCCTCACCTTCACGAGCAGACACGAGGAATCTCCTGTTTGTGGCGTTCGGTCTGCGCCGTCTGCATGCACACACGTATGGTCATGAGTACAGATGTGGTGAACACGTATGTGTGAGGGAGTGTGTGTGTGCACAAGTGTGTGTAAGTGAGAGACAGAGGGTGGAAAAATTGGAGTGAAGGCGAGGGAGTGTGAGTCACAGAGTTTACACAGAGTTCAAACCGAAAGAAAGTAATGAGTCCCTCTCAGACAGTGGAGTCCCGATATTTAACTTCCTTTATTTGTGTGTGTGTGTGTGTGTGTGTGTGTGTGTGTACTATATAAGCTTGGGACCTTGAGAATGAAGACATATCTGGAAAATGGGGACATTTTGACTGGTCCTATCTTCTTCATGGGATTAAAGCAAGACGAGTTTATTTGTGCAGCACCTTTCATACAGCGAGGCAGCAGCGTTCTGGATGCAGTTTAATAGGAGTTAAAAACAAAAGAATCACGCACAAAATTTAGAATTTACAAAGTGCTTCACATAGAAAAACTTATTAGAAGGAACTTCAAAGGAAATGCATGCTTACACATAACATATATACGAATTCAGAGCCAGACATGTGACTTTTCTCTTAGGTTTAAAGTGAGAACGCAGCTTTTAAAAGAAGGGATAGCATATTAATTCTCTTACAAATGAAAACTTGAATTAGGGATCAATGAAATGCATGTTTTCTCTTTTGAAACACACTCGGCTTTTGCTGCAACAGCCTTTGTTGGTCTGGTATGACAAGCAGCATTATGGTTTCTAAAGCTAGCCAATGTTAACAAGCTTTAGATAGACGCTAAGTCATTGAGATAATTGCCACTGTGACCACAGCGACTGCTGTTCATTAACTGTTCCATGGGCTTGCTTTGTTATATGGCCACCTGGAGAATGTAAGCCCAATATTCAGCCTCCCTTTTTGCTCTGCTTTTGGTCTCCGCCAACTCCCGAAGGAAATATCCGGCTCTTTAGCAGCTAAACGCTCCACTATGTTCACGAGCTAGCCACTATTTCTTTGTCAGCTGTGTGGTGCTGGGCAGGTAGAGTATAGCTGGTTTATCATAGCTTTTCCACTAAAAATAGCTGCCTGCTGCGGCTGTGAGAGCGGCAAGAGTAAGCCGAAACAGTGAGCTAAAAGGTGCTATAACGCTCTGTAGAGCTGAGGGGGAGTGGAGGTTGGAGTGATATTTCTCTGTGTGTGTGTCACCACAAGTGACCTGGTGGGTTAATAAAAAGACAAAGAAATGTGGAACCTCAAACCATCCAACAAAAACCACAACCCAAAATACGACAAAGAACCATAAGAAATCCCAGTTTCAGTTTCATAGTTTTTCTTTGCACGTCTCAGTTTTCCTTTGCACTTCTCAAAATATTGATCATAGCTGCTTTAAGGTCAGTGTGAGGAAATTCATTCTGCCAGTGAGGGTCCTCACAAGCACAGATGTAGAACTGTGTGTGTGTGTGTGTGTGTGTGTGTGTGTGTGTGTGTGTGTGTGTGCAAATATGTGTTCATGGGCTGCCATGGTTAAATGTGTTCCCACATTAAAAACACATTTTCAAATGCTGCCAATGAAAAAGGCTAAATGCTCTCTGTTGTTATTGGTCCAACAATTGTGATATTTTACAAAATTGTGAGCCTCACAGATGTATCGCTCACAGATTCAGTCCATAATTACAACATGGCACACCCTGCAGACAAACTGTCATTCCACCATTGGCTTTTGTTTGTTTCGATGCCATGGATTGATGACATGTGCACCACCAAATTTGCAAAAGTATGTGACAGTATGTGACAACTAAAAAGCTGTAGATGGTTTGTTTAAAAAGAACCTGCATTGTGATTTATTGCCGCCTTAACAGGAGTCTATGTGCCGAGTTTCGGACATTTTGCACCAGAGAAATAAGATAGTATTTCCATGTCAGCTGTCAGACAGCCGGACAGACGGCAGCTCTTCCTGTCTTTTAAGAAAGCACAAATATATAATCGAGAAGCCCATGTGATACATTTTTCACTGCTCCTGTGGTTTCATGTTTCTCATGACTGTTTTTGCTATAAAGGTGGTTTGAAGGTGAGACACACATGACACTTAGTCAGATGACAATAACGTTGCATTTCGAATTCCTCCTGCACTCAGTTTGCGTCTAACTTGACACACGAGCTTGCAAAGAAGCGCTAATGGAAGATGAGAGTTAGCACACTCACATTGTTAATCTTGTTGTGTGATGTGTTAATTACAGTTTTAATGTAATCTATCCAATAATGAAGAAGAATTCAGTTGTGTACAGCATGAAAAGTGTTTTCTCTAATGCCTTCAAACCTCACCAGCATCTCAAGCGTGGTTTATCACTGAAAGTGTTTTTGGCACTGTTGTAATTTAAATCTCCTTTCTTCCAAATTAATAAGTTGGTGTTGCATTGAAATTAAACAAAGAGTTTTTCCATTCCCTGATGTAATTTCTAATAAAAAAAAGTCTCATTCAAACATTTGTGAAATAGTTTTCTTCCTTAATTTGATTCCTTAATTCCTTTTCAAACACTGGTCCAGATTGAAATATTTTGACAAATATTGGATTGCAATGAAATTTGGAACAAGGATGAACTGTAATAGAGTGTGATGACCCCCTGCCTTTTTCTGTAGCAGTGTAGCAATGAGCAAATATTAGCATCCTAAAACTAAGATGATGACTGTGTTAGACACTACCTATTTAATATCGCCATGTTAGCATTGTCCCTGTGAGCATATAAACAGGCTTATAATAGCATTTGGCTCAAAGCACCACTGTGCTTAAGTAACAGGCTCATAATCTGGCTGTACCGTTCAGCATCAGAGGGTTTCGATGGCATAGCTAGATGCAGATTACTGGACTGGGAAGATACATGAGTCTGTTTTGAAGTCTTTATTTCTGTAGCCCTGAAGTATCGTGAGACTTTTGTATTTGTCGTTAAATTCCAGCAGAATATGTTGTGTAAAACTAGCAAGGTCAAATAGTAACTCCTTTGTACTCTTCTCTCTAACAGCATCATTTCATGCATTCAGGTTATGAATTAATGGCATTTGCATTGTAAATTATAGAGTTGGTTTTTCCACCAATAAGGGAAGTGCTGGTTTCCGGTTCCCCGTCCATTTTCTCTCCCTCTCAGTCATTAGTGGCACAATGACCCTTTAGCCACCAGACCCTCTAACCATTAAAAGCCCTGCGGTTTCACTCCAGCTTCTCTGTGGATTACTGCACACGGCAGTGAATTATGCAGGAGCATGAAGCTCCTGTGTTTGGCTAAGAGGAGAGCTCGCCCCCCTCTCTGTGAAGTATTGCAGATAGCTATGGAAATGAATGCAAGGACATGGAGCTACACTGTGAGTCTTGTCGGCAGAGAAGCCTTTCTCACAAACACAGTTTGAAGCCTGGACGAGTAAAGCTCTAATAATCTCAGCGTTCATTCCTCTCCACTATAATAACACTATTTCCTCTCCCTCAGTCTCTACATTAATTTGCATTCTTCTCTTTGAAGATTTTTGTTGAGGATCATTCGGGCTCCTAATGGAGCTCTGTAATTAAGACAGAGGAATCAGTGCACCTATTGACACACTTGGTGTTATCTTTGTTGTGCAGATAAGTGGCCAATATATCTGAAATAAAAGCCCATTTGTTTGTTTGCGCTCCTGTCAGTGCAGCACAGAATTGCAAAATCGTGAGTCAAACAGTCTGAATATTTGTCCACGCGATAGATGGACAAGGCGGACAGGTTATTAAAGATAGATATTGACTCAATAAATCTGCTCCATGTTTTTATTTTCAACTCCAAAGAAAAAGGAAAATAGCGTCAATAATGAGAAGGGTTAGGAATCCATTAAATGACTTCTGCCCAGCGTGCATCAGCCCCGAGCTGCTGCTGGAAACAGAACAAGACACCCCTTTAATGCAAAGACACACACTCGTGGTCTACACACTGAATCATAATACTGAAATCGCAGCAACAAATGCTATCATACAGCTGGACACGAATGCAGGCGCTGGTGTTCAGGCATCCCATTTAACCTCCTCCAAGATCAGAAACACTTAAAACAGATTCTTACTGTCACCTCTGACATCGCCTTCAAGTCTCATTCTGAATTCAAGCAGAAGAACTGCTGCAACAGTTCAATCTTCAGTCTGAATCCAGAACAACTGTAAGGCTGCTTGAGCTGCTTATCCTTAAAATCTTGTTTTTGTCAAACCTGTAATTCGAAAAAAAAAAAAAAAAAAGAAAAAGTATCTGAAATCGGAGCACAAACAGCTTCGAGTGGTCGATGCTCTTGACTTTAGCCAAAGTGATGATGCTTACTCATGGAGCTCATGTTTTTGTGTTTATGTGTGGGTTAGTAATTGTCAGCAGAGCCGGACCTTGAAGCTTTTTCAGCATGTGTGAAGCTTGTGGGCAGGAAATGACGCCCAGTGGGAAATCTGAACAGACTCATTTGTGCTTGTGTGAGGGAGAGATCGTTTACAATAACATCCCAAAAAAATTTCTAGATATGAGATGATACTAAAAAAAAAAAAAAAAACACAATTCTCATCCAAAATGAACACGTAAATGAAAGCAATGTGAAAATAAGACTGAGACTAATGTCTTTACCCTGCAGTTAGCTTGGCTGTGCTCTGGCCTCTGTTCTCCCTCAGTGCCTCCAGCTGCTTGGCGCTCTGAATTGTCCAGCAAAGACTGATGTTAGTGGGCTGAGTGTTCTCCCTGCAGGCAGAGAGGCACGCATGCAGCCATGTTAGTCCACTGCAGCTCCCCCTCTGATGTCTGCTTAATATTTGACCCTGAGGTTTGACATCTCGGGGGTTTGGACTGGATTGTTAACATCTGAGTGCGTTGACGTCTTCATTCGAACTTGCCTTTTCTTTCCACCAAGAGGGGCATGCGGCGGTGTCACACCTCTACATTTCACTCTGCTGGGACTTTGGCTGGCTGCCATCTGGTGTGAGCGTGATGACACCCTTTCCTTGTTTTAACTAACAGCTACAGATTATTGCTTTCACATATTCTGCAAAATGACAAAGTCAGGTAAAAAAAAAAAAACTCCTTCTGGTCCTGCTGCGTGATGCAGTCATCAAATGATGCCAGGAGGCATTAAAAGCCGAGTCTGTTTTCAGCGTGAGCACAGCCCGTCATCACCGTGTCTGCTGCAGTGTAAACATGCTTAAGCAGCAGAAACTACGCTAAGAAACCGAGCAGAGAAACTTTGCCAGGGCAAAATCCCAACAGAGTGCAGCAGAAAGAGAAATCCCACTGCCAAACATTTGTTGTGTCTGTGATCACTTGGAGTGACTCCTCACAGAACGCCGTCCTCCTTTTTCTTCAAACAGCTGCTGCAATGCAACATGCAGAATTATTAACCTGCAATTATGCTGCTAATCGCGGGCACGATGAGCACGCCAAGGAGTTCAGAGGTTCAGGGACAGACAGCGGATGAGTGTGTGCTGGCTTTTAAGCTTTGTTCGAATATATTATCACTGTCATCATCCTCATCCTTGATCATCATCATCAGTGGTGATAAAAGTGATGTTTTTGTCATCGGCCAGGATTGAAGATGAAGATCAGTGCTGACACAATTAGGCAAAATGAATTAACTTCAATGTTAATAATTGATTGTTACAGTCGTTTATCCAACATCCAGCTGCTTACATTTACAACTGCTCTTTTCTTGGAATTGCATATTAACGGAATAGTTCATCATTTTGTGCATTCCGACATAACGGTAAATGTGAAGGTACAGCCAGCAGCCGGTTAGCTTAGCTTAGCATAAACACTGGAAACATGGAGCGACAGCTAGACCACTAGAGTGGGACCAGTACTCCCAAACTATATATTCTAAATATCTTCAGGTTTTTTGTCTGTTGATTGAGGCAAAAAAAAACAACAAAAAACATTAACATGATTTTTTTTTACTTGTTAAAGGCACAGATAAAATGATAATTGACTGCAAGGAGTCGTCAGTTGCAGTCCTCCTGAGGACGGTGCATTTACAGTTTGTGTACAGAACAGGTCTCGGTGCAGTGAACCATCGAGGCGCACAGCTACAGCATGTCCTCCAGCACCGTTTCTCTTTGAGAGGAGAGAAAATCTGAGAAAAGCTCCCTTAATGCTCCAAGGGCGAAAATAGTGGTGAGGGGGCCATTTAGCAGTCATGGGCTGGCGGGCACAGAGTGGGCACAGATTAGGGCCGGCAGGGCACAACCTTTGTCTTATTAATTTGTCCAAAAGCGCTGACACAGCAAGCTGCACTAAGTTCAGTGTTGACTTGACCTTACTTACACAATGACTTATCAACTTTCATGCAGTGAGAGCAAAAACACACAAGCGCTGCTCTTTAGACTTCCCATCTCGAGTTGAGAGAGAAATCTGAGGGTGCTTCGGCTGGTTGTTCTCTGTCAGCTGCTATACAGTTCGGTCTGTTATTATTTGGACTAACATTTTTAGATGTTTTGTTTCTCTACTTCTACACACAGGATGAATTGAATAATTTCGGTTTCATTTGAGACATTACTTCTATAATATGTGAACATTTTAGGAATCGAACACTGTCACTGCTCTGCTGAGGTGTTCAAAAACCGAGGACTACGTATAGAAAGCGCCTCGTGAAGGATCAGAAACACCCTTAAAGGTCCAGTGTGTAGGATTTAGTGGCATCAAGCAGTAAATGTGCAGGCTGCAACCGATTTAATACCCCTACCAAGTGTGTAGGAGAGTCTACAGTGGGCGTAAAATGTGTTTGGTTTGTCCGTTCCGGGCTAGAAACGTGGCAGTGTGGAACTGTGTGGAAGAGAACCCAGGATCCTTCTGTGGACATAAATTCAGTCTCTTATTTTCAGGTGATTACACACACTCACGAAAACACACCATTTCTGCCAACAGATCCCCCTCAGTCCCACACACTGGACCTTCAAAGCTGAAAGTCAGCCTTGACCTCATTGTTATTGTTCCAGATCGAATGTGCTGCAGTGGAAGAGCCGAAGCAGCAGAGAACGTTCCACAGCCAAAGAGAATCATTTCAAGCTTTTTGTCTTGATTTCCTACAGATGCTGTGACATCTCGCCCCACCACACACGTGGACAAAGACGTCCCCTAATCTTTTTTGTTCTCTCTGTTTGTGGAACGACGGTGCTAAATTCAACCAATTTTCCCTCAATAAACAGCATAAGACAGATGGAGCGCTTTCATCCAGTCAGCAAATCATGTTGGGCAAGATTGATGTTCTCTCACCTTCTTTCTCTCTCTCACACACACACACACACACACACACATATATTCCCTCTCCCATGCCTCTCGGATCGTGCATGTGTGTGTGTGTGTGTGTGTGTGTGTGTGTGTGTGTTTGTGTGTGTGTGTGTGTTCATGCGGTCAGCAGCAGGCACCCTAAATTGGCAATCTTGTGAGAACTCCGGCCTTTCCTCTAATCCTCTCACTGTTAAGCCACATAAAAAAACATATATTAACCAAATGAAATTTACTGTATGAGGTAAACCGTCATTATTCGCCTCCTTATTGAAGCAGTGGATCGATGCCATTACTGAGGACCATTTAATGAACTGAAAGAAAATAGATCAGGACAATGAGGTTTGACAAAGTCCATCAAAGCAGTGCCTGACGTCAAATATTAAAATATGGACATTTCCGCTTCACTAAGGCGCTGTCCTCGTTTTGCTTTGTCTTAAAATTAGAACAACTGTTGGTGGATTTCATAACTGATTCCCGAAGATCCTGCACCATCCATGCGGTTATAGCAGG
Source organism: Chaetodon auriga (assembly GCF_051107435.1). NCBI lineage: Eukaryota > Metazoa > Chordata > Actinopteri > Chaetodontiformes > Chaetodontidae > Chaetodon > Chaetodon auriga. The sequence goes on from NC_135077.1 coordinate 18,793,346, forward strand.
TACTCTAAGTAATTGGTGTAAAATCCTTCTTGTTCCATTGTATTTTGGTGACAGCTTGTCGATGATCCCCGAGGCCTCCTCCTTTAGCTGCAGGCGTTTATGATCCACGCTCGTCTTCCATAGCGTGGGTTTGGCCGTGACTTCAGTTGAGGTCAAAAATCGTCTGCTGTCAGCTCTGCGCCGGCTGTATTTTTCTGGTATTATAAGACTTAACAGTCCACGGAGAGTTTTAGACACAACACGGGAACATCGCAGGAAAAGGCAGCCAGAGGGGGAAAAAAAAGTAGCGTTTTTTTTTTTACAGTGAGACGTCTTCATAAAACACGGCCGCCATTTCTTCCTTTGATCTACACATGGATTATTAAAGAGGAGGATTTGTTGTCTGTTTTAACACACTGGCCCGTGAAAGAGCAAAAACTACACTGTTGTATTGTCTCTCAATTCAAACAATTAAACCGGCTATTTTCTGATCAACTCTGCCATGCAATAAAGATTAAACCGCGGGGTCACCAGATGGCAGAGCCCGGTCACAACGGGACATGAGGTCATGGCTTAAAGGAGCTGTTGGTAAATATTTGCAGTGGTGAGATTAATGTCAATATGGATTTATTAGTAAAGTGCATGCCATATTCAAACACACTGAGTTTAGGCTTACTGTGACCCCTGCAGGTCACTAAAACGACATCTAGGTATTTATTTGGCGAGGTGTCATCGAGAAGTCACTCATTTCCAAATATAAACACACAGAGAAAAAGTAACAGGAATTCTACAATTTAAAACAGGGGGAAAAAAAGTTGACTGTTTCCCTGAGGGAGACAATTAGCAGAAGCACAATCCTCCGTTTCATCTCGGAAGAATCTCCACTTAATCTCTGCAGAACGTTCCACTCGTTCCTCTGCCGTGGCTTAATTCGCATTCTGAGCAGTGCACATCTATCGCTGGCTGGCTTTCTTCTCAAAACTTCAATATGGCATCTGGGTTTTTCACTGACTTTGTACTTTGGGAAGGTCACCGGCAGGTTGAGACCAGCGGTGTTTGGAAAAGAAAAGCCCCGTTAACTTACATTCATTGTTAACCTGCTTTATCTGCGAGCAGAATCCCAGCGGGAGTTTTAACACGAGGCCGTTTTCAGGTCGACAGTCAAAACACAAAAGCACACAAAAATTGTGGTGGAATGTTTTTGACTTGTGACTGTGTAGTTAGAATCGACTTTTGACTAAAAATGAAATAAAGCGCATTTTCGGGTGTCTTCCTCAGGTCACAGAGAGTCAGCGGTGGAAAGTGGTACAATTACCCCAAGTGCTGTACTTAAGTGATATATTCAGGAATGTGTACTTTACCTGTGTATATCCAATTTATGCTACTTTCTACTTTTACTCCGCCACATTTAAGAGGGAAATTTTAGCTGTTGCTACATTAAATTAACTGCTATAGTTACTTTAATTTTCCGTATGATGCAGCATTAATAGATTAAATCCCCCACAGACCCTCAAAGGTGTTTGCGGTTGTGTTGCTGATTAGACCTGCTCATGTTGGAGGTGTTTGAAGCACTGCTGGGATTTACATGAGGTCACCATGTTCTTATTAGAGAGATAAAGTCATTGTCGAGCAGGAGAGCCGCTGCAGTCCCGAAAAATGATTTTTTTTTTTTTTTTTTTTTATCTTGTTGCGCACGATAATGACTTCAGTGTACAAATTATTCTCCTGTGGGCAGATGATGAAACAATATATCATCTTTCAGGACCTTGAACGCGCCATAATTAACACTCTGAAAGGAGACATTTTGCATTCTGAGTACTTTTAAATACATTTTGCTGGTAGTACTTGTGTACTTTTGCTGGAGTAGAACATTTACTTTTAACAGAGTATTTTTACACTTTGACTAAGCAAAGGATCTGAGTACTTCCTCCACCACTGCTGAGGGCCTGCTGGAGGGTACAGGACATCAAGTGCACATGGATCAAAGATGTTGAAATAGTTTCACAAATCCCCAAATTTCCTCCCATTTTACTGTTTATAGTATTTGGACTCTGAACTGTGTCAAATCTCAAAACTTCAATTTGTCTTCAGGGGCTACTACAACAAAAATAGAGTGCTTTTGTAAACAAGTGGATTATGAGGTCAGCCGCAGTAACCTCCCATAATCCAGTGCACCATCGCTGCTAACGCTTGTATCTGACGGGCATCTACAAATTTAGATGACCCTCAGAGGCTTTGCAAAGATTTGGGTCTTGATTTAGGCTAATCTTTGGGCAGAAGAGCCAATACTTCTTTGATCTGAATCTCTGAGGAGAGATTGCCAATAGTCAGTGGTGATGCTTGCCAACACAGCATAAACCCCCAAGATTTAGGGGGAAAAAAAAAAGTACTGTGAAACAGCACAAATGATACTGGTGTCACGCTGGGAAAAGCACCAGTGCTCAATTCCCCCAAGCTTAGGAGAAACAGATAAAGCCAGTGAAAAGGCTTTGTGTCAAGCTCTATTAATCCATGGCTGTGCTTCAGCGCTGGCTGTTAAATCATCTGTGAGTGTGCAGTGAGGTAGCTTAGTGCTGATGTTGCACCTCATTCCACAGATGGAGGAGAAAAACACTGAACCACCAAAAGTGAGGCTTCATTTCCACAACTGAGTCTCAGAAGCTCAGACTTTTATTGCTCCGACTTTGGCGACCAAGTCACAGTTCCCTCCACTTTCCCGAATGACAACAGCTTTATGAGATTTACCGGAACGAGTGAGAGCTCGCTGTTGTTTGAACATTATGCTCAATTAGCATGTCATCAGAGCGTAAATAGAGCTGATGAAGGCGCTGCACCCCTCCACGGTTTGGCTTTGATGTTGACATGTGAACAGTTTGTTATACAGGATGGCTCCATGTAAATAGATGCAACGTTACAAGACAGCAGAAACAGGAAAAACAGCGTTTATTTGTCTGTGTAGCCACTATCTCTTCTATCTTATTCCTCTGTGCCACACAGCTTGTCCAAAAAGTAGTAAAAACACATCAGTGAACCACACTCTCAGGTGACATGTTTCTTCAATTGTGACGAACGTGGACTCTGTGATCTATTATGTGTCCATGCCACAGGCGCTCACGCTTTAAGAAATATAGTATAAGAATATATTTCTGAGGTTGGGAGCCACAGACAGGATGTCAGAAAGCATCATGAGACAGAGCAGCGTGTTGTTGGTTCCGGCCTTTTCATGGGAATTTGTTAACAAAAATATAGAATATTGCCTGGAGCCAATTTACATATTCTGTACATTTATGAACCGATCCCACCCCTTTAATTAGGAGAGGAATTTAAGTTTCAATGCATGACTTATCTGTCAGAGAACAGAGGATTAAACCTGCAGGTTGAATTTTCTGTCAGGATTTGGTCCCTGCTGCCGTTCTGGATGTTAAAAGTGAATTTCTTGTGTGAGGAGCCTTCAGGACAGATAAAGTACTCCTAATGGCAACTGCTCAGTGTGGCTGTTAAGAGAGAGGAGCGCCTCCAGGCTCAACATTGCTTCATGCAAATGTGAAGTGGGCAGAATCGAAATTCATAACCGCCTGTCCATCAACAGAGATGTCACGTTTGGCTCATTTGAAACAAACTGAATGCATTTTAAAAATCAGTGCAAATTTCTCTCAGAGGCGTTTACTCTGTCCTGTGAGTCTATGAATAAATGGGGGGAAACTTGCTCAGAAATTAAGAGATAAACGAGTTACATTACAAAGCATTAGTGTGGTTTGAGACAACGATCTGTCCGTGTTTGTCTGTCAGTAAAAAGACAATTCACATCTCTATTTAAAACTTGGGGAGCTGTGATGAATAATTCATGGCTTCACAAATAAAATATTGGCCCAAGAGACAATATGCTGATTTTCTGCAGCAGTTATCACGCTCCATCTCAGAGGTCTTTAGAGCTGGCATAGCTAAGTAAATGGAAATATCACTCTGTTACATATAATACATAAATTCATTTCACACCGGCTGTGTGTCAGACTTATCAAAGTAAATGTCAGTGCAGCACCATCACATGCACACATACATGCAATAGAAAATATGCGCTGATAATAAAGTCGCACGGTATGTTCAGCTTTCGTGCTTTTTTCTTTACGTTATAAGAGTGCAGCGAGTTCCTCCTTCAGCGAGGGCTCATAATTGTTGGTGATAAATGTGAGTCACTCCTCTCTCACCTCAGTGCTGAGGGCAGCATGACCCAGCTCTGTGTATTTGCTGGGAATTATCCAAACTCCCAGGTTCCCTGAAGTACACCTACAGCTCCCATGAGGCTTCTTCTGCGTTCACGGCATGAAGAGCAGAATGGGGAGGACAGGAAAACATCCTGTTATTCCAGTTTTGGTGTGTTCACATGTTTTTCCAAGATGGTCACCCCCCATCATTAAAATCGCAAAATAAGTTATACAAACTGTACTTGTTCTGCTCTTGTTCTGCTCTGTACTTGCATATAGTATGTACAGTATTTTCCCAGTATTTCCCTTTGAAGTCAGTATTTTCAAATCAAATTTCAGAGGGAGATATTGCACTTTTTGCTCCACAATTATTTGACATCTCTCGTCAGTATTTGATTTGAATATAATAGCTTATAACATATGTTGCTTTGCTGCACATTAAACTCATCGACAGTATTTAAACTTGCTTTATCTCAAGCAGCCACAGCAGAAAAACACAGCCTGCAACATGAATGAATCAGTAATCTTAATCTAATCAACTAAATTATGTTTTTTAAACGATTACGGGCCATTTTTCTGCTTTTGCTTTTGATACAAAGTGCATTATGTAAATGTGTATTCGACATTGTGGTACTGCCAGTTTTACTGAAGACAATGATGTGATCTCTTCTTCCGCAGTGCTGGTCACACACTTAAAAGCTGAGCCCCCCTGGAATCAGAGACACTGTAACCTTCACTCGACAGTGATTAAAGGATGATTTGTAGCTGAGAAAGAGGTGAAATGAGGAGTTGTGTGTGCTGATGCAGCAGCAAGGGACCAAATCAATGAAGGAAACAGTAGCCAAAGCGTAAAAAGGGCATCGTGTCAACATATCAATACAATTCTGTGAATGCCATACAAATGTGTTTATCTTGGGGTTAGATTACACTTGAAAATAGCATCATGTTAAAGGGACAAGGGAGAAAAATACAAGCGTGTCGGGGCTTTGCCACAGTGGCTGGGATATATTCTCCCTCCAGCTTGTTCTGGGGTTTGCTCCAGGGTTTCCTGAAACCTGCATGCCCCCCAGATACACCCAGATGCCAAAACCACTTCGACTCAACACTACAGCTTCTCACCATATCCTTTGAGATGAACTTCAGCACCCTGAAACTTATTTTGGTCACTTCTTGTACTGTATGTGTACGGTCCTATGCTTTGATCACTGGGAGGCTGTACGCACGGCTTCCATTCACGTGGTGATCTTCTTAGCAAACAAAGGATGAAATTACCAGCTTCCATCATGCACCTTTCAAGTCAAGTGAGGAGCGATTGATTCTGAAAAGCCAGATTTTGGGTGGAGGAAAACATAAATATGAGAATAAAGCCTCTTTTCAGAAAACTAAACTTTAGCTGAAATTAAAATTCAACCACTGCGCCGTAGCTCAAAGGCCTTCATGCCTCACAGCAGAAGGTTTCAATTGTCATAGTCGACAAAGCTAATAAAATGAATGATTGCTCCATTCAGTTTAAGCACGCCAGTGGCAAGCATATCTGGCACATTCAGCCAGTTATTAATGTTACTTGTTACACCTGTGTTGTGCAAGTTGAAATGCGATGACTGTTCTGTTGCAGCCGGCTAAAAGAAATGAGGAAGTCCATTTCAACAGGTTGAGAAAAGCTTTTTGCCGAGTGGAAAAAAGCTGGACTGGAAATGGCATCTTAGAGGCTGAAAAGCTGAATGAGTCAAGGAAGGTCATTTCAAATTTGTATTCAGCTCATAGATTTAAAGCATTTTTTAGCTGAGCTTACTGGGGTTTGAGGACAGATGTACCGCTATCATTACCGTTGTGACAGACGGAGAAATGCTGTCAGATGATGTGACCAAGCAGGAGCGTGAAAGGCGAGAAAGGAGCATATTGCTGCTGCTATCAGTATTATGAACCTTTGAGGTGCATTCCATATATACGTCCTTTGAATTAACACGGTGAGGCGTTTACAGCCATGCCAGCACCTCTGTGAGGCTGTACTTTGGCACACTGATGATGGTAAATGATAACATCACAATGCTAACAATGCACACAGTGGAAATGCTAACATGCTGATGTCACTGTATATGATGTGTAATGTTCACCATCCTGTTTCGGGGTGTTAGGACGTAGACTGTAGAGCAGCTGAGGCTGATGGGAATCTCATCAATTCTGCAGGTGTTTGGTCATAAACCAAATTATTGGACCGTTAAAAATTTGACCAGGTGATGGCACTACATGAAAGGTTAGAGGTCAGAGTGACTACAGGTGATCCTCTGGGGACCATGAATGTCTGAACCAAATGTTAGAAGCTGCTCAAAAATCTTCTTCAATGGGGAAAATGGAACCTCAGGAGGGGGTCCTCCTGCAAAATGGACGGTCGAGTGTGCAGAACAAACCGGCCGACGTAGACCAAACAGAAATGTCATCACATCCTAACTTAAATTACAGGCAGCTTTGCAAAGCAAATTGAAGCTGCACCACACACAGAACACTTCAGATGGTTTTTAAAGTCTAAGTAGACTAATTTGCCAACTGGGAAACCGGCCTTGAGTAGTTTTGTTCTGTCTCACTGGATTGAAGCGTAGCTGTGCCTCAGTTGTATACTGTTGATTCAAACATGCATTTAGTGAAATAAATCCTCTCAGAGACAGGCGTTTGAAAGCAGATGAAGAAACCTCACATGTGCGGCTGCATGAAATACTCTGTTCTGTTTTAACCGTGCACTCAAACATATTAGGACGGGAGGATGTAACAGTACATCTTTGAAACGGGAAGCTGATTTGACACAGTGTCTTTGCAACAAAAGATTTCCCCCCAAAGACTTGTATTTTTTATTTTGGAATAATTTACCATATATTATGTTTTGACAGCACTTTTCTGTAATACAAAGGCATAAGACATTGATAGGATAATAGAGAATATATTTATGAAATTGCATTCACATGAGGAAATCGTCAAAGGACGGCCTGCCTGTGTTGTTAGTCTCTCAGTGAGTCACTTAAAAATAATCCTTATCACAATATTGGATCCTTTCTCCAGCAGCATCAGTAATGTCCTGTTTCTGTTTGAGTTGAAGGCAGAAGACAGTGTAACCCGTTCTGCTTAATATCCAGCCACAGCGAGTGTCTGGCTCCATCAGCTCAGACACGGACTGCCTGCTGTTAGCATCCTGGTCTCAGCCCCCCAGGAGGGTTTCAACAGCTAAAGGGATCACCTCGGCGCTGACTCACTACGTATCAAATATTCACAAGTGGGTGGATACGTAATGATGCTAACATGTCTCACGTACTACCAATAACAGCTTCCGCTGTTTCCAACAGCGGAGATGCTACACGAAGAGCGTCTCTAATGGTACATGAAAGCGTGCGGTGATTTCCACAAAGGGCCTGCAGGTAACCACAGGGCGAACACATGTAAACTCCAGCCCCCTCGCTCATCCTGGCTTTCTTTTCAGCTGTGCAGAAACCACGCAGCTCCCATTGCATGTGTCATTCATGCATCATTCAAGGTCTGACCGCTGAACTACAAACAGTTTTATTATTTCCCACTATTGATTTCTTGCCTCCAGTCACTCCACAGACGTCCACCTATAGTCTGGGGGCATGTACTAAGAAGCTGAGGCTTAGAAAGAGGAAGACATGGCTGTCAGGCAAGGTCGGATTTCATTTAATATACATGTTGTCTCTACTGAGAGCACACTTAGAATAAGAAAAACAGTAGAAAAAAAAACCCTGCAGGCTTGGTTTTATGGTGGGAAAAAATACAGCAGGCTCGACACGGCTGTTTGAAACATGTTAACTTTACAAACTTTTCCAACTTCACGATACATTCATGAAAACTGATGCCTGATGTCAGACCTCGTGAGCTATTTATGTGATATATCATATCTGCTGTGAATTACAGTAGAATGAGGCGCCACTCAGCCGGGCGGGGATGTGAAATTATGGCCTCGGATGCTACAGGCTAAAGCCCGGTGAGTAAAAGCTTCATGACAGACAATTTCTCCAAGACCAACTCCAAAACATCTTCAGTTCGGGGGTTGGAGATGTCACAGTGATGGCTCAGAAGCTTTACATAGCGAATGTGTTCATGTATCAGGATGACTTATTGCGCATTAATTCAGTGTTTTCAGAGTTTCAGAACAGGTGTTGTGTTCGATCATTGAGAGCTGTGGCTACCTTTGAGGTCACTGAGGTCCTCTGTATTTTGGAAGATTTGCAAGGGAGAAGGGAGAACAAATAAATGAAGGCTTTAACTTCCCCCTCTGATGGGTATCCCTGTCAGTGTGGCTTGGAAGCAGCATTGAGGCGTTAAAGTCGGGACATGGAGTAAATATAACTGAACAGTTACCTGAATAAATGAAATCATTGATAGATTTTCTCTCTCCGAAGGTAGTGAGGGTGCATTTGAGGACTTCAGCATTTCTAAAATCCTAGCTGTGGCCCCGGTTATTTTCCTGTGCCTAATCAGAAACACAGCTACTGGAAAATGCCAGAAAAATATAGACAAGCATGGACGAGACTGAAGCCGCTGCACTGCTTGTTTTAAGTCGACAGACAAAAATGAACATAAATGTCTCTAAAATAAATACTGTCTATGGGACAGATCCTTCACTCCTGACTGTCTGTCAGTAATTAGTCCATTATTTAATTAGTCAATCAACGGAATATTAACTGCTAGCTATTTTAATGACTGATTAATTTAATTTATTAAGTTGCTTATCAGTCAAAGGTCTCTGGTACATCATTGTAAATGGATCCCCTTGGGGTTTAGGCTCCAAAAAACAATCAATGAATCAAAAACATAATCAACAGAAAAATAGTAATTAGCTACAGTTACAAGGTGCCTCATTAAGAGTAACTAAATAATTGATAACTCAACAACAAATAAGAAATAAGAAATTATAATAATAATTATAATAATAAATTAAATGTCTATGACTAAAATCTCATATCCCAATTTGGATGATTTCTTATCCAGATAATGATACATACGACGATACAGCACATTTTCTGTACAGTCGGTGAATACACAGTTTATATAAAACGACCACATGGAAGGTCAATTTCTCACAATATAGAAAATATTGATTTCCTGTTTGTGTCAGTGCCGAGCAGAAAAATGTAAAGCATCTTCCAAATGAAGCGTTTCCCATCATGCATGCCTAGTGATGGACGGAGCCGTCATTTTTCTGCTGCTTTGTAGTTGTAACCATTGGTGAGGTGGCTGCTTTGTTTCTTGACCAGCTGTATTTCACTGTCATGCTTTAAAGTCCCCCCCGTGTTGTGATTATATATTCCATTATAATCGACTTTGTTTGCATGCTTTAACAATGAAAGCAACAAAGTTATTTAATTTGGAAAGAGTAATTAGTAACTTTTCTAGTTACCACAGAGTGGTGGAGTGATCCATAATGAAAATAATTGTTGCTCAACATGAGCACAGTGTCAGGCTGATAATTAAGTGAAACAAAATGGCAGCTTAGTCTGATCATTAGGCGACCAGAGTGTCAAAAACAAGGTATGAATCATTGTCAGATTCATGTGCCAGACAGCCGGGGTGAAGACTGTATTTAAGATTAATAGGTTAACAGGGTCGAGGTTTTACCAGAACACATAACTTGTAACACACAAGTGTGGTTGAAAGCAGCATTCCCTCAAAAATCAATTCAAGTGCACGCCGGACTAAGAACAAAGGCAGGCTGAGAGGAGCATGTCATTTTAATTATACTCCAGAAAGACGCTGCTGTCATGGCCTAAAAGGAATGATTATTTTCCAATCAGGCACAGTTGAGAAAAAACACCTACTCGTGATAAAATCTAAAAAATAAGATTCAATGTTGAAAAAGAGTTTCATAATTAGGACAACTTAACCCTTGTAACTGTCAGTTCAGAAGTTTGGGTTCTTGCATTCGCTGAGCGAAAATGTGGGCAGCTCTGTTCATCTCTTCCCAAAGAGTATCACACTCTCTCATTCAGTCCTCGCTGCGATAGCTCAGATTACTGTGGATGTGGACACAGTCATAACGGTCAGGATGAATAAACAGAAGAGTACAATAGCTGACATCCAAGGTATAGTGGTGACAGGTGTCTGAGGTGTCCGGGGAGACACGGCAGACTGCTGCAGTCCCTTCTCCTCAGAGTAAAACAGCAATAACAACCGAGAGATGAACCCCTGTGATTGAGGAGGAGGAAGCAGCAGGCACTCCCTACACCGATAATTCAAGTTTAATCTGAGCTCTGCAGGCGTGCACACAGAGTGAGCCGTGCACCACCACAGATTCACTCCCAGTAGTCTAATGTTATCAAACCACAGCAAACAAACACACACAGGGCTCTGAGAGAACTCTGGATACAACCTGAATTACACTCATTGCCAAAGAAGTTATTCTTCGATAAGGAAGGAATTGCAGCAGGATTGTGTTTTGTGACATGCTGGGAGCTGATACCTCCTGCAATAGAGAGCATGATACGAATCACATTCAGCTGGTGTGTTTGAAAGAGGTCGTCCAAGTCCCAAAAAAGTGGAGAAAAGCAATATTCACATGCAAAACAGTGAGGTGACTGTTAGCATGGAAACACTGATTAGACTGACAGGCTGTGATTCTGCAACTGAGCTAAAAGTCCAACCACGTTCAGACAAGATACAGCAGATGAGGCCGACATGCTACAAATACTTAACTTTGTGGAAGTCGTTTGCTTGTTGCTAATTAGCACGTGGATATGATTATTGTTTGTTTGGACTAATTGGTCTCGTATGATATTCTAGTTCCTAATTATAGAGTAAGACCTCGTCCACGCCAGACAGCAGCAGCAGCAGCATCGTTCGCTTAAAGTGATGCATGCTTATATTTTGAAGCAGCCTCTTCTGGTCATGCAATTAGGGAGACTATATTTATGCTTTCTGAGGGTGTTCACACTTTCAGTTCAACCAATCAGATTTTGTTGCAACCCCCGTTGAGCCAGTCGTCTCGGCACTGTCAGACTTTAAAGCTGTTCCTGTCTCTGCTGTTACCAGCTGACGATGAGACCCACCTCCAACCCAATCACCTCCAGCGTCTATGGGTCCTTCCACTGAGCTCATCAGAAGTCCCCCTCCAGATGGCTCCAGAGAGAGTGAGTGAGGGAGGGGGAGGAGGATCATTGATTGGCTAGGTGGAGTTGGTTCACTGGGGGCTTCCTGAAACAGATCAAAAGCCAGGTACACAGAACACCACAGAGGTCACAATACCTCCCCCGCTAAGAAGGATACCTTACAATGCAGCCAAGACACTTAATTCAACAACAGCCATTTTAGATTCTGCAGTATTTCCCCACATCCTGAAGAGGGTGCTGATGGACACATCGTCCCTCCACAAAAATGGACAGATTGATGGATGGATATCTAGAGCATAGCACACTGGTTTGATTGAGAAATATCTCAGAAAAATCAATCAGTAATGGACCACCAGTCCATCCACCCATCCATTCCACGACGCGTTCCGTGTCACTGACCAATAAGACTGCAGATCACTCTTCAATGCACAACTGTAAACATGGCAAGGTTTAAGAGGAATGAAGTTGTTGGTGCTGTGAGGTGGAACAGTGAAACAGCTTTTTTGAACACAAGCCAGCGGGTGTCACACCGCTTTGGACGCCATTGTTTGTTTACATTCTCTTCTCTTAAGTTGTTCCTTAACACCTGCTTTGAACAGCAGTAAACTGTTTGAGGACCAGCAAATAGTCTCCAATTTGTCTTTATAATCTCACCTAATCTGACAGTGACCGTTTTAACAGACAGAAATATTGTGCCGTCTGAACTCAGCATAACTTGCTTGAGGGCCAGAACATAGAAATATTTCATGAAATAAATTACTCATTAGGGCTCAAAAAGCCTAATTTCAAATGTTTTTTTTAAATATTAGTTTCACTTTTTCATTTTACCGTTTGTATTGCTCATGAAACGCCGGCCACTTAAGGGTATAGATTGGAAAAAGTGAGCGGAATAAAGACATTTGTCCAACAACCTTTAAATGTCACCCCAACTGTCAGAATGAAGACACTAAATTACACCATCTGCAGGTTGCTTTCAGCTCTCATGTCTTAATTGCTGGCTCTTTTAGCTCCAAGGGCTGACGTTGGTCTCTTTGCCCTTGGGTAATGTCAAGTCTTTTGTCAACAGCGGTTGATGTACCTTGAGTTATGCCCCACTGTGCTGATGTGTCACATTTGGCAAGATGAATGATCACAGCAATATATTCATCCTCACTGTAGCAATCCATCAGATGTCAACATTGTCAAGAGAGAGGAGCCGCGTTACAGCCTGCTTTTTGCAGCCCTAAAAACAACATTTGGATCAGGCATCAACAGGAGTTAGGTGAGTTTATTCAATACAGTGCAGATGAGACATAAACAGCAGATGACAACTGTGTGATTCAACGTCCAGGGAATTTAAACAAGTGTTTTAGCAACTGATCCTCTGTAGTTAAGGTGTACGCGTTGCATTCAATGGACAGAAAACAGAAGCGCTCCTGTCATGACAAAGGATTATCACACACACATCACTCATTATCACACAGCTAATGAGTAACCACTTGTGTGGAAACTCCCATAAAGCCTCCTCAGCTTTTGCTGGTACTACTCTGGAGTGTTTCACTTTTATTAGCCTCCCATTTATTCCTGAAAATTGGCTGCAGGCAGTGTAAAGTGGTGGGGAGAGTGCTGAAACAAACAGCGAAGGCCATGTTTTCTCTGCTGAAAGAAAAGAGTGGGCGGCAGTGCAGTCTTTTACTGGAATCAAGCACAGGGGTCAAGAACCGCGGCACATCCATAGCCTTTGATAGGAAGTTGGAGGCTGACCATGCAAGTGGAAGGCAACTCACGTGTAGAAAATAAGAACAGAGTAGTGTCATATATTACGTAATTAAAGGGAGTTTTTGCTTCGGAAGACAAAAGAAAAACATCTTAATATTGCTGTGTGTTTAAAGCAGTTAATAAAGGGTTAGAAATTCATGAATTTCGCTGGATTTGCTTTATGAAAGGGGGGCGGAGATAATGTTGGATTATTATGAGTCTCTCACACTTACTGCACAATTCAAGTATGATGAGACATAACGGAACATTTTCATCATTCATTCCTAACCAAAGTCTGAAAAGAAGTCTGCATGGGTAGACCCGAATGTAAGGACCCAAGACCTGATCCAGGACCTGCATGGGTTCGGATTCACGTTTTCTACAGTCAGTCAGGCTGAGTCCAGTTCCATTACTGCAGGTCCCAGGTGTGTTTAACACCACGTGTAATGCTTGAGTGGATCTGAGAAGACCACGCTGACCATGATGGAAGATGTGTGTGTGTGTGTGTGTGTGTGTGTGTGTGTGTGTGTGTGTGTGTTGTGTTGTGACTGTTTCTAAGTTGCAACATTGTAACGTTTGAATGAGAAGACAGATGACTGCAAATTAGCAACCCTACATTAGCAGCCATTGCAAGGAATAATTAGCATCGTTCAAAATGGCGAGCAGTCGAAGTTTTATTTCTTATGCTCGATGCAACAAAACTGCAAAGCTGATTATAAACAAGTCGTTGTCCGTCACTGTGACAGCAAGTGGACTTTGAAGCTGAAATAATGAGCAATTAGCCTGTTTCAATCAGCAAGATTGAAACACTGCAGGTTGAATACCTAAGAATATTATTTCAAATATAGGTGACATATTAAAGGGAAAACCGTGATAGGTTTTCATTGATCTTAATAAGGTGCTGAATGACTCAGCCGGTGTATCAGGCAGGAGCCTAAAGACCATGTGTTTGCCATGACTGCTCAGGCTCATCATCCACCTCACCTGTTGACATCACCACACACACCTTGTTGTTCCACAGACTCCAGCAGCAGGCTCCCTTCACTCCAGTCAGTTCTGCCTTCTTTAAGACTTGTTTTGTGAGTTCATTGCCTCTTGTCCGAGGCAGGTTCAGTTAGTTTTATCTGCCTGTCGTAGCTTTCCTTATTTTATGTTTAATATCTATATTAAGTCTGAAATTACACGTTTTATGTTCTCTTCAGCAACATTACAGTGACGGTCTGTCATCAGAAAGTCAAGGACTCAGTCACGTATTTTTACTCACAATCCCAATCTGAGGCCTTAAATATTGAGTATCTGCCAATATAAAGTCCCATTCATTGTCATTATATTCATACTTATGGTGGGAGGCTTCTTACACATGTGCCTCAGCGCCCATTGTCTCATGATCCATGTATGTGTGCTGGGCCACTGGAGCAGCTTCAGTAAATGGCTGCTTCTGTTGAAAGCCCTTGAAAATTTGCCTCTCTTTCATCCATTCACACACTCACTTACACACCGATGGCAGTGAGCTTCATTGCCAGGTGCTGGACTGACCATCAGGAGCATCGTGGGGTTCAGCATCTTGTCCAGAGACACTTGGACATATGGATGTGGTTCGAACTGCCAGCCCTGTGATCAGTGGACGACCCGCTCTACCTCCTGAGTCACAGCTGCCCAAGTGATCCAACTGCTCAGCGTTTTTGTCCACGTTCCAGATCTTGTTAAGATGCTTTTAGTCAGCCTGTATGAAAGTATCTGCATTCATTTTTAATAATTTTGCACACCTGCATCTGTGATTCTGCAGCACGTGCCAGACAGAGCAGAGGCCCAGTCAGACTCTGACAGGTCATACATCCAGGCAAATAAATGTCTCCAGGCAACACTCGAAACCTCTGCCACTTACTCAGGAGGTCTGGAGCACTTTCTGAAATACAGGGAACATTAAGGAGGTCAAACTGACCCACGGTGTCACCACGGCAAAAGAGCAGATAAGGACAAACGAAAGGAACAAACATAATTCTTCAAAATTACGAGCCTTAAAGTGGAGCGTTATATAAGGATATCCTAAAAGAATTTGGTGGAAAGTGGGAAATATACGACAGGGTATTAGTTTTAAACTTCTTAAACCCCATGGCAGGCAGCTCTGTGATGACTCTATCAGTCGGCTTACTTCCCCAAATGTCAGGCTTACTTTCTCCCAAAGTGTAGCTGATCACTGCTCAGCTCAGACTGTAAAAAGGCAAAGTGCTACTGTACTTTAGAGAGATGTTTTTTAAGACATATGAGGAACTGCACACCATTTCAAGACTTATACAAAGTGTTTAATGGTTTCAGTTATATTGCACCCATAAGCTGCATAATTATATTTATCTTCAGTTGCTTTAGCCCAGTTTTTTAATCCTGTAATCAGTCCAACAGTGTGTGCAGGTAGTGGGAATGATTTCCATACATAGAGCTTAAAATTCCCACTTAAAAGTTACAAATGTGAGCCCCAAATCCATGTGTGCTGTATATTTTGAATATTTAAAATAGATCGGCATCTAATTAGCAACTCTGGGAACTGAATATATATATATTTTCCAAACTAGTAGATGGTTTCTTCCCGCAGAGATGATTTGTATCATTAAAAGCACCTCATGACAATAAAGCTGTTGGAGGGAGTTTGTCCTCATGCGAATCAAGGGTCTATATATAGTCTGTGCTGTATAATGTACAGTCTGCAAAGCCCTTTGAGGCAAATGTGTGATTTGCCTCAAAGGTCAGCCATAAAATTAAAATTGACTTGACACTAAATTTCAGCGGGAAATCTTTCACTCCTCTACGTTTATTTGACATTTCTAGTTAGCCCTTACTTTACATAGTGATAGTTTACATGAAAACATGTGATGAGCGTGTAAAAGATGATGCTTTGTGTGAAAATTAGTTAAGTTTATTTTGAAAATCAACACAAACAAGCACAAGTCAGGTAATTTAAAAAAAGTCAGTTGAGTTTGAGATAAACAGATAAACAAATGTTATATTCTTTTATCATGAATTCAAAGTTTTAACTCAGGAGAAACTTTCTTCGTTGCAGCTTTTTCCCATGTTTAATGGATCAGACAACAGATATCAGTGTCGAACACAAACAGTTGAATTTAGTTGAACAATGAGGCTTAGACATGCAGACAGACGTAAGCTGTGCTCTTAATATATTCATCCAGAGTCATATCTATCCTGCAGCTTATCCTCTTTCTGCTCCCTCAGTAAGGGCAGCATTTGATAGTCCCGCATGAATTTTAGAGATCAGTGCACAGATTGCACAAACTTTTCTTTACTTAAAAAGATATAAATGAAATATAGCTGAAATCCTGGTAACGGGACCCAAGGCACTATGGGAGAGCGCGGATATACAGCTGTTGTCTCTGATATAGATGACTGAATCTCCTGCTAAGATCCGGGGTTTGGCTTTGGCGTCAGCTTTAGGACGATAACTTTGGTTTCCTGCCTCTTTAACAAAAACCGACACAGTGTGACTGTGCACCTTCGGGATTTGATGACTCACCGTGACTTTCACTTCATCAGAGTCAGAGGAGCAGGGCAGGACTGGATGTGTCAACAATAAGCAGCAGTTTTGATTGCTGTGAGGATTTCCATTGTTAGAGATCATGCCTGAATTAGACCAGGTCAAAGATGCAAAATGCATAAATATGTGCTGTGATATTTCATGACTATTGGTTATGTAGGCATCAAGCAATCCTACTTAAAAGCATATATAGATAGATAGATCGATAAATCCTTTGAAAAGAGCCACATTAAAATACATCTTTTTCCATTGCCTCTAACTATCAATACAAAGGCTGAATCATTGGAGAAGAGTTTGTAGATGTGTCCTTTAAAGATGCAGTTTGCCTTTTCTGTTTGCCTCGTTAACCTGATATCATTCAAACACCTCCTCCGTGAGCCAATGATTCTACCTGGACCAGAACAACAGGATAACCAAATGTGTTATCTCCTCAAAGCTGATTTAATTTTGAAGCCACCACACATTCCCTCATGGCAGGTTTGTACTTCCCATACAAGGACATCAGATTTCACTCAGAGACATTTTTGTGGCAGGACCTTTTTGCTCCCCGTACAGCCTCTTGCTGTTAGCTCACTCGCGCTCAGAATTGAATGTTGGTTCAAAACAGGGAGGCAGTCTGGGACATGATGTGCTGTGTTCGCCTAATCCGCCCTGTGGGTCAGTCCAGCAATGAAAACCAAGCATTATATTCCACGCATGTGCACCTGCATCATGCTCCATTAGCTACGCTTTGTGTGCTTTGGGCTTTGAATCACAAAAACAAGAGCCACAAAGCTCATTTCTACCAGCTCAGAAGTAAAAAATCCTTCACTGAATGTGCTGCTCAGGAGGAGTGGAATCAAGAAAATAACTGGGATTATCTTTGTGATTGTGGAAAGTTCACATCCACAGCATCTCCATTTGTTTTTAGCCAAATGCACCATGGGAGGATGCGTGGGGCTGCAACAAGCCTGTGTAAGGTTAATATAATTCATCATTAAAAATGGATTTATCCACAACTTGAGGTTTAAAGTGTTTTTTTTTTTATCCACCGCGACGGAGTGGATGAAAGAATAAACTCATAAAGAGCTAAATGGCGACTAAATTAGCTTCAAGAATTCCTTCTGCTTTTCTCAGGCATTTTATTATCCTGCCAAACATTTCTGGAGTGGCTTAGAGGTGTGTGGGATTTAAGAGTTTCCGTCAAATAAATTGTTTTTCCAAGAGCTGACACAGTGTGCTATATCTCCAGTGAGATCCTTTCACTTGACAGATTTTATTATTTCTTTCTACAGCATCACTTAGTGTTCCAACCCACTTGAAAATAATTTAGACAGACACATGCAGCACCTCTGAAAAGAAGGAAAATGTTTTCAAATATTGTTGCACGGTCAGAAAACCAAAGACATTCTTGGGACGAATGTCACCATTGTCTCTTGAAGTAATTGCAGTTCCAGTCCCCAGTTAATAAGGAAATATGGAACATTTAACCAGCTATAAAATAAATCTCCCTGAAGAAAAGCCCCTTTTTCCATCCCATGGTGTCTGGTACTGGACATCAAAGCAAAATCCAATTAAGAACTGTTGGGTGAATTAAATACCGCTGCTTTCTTCTTCTACCCCCTCCTTTAATTCATACCTCTTCAGCCATGTTTTTGAAGTTCCTCTCTTGTGCTATACTTAACTTCCAGCTTAGCTTAAGCTGAACACCATGCCAAAGTTTTGCCAGTTGTTCTTAAGTGAGTCTGACTTTGGAGGGACTTTGGAGTTACAATGACACACTCAAACCTGTTCACAGAAGCTGCAACCAACTGTGCTGCAAGGGACAAAAATAGCCAATCATATGACATCTTAAGGAAACTGCAAATCCAGCTGGGATGGAGCCGTAGTCAGAATTTTAGATGTATTGAGGGGATTTGTCCAAGTCTCCCACCAGCACATACACCCCCCACCCCACCCCACCCCCACCCCTCAGAAAATGGAGCATTTTACCTGCCTGATTTTGTTGACTGGCTCAGATTTTGCTGATTTTCTTTCCTTGACGTTTGTTCTTCTACCACAGGTATGCAGGCTTCTTAGTTAAATGGTTTCCTTTTTTGTCTGTTTAAAGTGTATTTATTGTTGCTATGATCAGGAGTCAGCATAGGGTGTTTTATTTTGAAAATCTACCAGCTTCTCCACACTGTGTCTGACTTCCTGCCTAGCTTGATCTGCTCTGTGCAGCATGATTCATTTTGTATTGGACACATGATGGAAAAACTGTGAGTGAAGGTAAAGCTGCTTCCTGACTTTGTGAATTGCAACTGGCTTCTTTACAACATTAGCTTGTCGCTCAAATGAGGCATCACCATGTGAAGTCTACAATTCATCCAGTAGTCGGCAAGACATTTTTATCTTGCACACAAATGTCTGTCTGGGATCCATAAGTGCATGTAATTTCGTGCCGATCCATCAAGTTCAGTAGATCTTGGGATATTCCACTGGAAACTGACCTTGATCAAAGAGCTCACCGAAGTCATTTGGCCTCATCCACTTGTGACCATAAATGTATGTTCAAAATACGGAAATCCATCCAATAGTTTGTGAGATATTTCAGTCTGCAAGAAAATGGTGGACCGACCGACGTTACCATCCCTTGAGCCAATCCACTATATTTGCTATAAATGTTGAGTCCATAAGTACTGGAAACAGCCTATAACATACCCACCAGGGGTATATTTTTTTTTAATTGCAGCGTCTAATCCTCAGAGGTTTCTAGAACTCCTAAATTCCCGGAAAAAAGTACAGACGACATGTCCTCAGTGGTAGCTACAGCCCGAAGATGATGTGGCAATGGCTTGGGAAGAAGTCATTTATATTATACAAAGAAGGAGGACATGGAAGTGTCTGGGTAGGACACATCATGAAGGTGTGATGTGGGTGCACGAGCCTCGTCGGCTCTCTCTATTGCCTGACCTTGGCATCTAGTTAGTACCCTGTTGCTCCACTGTGAAAGCTTTACAGCCTTCATAATTGAAGACAATGACATTATCAAAGCTTTATTTCACCATAAGCAGCCCCCAGTTCCAGCTCATCTCTCCCTGTTTAACTGTACTGAGGAGACAAGTTTATGAAGATGGGATTAAAAAATGCAGGACAGCTGCTCAAGGATGTACAACCACTGAGGGATCTTCCTTGAAACCTTTTATCTATATGTCAGACGACAGTGTGTCACACTGTAAATGTATTACGACTACTTAGGATAGTGTCTTTGATTTTTAATCAGAAACATACATTTTTACCATTTCATTTCAAGTTAATGAGCAAGTGTGTGAATAAAACTCAACATACTGTCTCTACTCTCAAACACCTCAATATTCCCTTGAAGACCAGACTCGACGACTGATTCATATTGTAGTTTGGCCCAACATTGTGTTCTCTGAACTTTCAAACACCGAAAGAAGAACAGAGGGTCTTTGCAGTCATTTTTATTTGTGCTGGCAGTGGGTTCCCACTCTGACAGGTCTGCACGACTCTCCCGGGAATCTCATGAATATATTTAGTACTATTAAACCATTTTTAAAAAGCTATTTTGCATGCATACAGTCTAATCATTACAATGCAAATGAGATCGGTGGGATGGTAAATAAGGTGTAAACGAGAAAATGGAAAATGGATAAGTAAAACCACTTGGATGTACATTTGTGGGGGCAGCCATATTAGTTTAGAGGCCCATTACAGTCAACCTTTGTTTGTGGTTTTCTTATTTCGATATGAAGCTGCATATATAGGCCCTTATCACAAGGCATTGTAATTTTCTATAATAACACAACTTACCTGTAAATATGCTCCTGTCACATACTGAACACTGTCCGCCGCCAGATGCTCGGCATTTGCTATTAGCACTATTTGAGTCTGTCATTTAGATTCCAGTGGTTTCATTTAGAGAAGCAACGACTGTGGAGATGAGTAACATCCTATTAGAGATCCGACGTGACATTTTCACTGCAGCAGTCTGTGATAGCGATCTACGGGGGAGAGAAGACAGGTCTGTGAAGCGATACCTGAACTTGTCATCCTCATAAACCATCAGGGGTCCTGCCACGCAACCTACACACTCAAACAAAGCTGTGAGCAAATCTCGTCATCCATCAGATTTTACAAACACGACTTGCATATGTGTGAGGGCGGGCTGTGGGAATATACAGTGCAGTTAAAAGGATGCGTAGGTTGTGTTTTATTGGTGTATATGCTAATAAATTAGAATTATAGGCCAATAAAGCTCACAAATAAACATCATGCAAAATATGTCTGCAATAAACACTGGAGGGCTGTGTTATAAATTTGGTTATGTCAGCATCCTGGTGGCACAGGTGGCTAAGACGAATACCAAGTGACTGAAATGTACCTGGCTCAGATCCAGGCAGGGCGTAGTTACATTCAGGGCATGTTCCCAGTATGTTCCCAGTGTTTTTATCTGGGAATTCAGAGGTTTGATGGAGTCCAACGTGATTGATAATAACTGATAATCTTGAATAAATACTAAACATTAGACAGGTGATAATTAGTTCTTTGTTCAGGTTCAGTCCAGCTTAGAGTAAAAATCGCACTGCTTGGCATCCACACAGAAATCCGTACTGTTGAATCTTTCATAAATCATATATGTTGACATGGAAACTGATTCTGGTGATAAATCAGCGTGGCGAGTCGTCCCTGCTCCACACACCCAGTACGACATTAATTAACTCTCCTCTGCGTAACAACAAGCCAATGATCTTGCCATTTTTTATGAACACCTATTTTAATTAAGAGAAAATACCGCTGTGTGTGAAGATTAGTTACTTCACATCTCTCACCTCCCCCATCAGTCACTGGGAGTCATTACGCAGTGTTTTGGTGCATTCGTTTTGATTGGATTGTAAATGCCATCATCTCTCGAAGTGTCCGACTTTAATTTACGAGCCTCAAAGCATTGTTTGTTCTCTGTGTGTCTGTTTGTTTCTTTAGCATAAGGAACGGCTAACAGCATGTGTGCATGATAAACACATTGCACTGCCCTTCAATAAAAAACCTCATCTGGTTGTGTCTTCCCAAAACCTTAAATACTATAGCATCTGATTAGCCTCCAAACTCATCAATCCTTTGCTCGGACTGGACATCCTGGATCGTATTTCCTTGTTTCACCGGTGTCTTAAATAACACGCCTACACCAACGCAGCCTGCTGCTCCGCTTTAATGCAGGCCTGCCAATTTTTCCCTGTGAGCAACAACCCAAGAGGGTTTTTCTCAAAACTGCAGACAAATCTGAGATGTAAAATACAGAAATGTACCGAGCAGATTTGGTGGATTAAATGAGTAGCCACACTCGACCACTCTGTGTGAGAATATTTCAGTATTTCTCTGCACCTTACGCTCCTCCATCACTCGTTTTCTGTGGATGGACTGAGCGATTATTATTTTATCACCCCGCCTGTCTCCAGAGCACGAGCAGACGGACTGAGTGATCAGATAATGAGCCGTGATGGATGTTTTCTTGTGTGTCATCCAGTTATTCTCAGACTTTATGCACAGCTCTGACAGGCCGGCCGATTCCCTGAGCGCACCGGGCCCGTTAGCCTGAATTAACACATTGTGTTGAGGAAAAGTACAAAGACAGACATCCACGCGTTCCTGCATGAACAACCCACTACAGGCGGCGCTCACCTTCGTCGCCTCCTCGCTCCTCCCTCCCCCACGCTCAGAATCGACTCCTGGTTTCTCCTCCTTCAGGTCAGGTCCTCTTTAGCATCCCTTCGCACCCAGCAGAGCAAAAGCCCTGAGATGATTTGACCCCATCAAAGAGCTAAAATTATTCACTCTGCGTCTGTAGGATTGTTCTGCATACCAGACTCACAGTGTGATTGAATCTTCCACCTACAAACTCGCCTCCTCTCTAATGTCACTCACACCTCACTGAAGCAACTCTGTCATAGACCGTTAGCCAGCTCAATATTCCCCTTTTGGCATTTTCTTTTCCGTCTTGTGCACGAACACAAGGGAAGAAAACAAGTAAGGGAATATTCTCCTTGTTATTTTCAGCCGCCAGAGAAGAAAACAACAAAGCAGGGTTTGTGTTTTGTTGACAGAAATACCGAGTGGCCTTTCTCAGCAGGGAGTCGACTGTCATAGCATTTTGATACAGATACAGCTGCATTACGGAGCACCACAGCAAACTGTTAGCAATCATCAATTATGTTGCATCTCTCAACAACACCAGAGGCTTATTCACTCTCCTGGGAACACTCAAAATGAAGTGCTGGTTCAGTTAGTGTTATTCCCTAATGGCTGCACTACCAACACATAGTTTTCTCTCTGTGACTGCGTGTGTTTGTGTGTCTGTGTGTGGGAGGAGGTAATTTTACACAACCTCAGTGTTTAGATAAGTTCAAAAATAGTCCAAAGATACAAATTTGCGTGCGTTTACTGCTCCGCTTTCATCATCCTGCCCCGTGTTCAGCCAAAAGCCTCCACTGCTGGATGTTTTGTGCATGTTTCACCTCAGATGTTGAGCTGGAATACTTTTATTTTTAGCATCTTCAGCAGTTCTTGCTCATGTGTGACTATCCACACACACACAACTATACATATTTCAAATGACCTCATATCACATCATACATGGATCAATATTTGTATCACTTTTTATCTTAAAAAGATCACTCAAAGTGACACAGTCTACAGAGCTTTTTAAGCATTGTTTAGCTTGTTGTTTTGGATTTTATGACCTGCACATGTTCTCTGTGGTTCAGCCTCTGCAGCTCGGATCAGTAATAATAATAATAATATTTAAATAGCATCAAAATAGCAATTTTCACAACAAAAGATTCAGGTAAAAGAAATGAAATATTAAAATATAAAATAGTCATAAAAAGAATAAGAGCAAAAGATTTCATATTCAATATTTATAGAAGCTTTAATAGGCTTTGAATCAATGCTATTGATCTAAAATAAAAAAAATTAAAAAAAAAAAAAAAAAGGAGGATATGAAGGAAAATCGATGTTGTCAGTTGAGGTCACATGACTGCTGGATTAGGGCACACAGGAGCCCAGGTGTGCTCCTGTTGGCCAGCTGACACAGGTGCACTGAGTGTCCTCAGTTCAGTCTCTGTTTGCTCTTTGGTTGAGCTGCTTCCCTTCATCTTTCTTCTCTGCTCCGGAGCGCAATGAATGAGTAGTTTATTCCATTTTACTCCATATTTCAAAGTCAGAGTTTACTTTGTCGTCATACAGTTGTACTTTGTCCCTTTGGTTAATTCTGACCTTATTGCGATCTGTGTACGTTGGGATTTTCATTGATTTATTCAAGGTTGAAGTGTTGAAGAATGGGAGAAGATTTCTTTTGAAAAAAGGAAATAAGTGCTGTCAGATGGAACTGGCTCATATTAATTAAGTCCAGTTTATTCCTGAGTTTCTCAAAAAGTTGATTTATTCACATTCAACATGAAAACTGTGTGTATGCAAGAGTACTGAGCATGCATGTGTGTGTACACAACTCTCCTCTCTTAGCCTCAATCCCTTCAATGTTCTTGAGCTCAGCTAACTTTTCCATGCAGGCCCTCCTCAGAGCATCTGACTTTGTTATGAGCTGGGCCGTTCCACTTCCAGCCTCGCCCTCAGCCTCTTGTGTAAACCTGTCTGCTTCTGTGGCCAGACTTTCAGAAACCTCTTGGATGGTTTTTCTTTTCTGCTTTAGTTCCTCCAGGTAATCCCCTGCAGCCTCTCTCTTCTGGCCCTGTGCACCAGACTCCTGCTTTCTTTCTCTGTTGGTCGAGGTGTACCTGAACCTGGCTGATGCCACAGAAGTCAAGAGCTCTTTGCCCAATAAAAAGGCACTGAATAAATATTGAAAAAATATATATATATGTTGAATACGAGATTTGAGTTGACATCATTGACAACTGCTGAAGGCTTAGCAGCCAGCAGTAACTCATTACAGGATATCAATCAATAATTTGACCAGAATCTTTGCAATGCGATTTCTTTTATTGGAGAAAAATAATGTAATGTGTTACTTTCATAATGCGTTACCCCAACACTGTCTGTCGTGTGTAAACTCCAGAGCACCTACATCTTTAATGTTGGCGCAGATCCAAATACTGTTAGGAGGAGGTCGCTTACCAGAGCTGCTGGAGTTAACGTTCTTAGTGCAGAGTGGGCTGCGAATGAGTAACCTGGTTTCACGGCCCTGATCTTTATAGGTGGGTTCATTCCTAGTCTAACAGCAGAGACAGCAAAGGATCGCCTTTGTGAGTAAATCTCGACCTTGGAGTGACGAGGAGGAAAACCTTTGCAGATCTCAAGAGGCTTGGAGAAGCGTACCATAGCGGTTAACAGCTCACCAATATAACTCAATGCAGGGCCCGGTAGAGCCTTAAAAGTTAGCAATGAAATGTTTAATTTAATTCAAAAGGTTGGAAACCCAAAGGGACATGGGGATTGATGGATATGGCAGTCTTTGTTTGTTCACAGTTGAAATCAAGTGGCATTTTGAACAAGCCACAGATAGAAAAGATATTTTTTGCTCATGATGGTAAACATGGCATTCGTCAAACCCCACAGGCAGCTGTTTGTAGCAAAAAACAGGTTAGAAATGACTTTATCACGCCTGCTCATCACATTTTTCTCAGGTCTGGTGGACATCAAACTAAAAGACGAGTGAATCTTGCACAGATTTAGCATGTGACCAGGTACATGACTCCAAATGAATAACAGTGTTGCTCTGCGTCTGCTGGATCTGTACGCAAGCAGAGGTTTGATGGCACATGTAGAGAAAGGGTAAGGAGCTCAGACATGGAGAAGGAGCTCGGAGTAAGACCGCTGCTCCTTCATGGTGAAAGAGGACAATTGAGGTGGTTTGGGCATCTGATAAAGATGTTTCCTGGACACTGATTTTTAGAGGTTTTCCAGGCACATCCATTTGGGAAGAGACTGCAGGGCAGACCCAGAACATGCTGTAGGGATTACACATCTGTCCTGGAAACGCCGTAGGATCCCCCAGGAGGAGCTGGAGGATGTGGCTGCAGAGAAGGAGGTCTGGGCTTCTGTGCTTTGGCCTCTCATTGTTTCTCATACCATCCTGCATTCACTCCTCTCACTCATGCTCATTCATAACTTCATTGCTGTCAATTAAGGTATCAGCTGCTCACATCTATCCAATAGCACAGCTTCACATCTTCATTGTTAGCATCATCTTGCTGCTGCTGTTTTTTAAAAGTGATTCTCTCTCTGCCTTAGCTCTTTCATGCTGTGGTCACATCAGTGCGAATTGTCGCAAATGTCAAGCGTTCCTGTGACCTTTTGTTTAGCTCTTGTTCAGTCACGAGCTGATGTCCAACTCCTCGGCCAAAGAGGAAAAAAGTTTATTCTTCCCTCGTTCTCCTGCTCTCATACAGTTTGTGTGCCATTCCTGGACAGTCTGCTGCAGTCAATATCCAATATCCATCCAAGCTATCCATGCACGCCTTTACAGCCACGCAGGTGCCATCAATGGGGGCATTTCTCAGCCATGGAGATAAAAAGCATCATAGAGGAGGAGGAAAGGCTTGCTGGAGGAGTTTCCATGTCTCAGTAGTCTCTTGTCTTCTCTATAGTTTCAACAAAGTGGTTGTAGAGCATTTTAGTCTGTATTTTTAACGTTTGTTTTAATGAAATTTAAGTAAAACAATAATCCCAGTACTAATAGATTCAGATTTTTTTTTGAGGATTATTTTCATTAAGACAGAGCTTCAGTGGCTCAGATGCATTTCATGAAAATGCTTCAAATTTCTGATTTCAGAACTTCCTGTTGAGCCAATGAGTGGGCACAGACACCGTTATCTTTGAGCTAACGTGGGGCTGTTTGGTTCTGCTTCTGCATGTTCATCACATCTGCAGGAGGAAGGCAGCTCTGCCCTGTGTTGATAAAACACTGGCTCGAGTCTAACTGGCTCTTTGAGGGATAATACCAAGCGATGGAGAGGGCAGGGGAAATATTTCATACACACATGACTGCACAAGCACTTACTCTTTCACTTACTTATGTTAAACTTTCTTTTCTTCTCATCCTCTTCCTAACTCTACGCCTCTCAGCCCTGTCCTCTGTCCTCAACCATCTCTCTCTAGTGCTTTACAACAAACACATTTATACTTTATCTCTGTCCTCTTTACTTACTCTCACCGTCACCGTTCCCTCTCCTGCTTTCTTCCGCCTCTCGTCTCTCATCTGTGTCTGTCTAATGCCTTGCCAATCAAAGCGGCACCATCGGCATACTGAGAGGGTTCGAGGGAGACAGGGGGGAGACGAGACAGATCCGTGGAGACACAGCAGACACAAGAAGGCAGAGGACATCTGGAGCCTGGTTGCTAATTCATTCACAGTTGATAAATGAGCCATTTTGTGCTTGCTAATGGGGGAGAGAGGTGGAGACAAACAATAAATGGATTTACTAAAATACATTTAGAGAGAAGGAGGAAATCTTTCTCTGCCTTGTGAGACATTCAATCCCGAGATTGAGTTTAAAAATCAGTAAGTGATTGAGGTGAATCAGAGAGTGATTCAAGCCGACTGGCTATGGTGTGTTTGCAGAGCTTGCAAAGGTGCTGGCCTAAACAACATGAGTCATTTGGGGGTTTCAGTGTCTTTCTCAAAGACACTTAGACATGTAGACAGGAGGAGCAGGGAATCGAACTGCCATCCCCGCAATTAATGGACAGCTTAGCTTATCTAATCTAAGCAAAAGGACTGCAGGCAGGGGGAAACACTCAGCCTGGCTCTGTCCACACTCCCAGAATCCCCCATACCAGTGCCTCTAACAACTAACACACAGTATTTGTTTGTTTCATCCATGCAAACGTAATGTGAAAGCGTGTGGTTTTAGAGTGAGTTACTACAACCTGAGATTAATGTCATCACTGTGGGGTTGTGAGGCCACCAGTAGAGATGCTAAAAAGAAGTAATGAGAAGAAACTCTTGTCAAGAAAGAGTTGCAGAATGCAACTCCTCTAAAACTGTAAGTTATCACATTGAAAAAAAAAAAAAAAAAAAAAAAACGTGTGCTCAGCTTATCGCCTCTCAGCACATTTTGGGAAATGCAGTATTCACTGTCTCACTAGAGAGTTACAGCACAGCAATGTAGTTGCACAGGAAACTGTGCAAGTACATTGAGTGCAATGTTTAAACTGGAGTCAAAGTCATTGTATGTGTACACATCTTGGCCAATAAAGCCGATTCTGATGTGTGTACAGTAAAGGAGGCAGCGAGCTTATAGCAACATTAAGACAAAAAACGGAGCTTCTGTTCTGTCTGAAGGTAACAAAATCCGCCTGCCAGCGCGTCTGAAGCTCAATAATTTTCAAGTTATAGCTCATTTGTTTGATTTGTACGATAGACAAAAGGTTTGTTAGAGGCAGACGAGCTGTTTCCACTGTTTCCACTCCTCTAAGTGAAGCTAATGGGCTGCTGGATGTAGCTTTATTCTGAAAGAAATGAAGAAATGAGAACGTATCGATCTCCTCATCTAAATCTCAGAAAGAAATCAAATGAGCCTGTTAGTGAAATGCTGAACCATTCCTGCCTGGCATGCTGTTAAATCCCCCTCTTGTGCCCGCAAAATAAAAAAATCTGCAGTCACATAAAACATGTGCTTCAGACTCATTTAACATACTGCAAAAACGTCTTTCCAGTGCGGCCTGTCTCATTTTAATGTAAGCTTCGCAGCACTTCTCTCCACAGTGAAATCTTCCCTTTTAAATGCAGCAGACTTGAAGTTGCAAAGAGCGAGAAGCTGTAAGGAATGAGTAACCAACCTGTGGCCCGTGTCATGCTGTCTTGCCTCAGTGGATGGTAATGAAAAATATGCCCTGCATCATAATCACCAGTGACCCTTGTGCTAAGGCTTGATTGGCTTCTACGTGGCCCCCTGGGTGTCCTCTGAGCAAGGTCCTGACCGGCCACTGGTCTGGACCTGATGAGAATATTCATGACTGCGTATGTTTGAAAGCTAGGAGGCTTACATTGATTTGTCTAAAATAACCCAGGGAGCTGCTGCGAGCGGTGGAAGCTGGGATGAAGCGAACGTATCAGGTGAAACGGACAGAGAGTGCAGCTTCTGTGTGTGCTGTGTTCAGTGGTTTAGGAAGTCTTCAGAGCCTGTACTTGAGAAAAAGTACTAAGACTACTCTGTAAAAATACTCTGTAATCAGTTAAAATCCTGCATTGAAAATGTTACTTTAGAAAAAAAAGTGTAATCAGCAAAATGGATTTAAAATATTTAAAGGAGAAGAACTCATTTCAGAAAAATATTCCCAGTGGCTGTGTTTTAGTATGATATATTTATGATATATCATTAGATTATCACTGCGCATCCATTAAAGTAAATGAAGGATTTTACTGCTGCAGTTGGTTGAGGTAAAACTAATTTACATCTAATTATTTTCCTTATGAATTAATCTCCTGATTATTGGATTGATTAGTTTGTAAAAGTCAAAAAACTGTGACACTTTCACCATGTTTGTCCAACCAATAGTCCAAAGCTCAACATCATTAAAAAAAAAAAAAAAAAAAAAAAAACGCAATTATTAAATAATAAATAAACGCAGCAAAGCATGAAAAATGAAAAGAATTTTCAGTCTTTTCTAATTGTTTCAGCTGTACTTCTGCACATTGTTCGGTACAGTTTAATCGTATTGTGTGTAAAAATCTTAATTTGTTAAGTAACTAGTAATTAAAGCTGTCAGATAACTGCAAGGGAGGAAAAAGTGGAGTGTTTTCCTCTGAAATGTGGAGGAGCAGACGAGATAATGAAATGTTAAAAATCCACCCTTCGTGACAAACTGACTTGCCTTTGTTTAACCTGCTAACAGCAACACCTGTTGAAGGACAGACAAATAGAGCTCAGGTCTGAGGTGCGAGCCACGTTTTCAGCACAAAGCTGTTTCAACTAAAATAACCTTCACAGCATCACGATGGCGGTGATATAAAGACGCCTCGCTGCTGAGGTGATTTGTGTAAACAGAGCCATATGGCTGTGCACACCTCCCCTCTCTGACAGCCTGTCAATGCCCGTGTGAATCCACCCCGACTCATCTAATAAGCTTATGTTTTGCCATTGTTCAGAATGGTGGCAAACTGACAAGCTCGCATGGTAATATCACACCACCTGTGTGATGGAAGGTTAATTGTTTGGAGGGAAATACTCAGAAGTCACTTCATTCATTTTGTTTGCTTTATAACGTGGATCTGTGTATTGGTTGATTCAACAGTGTGTGCATGTGTGTGTGTGCGCTTGCACAACCATGAATGTGTCCCAATGCATCGCTGTGAATTAATAATGTCTATTAAAGCCCTCATTAATATTTCATGTTGAATATGGCTCATGATCATATATTTAAAGATGCCGGTTATTTATCTCTCTTGTAATAAACATTAGTGAGGCACATTATTCATATTTTTTGAAGTTAAATGCAGCACCGCTGTTCTGAAATTCCCATAACCATTACTGCATTTGTTGGACTGTGATGAATACAAATGTACTGTGTCTGGTACCCATGGAGATGCTGTGAACCATATAATCACACATCCAAACTATATTTGAATTTGTAAGTCTCTCTCAGCTCAGCGTACCATTCCGGGGTCCTTCTTTGCTCAAACTTTTTCACAGCCACCAGTTATGTGCTGATTCATGTAAAAAGTGGCCTGATCCAAATATAACAGCCTGTAAAGCTGCACTGAACAACATTTTTATTTAACATGGGATTAAAGGAATGTGTGTAATATTTAAGAGGTTGCTTGTTCCTCTGATCAGCGCAGCTACTCTACCTTGACCATTTTATCTGTCTGTAAAGCCGCTGTTATGGATATTTTTATCTTAATAATGAATCACATTAGTGCCGTTCACTGTGACAAACCCACAGAGAATCAAAACTCAAGATCCTCTCGGCTCTCTCTCACTTTGGCATCTTTCAGCTCTTTGTTTTGGTTCCAGCTTCACTCTTTTGTTTCACCCATCACTCTTGTTTCCAGGCACAGAAAGCTGCTGTTTTCAGGTTGAATAGCTTTAATAAAGCCGCTGTACACTGCCTGTCGAGCACCAACAAACTAAGGTTACGACTTGCTGGTGGAGATGAAGCATTTAGCAGCTAATAAGCCTTATTTTCTTCCCAGTGTCCCTCCACAGACCCCCAGCTCCAAATGAATGTTAATCGATGTAAACAGACAAACGCTGGCCAACACATTCATCATCAAGTTTAAGGTGATAATACATCTGTCATGGCAAATTCTAAGTCGTGTTTGAGCCACTTCAGTTTGAACTTTGAATGAGTTTCTATCGGAACTGAAGGTTTCTCACAAATCCACTCCGACTCAGATGTGTAGTTTCATGCTTTGCTTTCCAAGGAGACAACAATATCCTCCTTTTGTGAAGCTGGAATGTATTTTATAATCCAAACCAATGTAACCGGACCAATGTTATCGAAACAGATGTAGCACAGACATGCAAACAGTCAAAAAGGCTGTATGGAGTCAAGCTAGCAGGCGACCTCTGTCCTTCATTAACTGCTGACTAATCGTTCGTTTGGCCTCGGCATTACAGCACTATGAAGCTCACTTTACCAACAATAACCTTAGAAATCTGAGCTGCACCACCAGCAAAATATACAGAATTTATAACTATCACAAGGAAAATTACTCACAAATACATTCAGCAATTATTCCCATGTAGAGTATTCATTACCAGTGAGAAACACAGCGTTGATTCTGTCACTGTTTGAGGGCCAAGTGTAAAAAAACAATCATTAAATGCAGCTTTAAATAGCCTCAGTGATTGGTCAGGCCTCATATTTACTTGCTTCCATTGTTTCACACAACAGTAGTGACTGTTCGGTATCTGCACACTGTATTACCCACAGTTTCATCAGATGTCAAACTCAGTAATTTTGACCAGTGTGTATACTTAAGAACTGACACGCCAGGAAGTGTGTTTCAGCACATCATTAACTCCTGGTTATGTCTACTCCAGATACAGCTGTTTGGTTCAGGCATGATATACCTTAATTGGCACATGACAATGAGTCTCTATGAGAAATTAAAGTGAAATTGAATCAAGAAAAATCAGGGATAGCAACGACAAATCGTGTAACTTACCATTCAGTGTTACTGAGATCTGCGACTTTCACGAGCTCACAGCTGTTCCCTCCAGTCATGGAGAAAATAAGGGTGTATCGGGGGGGCTGATTTTAACAAAGAAGTTTAAGTTATTACAATTTCTATCTTCCTCCACGTATTCATGCAAATTGTGTTTCAGATGTCTTAAAAAAAAGTGCTGGATGTCACAGAGGGGTGCAGGCATACAGAACACCATGCTTCACTCACTCAATTTTCTGGACATCTCAAATGCAAATGAGTGCATTTGATCCAGTGGCTGTTGTTCACCAGACATTGTCGAGGCGAGGATATTAGCCACTGAGATTGATAATTAAAAAAAAGGGAGACCCTCTGCTTCCTGCATTTGTAAGCAACAGAACAAATTTCTCTCTGCAAGAAATTATCTGTGCTGGCAGGCAGACAGATGAGTAATGTCTGGTAGTTGAAAGGGAAAGCAACCGTGCATCGGTTCAGCGTGTGTCAGAACAAGATGGTAGCTTTCTGCAAGCCTCCATTACAGGGCTATACTAATCCACACATGCAAATCTGTGTCTAAAAAGTCCCTCTTGTGCATAATCCTAACACAATTTCTGTGGTATTAGGATGACGCAAGAAGAAAAGGACGGGTTGCCAATACAGTAGCAGCTCTGTGTTTAAATATACTGTAGCTTATTTAAAGCGTATGCAGCACTGACATAAGCTTTAATATATGAGATGAGAAAACACACTCCGTGTTTGACATCACTGACTAAACGCTGCTTTTCGAATAGGTTGTAATTAAAAAAAAAAACACTCATAACCAGTTGCACCATTGTATTGTATTTTCACAATGATTGAAGTCATTATCATAGTAAATCCCTCAATGACTGCTGGTTAATAAGTTCAAGAAATCTGTAAGAATCCTGCATTGATTTTCCAGCTGAACTGTGTCAGTGTAAATGATTACTTTCTAACAGAGGTGTGCCTGATTGCAGGGCACAACATGACATCGCTCGCTCTCATCAATACTTCAGTCCTCTTTAACAAACATGCGGTCGGCCTGGTTTCAGGCATCATTCAGGACTAAAGTGAGAGTACAGTACAGCATGACAAGGCTTTCCAAAGGCACATTTCACATATAAAACCAATTTAAGTGATTTGCAAAATACTAGATGCAACCAACAACCAAGTCACCTGTTTTGTTTTTATGTGAGAAAGCCTCAAAAACTCACAACCCCCAACATATGTAGCGCCAAATGCTCGTGAATCCCCTTTCATGGCAGCTTGAATCCCTCCCAGCCTCCTGAAAGTGACATTAATATGCAGCTAATCTGCAACATCAGCATACATTCGCTGGTAACATTTAATGCCACTGCAGAAGTGTGACATTCATGTACTGCCGAGAAAACTAAAGGTCTGGAGGAGTAATTGATGGCCATTCAAAGTGCTTCACCACTGACGGCCTGTCTCAAGTCAGTTTCAATATTTAACCATAAACACAATATTAAAGCTGTGGTAGCAAAAGATTCTGCAGTAACCGGATTCAGCATGTTGTAATTCAAGTGGTCTGACACGAAAAGAGGCTTCTGCACCTCCTTGGCTCTGTTTTTAGGTTGTAGAAAATTGAGCCTGTGATGGGAGGCTCTGGCCACTCACAGGTCATATCACAGAGAGGGCATTTCTATTGGCTGGTCTACAAATGCAGATGTGCCTGTGCATCCCCTCCAGACGGTGAAAGCCAAGTCTTGCTTAGCCAGGCCTGTCTGCACGCTTCATTTTAGTGCTGTGCCAGCTCCAGAGAAAGTGAAAGTGAAAGCCTGATTCAGAAAATCCTGCAAGTTATGATAAGTAATACAAAACAAGTGTGTGGACGCGTCCCGGTGCCACGCGGAGCTTTGGGCTCATCATTTTTGATGCCAAGGCTCTCAAACTGACAGGTGGTTCGATTGTTCACCACACCTCAGGTGCCTGAACATAATCATAAATACCGCCTGTCGTGAAACCAGTTGTGCAAACAGCTGCACGTGAGGTTTAATAAATACGATCTCATGATGAATGCTGGCATGCATGCAGCCTCACTCGCCTGACTCTGTCCTGATTTCATCAGCACCTGGAAAGTTAAGCTTAAATATTGTGCAGGAAGCAATCCCACTTCGCTGATGGCCACAGATACCCAAGTGGCGCTTTAGTTGCCATAGAGGGATACTATAAGGTTAGTGTGTTGATGGAAAATGGCGTTACACTTTCCCCAAAACATTTAGTAAAAATTCACATTGGTTCCCTTCTGAATCTGAACTGCCCTGCCGCTCAAACACACGGCAAACATGTGAACAAAAAGTTTCCACATGTGAGTTGAAAGTGCTGCAAGCAGTGAAAGGTTCCATATTTATTGTCAATGACCAATGTATTTAGTAACAGTGGCATTTTCAGACAGAGTAAGTAAGTAAGCCGTAAACAGCACTCTGCCCTTTTTAGTGTGCATTCAAATCTGTGTGTCTTTGTTTTGGTGATTGAATATAATTTGTTAAAACAATCATTTACTGCCCAGAAGAGGAATAGGTTGGAGGGAAGCTATGTGCGTGTGTGTGTGTGTGTGTGTGTGTGTGTGTGTGTGTGTGTGTGTGTGTGTGTGTGTGTGTTGGAGAGTGCCTGTGCCACCGCGGTATGAACAGACCCATTGCAATATGTTCAGGAGAGTACCTTGCAGGGAGCACAGCAGACAACAGTTCATTATTGCATGATTACCATATGCTTGTGAGACTGTGGGTTCAAACCTGGTTCACATCCAGCTGGTGATTCACGTCCCATCTCATCCCATCTTCTCTCACTCCACTGTACAGTACACTGCATGATAATCAGAGGTGCCTTTCATTAAAGAGGCGCGTTCTTCGGATCTTTCGGTTTGTTTAAGATGAGCGACGGAGTGAAGGATCTCTCCTCTGCACTGGTCATTTCTGGAGCGTTCGAAGCTGCTGATGGACTCCTGCCAGTTTGTAGCAGGTGATGTCAAGTCGAGTAACTCCTTTCTGTTAGAAAGAGGAGAGGAAAACAAGAGGCCATCTGTGCTTGTGGAGCTTCAGAAGGAAATGAACAGAGGCTTACAAATCTCACTTTGTACAGATGTAGTGTGTTTGTGTGTGTGTGTGTGTGTGTGTGTGTGTGTGTGTGTGTGTGTGTGTGTGTGTGAGTGCATCCCATGTATTTGCTAACTGACAGTGATTCACAGATAAAAGCCTGCAGAAATGTGCCATCACTAAAACATTAACAGCGTGTCAGTGTCATATGATTCAAATTTCTCTGCATTATAAATGTAAGGATGAGTTTAAAAATACACAAGACTGTGA
The DNA here is from genome assembly GCF_051107435.1 of Chaetodon auriga. Lineage (NCBI taxonomy): Eukaryota > Metazoa > Chordata > Actinopteri > Chaetodontiformes > Chaetodontidae > Chaetodon > Chaetodon auriga. The sequence goes on from NC_135077.1 coordinate 18,828,349, forward strand.
ATTATTCAGCCACTCCCCTCACACTCCTTTCACTTGATGCTGCACAGCCACGGTGAGTAATGTGGAAAATAAACGAGCAGACCATCAGTGACATAAGACATTGTGGGTGAAATGTTTGATGTGAAACAGCATTTGTGTTATGTTCAAGCACCACAAAACCTTCGGCGCAATTAAATTCAAAACTGAAAATGCTGCAATTAGGTTATTAAGAGCAGTGGAATAATGAGGGGGAGAGAATATACCACCCGTGGAGTGTATAAATAAGGCAATTTATTTGCCCCCATGCAGCTAAACTCGCTCTTGTGTGCTATGCTGCCAGTGCTTGATGACAGCAAGTGAATCTGGAAATGTGTTAATAATGAAAACTCCCAAACACGCTCTCCTGTATATTGTCTAAAAATGAATTAGCATCATTCTACATGGATCATTTTGGATTAGATCCACTTCATGTCAACTTGACTTTCATCAAAAATGAACCTCGCTCTAAAGTCTCTCAGAATGTCTTCTCTCTTCATCTGAATCATACATATATGCATGACTCAAAAATAACTAATCTTGATTCATTATAGGATGCTGCCTAAAATCCTCAGTGGCAAACTGTGATCTGTAGGGAGCATGTCAACCCGGGCTTTGGGTGGCTTGCGTTTGATGCATAGAGCCGTGCGTGTATACTGCCACCCAGTGAGCTCATGCAGAACTGCAAGCCCCGATGAGTCATTCTTGCAGCCTGACTGCCTTCCTCGGCCCTGATGCAGAGGGACCCGGGTGGGGTAATAAATTAGTCTCTTTTAACATTCACAACTGATGGAAGGCAATCTCAAGGTCTGTGAAGATGGGGTTGAAAGGACTGTGTAGACGGTGAGCATAGAGTGAACAGACAGGAGGGAGGGAGGGAGGGACAGAGGGAGTGAAGCTGAGATTTGGGGTGCTCTGAAGCAAGAACAAGACTGCGTAAGCAAACGGAGCAGAGCCACAGACAGCGAGCACTAACCGTTCAGAGCCAAAACCACAGCGCTTGTCAATGGGACAGAGAGAGAGAGAGGAGGGAGATAGAGAGAGGGAGATAGAGAGAGGGAGATGCATGCAGGTCATCATTTTGAACTTGGAAAAGTACACGACTGCAACAATTCTGCAATGTTATTTCAAGACATAGAGAAAAATCTTACCAAAAGAAGTTTATTTTCAGTGGCTCGCAAAATTACCGGTTTCAGAAAGTTTATAATTAGACAGAAGCCGGGGTTGTTTTTATAAAACCTGGCACTGAGCACAGTCCTCAAGGGCAGCAGGCTGTAAAAGGCTGTAAAAGTTTTCAACATCTTTTATTTCCTCTATAACCTTGATGAGTAGCATATGTTCAAAAGAGGTCATTGGCAGCATGACTCTTAATATTTCTGGATTATTACAAGTTCAGTTTCACCCACATTGAGAGCAAAAGACAGAGCAGGTTTGTCACTTCAGCACACTCTGCATTATTTAGTATGCGGCATTCATGGCGAGGAAATGCAAGTGGATTCACGCCACATTGGCGTAGCGAGATATCAGTAAACTGTAATTCAATTATATCAGGAAGTCAACATCTACGTTTTGAATTAAGGCAATGTCAAAAGCAAAATGGAGGATGTTAGTCATGTGAATTAAGGACTAAAATAATGAAGTAACATCCACTACAGAGAGATTATTCCTCAGAGGAGGAGTTTAAAATATAGCAAGAGAGGGGAAAAAAAAAAAAGGATTTGTGGAAACTGTTACCTTGAACATAGCGCTGAAAGGAAATGTCACAGGTGTTTATCCATTCACTGAACTCCTCTCTTCCATAACCTGCAGCAAAATTGCCATAAGACCTCTAAATGACTGTAGACTGTAGTCAATTTCCAGACCCAGAGCTCCATGAAGTCAAGTAATACCAGAGTCCAGTCCACCATGAAACGTATTAAGGCAGGCACTCTATTCATCCGAGGATAAATAGCTCTCCTTGCACTTCTCAAGTTAATCTTTTTACTTGTGTGTCTTTTGTTAATAAATGTTTTTTGTGGCCTTCGTTTAATAGTACAAGAAGAAATATGCATGCTCGACACTTTCTTTTCCAAAGAGCCTTCCTGTTCAATCACAACCTGAGATGTTATATTCCATCACATAATTACCATGTGACAGGTAATTTTAGTCAAGTGAAACCTGAAAGCATGGCAGAAAGCTTCATTGTATTATTACGAAAATGGCATTAATGGATGATGAATATGATTTAATAAGTGACATTAATTAAGCTCTTACATGGACCTTTAGGTGTAACCTAAACATTGTAAATTTAACTAAAATTTAAGTCACTTTAAGTGAAATATCGAGTGGAAATAACTGCACATTACATACACTAAATGGCTTAAACAGGCCAAACGTGTAAATCCTCCACCTGTCCGACATCTCACTCTCCTCCCCAGCGTCACGCTCAGGAAATTACATCATCGCGCCATTTTTTAACGAAGCAGCCGCGGGCCTTGAGCTACTTGATCCATCCTCATCCGTCTCGCTGTCTCAGATGACGTCCACATCATCAACCTCGGCAGTCTGTACAAACACACGCCATGAAAGCAGAGGAAGCACATCGTGAAGGAGCGGTGACATTGACAAAGTGAGAGGGAGGCCATAGTGCAATGTAACAGCACGCTGCCACTTATGAAAACACCTGCTCCACACTGTCAGCAAGTTAACCTCCTATCACCTAAATCCCCACCGGAGGATTAAATGTGGCAGATGTAGGACAGCGGGGGGTCAGGGGTGACACGAGTGACTTCACAAGTAAAAGTTTTTTTGGAGATGGACGGAAATAGAAAAAAAGCTGAAAGAGACACAGAGGGAGAGGAGAGAGGTGCAACAAACACGTCTAAGAGAAGTAATTAGAAAAGGTATGAGGAGGCTGTTGAAATGAGAGGCGCCGTTAGCTTGTGCAGTACAACAGCATGTAGGAGCTATTCAATGTCCATCCATCCATTTGGAATGAAAATCGACTGATAAATCGAAAGCTTTACCTTCCAGCTCAGCTGCCACGGTCCGGTACATCGCCCACATTCATGCTGACGTCGCATCAATCTGCCCGTCAATCTATTTTGCTCTCGCTCGTGAGCAACGCCGGCAGATACTCACTCCCCAGCCATGAGGCAGCAATCCAGTGTTTGCCCCTCAGCCCGCGGTCCTCTGCTGGAAGAGGTGTCTGGTGAAGCTAGCGGAATCACCTCATCTGCAAAGACCAGAGAAGCAATTATGAGGTTCCCAACCTGCACACTCAACTCCTTCCACCTGCGCCTTGAGATCCTATCGGAAAAATCACAAATAGAATCGGTGAAAAGGGACAAGATGGCAGAGCCCAGCACGATGCATTTGAAGGAAGGAAGGAACACTCTCACAAAAGACTCCTCAGGTCAGTCATAAGCCTCCAAGTCCACAAAACACATGTTGACTGGACGGGCAAACCCACATGACCGCTCTCGCAGCCCTGCAAGCGTAAAGAGCTGGAGCACATCCTCTGATCATCCTTTTTAAACAAGAGGAACTACCACCCAGTCTGCCATTCTGCAGGCACTGTGCATGAACTCCAGCGCTGAAGAGGCCTGTCAGTCAAAACAGCCCAACAATGTCCAGACCCTCAGTCTGGCATGCCATGGGAGACCCCAGCAGCAATTATTGCCCCCAACAACACAGCTCCATGGTTCATAGGAATGCACAAAAACCCCCACTACAACATTTTATTAGCATAAAAACCTTCCTGCAGCTTTCTGAAGTCTGAAAAACAACCCCAGTGATGTCATCAGGGTAATCTTGACTTAAAATATTTGACAAAAACCTGCGTTACGCACTGTGGGCAGGAAGTTTGAAGGAAAAGGACATTTAACAGGCTGGAGAGGTCTACTGAAAGATGCCATTGACTTGCATGAAAATCCACAGTTATCTTTAAAGAAAAAAAAAATCCCCTTTTATGTTTTGTGTTTATATAAAAAAATAGTCATTTTTAAAGTACTGATATTGGCTTCAAAGATACAGATGGCCAAAAATTATGATTGATTCTCCGGAGACCTTGAATATCTGTGGTAGAATTTTATGGAAATCCATTGAACAGTTGTTATTATGTATTATTCAAAATCCATAATGTCAAACTCATGGTGGTTCTAGAGGAAAATCCTGGAGATCGACAAATTAATTAGGATTCATTCTCTGCAGAACATGAATATCTGTACACAAGATATTGTCGAGATATTTTAGTCTGGATCAAAGTGGTGGATGGTCAACAGACAGGCATGACCGACCACATGGCTTGAAATGATAGATCAAGTATAAGTTAAAAATACACTTTTTCTATCATTTGTAATGATTAAAAAAAAAAAACAGTGAAGGTTTCACCTCAACAAGGAATTAATTCCTTGTCAGCGCTGTTGTCGGTTTTGTACAGTACATATAAAGGATGATAAATGTGCTTTTTCACAGTTGAAAGGCAGCTAATGGAGCAGGCAGACTTGTTAGACAAAAGGCACTTTAACAAGGACATGAAAGACACAAAGGACATAAGAGTGTTCCTGAATTAACTCATCCTTCACCAGATGACAGATCTAACATTTAGGCTGTGAGAGGTGGCGAGCTCTTCGCGTATTTGCATAAGTTGTACCATCCTACATGTTGTGAGGAGGATTTGCAGTCACTCCATTAAGCTTGTCTTCATGATGGCAATTCATTACCACTGATATTGCGATGTATCTGTGAAGTAATAAATATACAGATGACAGGAGGTAGAGGGTAGAAGCTATTTTTCATTACTCACTTACCTAAATAATAAGATACCTGGATGTCAGTTTTGTTGTATTAAAGCAGAGATGCCCAAACGCTTTCCCTCAGAGGGCCAAAACTTAAACTTAATGGTGGGCCCCGGGCCAAAAGCAAACACCTTTTGTGTTGTGTTATTAAGATGCAAAATGGTACTCAGATCCCAAATTCCCTTGATTGACTGAGCTCCTGCGCAAAGTGTCATGTAAAAAACTTTGGTTGCCGGGTAGTGAAAGTTTTCTCTGAGTGGTCTTTTGGTTCTTCTTTGGTTCTAACCAGCAGTTAGCTGTTTAATCCATAAGCAGAAATATTCACCACTGCTTAACTGAATGCACTCAGGAGTTTGACAGCTACAGCCATACTTGGTCTGGTATGACCAGTAGCTTGTGGTGGCTAATGTTAGCAAACTTCAGATCAATGCTGCAGCATAAACAACATTACTGACTCACTTTTTTGTTATTTGTGGGCATGGTGCTCTTCAGCAGGCATTGCATAGGCTCCCTATAAAGTAATAAGACTGAAGATTTCAGTCCTAGTTGATTTTGCGACACGCAGAGTTATTGGTGGTAACAGTGAGTTCGGTCCAACACCATAACAATACATTTCCTGTGACAGTTTCACATTAAAATCCACCCCGTTTCTCGGCAGTTGAATGCTTTTATTATGAACTATAAGCAGTACCAAATCTCAGTTAGCATTGGCAATAACTTAACACAGCTCTGATATGACACTGGGTTATTGGCATTCGGAGAGCTGACAGTAAACAATGAGGTTGATATATATTTATATGAGATAAAATTTAAAAAAAAAAAAAAAAAAGCATCATAAAAAGCATCATTTCCCGTGGCAACTGGCAATTTGAATCTGGCACGGAAATGGCGAACTCTGCCACTAGTGAAAAGCAATATATAGAAAGGTAATTACGGGATATGAATACCACTAGAAGGGACAATCTGGCAACCCGTAAGAGCTTATACCTGATCATTAGTGAATTATTCTTTAAAAACATATTGAGACAGCCTTTATAAATGGTGTTATATGATAGACTGGTGCCTTTAAATAACCTGCAGAGTCAGGTGGTATAGCATCAGGTACTGCGTGGTGCCATTTCACTTGACACTGTCTTCCTTCAGCTCTTTTTAAGTACTTATGGGCTTAACCACTCAGCTCTCTCAGTACGAGTTATGACTGTTTAATCCCATCAACAACAGGGATTGCTGTCAAAGTATCATTGAACTTGACAAATGACAGGGAGAGTACAAGTGGGATTCAGCTCAGGCAGAGTAAAATGTTGATTCATGACTTCTCAAAACCCCACTGGCTAACTTCCTTAAAGCTTACAAGACTTCTCTGACCAGATTAGTCTTACATACTCTGAACCAACTTTTCCTCACACGCAGCAACACCGGGAGTCTCACTACGGTATTACAGCAGTCTCTCTCCTTCATCACTTCAGACACGTTTTTTTGCTGTTATTAGTGAGTCAGGCTGATGTGGGGCAACCCTCATCACTTTTTCTCCAGTCTGCCCCCTTTTTTTTTAGATGATTGAGTTCTTACTAGTTGAGTTTTACTGCAGTGAGCAGATAACACAAGCCACTGTCTAATTTATTTTACTTCTCGACAGTGTCCACAAATGATTTATTACCTCCTGTCACAGGCTCCTGATTGGGCCATTCCTGCTAAATGAGGCAACATTAGCATATACAGTTATATGAGGGCACCATCCCTGAGCTGCACTGACTTGTGAGACTGTTTTTGCGTTTGAGGGAAGGGTCTCAGGGGTTTGACTCAGAGAACATTTGACATTTCTGGTGTCTGAAGAAGGCAAATGCCACTTCTTCTGACTCTGACCTCAATCCTGGCATATAATAAAATGTCTCTTATGATTTATGATCTACTAGGATTAAATCTGATATATGAAAGAAGCGTTTACTCAAGGTAATGCATATTGAGTTGAATGACAGCAATGATAATTTTATTGTGGATAACCTGACTGTGTTATACGGATATTCAAAAATCACTCAAAAGTGCACATTAGGACAAAATGTGTCGACCCTCTGAAGGTCTACCTCGATACCTTCAAATCCACTTTAAGTGGAGTTTAACTCTCCTATGGTCACAGATAGAAATATCTAAACTGAACTCAGTTCAGACAAACAAAGAAGCAAATGTGCATAACAATATAACAAGAACACAGATAGTGGTGTATGGAAATCGAAATGTGAATTGGGCCAATATATTGTGTGCTGGAGACGTGCAATATCTGCAGGTTGTGTAATTCACATGGACCCTGGAGGACTCTGTTTTTTAAGTATGTCAGGGAATTAATGTGTGTTGACTAAAGTACTGATATAATCCAGTACTGGATTGAACGTGAAGCCCAAACATATATATCCCAAAGTCAATGTCAACAGCATTTAAAAATGGAGAGCCTGTGTTTTACAAGGCTGTTATCATAGGTTACACTGTTATACTGATTGTTGTACTGCAGTACAGTGTACAGGTATCGCTATTTTTAGGTCACTCAGTGTAATGTATTGTACCACAAACTATACTGAAGAAGTATAATTTCCCCTCGGTGAAGCAGGTAGTGAGGGAGATCCAGGCTGGATGTACACTCAATATTGAGCGGTTCCGACTCTGTATGTACTTCTGCGGCCGCCGTAGTTGGTGTTGCGAAAGGAAATACAACTTACACACTGTTGAGTAGCTGTGCTAACCCCTAGGCAAAACAATGGCTGAATACACTCACGTAAAATCAACCAAACTGGTTTTAAAAGGTTTTAACAAAGGGTAAGTGTTTATTTTACTGAGCACGACTTATCGCTACCATCTGCGTTCACTATTTACGGCTAACTGGATTTGTGTAACCCAAGCTCAAGCTAGCTGAGGCTAACACGTTATCGTTGCATGAAACATTTAACGAATTTAAGGTCATTGTGTATTTCCGATTAAACCAACCTTAAATGTAAAGAACGACAAAGGCTGCCGCAGATCTTAAATCTTGCGGAACTGCCCGGAACTAACGTTACTTAGCTTTAACGTGAGCTAACACGCTAGCCCCTTCTTTGACAAGCTAACGCTAACTAACGTTAAACATAACTGTGGTTCAGCTGTGATGAAACGAAATTGCTTTGTCCAAAAATAGTTTCAGCAGCAGCCGAAATGCCAGTGAAGGTCGGGTATTTAAAACATCACGTTGTTGTGGGACATTTTTTTTTATTATACTCTCAGAAAAAGTCCAAGTTGAGTTTGCAGCTCGCCTAAATTTATTTAAAGACTAACTTGTTGACCTCCAGTCGTTTAGTTTCTCGCCTTACCTCAGTGATGTACAGGTGTACTCCAGGACCCTGTGACATCACTAATGGGTGTGGTTTCAGGCGAGAGACCAGTGAAACGCTGCTTTTCAGCCGGGTGTTAAATTACTCTTTAAATATGACAAGGTTCAGTCCTTTGTGAACATCCTGCAGCTCGTGTCCTACCACCATAATTCATAACAATAACTGAATGATGACTCAGTGATTTGTTATTGACTTCAAGAGCCTTGTAGTTGTATTTTCAAGGAAACTGTATCCACTTTGCATAAATGAACTTGCCCACCTGAGAGGTTTAATATTTGGGTATGCGTGCAAGGTCAACTTGTGAAATTCAACATTTAGCGACCTAATTACGAATGGACACTTTCTCCTGTTTGTTTTTTTTATGTGTTATTATATTTTTCACAGGAAAAAGAAGAAGCATAAAGATAAGAAGAGAAAAGCAGCAGATGAAGAAGAAAAAGTTGATATTGTTGGTATGTATATGCACTATTAACGTTCAAAGGCCCAATCTGATTTTTTTTTTAGCCACGACCACATAAGATATAATTAAGTGCGTAATCAAAAAGAAATATTGATATGGATTTTGCATTTCATGTTAATATTCTTCATCCAATCATGTGTTCATAAAGTGGTGAACCTCGCTCCATCCTCAGGATGCCCCTTTCATACCCAATCATGATACTGTTGCTTGTTACCAATCAACCTGTTTACCTGTGGAATGTTCCAAACAGGTGTTTTTGGAGCGTTCCACATCTTTTCCAGTCTTTAGTTGCTCCTGAACCAACTTCCAGGGTAAAATCCAGAAATCCAGAAGATGTTTATGCTTCTGAGTAGATTCTGAACCTTAACGTTTCTGTGGTTTTCAAGCAAACTGCAGTGCTGTGTGTTATAATACTTTTTGATATGGTTTTTTTCTGCTCACCAGGTGGTTGGTGGTCCGTCAGCAGCTTTGGTGAAATCACTGGAACGGTTGCCATAGAGATGCAGAACAACTCGTACATCCATGCCCTGGACAGCGGGCTCTTCACAGTCGGCGCACCACACAAAGGTAAGAATACGCACTGGAGAGCTTTCAGAATTGGACAGGGTTACTTCAGACGAATCATTCTTCAGAGGCTCCAGTGACTTTTACTCAAATTGATCACTTTTTCTCAGCTCAGTAGAAAATATCTGTATTGAGGGGGATCTTTTCAACTGTAAAGCTTTTTTTTGTGTGCGTGATAGAACAGTTTGTGCTGTTTCCACCCAAGATTTCTAAGTCTTTTATTTAAGTTGGCAATTTCTGCTATTGCTGGCTGTATGATAGCAGCTATTTCTGCTGCTCTAGGTCACATTTTTCTAATTATACTTGAAATAATTGCCAGAGACTCATTAACAGCAAATTCAGAATCTGTTTCCACATGTACTTTGCAAATACTTCTGACCATTTATTTTTACTTCCATTTGTATTTCTGGAAGGATCCAGTGTATTTTTGACTTAACTCAGATAAGTTTCTGAGCCAGTGAAGTGTGTCCAGGGAACAGCACATTTGGAAGTGTAGTTTTATGTAACGTGTTGTAGTAGAACATGGAATAATGCTTTAAACTGCCCAGGATTATGGCTTGGTAATAAATCAATATTATTGTGCTTCAAGTTTAATTCTGAAGTGGTGTTAATGTTTTTGAAGAATGTTGTTGTCCAATTAATGGTTCCAAACAAAGTTATTCACTAGGGCCTTTGTTTTACATTTGAAGATGAAAGAGAAAATTAATCAGCATCTATTTGACGAGCGATTAATGGTTTTAGTCATTAATCAACATCTCGTGGTCCCAGCTCCTCAGATGTGAGGCCTTGATGTTTTTCTTTGTCATTTCTAAGTTGACATTGGAAAACATCTTTTATGAATGTGTTGTTCCCCGGATGATGAATATAAATGTGTAGTACAGAAGAAAACAGTCAGTCTATGCACTCACTCCACGGTTGGACAAACTTGAGGAACCTGAAACTCAATTTTGAGGTTTGGTTTACTGTAGGCTCCAGGCATTGTGGGGATGAAGGGGGGGTTTGCCTTCAGTCCACAAAGCAGTAAGCATTTAAGTAGTAAATCCAGACACCAGACTGAAAAGGCTGAACAGGGGTTGAGTTGAGGGTAAGGACATAGCAAACTCCGAATTTTCACTCCCTTCAGCCCGCAGGCGCTTCTGAGGGACTGGTGCTCATTGAAACAGTCTGCCCGGAACGAGACACTAATAACAATTAATTCAGCCCACGTTGTGTGAGAACCAGTGAAAATGGCTGGAGGATTGAAACATCCCAATTCCCTTAGTGGGTCCTCATCCTCAGCATGCACATAAGCTCATTTCTGGGAGATGAAAGAGGACGCGAGCTAGCAGTATAGAAATGGAGATTAAAGATTTCCCCCTCCTGACTGGATTTTCCACTGTGGATGATGCAGCGTTTTAGAAAACTGCCAAAATGTTCACATTCAGCTGCAGGTCAGAGGAAACACGCTGATGCTCTCTCAGCCAACTCTGAGGGGTCGCCGTCTGACATATTTCTAAGATAATCAGCCTTTCGAAAAAGCGTCTCGTGTCACATTTTACCTCTGCTTTATAAATGCTTTCCTCGTTAATGTCTCGCAGGCTCTGCTCTGTCTTGACCTGAACCCTGTATGACGCAACACAAATTATGCCAGAGTTTGATTCATTGTAAAGGTCAGGAGGTGAGCTCATCACTGGCAGATCAGTTTTATGAAATCATGAGGAACCCAGAGGACCTCAGCGTGAAATAAAGCATTTAAATGCAACACAACAGATTCCTCCATATCTTATTCCAAATGTCTCAGTGCTGCTGAACTGGACCCAGATCAGCACAGCACTACCTAGCTAGCGGGCTTGAATTATTAATTACAAGAATGCATAAGTAAAGCAGGAAGCAGGTCTCAAGGAATTTGGTGTGAGAAGGAAAATTATGCGCATTTTCATAATGGCACATGATTGTTATGTAGAAATTAATCAAATACTAAATGACTGCTTTTGTCTGGCTGAAGCTTTTCTGTCCATCTAGAAGATCAATGTCCAGGATTTGGTTACAGGTCAAACATTATAACTGGGTTTTCAGCCTGCTGCAACATTTTTTGCTTTGAACGGGTGATGAGATGCGTCTCATTAATAATAAACGTAAACACAACAAAGCATGAAAGACGCAGAATGACTCTGTGTATGGACCAAGAGAAACCCATTTGAGAGGCAACAGCAGCAGCAACCGTAAAACGTTTAAAAGGTAAACACTGTTTTATATGTTTCAGATGATGAAGGACCTGACCCTCCGGAACAGTTTACTGCCATCAAGCTGTCAGACACAAGGTGAGAACGCAAAGACAAACCACACATTGTGTTTGCATTCACAGATAATCCGTCGCTTAAAGATTTAATACCCGGCTTCTGCAGGCGGTCTTTACGGTGTCGAGATGCACAAGAGCGGTTTACCCTTCATGGGCCCTTCCAGCCTCTCGCTGTGGGGGAGCTCTCTCTGCAGCTGTGGATCTCAGATTAACTCTGATATTTTTTAACCCATCCTGTCAAAAAGGCAGAGCCATTTTTGTAAAGCCGTAGTCTGAGCCAATGTGCTGCCACTTTACATTTTTTGGGTCATTTTTTCTGCTGCAGGATAGCCTTGAAGTCTGGATATGGCAAGTACCTGGGTATCAACTCTGAGGGTCTGGTGGTGGGGCGCTCCGATGCCATCGGCGCCAGAGAACAATGGGAACCCGTCTTCCAGGATGTGAGTGTCTCCGTGTCACGGTGCATGTGTAGATTTAACTGTGTTGAGGAGGCTCATAATGGAAATGCATATATGAGTCTGTAGTCCCATCTTGGTCCTGTGACTTTTGTAGTACTTTACGCTTCGATGACAGAGATTAGAAAGAGATGACAGGAGGAGAAACCAGGCCTGCTGCTGTTAATATTCATTTTATTGTCCCCTAAACCACATCGACCTAAATGAGAGTCATGGATTTGTCTTTTCTCCCTGTTGATGAAATGATGATGATTGTTGTTTGTACGTCTCTGTGTCATTCGACCGTAGTCTTTACGGCGTGTCTCCTACGGTCAGGCACAAGTCTGAGTCTGTAAACGTCTGTTACACAACAGAATCAGTGTGCCGTCATCTTCTCCTCAACACAAGTAGAGCCAGATCAATTAACTGATTAATTGATAAGCAGATCAACAGAAATGTAATCAGACCTACTAGATATCTTTCAAGCAAAAATCTCACAGGTTCCAGCTTCTCAAATGTAACTACAACTGCTGCTTTTTCACTTTTTTCTGACATTTTATTGATAAAGCAAACAAGAATGAAGAGAATAATCTGCCGACTAATCGATAATGACAATAGCTGCAGAGTGCAAAGGCTGCTGGGAGCAACATCACCTGGATATGTTCTTCTTAAAATGTGTTTCTATAAGTAAATCTCTTCATTTCCGGGGACGCTCATGTGAATATCAATTAGTATTTGAGATAAACACATATATTTTTGCAGCTGCGGCACATCATGTAAAGGGCTTGTTTTTCACAGCTGTCCCCTGCCTTTCACGGCTCGCCTCATGGCTGATTGGAGTTTAGCCCATGAGAGATAACACTTAGCTGTAGTCAGGAACAGCTAATTCATTATGCAGAATGCATCTACCTTATCACTGCAGCGCACTGCTCGCCTTGATGCTTTGTTGAACCTATAAACAACCTGCCCGGCACAACCTTGAGACTCTTTTACATCAAATATCAGGCAACCTTTCATGTCTGTCACAACAACCGTTCCCACTGCAGTTCTATCTAATCTACTGCCTCCTCCTCTGTTCTCTGTCTGTTCTGCCTCAGGGCAAAATGGCTCTCCTGGCAGCAAATAGCTGTTTCATCTCCTACAGTGACAGTGGGGACATCGAGGCCAAGAGCAAGACAGCAGGGGATGGCGAGATGGTGAAGGTGATGTGTAAACTGTGTTCTTCCGCAAGGTTGCATGTTAATCCTTTCGTTTTAAGCATGCAGCCTCTGTGGGCTCCTGACTGCAGAGATGGAAGGGGAAAATGTTTGTGACCTCGCCTCACGAGGTTCAAGGTATTGATATTTAATGCGAAACTTCTCTTTGTTTTTTTTTTTTTCTTTTGTTTTCCCCCTCCGAACGATAAACAGATCAGAACTAGCACAGAACGAGAGGCCAAGCGGAAAGACGACATCGCAGAAGAGGACAGAGGCAACGTGAAGTCCTGTGAGGTCAATTATGTGTACGTAACCTCCGCCGAGTCCACCTGAAGCTCTGACTTAATGCACAGTCAGTAACTAATGAAGGAAGCCGCGTCGGCCTCTCTCTGCATATAACTTTGATGTTAACTGTTATTCTCTGCCAGGTCCACCGACCTTTCTGTGCTGCTTTTAATTGTGCACAAATTACCGGAGTGTAATCGACTCCTCTCTGACACGGTGTCAATAACAATTAAAAGTTTTACAAACAGTGTTTATTCCTGCACTTGTTCAAGGAATTAGCCCCGTGTTTTTTTTTTTTTTCTCCTGAGAGTCAGCATCGTTTTTCAAGTCACCCGAGCACTCTCACTGAAAATGTCTGAACTTTTCAGAGGCGTCACTGTCACTCCTCATTACGCGGCTGGTTGGCTGGCTTCTTGTCACGTTGGTAACCAAGTCAATGGAGGAGAAGCTTGTTCTGGCTGTGTCTGTCTGGCCTGAGATTTTAGAATTATTGATTGTATTGTTCTTTTTTTACAACTTGTAGGTTTGACAGCAGAATTGTGAAGATGAGGTCCGCTTACTTTGTGCTTCTGAAGCTTTCTCTTGATGAAAGGACAGAATCCAGACGGATTCAGCGGCGCTGCGCTGAGTCCGTCTGTCTGGTTCAGAGCTCGCTGCAGCTCTCCAGCTCTCCTCGCTGGATTGTTGATGGTTGCTTGAGGTGGTGAAATAAGTTTGTTGCATCGCCCCCTTTTGTTGTTATTCTTCTTACATGTGCTTACGTTTTTACCTAAAGTGCTTTTTTGGGTCTTTCTGGAACGAACTCCTCCACTGTGGAGTCTGTAGCAATGTTCCTTTCGCTGTCGGCCATGTTTGTTGTTGCTGTGTGTGACAGTATGACATCATTACGTCAGCAAATTGAAATGTTGCCGTCATCACAGTGTGATTTTTTTTTTCATAAGTTTAAAGATCTTACCAATATTATCATGAACAGTATGTGAAGGAACACTTGTGCTGGGTTAAACAGAGTTTATTGTCAGTGTTGCACACACTGTATCTTGTTTCTTGGAGGTGACTTTTTAAAGTGATATTTGTTTTGAAGGTGTCGTCACATTGTATCAACAATTATACCTGCGTTTCACGACAGCCTGATGTGTTACGGTGTAAGCAGTCTACCTTCCAGCCTCCTTGAAATAAGTGACACGGCACTTTATTCTGATTGAGGGGAAAAACTGTGATTTCCTTCCCATTATCTCCACGTTGTGTCGATGTGCGCCAACAGCATTTTGACAACAAAATCACATCCCTGGACGTGAGATCACGCCTTTAAGCTACCGCCTCATCGGTCCTGCGCCTTAAGGATGCAATTGATGGTCTGCTGTTGGGGCGGGGGGGGGGGTGAGAATGCAGGCAACGCCACATTTCAGCCTCCGATGCTGCGAGTGTTTTATATACAGCCCGTCAGCGGCCTATTAAGTTCCAGGCAATATGTCTGAAGCTGTTTTTTGCTTGGCGTGCTTTGGCTTGTGTTTGGACTCCATTATTTGTTTTAGATGAATGCTGGGGAAATGGACTCATCATGTTGACATGTTGATAATGGCTGCCCTTGAGCCTGTGTCTTGATGTAGTGTTTAGCGTCTGAAATGCCTTTCTGGATGGAGTGCAGCCTGGAAATCATAAAACACAGGCAGAGCAAAAAGAAACTACATATCAAGGAAGTTTCTGACTCGATGCCTCAGTTGTTTACGGCGCTGCTGTGGGAGATATCTGAATATATTGTTAAGATTGCTTTCATTAGAATAACAGATTATTTTAAGCTCTCCCTCGCACATTTAAAATATTCATGAAGGTTCGCGCTGACAGAAGCGGCTGGATGAAGTCCTCACAGCCTCTCACACAGCGCAGTGCTGTGTTTAGATACATGTATTATTTTAGGCTGACAGCTTGATTAATAAGAAGAACGTCCCTCCCTCATTAGCAGATTCCACTGTTATCCCTGATAAAACTTCCAGCTTTGGCTGAATATTTAAATAATTGTACTGTATATGTTGATTTGTGGCAGGTAGTCGGATTAGCCATTCAGCCCATTGCTGTTTACCTGCCACTGTCAACATTTAGACTCTCTGCTTTACTTAATTCTTGGCTCAATATCTGGATTTTTTTTTTATTTTTTATTTTTTTTTGAAGATTTAGCTTCTTAGCGCCTCAGTGTCACTTCTCAAAGGAGGATAAGTTGTGAAAATGTCAGTAATTTTGAGGGCGAGTGTGTGTTCGTGTGTGTGTGTGTGAATGGAGCGGTGAGTCATTTGCCTCTGCGCCTCCTTTTGTGATGTCTTATAAATGTTCTTGTGTGAATTACAGGAAGAAGTTTCAGAGCTTTCAAGATCGGCGGCTCAGGGTTAACGAGGAAGACACCGTCACGCTGAAGAAAGCCAGAACAGACGGGAAGTTCCATGAAGCCTTGCTTGACAGGTGTGAAAATAAGCTCATTAGATATTTACTCTCAAACAGCTCATTTGCATCTTTTTATGTTATCAACCCCCTCAAGTGTTTCTTCATGTGTACATGAAGTTTATACATACATGTATACCATCAAACTGCACTGTTTTCACTCCAGTTTGTGCTCAATCAATATTCCCACACAGTGAAATGCAAGGCCAATAACAGGCCGAATAACAGGCCAGATCAATGAATATTAGATACAAACAACTTCTGGAAACTTCTTTCCACAATATGTCAAAGTAAAGAGGTGCACCGTGCAAGAGTTTTCTCTTCTCACTTGAAGAGAAAATCCAGATCAAATGTTAAGCCACAACTGAAAGGTTGAGTAAAAATGGTGTATCAGAGAGATCTGAATGATCCAGACAGAAATGTAACACGGAAGAGGAACACGCACACTGCAGCAGGACCAGCCTGTGTTGGTTTAGCTTTGGTTTGGTTCAGGTAGCCTCATGCTGAGAAGTCTCTGCACATCTTCATCCCAGCAGTAGTAACAAGTAGGATAAGTGAGAATTTATGCGTGTTATCATGTCATGTGTGTGTCGACAGAAGCACTAATCCAACCTGCGGTCTCACTGACTGCAAGATGTTAAGATAACTTTATCTGTTAATTCTACCTATGCAGTAACATGTATTCATTAAAAAAGGGAAAAAAAATGTGATTCAGATGTTGATCTCAACTTGAACATAATTTGACTTTGGGCGTAGACAGTGAATTAATCATTACAAAATAGCAGATAATAGATTGATTGCACTGACTGTGTTTCATTTTCATTACAGGAGAAGCAAAATGAAAGCAGACAGGTACTGCAAGTGAAGACTCAGCGTCATAGAGTACTGCCATGGCTTTGTAAATGTCTTGATTTTATAGATTTTGCCATTTGGTCTGACATTTAATGTACTGTTTTTGTTTTTGTTCTTTTGTATTTTGATTAAAATAACATGGCCAAATCAGTTTTGTTGGATTCATCTTAATGGCAGCATTTACACAGATAGATAGAGTACTTTATTCATCCCCTAAAGGAAATTGCAGTGTTGTAGCAGCAGTTCACATTATCACACAACACACTTATCTTACAAAAAGCTGACCTGAGGTCAGTCAGTCAGCAGCGGGCAGGTGACTCATCGCAGTGTTCTGTGTAAATAATTAACCATCACTTTGCTTTGCTATGGAGCAACTGTTTGTTAAACCTTTGAGTTACAGGATGCTCCGTGTTTCTGGAGTAACTCTACCACATTCTGTCGTTGCACACCGTGATCAAGTGTACATAAACCATAACTGAGTTGCTAATACTCACCGGGCAAACAACTGCCAAGACTGACCTTTAACAAACCTTTGATGAAAGGTCAGAATGTATTATTCATTTATACTGCGACTCTGATCGGTTTGACAGTATTTGATGTGATGTTTTGCCACAAGTTTATGTAATTAAAATAAATGTCACTTGAAAAACGTAATACATCCCTCATTGCACACAAAAGTATGTGGACGAGAACGTCACATTTGGTCATTTATGCTGCTTTCTGATGCACGTATGTATTGTGTATATCGATGATATCTTACATTATTACACTGTTAATATTGTATACATCATGTACAGTTCTGTGTTTAGTTCAGTGGTTTGCAGACCAGGAATTGGGCATCCCAAAAGGGTCACTAGTGGGTTTTGGCATGTTTAATAAACTTACTATGCAAATGTGTTTTTTATTTTTTATTTTTTTCCTCTTTCTAACTTTTCTCAGATCTGTGCTTTTTGTGAAATAATCTCTTACAATCTGACCTCATTTAGCCTTAAACAGTTGTTTCTGAGAAGCTTAGCAGGGTTCAATATATCACAATTCATTGTTTTTTAATCTTGATCTGATGTTATCAAGTACATGTAGTGGAGTGAAAAGTACAATATTTTTCTTCTAAAATGTAGTCAAGAAGAAGTGTAAAGTAACATAAAATGGAAATACACCAGTAAAGTGCAAGTACCCCAAAATTGGGAAATAAATACATGAAGACATTTTTTCAGCAAACGCTCGGTGTCACGGGACCAAAGCAATACAATTAACTGAGTCATGTTATTTCTCTTCGCTTCCGTGTGGAATCAACCATTGGCATTTGTTTGGAGGGGTGTTTTGTATGACGTAGTTACTCATTTTCCCAAAGCTCTCGCGTTTTTGACAAATAAGAAAATAAGTTGTTGGGTTTTTGTAGTCTTCGAAAACGCGTGTTCATTGTTTCTTTGTTTTTGCGTACAAAAGCGTTGTACGTGCCTTTGAGAACTTCCGGTTTCCCCTCTCGTGCATAAAAGTGAGGTCACTATCACGAGATAAACAGTGGCTACTTCCGCGGTAAACTTATTCAAGCTAAATAAACCGACGTAGGACGAACAGCAGTTTGGCTGAAGTCTTCCAAAAATGGGTCACTGTGTTTTTCTCATGTTAGCGGCTTTATTTTCTGTCGCATCCACACAGTTTATACCACCGGTAAGCGACATTTCTGCCTCATCACGGTGCTGTTTAACACGTTATTTTAATAGATGCTGGGCGTGTTGTCTAAAAGTAAGGTTATACTGAGCTGTATCCATGCATTCATTTACAGTATACAGAAGACTGTCGGGCAGAAATGTATCCACCAAAGGGTCCCACGTAAGTAGCTTTTGTCTGTAATGCTCAAAGAAAACCACTTTGTTGGACCTACCAGTGATCGTTAGCTAACGTTAGCTGTGGAAGGCACAGTGTGTTCTGTAACGCCTGTGCTTTGGACTGAACTGTGCTACCTTCACTTGCACCTCGTAAACCTCAACATCCTAATTCACGAGTTGCATTTAGTTCATGCTTTGTTTTGTTTCCCTTTTTTTTTGGCTGCTGTTCATTTTATAAATCAAATGTCACAAAGAAGAGAGGAAAATGTACCTGTAGGCATGATTCATTAACCAAAGAATAATTAATCATTTACTCTGACAATTTATCACATTAATGTCATCTTACACATCACAAGGAGATCTGCTCAGCCTGAGAAAACACTTGTCATCTGACTCTGGAGGAGATTTTTAAAGTCAGAGAAAATATTTCTGGTTTTGGCTGTGGCTTCAGTGCCCGAACAATTGGTGGACAACTGGTTTTCTGTCAGTTGTCCAACTATAGACAATATATCACTGCGCACGCACACACACACACACACACACACACACACACACACCCACCCACACTGCAAAATAGGCAGCTTGAAGATATCAAATTTGGCTTATGATGGGAAAACAAAAACATTGAGTTATAGGGCAACTGTAGGATCTAGTTTTTGGGGGTTTGACCCAGAATGGGGAGCAAAGAGCAGAATCTTGGCCTCTGCAGCACTGATTCTGACCACACTTACTACACATTTGTACATAACCAAAGTTGTGGAAGTCCAATAGAAAATTGCTCAATTGTGCCGTAAGTTAGTAAGAGTAGATTGTGTAAATTCCCTGTAGATTAAAAATTATGTTTTTTGTTTCCTTCTCCAAGTTGAAATAAGCAGTTTTTTCTTTCCCATTGCCTAAAAGAAATATATTTCCAACATCACTTGAAGGCAGCATACTGTTGAAGCACATAGGTCTAAGGATATCAGTCATTTTAAAGAAATTAAACCGGGTCTGCAACATTTATTTTAAGTATTAAGAAACCCTGTGCTTATTTGTGATTCATCTATTAATTGTTCAGTCTATAAATAATCAATACACAGCGTAAAATGTATAAACTGGTCTGATAAAATGATGTGCTGCATTCAAAGCAGAAAAGTAAGACTGATGGGTGACGTGAGTCGGATGTTGTCGTTTGCATCTTTATGCTTCAGTAGTTTCACAGCTTTTCCTTTGTGATCAGGTTCAGAGGAGCTGTCAGTTGGTACACGGTGGACCTCGACTTACCGCCCAGCAAGAGATGGACAGCCGTGATTACTGACAAAAAAACAGATGTAAGACAGCTGAGAAGTGCTTTTAAGTAGCCTCACACAAACATCACCTTTTTTTTGTTTTTGACCGTGACCTCTTTGTCTTCAGCTGGTCAACATGGTTCAGGCCATCAGAGACTTGGCTGATGCTTTTGTGCCCAGCGGGAGGCTGATCGAGCTGGTCGACGTTACGCTGGCGAGTGTCATTTTGTCTCCTTGAGCTGTTCTCAGAATAACCGACATGTTTTTATTATCATGAAAGGCGTCATGAGTTCAGTGTGTTTTATTCTACTCAACAGCCTCTGATGGTGGACACGCTCCCAAACCCTTTTAGTGATGAAATCAAAGGAATCGCAGCCGTTTCAGGGATTCCTCTTGGTAATACTGTTAAATCTCTTTATCATACTGTTAAATGTCATTCATCACACTGTTAAATGTCATTTATCATACTGATAATGCCTCTTCTGCACTATACTATTTACTATTGCTATTTATTCTTTCTCTAGTACAGCACCACCAGAGTTGTCTTAAATCTCGTTGTACACCACGTATAATGACAATAAAGGCATTCTATTCTATTCTATTCTAAGAAAACAGATATTCTCGAATCTCTAACTGATTTTAAAAATGCCACATTGACCTCTGACCTTTGTTTTATAATCTAGGTGAAGTCGTCTTGTTCAACGTGTTCTATGAGGTGTTCACTGTGTGCACGTCAGTCGTTGCAGAAGACAATAAGGGTGGGTCATTGTCCTGAATCGGGTTGATTAGCTAACTTACAATCAGCCTTCATCCGTACTGAGGTGCTTTTGGGCTTTGCCTTCTTACAGGTAACCTAATTCATGGCAGAAATCTGGATTTTGGATTATTTTTGGGGTAAGAATCACTCCACAAATCCACGTATTTTAAAATTCATAGTCTTGACTCCGATCCGGAAAAATAGCATCTCATGAGAGGGACTTGTCTTCACAGCTGGGATGTGAAAAACAAGTCATGGATCATTAGTGAGAAGCTGAAGCCTCTCGTGGTCAACCTGGACTTCAAGAGAAACAACCAGACCGTCTTCAAGTCCACAAACTTCGCTGGATATGTCGGCATGCTGACTGGCATCAAGCCTGTGAGTCATGTAGTATCTTAACCCAACACTCGAGCAGCATCAGCAGTATTTAACATCAGTGGCAGCTGCTCAGCTGTGGACACGTCGTGCACAGTTCTGCACGTTTGAAAGATGAAATCGATGTTTTTCTTTCTCTCCAGCACTTATTCAGTCTGACGATGAACGAGCGCTTCAGCCTCGACGGAGGATACATTGGTGAGTATTTCCACGGGCATTTTGGAGAGAAGTTCTCTGTTTTCTGACCTCCTGTCGTCATCTGTGTGCATCTGTTCTCCTGCAGGAATCCTGGAGTGGATCTTGGGGAAGAGAGATGGGATGTGGATGAGCTTCCTCACCCGCTCTGTCCTGGAACACGCAAACAGGTATTCCTCTTCCATACTTAAAGGCACACTGTGGAGTTTTAGAGCTATGGAATGTTTTTGAAGTAATTTGTATCAAACTGTCTCTGTTTAACGGTCGGTCTTGTTCCGTTCCCGCCAGCTACGAGGAGGCCAAAACTCGGCTGGCTCAGACCAAGCTGCTCGCTCCAGCCTACTTCATCCTGGGGGGAAACCGCACTGGCCAGGGCTGCATCATCACCAGGTCCAGACTGCTCAGCATCGACATCCTCGAGTGAGTACTGGAGCTCATTTTGTACTTTTTTAGAGCTTTTAGTGGAAACAATGGAGATGTCTGTGGCTGATGTTTTTTTTTTTTGTTCTTTACCATGTATTAAACTATATACACTGTATAACCTGCAAAATTAGGGGGAAAATATATATATATATCAGCACCTGTCAAATCTTTTGTTCTTGGGGCCAAAAAGTCACAATGACGCTGTTCTTGTGAAACATCACTTACTCAACCAGGAACTGATGACCGCTGTGGTGTCTGATCACCTGATTTGAACTGTTTCACAACCCGTTGCTCAGCGTGGCTGCAGGTCACATGTTGAGGTTTTTCTTTCACTGCTTCGTCTCAGGATTGACCTGAAGCTGGGCCGCTGGTACGTGCTGGAGACAAACTACGATCACTGGAAGGAGCCTTTGTTCCTGGATGACCGCAGAACTCCTGCCAAGAAGTGCATGAACCAGACCACGCAGAACGTAAGAGCCGAGGACGGATATCCGTCTCTGTGAATGTCTTCAGACGTAGTTAAAGCGTGGTCATGTGGTTTGAGGTCTGAAGTTCGAGTCTGTTTATCAAAGCGGTGACAAACCTTTGATCTGTCACTTTTTTTTTAGAACATCTCACTGAAGACGATGTACGACATGCTCTCAACCAAACCAGTGCTGAACAAGGTGAGTTTTTAATGATGTCTGTGTTTGTTAATTCAAAGTTCTGTGTAAGTTACTTCCTCTCACTTTGTTCTTCCACAGCTGACCACGTACACAACACTGATGCAAGTGTCTGAGGGAAAGCTGGAGTCGTACATCCGCGACTGCCCAGACCCCTGCATGCCCTGGTAACAGTCCAACCACTGAACTCCGATCAGTTTGTAAATGCTTCTCTGCCGGAGGAGCAGCGATGGAGACGAGCTCAGCTGATCTTGGAGCAAAACTTGAGGATTTTCATTTGCACAGTGACAAATTGCCTGGTCCAGTTTGTCTCCATGGGATGTCTTTTTGACAGTTGTGTAGTTTTTTTTCCCACGAATGCTTTAAAAGCTTTGATGAAAGTACTAAATCCTACTTTTCTTTCATTATGAGGGTAACTGGTACAAAGTGACTCATTGTGCTCACTGTTATTTCTACTGTAATTATATGTATTATTTGAAGGAGTCCATCAGTGGAGCTGAACACGGGGCCAGGGACCCCTGAGACGAAAGCTCATGTGTGAGTCATTTAATGTTAATATTGTTCCATTTTGTGTGTAACATCTCAGATCCAGCCCACACTCACCACTCTGTGCCTCCACCCTGCATTAGGTTTTTAGCTGTTGTACAGTTGACGCGTCTGTCTGACCACTTCATGCACTGACACTATTAAATGTCCCTGAGAGCTGGCCACTTTCTAATTTTAAAGCCGGTTAATAAAAGGATTCCCAAATTTGAGCGTCTCTGATGTCATCTTCACCATGTGAGCTGCTTATGAATCAAGTTGTTTCATTTTGTCTAAACTTAAAGTTTTCAGTTTGTTATTGTAGGACAAAGAAACGCAGCAATTTTCACATTTTAGATGCTAGAACTAGAGAATATTCGGCATTTTTGCTTGAAAATGTATTGTGTTAGTCAGTCATTGGAGTAACATGCTGCAGCATTCACTGAACAGCAGTTTAGATTTTTGAAGTGTGACACAGGAGAAGCAGCGAGATGTCTGCATGCTGAACGACGTGAGGGACAAAATTTGTCGACACAACCATTTTCGAAAGTTCCAGCATTTTATTATTTAAAACTTATGACTGCGGTCAACATTTGACTTACATGAAAATCAATGGAGATTAACAATTAACAACAAAACAGCATATAAAGATGTGTCTGAAGGGATAAAAGTTAAGTCTGAGCTTCGAGCTCTGATATAAACGAAAAAAAGTGTTCAAGCTGGAGAAGTCAACCAGGCTACAGCTGAATCTCCATCCTACTGTCATATCTTAAGAATTAGGAATCGAGTGCAGAAAAGATGAGCTGTACCAGCAATAAGGCCAGGACGACACAAATAAAACTTCAACAAATAAAAAAAAAATCACAACTCAAACTGATCCCAGAACCAAGAAAGAACTAAGAACTAAGGCGGATCTGACGAGGAGCTTCAGGACTGTGACGACTCAAACAGGCTTCACCGTCAGGACTCAGCAGCATCAGGACGACCCCTCCCCACATGACCAGAACTCACAGTAAACATTCAGGAATAAAAGGAACTAAGAGTTGATTATGTGCGGATGTTTAGTTTCATGTGTCGCGTGTGAGAGTCACAGCTACCTTGTGACAAATATCATGAGCTTTTGCTCCTTTAAACTAGCAGATAACGAATCAACAATCATACATCCAGAGCAGACAGAAGCATAGTGCTGCTAAAACAGTAGACTTCCAGACATCAGTACAAAGCTTTACACGCTCTGGGCACCGACGGTGTCTGAAAAAGACAAAGGAAAGCGCGTCATTTTCGGGTTTTTGGTTTATGTACAGACCAAAACAACAGATTACTCCAGCCTGGATGTAACCATGGTAACATGACGCTGCATCTTGACTTTTGAGGGTATCTGACAGCTGCACAAACACACCTATAATGCTAACTGACAAGGGCCGTCCATACCTGGTTCCTTCAGTGCATTTGCATTTCCCACCAGCCCAGTCAGCGATTCCGTGTTCCCGTTGAGGATCTCGACAGACAGGTTGTTATTCTGCTGCTCCTCCACGATCCTCTTCTGCAGCTCCTCCTAACGTTACAGCACATCATCAGACAAAAGGTGTTTTCACAGGGACTTTACGTCTTTAATTGATACTGAACACAAACATCTTCGTCACACACCTCACACATGACTGTGAGCTGCAGAGGCAAGTCGTCCACCTTCACAAAGTCTTCCTCATCCGACTTCTGACTGGTGTTCCCGGAGCCCATCTCCTGCAGAGGTAAAATGTATAAAATCAGTATATAAAGTATTCAGTGTGATACTGGTAACACTGGTGCCTTCACTCCAGAGAAAAAGATGATGGTAGATGTCTTCAGCTGTGGGCTTACGTCCACGTTGATCATGACGGGTGAGTCTGTATCGGGGCTGCTGGTGGTGGCTGACTCCTTGGGGGCATCCTGACCATGAGAGACCGCAGGACTTCCTTCTGAGGCAGCAGCTGTCCCAGCGTCACCGCCCCCCTCAGGACTCTGGCACTCCGCCATGTCCCGCTCCTCCACCGTGGAATCCACAGTCCCGACAGACTTGCTGATTTCTGCAAAACAAAGGAAACACAGCTCATATGATAAACGATGACGGACTAACAAAGGGTCTAAAAATACGACATTTCTATCTGACAAAAAGCCGCTTTGACATTTTCAAGCTCGAAGGAAATTTGCTGGAAATATCACGAGCGGCTCACCGCCTTCATGGTCTGAACTCCTCTGTTCGGGTTTGGGCTCCAGGATTTCGCTGTGTGCCTTCCCCTGAAGCGTGACACAGTTACACAGGTCAGACTCAGAAAAACGTGGTGAATAATCCAAGTTGTGGTTGCTTCTGAAAAATATATCTGTTTGACTGACTAACGCTGACCTCCTGCTCCACCTGTCCGTCAGCAGAAGCCTGCAAGGACGTCTGGACATCAACAGGGCCGGCTTCAAACTCCTCCATTTCCTCCTCCTCGTTCTCATCCTCTCCGCTGCCGTAGTTTGTCAGAGCTTGAGTCTCTGCTTTGGAGAGACCTGAAAGAAAGACGACACACAAGACTGAGAGGAGCACGTGATGCTTTACATGTGTGTATGTGTGGATGTATGAAACTGCATTAAGGCAGAAAAACACATGTAAAGGAAACGGCACGTTAACATTTTAGTAGTGTAAAGAGTGAATTTTCGCTTCTTTTCCAGCACTGCTGAAACTAACCTCATTTAACTTTGAACAAGCACAAATTCACAATAGCCGTGATCGCATACGTGCGTGCATCCACACATTCATGCATGCACACGCACACACGCAGCATGAACAGTTAGTTAGCTGTCCTCCGGCTCATGACTGACATTTCTGTCTTATGCAAGTCTATGGATCAATTTTGAAGTTATGCACCTTTTCATGATAGGCCACTCCCACTACCGCACCCTCTTTTAGCAATTTGGCATGAACACACACACACACTCAAAGGGAAAACACTTAAAGGAAAAACACTAGTGGAATTTTCCTGATTAAGTTAATTAGGTTACAGCAAATAATCGAGGAGATTTGACTACATTTTGAAACTTTCACTGTTCTTGTTGTGGCCTTTGCTCCTCCTGCAATGACTCTCAGAATTGGTGGTCTTGCTTCAGGAGGCCTGGCTGGCTTGTGAAGAGGCCTTACATTCAGCCTTGAAAGTCTTTGTGATGGTGGTGGGAACAGCCACTACTTGCCAAACCCTAACCCTAATCCAAGTCTTCGCCCTAACTAACTAACTAACAATAAGTTATCCTGGCACATACAGGACAACACACTGATGTTATCTGGCTTTCTTCCGGGGGGACGTTACTTCAAGAGGCCTTTCCTTAAAGTATTTTCACTTACTGATCGACATCGGTATTCCCTGTCCATCACCTTCATCCTCATCTTCAGCCTCTGAAGCTTCACTGCTCCTGCTGTTCTTCCTCTCTGTCTGCAGGTAAAGCTCCTGGAGGGTAGAATCAGCTTCCTGCTCAGCCTCGTCTTGGTCCTGGAGGGAAAAAAGGAGACTTTATTGTAACACAGAGAACCGATGCACTAAGTGTTACTGAGAAATTCATTATCAGTCTTACAATGACCGACCTTGTCTTCATCTGTGGAGGCTGGAGACACTGACTTATTACCACCAGCTATTGTATTTTCCTAAATGGAGGAATTAACACAAAGAGTCAAATTAGTCTTGTCCAAACACATTTCTGTGCACTATTACCACAAACACAAAGTGGGAATAGAAAGAGCAACCAACTTTGACGCTGTGCTTTGCTTTGCTGGGCTGCTCAGCCCACTTCTTATTTTTGTGTTTGGCTGCCAAGGCGATGCTGCTGCTGTTGTCCAAATCCTGCATGAGTCTAAAGAAGGCGAGTTCATTGAAGAGGATCTCTGAGATCTCCACCAGAAGGTCCTCCCCACAGTCCTTCAGAGTCCGGCCCACAAATTTACTGAGAGAGTCCTGGAGCAGCAGGAGAGAGTGGAATGTCAGAAAGGCTGCTCCGCATTTGATCTGCTTGCTCTCGTGTTAACTGACCTTAAAGAATTTGGGACTGGCACTGGTCCTACCTGCAGTATGCCTCCCAGCTGCCTGTGGAAAAAACGGACAAACTCTTTGCTTTCATCGTTCTGCTGGGTAAGAGTAAGAACCATGCGGCGCACAGATGTCAACAGCTGGAGGGAACACACCTCATCCATGTTTTCCTAATAAAAGAAAATATGAGCCTTTCAGTCTTCACTCACAATACTGACACACTTTTTATTCAACAGTTTAAGTTTAGGAAATTCACGTTTTTTCAGTTTCGGTACATTCTCTGCTGACACAAAGCTCCTGACACTTCACCCCACAGCTCCCTGTGTCGGTTATCCTACCTTAAGGAAAGGAATTACTTCAGTCATGATGGCTTTGATCTGACGATCCAGCTGCTGGGTGTCGATCTGAGGACAGCGCACGTCACTGGCTGCACCTCCTGCTCACACACACGCACACACACAAACACCAAAAAAACGTCTTCAAAAATCCTGCAGAATTTGACAGTAAAGTGAAAGCCAACAGGTATTTGCAAGTGGTGTACTCAGATTGGGTACCTTCCACCTGGTCAGCAGGGTTAGCAGAAGGATGTTCAGCGTTTGAGACTTCAGAGTCGCCTGCAGCCGCAGTGCTGGCGTTGCAGGGGTTAAACTCAGCTTTAAGCTTCATGCGCTCATACTCCCTAATCCTGGCCAGAGCTTTGTCTAAATGAATCACCGTGTTGCCTATCAGAGCAGCAAAGAAAGGAGAGCAGGGGAGTGAAAAAGAGACAGAAACTTGATCCAAAAAGTCCAAAATCAATGAAGCAAGAGAGAGAAGTCTGTAATGGATCATAATGCACCTGTAACCAGGTTTACACCACAGGATCAAACAGAGCGTCAGCCTCACTCCTAATCTACGTCACTGAAGATCCCAAAATCTGAGAGTCCATTTTTCATCGCAAAACAGCCCTTCCCTGAAAACTAATATTCTTTCATTTGGCCATGTAGTATTGATCCTGAGGTGTGAAGTGGTTGGTCTACCAAGACGAGAAGTCCTGCTGGGAAAAGTGGAAGTGGTACCTCAGCTTGATACAGTTAAAGGCAATAAGCAAAGCATATGAGATGTGGAAAAGGTTACAGACAGGTGCACAGTTTTACAAGCTTCAGCTTCCAAATCAAATGGTTTCTACATGCAAAACCATACCCAGGTCGTCGTTAGCGAACGGTTCCAGGTTGGAGGAGGTTGACATGGTGCTGTCATTGTCCACGGATTCCGCATCATCCCTCTTCTTCATTGTGTCCTGTGTGAGCCTCAGGTTTTTCTCCACTACCTCCTGAAAAAGGTGACGGTTCTGTTATGAGACACCCACAGAATATATCTGATAATGTCCAAAAGCAAAACGTTTTCACCTCCAACTGTCTGGATTACAGAAGAATGGACGATTCATCGCAGATCAACTGTTTAACATCTCCCTAAAGAATGCATAGAGCAAGAGAAATTCCCAACATATGCTATAAACAACAGCCATGGTGGCTTCTCCTAACTTGGACAATTAGACATTTCATCAGTCATTTTTGAACCGAGGCATTATTTGGACAGACTAAAGCACTGAATTCCAATTAGCATAACTTTGGGGACCTTGGCCCAGAACAAAGAACACATGTCTGATCTGGCAAAAGAGTCGTGGAGAGATCAGGGTCATTTTGTTCGACAGGCTTCTGAAGTCTTGCTGTCAAGTTAAATTCAAAGACAATGAAGATGGGTGGGGGGAAATTAAAATCAGAGAATAAAGAGAGACATGGAGGGATGAAAGGAGACAAGGCAGGGACGGATGAAAGGAGACAAGGCTGGGAGAGAAACCAATGAAAGATGTATTGAAATGGAGAAGAGGAGTAAAAGAGATACGTGTGAGCAGGATGACAGCATGAAAAAGGGGCAGAGAGAACGACATCAGGGCTGTGGAAAGTTTGGAAATGTGTGGGAATGCCACGCTGGGAAGCAATAATGTGTTTCTTACTGCATCACTGGTAGCCAGACTCTCGCTGGGTGTGAGCTCAGACTGGGAGCCTGCCGCCCACGCCACAGGACCAAGAGGGGGCAACTGGTCTTCAGCCGCACTCTTCTCTGCCAGGTGTCTGGTCACTATGTCCTGGCAGAAACACGGAGAGAGATGCATGTAATTACACAGAGTTCTAAGGGGGATTTCACATTTGCATCTACGGGCAGGCTCAGATTACAGCAGTTTTAAATCCTGACTGGACGTCTCTCTCACACACATTCATCAACCTCTCACTCAAATTCATATAAGCTTTACCGACAAGAATGTTGAAAACAAAACAGATAAATAACCACAAAATAGCATACACTGAAAACAGTTCAGTTCATTAGAACATATACACATTAATGTGAAAGGATTGGACAAAGTAGAATGAAGGAGAAAACAGGTGTTTTTTTTCCTCACTCCGACTGCTCTTAACCTCTTCTTTATCTGAATGGTTTCCTCAGCAGTTTAAGACCACATCTCCACCAGCCTTTACCCTGCAGCTGTCCTTAAAACCCACATCCTCCATGAGCCTCATTTCAGACGTCCTCTTTTCCTCCTCCTAAATTGTCTCTCCTGCAGGTCTGGTCTGCCCAAAAAAGCAGAGACATTTTGTCCAGATCCTCTCAGATATGAAGGTTTAAAATGATAGAGACGAAGCCATAATTATGTCCGAAACTGGTTTGAGAGATCAAAATCGGCCACCAGTCACATGGCCAGACATTCTGTGCCAAACAACCCTTCTGACCTAGATCCAAACAGCAGTTGTACATCAGTAAGAAGTTGCATGTGTCTATACTCTTACCTGTAGGGAATACAGTGCCCTCTGCCGTAAGTAGTCTGTGTTGAGCAGCTGCAGCTCGTGGAAGAGCTCGATCAGAAAGTGGGGACGGGACTCATTCTGAGATATCAAAGTAGCCACCTCAGAGTAGATGGTCTCCCTCAGCGCCTCGAACAGTGAGAAGTCGCTGCTTGCATCTACAGGTTGGGGATTTTACAGCATGAGATTCGGTTGAGCGCTTGCATAATCTCATCCATGAGCTCAAAATTTAATAAATAAATAAAGCAAGTCTGCCAGCCTTCAAACTCAGAAGCTTTCGTTTAGGTTAAGCCAAGAAAAGAACATGCGTGGGATGTTTAGGTGACATAAGAACCAAATGATGCGTTTGGATTTGTGAGTTTACCTGGTGCTTCTGTGCATGCAATTCTGTTAGAGAGGAAGGGTGTTCTCCAAGCATAGGCTGTGAGTAAGATAAATGAAGTAACAACAAAGTAAATTAACCCAAAATTAAAATGAAACACGAGGTCATGATAAACGTGGAAAGAAAATGTGAATTAAAATGATATCAGATAGACAAGATGTTAAAATTAGAGGAAAAAACATGTAAAATAGGCCTAATGTAGATATTACATGTATACAAAGAAAAGCAAAGAACTCCAACACAAGAGGGATGAGGTGGATGCATAACTGTCACGACAAGTAGCTCGACTCGTACCAGAGGAGAGGTCATTTCGTTTGTGTCCAGGCTTAGTTTTGTTGTCGAGCTTCTCTTGAGTCAGCTTGTCCAACAGACTCTTATTCGGATCCTTCTGACGAGACAACGGTGCCCTCTCCTGGGCAAAGTCTGCAGTGCTGCTGACGCTGTCACTGTCATGACCTGAGGAACGCACGCACGCACACACACACACAGAGGAAAAACACTCGTGAGATTTTCCTGATTAAGTAAATTAGATGACGGCAAATAATTTAGGAGATTCGACTCCATTTCGATACCTTCACTGTTCTTGTGTCCTTTGCTCCTCCTGCGACGACTCTTAGAGTTGGGGGTCTTGCTCCGGGAGGCCAGGTTGGCTTGTGCAGAGGCTTTGCGTCCGGCCTTAAAAGTCTTTGTGATGGTGGTGGGATCAACAGGATCAGGAATGCTGCTGAAGCTTTCCTGTGACGCCCTGTCAAATTCTTGAGGTTGGGAGTGGCGGTTGACAAAAGTGGGGGAAGAGGACGGAGACTCCTGGGGCTCTGTTTTAGACTGGTGATGCTGGACGGTGTTGTTTGCATAGGAGGTTTTCAGCCAGCTGGCCGCTCTGGAGGGGTCACATGAAAAGTCAATATATGTTCAATAATGTTTGCACAAATAATCATAAATGCCTTTTCAGGCCAAAGGATGGACGTACCCTCTCTCTGTAGTGGTGTTGAGAGGAGAGCGCTGCAGTGGAGGAGGGAAACTCATGTACTCTGTTTTTATTGAAGTGTTGGGGTCCAACTGCTGCTTCTGGTGGTCAGGTGTTGCCTGACCTGCTGCACCCTGAGGGAACTCGCCCATTGGAGCAGGGAAGAGTGGATATAAGTTAAAGCCTGCAGAGTGAAAGAAAAATACAAAATGAAAGTTTAAAGTGCTAATGGTCCAGAAAAATGTATCAAGTCATGAGAAGACTTTGGGCCTTTCATTTCTGCACGGCTGGGCCACATACTTCAAATTCAAATGCAACAATGCACACCATACTAGACATATTTTGGCTGAGAATTAAGCCCCAGAGCGAATAGAAAAGCGTATCATACTGGGAGGAAATGGGGATATGGCAGCAGTTGACATGTTGTTGGCTGAAGGATGCAGGGTAGAGGAGAAGGGGAGGAAGATGCCAGGAGAGGCTGAGGGGCCGGAGCTGGACTCCTGGGTGGAGCCCTGCTTCTGTGTCTGCCAACCTGTTGCTGAAGACAAAGTCTGCTGATGCTGCTGTTGCTGCTGCTGGCGAAGGAGGTCATTCAGGACCTGCTTTAGTCTGAGGATGATGACAGATTAAAGACAATTTAAAAAGATGAACTCCTTGACAGACATGAAGTGGTGTGCTACTGTATACTATTGTTTTCACCTTTGTATGTTGTTTTGCTGCCAAGCCAGCTGGGTGTAACACTGGTTGAGCTGGTGCATGACCAGGTGGACCTGTGGTGATGACAGGTTGTTGGGTAACATGCTGTACTGACCTGTCAGCAGGGTTTGTAACATATAAGAGAGAGTCTGTGGAAGAAGGTGAGAGAGAGGTTTTATTTTATTTGTTTTATTGTTGTGTTTTTGGACAGCTGTTTCATGGTGTTTAAAAGGAAATGGAAAAGGCACCTAAACAAAGATTGTATAAAAAGCTATGAGCAGAAAACAATAACTGCACTGACAATTCCACTATGACCTCACATTGAGCCTACAAATGCGGTGCAAGCTTGTGTCAGTTATCAAGGTGAGTGTCCGTTTATGTGCATGCATGTGCTCAGTTCACCAACCTGCTGGTCCTGCAGGAGTGTCTGACACATGCTGGTGCTGAAATCCAGCTGTCTCTGCAACTGGCTGACCTGTTCCTGCCAGTGACATGAGCCCTCTGCGAAGGAGAGCTCAGAGGCCCAGCACAGGTTCTCTTGCCGCCGTGTGCCCCCGAGCTGGCTTGCAGACTGGTTCAAGCTTCTTGACTGCTGCTGCTGCTGCTGCTGCTTGGCCTTAGTCTTGTTATGAACCGATGGATTCACACCACCTTCACCTGCGAAGGCCGGTGGAGGCTTCAGATTGCTAAAAATACAAAAACATGAGCACATTATTTTAAAGGACAGATCATAAAGGTCAGTGCAATACAATTCCTTCTGCCTCCCCTTCGTCTGACCTTCCTTGATTCTTCCTGTTACTGTAGGAGCAGTGGTTCCTGCTGGATGAGTAGATGTGAATGTCATCATCAGAGGTGCTCTCTGCGCATTCTTCATGCTCCTCTTCCTCCTCTGCACCCGTCTCTGAGCGATATTCATCCTCATCCTCATCGTCATCATCAAGGTGGCAGGGAGTGGAACCCCATGTGGCCATCGTTCTAATAACACAACAACAAAGCGGTACAAATGGAATAATCATTCGTTTTAATCCCTTCTCTTGCTTAAAAAAAGGAAACAGGAAACAAACAGGAAAGAAATGCCACCCAATCACAACAGCTCTCACAATATACTTGAGCAACACATAAGAGCTCATGTTGTACGATGTGGCTGCTGTGTGGGTTCTGCAGTATGTCTCCTACCTTTCGTCCCTGCTGATAGGCTGTGAGGGCGTAGCAAGGCCCTCTGTGTCATCAATCTGCCTCGGAGAGTCACTGAGACCGCTACGCCTCTGGTGTTCAGCCATCAAGGACTCCAGGTGCTTTCTGCGCTGTCGCAGTTCTTCCCGCAAAATCTGGTGGCGACGCATCTCTGACCAAAGCTGCTGACAATGCAAGAACAGAGAGGAAGAGCTGACTCTGATCTGTACCGATCTGCTCTGAAACCACAGATCTCATTTCGACATTTGAATAGTGGTAACCAGGGTCTTCATGTGTGCGAGGTGGAGCCTGTTACCTCATTGTCAGTGACTGAAGACGTGGCTGCCTCTGGGGCAGTGGGCTTGAGCACGGCTGAGTTGGTTTTGGGTCCAGAGGAAGAGGAAGTCTGGACCGTGACTGGAGTGGAAGCTGTAACTGGAACCTTCCTCAGCAAGCCCTGCTGACTCACTGTGCTGGACACAGACGACTAGAAGGGAGACCACAACAAGTTGCCAGTTTACTGGGTACACCTGGCTAAAACTAATGCAGTCTAATACAACAGCCATGTAAAAAATCCTTTGGGAAGGTCATAATGTTCAGTTTTTGTTGAATCCATTTTGGAGGCTATACTTTTTAGAGATTTTATTTAGTCCACCCAAACCATGTTTTTCAACACAATGATTCTACTTCTTATCAAATCCTACTTTGGATTCTCTCCATATTACTTGAGTGTGTGTGAGCATGTGCATGTGTCCTTGTGCGTGTATGTGTGTGTGCAAAATACCTGAAAGTCAGGGCAGGCCCACTGCAGGTCCTGGATCTTGCCTTGGATTTCAATGAGCCTCTGTCGCTCCTCGTGGAGCTGCTTCAGTTCCTGCTTCTGCTGACGCAGCTTCTCCTCATACAGCTTCTCCCTGTGTCCAGAGGAGTTTTGATGCCAATTAATCCAGATCAACACACAAGCAAACAGTCAGCACTCAGACTACAGTCAAAGCAATGTTCTGGGACATCCGTGTGGATTCTGTACCTCGCCTTGCTGGAGAGAATGACTTCTCTGGGATTCTGTTTAGATCCAGTCCCCGGAGACGCAGCCATGGTAGCTCTGGTATTATTTGGCTGTTGATGTAAAACTTCATCCTCATGAGCTGTTGTTCCATCTGTGTCATCACTCTGGGTACAGACAGAAACACGTCATTTAGACAGTGTCCATCTTAAGATTGGGCGAGTGTTTCTATACTAGAAGATGTGTGATTGTTGATGTGAGGAGATAGACACCACCTCCACTGTCCAACACTTTACTGCTGTTAACACCTCCACTGTCCAACACTTTACTGCTGTTAAAGAATAACTTTTTCACATTTTTTTCTTGTAATCAAAGGCTCATTCTCATGTTTTTTTCTTATTCTCATAAATAAGTGGCCAAACAAGATGCGACATGTAACCCTGCATCCGTTTAAAGTAAGTCAGAAATTCAACACCTGGTGGCTTTAACAACCTTTCCTTTCTTTTCCACAGAGCTAACACCTCCATCCCCGTTACAGAAGCTGTCACCTGCCTCACCTGGACCATGGCCACCAGCTCCTGAAGCTGCCGGAGTTTCTGCTTCGCTGTGTGCCGATGAACCTTCTGAACAAAACCTTCATCGTTCCCCAGACTGCTTCTTCGACTAGAGCCCGACACCTCACTGTCTGGAGCCGCAGCCTGTGCCCCCGCCTCATTATCAAGACCGTCTTCGTCTTCATCGTCATCCTTCACCTGATTGTAGGGGGTGTCCCGATTGTACTGGCACTCTGAATGAGAAAAGGGTTATAGATATAGAATCTGGATTCAGTCAAACAGAGTCAGTCTGTAAAGTGATCTCGTCGAGATTTAATGTTTGAAAATCACATCAACAATAATGATAATCCATTCTACAGCGTGATACAGCATATCTGTGAGTCAACACAAGCGTGAATGAAGAGACAGTTTAAAATAAAGTGTTGATCATCAGACGGAAGGATAACAGTCAGCTGCAGGCAAAGGCGATGTCGGTAGCTTTTCTAATATTAAAGGGACTTAAGTGCTGAACAAAATAACCAATTTCACTACTTTCAGTTTTATGTATACCATCAAATCTTTCTGCCACCGATTAACCTTAAAGGGAAAAACACGCAATGACACATAACAAACACCCAGAGGGAAGGCAACCATCAGCTGTAACGTGGATGTGTGTACGGGTCTGCGTGAGTGTACCTATAGCTGATGGGATGTTGAGGCTGCGGAGGTTGGCCGCTGACCGGTTGTTGATCTCACACTCGGTGTTGAGTCTGCCATCACGGTTGTTGGTGGCACTACTCCTGACACTGCGCCCGTTGGTCAGGCTGTTCAAGTCCGTCCAGTTGCCACTGCGCTGTGGGTTTCTGAACACATTAAGGACAGTGACTGTCATGGAAACATCACAATGCCAGGAGTAGAATTACAAACGCTGTGACCTAAAGCCAAACGCTATCATAATGTAACTTGAGACAACAACAAACCTTCCCCCTCCTGTTGGCAGCGTTTCAGTGTAACTTTAACAGAAGCTGAATCTGTGTATAATGTAAAGCTGCAACTAACAATTATTGTCATTAATCTTATTTTCCCAATGACTGATTAATCGCTGGTCTAGAAAAAATCTATCATGATTTCCTACAGTCCAAGGTGATGCTATCAAATATCTTCTTTTGCCTAATCAACAGTATAAAGCCCAAATAATCTAATTTAATATAATGTAAGGTGAGAAAAAGCAGCATTTTCTCAACTTTGAGAACCAAAAGCATGAAACGTTTGGCATCTTTGCCTGAAACTGGATCCATCCAATCAATAATACAAACAGCTGCCAATTCAATTTCTTTCCATCAACTAACTGATTCATTAACTAATCACGCAGCTCCAGCATAAGGATTAATCTCTCGATGAAAATCCAGTCATTTATTTATTTATTAAAAAAAATGTTATTTCATTTAAATCACTATGAATTCATGTAGACAAACACACCTGATGTTAGTGACAGGATGGCGGTTCTCCTGCTCAGAGTCAAACATGGCCTCAAACATAGAACTATCCTCTGTTTCATCTTCCTCATCCTCCTCCTCTTCATCATCATCCTCTTTCACATTCTCGTTGACCGCATCCACCATCATATCAGAAGTCTGCTCGTAGTACTGAACCAATTCCCGCAGCTCATTCAAACGCTTGTGGACCTCCTTTAGCTTCCTGTAGGGAGTAGAAAAGAACAATTGTGTGACTGAGATGCAAATGAAGACTAAGCTTAATAATTAAAAAGGTTATGTGACACGTCAGGACAATCCCCCCTCTGCTAAAGTATAAAGTCACCCACAGAAAGCTGCCCTATAAAGGGTGGAAGCTGAGCATCTCGTTCAACAACACTTGTCAACAAGAGGACATGTAGTAGTTTTGTGGCTGCAAGGTTTCACTACACCACCCTATATTACACCACCCCCACTCTATACACCTGCCTGCAGCTGATATCTGACCTGCCTATTAAACTGCTTGAAGCTGTGAGTGTTTTCGTGTGTACCTGAGCTTGTCTGTGGAATTGGAGCTGTCCTGGCGTTGTGTGAGTGAAGGATGAAACGAAGTGGAAGCTGAAGCCCCATTAGAGCAGAGAGCAGATGGACAATCTGAAGATCCTCCCATGCTCCGACTGCACTGTGTTGACAAGCCACGACCTGAAGGGAATCACATGCAGTTCAATCACATTTTATATGGGGGAAAAAACCCACAAAACGACTGCAAAAAGGGCTTCAGACACACTCTTACATGAGTTATTATTGAGTGTCTGGTCTCTGAGTGAGTGCAGCTCCTGCAGGATCTTGTCCATGGTTTGTTTTTTGTCTTGGAGTTCTTGGAGCTTTGTGAGTTTGGCACTGGCAGCCGTTGGCCCCGTGTCTAGGCCAGTGTGGGGACCAGAGGCAGAGTGGAGGAGAGGCCTGTGTTGAGGTGGACCAACAGCCTGGGGAGCCCTAGACCAGCACACCTCTCGAGAGAGGGAAAGGCTCTCTGCCTGACGACGGTTGTCTGGCACTGCTTTAGTCTACAAGGTATAAACAATGGAAAACTTGAACCATACATTTGCTATTACAGCTGTTAAAACACATTTCCTGATAACAAAAATACTTTAAATATAGCTAGTTGACATAGCTTCTCAAATGAGAGGTAGACGAGGGGTGGACATACTAACATTACAGACTATAGTCTCTTCATCAAATTGTACAAAATAAATATCCTGACATACTGACACTGACATAATGCTGTAATAGTTATTAATAATTGTTTAAACACTGCAGTGCACAAGTCAGAAGACAGTTCAATATAGGACATGTTTGTACATGGTTCTATTAAAAGAAACTGCAGATTGCACTGTACCTGAGAGTCATGTAGCTGGTTGTGGAACCGCTGGATCAAATCGTTCAACTCGTCATTCAGTTCTGATGTGATGCTGAGGCCTGAAACACTGCCCGTGGTTTCTGTAACAACTAACGACAAGCGCAAATGGAAAAGGAATTAAACACAGGAAACTGTTTATGTCAATCATTAAGCATTACTTTAAGTGGTCTGACACTGTGAACATATTTATCAGAAAATACTGATACATAACTATTCCTCCATAATATCATCAGTTCTTGCAATTACTTTTTCATTTAAGAGGATTTCAACTTAGTCGTGGATGCATCTCTGCAAGAAAAGTCATGTACACACCTTTTTCCTTTTGAAAAAAACAAAACAAAACAAAACAAACTAATTGATAGTGAATGGGCCTCTAACTTTGTTAGTGTGCATCTCACCAGTGTCTTCAATCACAGCAAGTGCCTGTTCTGCACTGTCCTGCATGGCCATTAGTGCTTCCTGTCGGCCCTGCAGGGCCCTGAGCTGCTCCTGCTGCTCCAGCATCTTCTTCAGCAGCTCATGCTGCTTACGTAGATTCTCCAACTCTTCCTTCTGGTCAGCTCGCACCGTTTCTGCCCTCCCTCCCTGCAGAGTTCAAACCCACATAGCATTACAAACACTGAAAAACAGTACTGCGGTGCTACTCTACAGAAAAGGCAAAACAGGCCTGTCAGGTACTGACACAGCAGATGAAACTAGCCTACCATGACAAAAGCAAAGGAGGGGGACTAATTGCTTAGTTTTAATTTCCCCTTGTCCCATGCATTTAAAGACAAGTTATAATTACCTCATATAAATAATAATAATGCTTATGTGTAATGCAACAGAGAGCAAGGGTAGAAAGTGACAGATTCTTTGAAAATAGTCTAAAAAAAGCTACACACCATTGCATTTGAGGTGTCTGAAAAGCGGACCTCAATGTTAAGAGAAGTACTCTCTGCCAGTGAACCTGAGCCCACCGCAGAGTCCAGGGTCCCCACATCATCCTCCTCATGCTCCCGTGTCTATAGAGACAGTGGAAACGATAATCAGTAACTCACAGGGAGCTGAAAGGAAAAGAATGCGGTACACAGATGTTGTACAATTCTGTGGCATTGTTAAAATAATACCTTAATGGCTAAAAGTGAGGGGAAAGCCTCCCCAAATGCTCCATATATGCAAATGGCTGCAAATAGGAGCTGTTGAAATATGTGGCAATGTGGGAAGCAAAAAACCTGCAGTGAATTTAACAGTCTGCATAATGAAAATAATGTTCCTTGCAAATACAACTACGTATTTCACAGAAATATGAAATATGTAGTTGTAGTTCTTCAGTGAAAGTTCTTTTCATCAGACTTTCTGATTGAAGAGATTCAGATATGTTGGACTTCAACAGAATTTCCCAGTAAAAGAAAGGTAATTACTGGATAACAGTACCCGAGATACAAGGTAGCATGCAACCGAATGTCCTAATTTTATCATCACATGAATCATTACTGTTGTACTGATTCAGGCCACAGTGACAGACAACCATTAAACAGATACGTGTGGCAAGCCGCCAAGATAAAAACACATGCAGGCTTCATTTCAACCATGAATTAGCTACAAAACAAGTGTTACAGATGAAAGACCACATTTTACTGAAACTGTGTACCTCTGCCTGACAGCATGAGAAAGCAAAGAACCAGATTCGTTCTAATAAAGATAAAGAAGGAACAGACTAACCAGCATTTTCTGCAGGAACCGTAAATAGGACTTCTCCTGCTCCTTGAGGTGGTCGATGAGATGGGAGAGACGCTCCACGTTGGCCGGCACATCATTCTTCTCCACCAGGTCATCCCGCATGGAGCTGGCCTTACTGATGTACTCCCGGATCTGTACCAGTTTGCTCACCACCTGAGACCGTGCAAAGAGAGGAGGGTGGTGTATGGGTGTGGGTTTCAGAAGAGTAAATGAAAAGAAGACAGAGAAAGACGTAAGGAAAGGTGAGCAAGCATCTGTAGCGACGGCTCAGACTGGGTGAAATAAGGGCAGAAAGGGGGTTGGGCAGAATACTCACTGGGCACCAAGGGTGGCATATTTATAAATTGCCCTAAATACAGGCGAGTTTGCGCTGCACCAGCTCTCCCTCACTTTCATCCTAGTTCTGGTTTCAGAGCAGTCTGGAGTGCAGTGATACACAGACAATGCAATGTCTGCATACATTATGAAAAGGGACTCGGGGAATGAATTCTCAAATTGTTGTTGTTGTTGTTGTTGTTGTTGTTGTGTAGGAAAAATATCTGCTCACATTATTGTAGATTCATGTCTTCCAAAAGATGCTACTTAAGAGACAAACTTCATTGATTGCACCTTTAAATTTGTTAAGATAGGAACTAGAATTATCACCTCACAGTTGAATGCCTCCACCAACCAGCCAAGTTCCATTTAAATCAATGTGTGGCCAGAAACATAAAATATATCTAATGAAGACTTTGAGGGTATTTAATAAAAGATACTAAGTGTATGTATTTGTTGAAATGGAGGTTATCACTACACTGACATGTATGAATAATTTCCAGTGAGAAACACGTTGACTTCACTTTGATCATTTTTACAGTGGAGTAAATAGGACTGATAGAGAGCAACACTACATGGTCAACATCAATAACCTGAAGCTCAACATCAGCAAAACCAATGAGGTTGTGGTGGACTATTGGAGTGATAGGAGGCCCATGTCATGAACAGATGGACGGACATACAGACAACCCGAAAAACAAAATACCTCCAGCTCGAGGCGCGGAGGCATTAAAACTCATCTTTCTCAAAAACAAAGTTCATTAAATCAGTACAGCATATTTTACAGTGTCTTCTGTCTTTGTAATTTGGGTGTGTTTCCATCAAAACATGCTCCAGTTCCATGCCTTTTTTCAATCCAATTCCAAATCCAATTTCTTGCAAGTTAATGAAGTTATTTTCTAAATCTTTTTAACCACACTAGCAGCACGGTTCTATCTTGATAGTTATGAGATGAAATGCTATGAAATTTTAGATTAAAGATAACTTAATATTAAAAATTCTGTAGAGGATAAAGTCTAATTACTTTAGTGATCCTCTGACTTTTCCTCTAGCGCCACCAGCAGTTTTCACTTATTCACTAAAATATTTCAGCATTTACTTGATGGACAGATTTGTGTGTTTTTGAGACCAACACCTCATTGTTGCACTCATCCATACCCACGCTCAGATTACAATGCATCTTTAACAAGAGCAAGAGCTGACTACAACCTCAGTAACAACAAAACAAAGTGTTACCTGGCTGCTGTCTATTCTTGGCTCTGCTCTCCCATATTCTCTGTGCAACAAGGGCCCTCTCTCTGTCCCACCACGGCTAAGCCTCGGCATATCCTTGGAAGGAACCAAAGGGGTTAACGTATCCCTAAATCCTGGGCTCTGCTTCTTAGTTTCCTTGGTGATAGCTGGTGTGGCTGGGGCAGAGGCCGAGGGAGGGAGCAGCTCCTTGCTTTTGTTAGTGTTCACATGCAGAGGTAGGAAGTTGTAGGGCTTTTTATTCTCTCCAGCTAACTGACGCTGGTTGTTGGCGGCTGTGACACGGCCCTGGGAGTCACTGCCGATGCTCCTCTGAGTAAGAAAAGAAGATACAAGTCAGACAAATCACCACTCAAGATTCTGGATATATCCTCTTAGAAAAAAACATTCTGTTAAGTGTCTCCATTTTGTGCTTCAGATCTCCACAGTTCATTTAATGGATGGTCCAAAATGTAAGAAGGTGGAACTTTTCAATACGCTGCTATAGATAACTATGCAACTGGCAAGATTTATTAGCGCAGTAAAAACAATGCATCTGCTGCACTGATACAAAATCCTCTCTCTGACTTCAGCCTTGTCATAGCTTACAAATATTTACATGTTTTCACGCAAGCTCTGCCACCATTACTTCCACAACAGGACAGGGTCAGCCAAACATCTCAACACCAAACTATTAAAAAACACTCAGCAAATACTTCCTCAACAATGCATTGGCAATTTATCACTGAAGAAGAATGACACATTTTTATTTCCTTCAACAGTATCCTTAAAAATGTTATTCCACGTCCTTGACATTTCACAACAGGCACTTATGAAACATGAGGCATGAGAGGAATAGCTAAATTATCTATGTTTTCAATGCCCTGGAAATAGAAAAAGAATGGAGCCCATGGTGGAGGGTTCATTCCTTTTGAGTACTGGGTTCAGAGATAAACTGCTGTTGTTATTGGTCACACCATCTGCTCATTGTGATATCTCTGTCCACAGAGTTTTTGTCCACACGTTCTATATCTACCAGTGTGTCACTTGTGGCACTTTATGCAAAAAAATAATAATTCAATTCTATCCTTTCATTCTTGAGATGTGAATTAACAACAATGTATTGAGCCCGCGAAAAAAAAAGAATTTCAGATGGAGTATAGCAGCTTTTTACCTCATCCAAGTCTGTGAAATTGATTCTCTGACGCAGCTTGTCCAGCTCAGCCTGGTCTGGTACAGACATCTGAGTGGTGTATTTGATGTGGGGAAAGGAATGAGGAGTGCGTGCTCTCCTGCGACCGGCCCCAGGGGTGGACTCTGGCGAAATATCATTAGTCAGGCGGCTCTCCACCACTGCAGCTGACAGCTTCTTCTTGTTCTTCTCTGAAGATCGGTTGGCTTTCTTCTGCTGTACACCCCAATCCTTATCAACAGAAAAAACACCGGCACTGTTAATTATTACGTATGTTTACTTTTATAGGGGCCGATGCACATTGTGTATAACACACAAATCAGGCATATCACGGCATCAGTATACCATGATAGTGACATGGCAGTGAGAGATATTTTACAGAGAAACTTTAGAGTGTACTTTACAGTGTGAAATACTTAATTATGGTGAAAATATAACAAAGGCCAGACGTGTTGTGGAGACCCTCAGATGACAACATCAAGTGGAAATTAAACAAACAGTCTTTTGTATACTATGAGGTTCTGACAGCCTTTACCATGTTGTTGAGTCGATCTTCCAGACTGCCATTGGTTACCGTCCAGTTGTGCAGCTCTTCTGCACTGTCATCAAAAGGAGTGCCTCCAGTTGCCATGTCACCCCCTTACAGCTTGCTGGAATTCACAACAAAATGCATACTGACCACTACACAGAGCACTACCACCGAACAACATCTGCATTAAAAACAGTCTGGGGAAAAGGACTCTGTTAACTTTCAGCTTGCTGGAATTCACAACAACATATCATCTTACCACACCGGACGACAGAACAAAAAGCACGTTATAAAACCTTAGCTACATTAAAAGAACAACCAAGAAAGGGACTTTAAGCATTTCAGAATACGGACACATGTCAAGTGAGGTTAACTATTTTAGCTAACGCTACTTAACGTTAACTAACGTCCATACCTGTCACTGTAATGTTAATCTAACGTTTCTACCTAAAAACGACAGCAAACTTTAACTATGATTAACCTCATGAAATGGATTACAACGTATTGCTCATCATATATAACAAATTGCTATGGCCGTTAACGCTAGCTAATGGTAATAACGCAGAAGGGAGGTTTAAAGCACCAACTGTAACTGTTAGGGCTAACGTTAACAGTTGCACTGATGCATCAATGCGCAATTTCTCACCAAACAGCCGTTAACTTTAGCTAACGTTAGCTCTCCAATCACGACCAGCTTGACAACATCAGTCCCCACACCGTATGGCTGCTGGCTACCTTTGTGACCTGTCTGTGAACGTTAGCTGCCGTTGGGTTTTGTGCGTGTGGCCCGCTCGGATTCCCGGGGAAAAACAATGAGACATTCTCTTCACCACGCTGCCAGTTAGCGCGAGCTCTCTACCTCTGCTCTCCGCAGGGACACTCGTTATAGTTAGCTTAACGGGCAGAAAGTGCCGTGCTGTAACCAGTAACTTACAGCACCCGTAGTTAGCTTGAACAGACGTTAAAATGAGAGAGTATGTAGCAGTTAGCTTGTTATTGGTGAACTTTACCTGCATAACATTTGTGACCTAGTTCCGTTTCACAATTACCATGGCAACACGCAATAACCCCGATCTGCACACAAGCTAACTCAAGGGGTAACACGACTTCGATCCTCTATTGATCGAATATCCTAAATTACATCGTTTTTGTCACGAAGCTTCTCACGAGTCGCGAAAGTTGCCGACCTTGCTGTGGTAGCTCGCTAATGAGACCTAGCTTGCTAACAGCTGCTGAGCAGAGAGCTAACTTTAAAATGTCTCGATGAAAAGTTCCAGCAAAGAAGCATCTCACTCGCGTTGACATCAGCAAAGCTAAACTTCAAGCTTAGAATTGGGTTAGTTATCGCACTAAGCTTGGGTTTACAAACTGTCAGGACAAACTAATGTTAACATTAGCTAACGACAAACAGCAGTGTAAAATACTAGCTTTTAGTCATGTAATTTAAAACTGCGCTTGCTAAGTTAGCTTACAGTTGAAAATAGGGAAGGTGGATATTACCATTCAGAGTGAAAGTGGAGGAAATGTCGTCGTCTAGCACCTCATATATTGCAGTAAAGATTTCACAGATCCTCTCGGAGTCTGGTAAAAGCCATTTGATAAATAAAAACGTCTTATCTGTCCCAGAACGCAGCAAGTCATGGATGTGATTGTGGCCTGATAACGTCATAAACACCCCCAAACAGCAGGTGGCAGTATACATTAAGTACTTGCTAATCTTTGACGACAGGAAGTGTGTTTGCAGGAAATGGTAATATTGTCGTCCGCTATACGTTGAAGAATAAAGTAGTGTATGTGGATCGTTGAGAGCGAAACTGGCGTGGAGAAAACACACAGCTAAGATTTTTTTTCACGTCCTCTCTTGTCGGTGATTAGCTAATAATAGTACGTTTCGAATACAAGGTTTCATTTTTGCCTCCGCACCGAGTGAGTTGTGTCGTCGGTTAGCCTCTTTAGCTCGCTAAGCTAACGTGTGCTAGCTTTTTAGCGGAGGAAAGCCAGCAGTATCCATCGAACACGCTGTGTAAGCAACTGTATTTTAACAACAGTTGTGTTCT
The DNA here is from genome assembly GCF_051107435.1 of Chaetodon auriga. Taxonomy (NCBI): domain Eukaryota; kingdom Metazoa; phylum Chordata; class Actinopteri; order Chaetodontiformes; family Chaetodontidae; genus Chaetodon; species Chaetodon auriga. The sequence goes on from NC_135077.1 coordinate 18,872,590, forward strand.
TTGAATTACAACTACTGTAACCTGCAGTAATGGGATCGTCCAAGAAACACAAGGAAAAGAGCCGCGATAAGGACGCGGAAGAGCGCCGTCGCGAACATAAGAAACATCGCCACAAGGACCGAGACCGAGATGCTTCAGATCGGGATGGGACTCGGGATAAAGAGAAACGAAAACGCTCCAGATCCAGGGAAAGAAGCGGACGTGAGAGCCGCAGCAAAGGTGAAAGGAGCAGCGGGGAGCCACGAGTGAAGAAGGAGAAAGTTGATCTTGGATATGAAGAGGGCAATACAGAAGTGGCGCCTCAGTCAGCAAGCGGAGATGCATCTCTCAGTATTGAGGAGACAAACAAACTCAGAGCCAAGCTGGGTCTGAAGCCTCTGGAATTAAATGAGAACAAGAAGGAGCTCGGGACCAAAGAGGAGCCAATAGTGGCTGAGACCATCAACCCTGTTGCCATCAAGCAGCAGAAGGAGATGCGAGAAAAGCTTGCAGCTATGAAAGAAAAACGCATCCTGAACCAGAAACTGGGAAAAGTCAAGACCCTAGCAGAGGATGACTGGCTGGATGACACATCTGCTTGGGTTGAGAGGACCAGGAAGCTGGCAAAGGAAAAAGAGATGGCAGAGAAAAGAGCCAAACTCCTGGAAGAGATGGATGAGGAGTTTGGTGTCAGCAGTCTGGTAGAGGAGGAGTTTGCTCAAAGCAAAAAGGATTCTTACACATCTAAAGACCTAAAGGGACTCAAAGTTCAGCACAAGATGGACTCATTCACAGAGGGTCAATCTGTCATCCTGACCCTACAAGACAAAGGTGTACTTGAAGAGGAGGAAGATGTGCTCGTAAACGTGGGACTGGTGGACAAGGAAAAAGCTGAAAAGAATGTGGAGTTAAAAAAGAAAAAGCCGGATTACAAGCCCTATGAAGAAGAGGAGAGCGTGGATGACATGGTTACATTCAAGCCCCACTCTGTTCTGTCAAAGTATGACGAGGAGATTGAGGGTGAAAAGAAAAAGAGTTTCCGGTTGAATACGGGGGGCTTTGCTGATGGGGACCGAGAGCGGGAGCTTCAGGCCATGAGAGAGGTTCTTCGAAATCAGGCCCAGTCCTTGGAAATGCCCTCTCTCACCATCGCCTCTGAGTATTACACACCTCAGGAAATGGTGGGCTTTAAAAAGACAAAACGCCGTGTGAAGAAGATCAGGAAGAAGGAGAAGCAGACATGGGTGGATGAACTCCAGATCGATGACACTCGCAACTCTGATTTTGGTTCCAGGACACGTGGTCGAGGCCGCAGGCAGCTGGATGAAGAGGGCGAAGAAATAAAGGAGGTGGAGGAGAGTGGAATACCACAAGATACCCCTCAAATGTCTGATGACATCAGGATGGCAGAAATGGACATAAGCGACGAGGAAGACTTCACACCTCCTGATCCAGTTGTAATTGAGGAGGATGAGGCAGAACAGGAGCTGCAGAAACAACTGGAGAAGCAGAGGAAGCTGAAGCAAAAGCAGCTTCTTAAAGACTCTGGGGAGAAGGTGATAGAGAAGATTAAACAGCTTGACAAAGGTGACGGTGACAATGACCCTGAGAAGAGGAACAACATTGTCTTCAATGCCACCTCAGAGTTTTGCAGAACTCTGGGCGATATTCCAACTTATGGACTGTCAGGCAACAGAGAGGACCAAGAGGACATAATGGACTTTGAACAAGAAGAAGAGAAAGACGATGCTGGAGATTCAGACTCGGAAATGGATGAGAACGTTGGATGGAGCACAGTTAACCTGGATGAAGAGCAGAAACAACCAGACTTTTCCACAGCCTCTGCTACCATTTTGGATGAAGAGCCCATTGTCAACTCCGGCCTTGCTGCTGCCTTGCTATTGTGCAAAAACAAAGGTCTGTTGGACACTCAGATGCAGAAGGTAGCACGTGTCAGAGCACCTAAGGGCGCCTTGCCAAATGACAACTACTGCATTGAGGACAAGATGGGTTTTGATGACAAGTACAGTCGTCGAGAGGAATACAGAGGCTTCACTCAAGAATTCAAGGAGAAGGATGGCTATAAGCCTGACGTCAAGATTGAGTATGTGGATGAATCTGGGCGGAAACTCACGCCAAAAGAAGCTTTCAGGCAGCTTTCACATCGATTCCATGGGAAAGGGTCTGGAAAGATGAAGACAGAGAGGAGGATGAAAAAGCTGGAGGAAGAGGCACTGCTGAAGAAGATGAGCAGCAGTGATACCCCTCTAGGGACGGTTGCTTTGCTTCAAGAGAAGCAGAAATCCCAGAAAACACCATATATTGTGCTTAGTGGGAGTGGGAAAAGTATGAATGCAAACACCATCACCAAATAAGTTTTGGGGAATAGTGAATCATCTTAAACACAAACATGCACACACATACACACAGGATGTTTTAAGTAAAGTAACTGATTTACGTTCACGCCTACTTCATACATGCTTTGTAGTTGTAGTAAATAATTGTCCAATAAAATGAATACCAGTGAGAGAAGTGTTTGTTTTTCATTTTCTGTGTTACAAATTTGCAAGGCAAGGAATAACTCCAAAGTTTAACTAAAGGATGGGAATATTGTTTTAATGAAAACCTTTATTATCTTACATTTTCAACCCCTTTGTTTAGTTCCATGGCAGCTATTCCACATTTTAGAATTAATGATAAACTTTATTTATATAGCACTTAACAATGTCAAAAAAGTGCTTTTCCAAAGCACATTTGTGGTGTGACGTTAGGAACAGGTGCAGTATTAATTAACAAGCAGAAGAACTTTATAAAAAAGTTTGGAATGCATTTGGGTTCTTATTATTGGCAGTAAAAGCAAACTTAATTCAGCTTTTTTAGTTAAATATGGTTTAATAAAATAATGCAACAATTAAAACACTGAAAATGGTCATTACTGAGAAAAAAAATTTCTATGGTTTCATTCTATGTTACACACTGTGTAAGATGATTCTTCACAGGAAGTGGGACTTTTTACAAATTACATTCAATAATGTGCTGCCTTTAATTTGATGTCAGTTAACCAAATTCAGAGATAATAAACGGAACTTATGAATGTGTGTTCCACAAACATTGACAGGGCACACTGCTTAAAAATAACGGTGTAATGTTTCATACCACACGTGGCAGCCTTGTAAAGGTTTGTCAAAAAGACGAATGACAGTGGTGGATTTACTTGCAAGGTGTCCTCCAGTTTAATGGAAAATTATTTCATTACTTCTGTTGTAATTGTAACTAAATCATAAAACATCTTAAATGTAGTGTTGATATTATGCTTTAGGTGAGACATTCGCACGCTCATTCAGATCATCAGATAGCCATCAGGACTGTGAATGATTACAGCGGATCATCAGCGGAACGAACGTAGACCGCCAAAGGGCTTGACGGACGCTTTTTGTGTTGCACAACCTGTAGCAAAGTAGCTATTCTCCTTAATACATCCATGAAAGTAGTTAGCAAAGCTAACACTAGCGAGCTATCACCGCTTCACCCAACACGACATGCACACCATTAACAGCAGAAGTCTTACACGGTAAGCGATAAATATGATCTTGTCTTAACGTCAGTTTACGTATCGGACAAAGAAACACAGCTGCACAGTTGAAAAATGGTCGTTAGCGTCGTCTGCGACGTGGCCGGCTGTTTGACAGTTTCCTGTTTAGCTAGCAGCAAGCTTAGTGACGGACGGGCACTGTTTTAAGTAGCTTTGATGAGTGGAATTGGCGTCTTGTACCTGGAAGTACCTCACAATATCCTGGCTGTGTTTACTTGACACTTGGATGACATCCTGGCAAATAACCGGTGGGTTAAAATGAGCGAGCTGTGTTTTGTCAATCTCAAGAGTTGTTGCCGTTACAATGTAGTGACGTTAACGTTAAACGTTAGCTAAACAGGTTGTTACTGCAGGAGTCACGTCAGCACGTCCCCATTTGTTGTTGTAATTTGCAGATTCCACGTTGACGCTGAATCCAAGGTGCAAACTGTCATAGCGATACTATAGATCCGGAGCTCAATATCGTGATCACCGATTGATGTTTACCCAGCTAACACTCACAGCTGTTGTAGCGTTAAACGTCATTGGCAAACGTGGACCAGCCAGCATTCATTCACACAACGGTGTAACGTTAATTTGCCTTATTGCAGAGTTTAAACTGACTATTCGCAAAAGCTAAAGAGCAGACTGGCATTTACGTAATGGTTTACTATATTTTAATATTTGTTGATGTTAACAACCATGAAATGTCCGTGAATATTGATGAGGTTTTTTCCCCCCACAGGCTCTAACTTCACCCGTGAAACCTCAGGCTGCTGTGATGTCGGAGCCTAAACCCCCTACTCCAACCCCTGGAGACACGTACAAGGGTTGGCTCTTCAAATGGACGAACTACATCAAAGGTTACCAGAGACGCTGGTTCGTTCTGAGCAATGGGCTGCTGTCCTACTACCGGTGAGTAACATGACTGAATTTGTCATGAATGCACAGAGTTTTCCCTGGATGGGTTTTCACTGGCCCAACGGGAAGCCAAGGTGGTACTAAGGGAGGGGGCATGGCACACAAGGTCATTTAAATGAGCAGCACATTCAAATGAGTACTTAAATAACATCTGATACACAATTTTAAGCAAATATCAGTTGCCTTACCAAAAAATAGGATTTCTTATTACACAAAACTGGGATTCAGAAACTCTTTTTCATTGTCTTTCATTCTGTTTGTCTCCAGGACCCAGGCAGAAATGGGTCACACATGCAGAGGCACCATCAACTTGGCCACAGCCAATATTGCTGTGGAGGACTCGTGTAATTTTGTCATTTCTAATGGAGGGGCGCAGACCTACCACTTGAAGGCCAACTCAGAAGTAGAGCGCCAGCGATGGATCACTGCACTGGAGCTCGCTAAGGCAAAGGCCGTCCGCATGCAGGCTGAATCTGGTGAGAGGTGAAAACTAATGGGTTAGAGAATGCAGGAGACATATTATGAAAATGTATAGAAAAGTACATATTTCATTTAAATATGTGTGTTTCTCTACAGGTAAACCATTTTCTTTTTACATGTCTTTGTTTTTGGTCATTTTATCTTCCCTTTTCTCTTCCTCAGATGACTCAGGTGACGATTGCCCCGCAGTGCCCCCCACCTCAGGACAGGGTGGAAGCTGCCGTAACTCAGAAGTCCAGTCCACACTACGCACACTCAACAGCAAGGTGGAGGACCTGACCACTTGCAATGATCTCATTGTCAAGCATGGGTCTGCCCTCCAAAGGTAAGGGTCATGAGACTGAGCTCTTTCATTACTTCAGGAAAAAACAAGATTATCCAGGGAAAAAAGGGTGAAGGTAATTTATTCTGTTTGCCTGTTTATTTGTTCCTTCATTCATTACATTTATCCCACACACGCAGGTCTTTGTCAGAACTGGAGGGGATTCGTGTTGGAGGGGACATGGGGGAGAAGATCAGACAAGTCACAGAGAGAGCCACGCTGTTCAGAATCACCTCGAATGCCATGATCAATGTAAGTCACCCAATGAATTCATTGCTTCAGTGTTGTTGTCGACTCTCTTGCTGAAATGTTGCTCTTGTTGCTGCGTGCTTCCTAAGGCATGCAGAGACTTCCTCTCCTTGGCCCAGAACCACAGTAAGCGCTGGCAGAAAGCCTTACAGGTGGAAAGAGACCAGAGAATACGGCTGGAGGAGACTCTGGAGCAGCTGGCCAAACAGCACAACCATTTAGAAAGAGCTTTCAGAGGAGCTACAGTTCTCCCACCTTCATTCAGCAATCCTGCCTTAGGTAACAAAGGTAAGCCCCCCCAAACTTCTACCTTTGGACCCTTCATGTTTCTCAGATCATAGCTGCCATACCACGTACCTGTGCCAATCAGAGCAGTCAAACTGTCTCTCTTCATCATAGGTAGTGTTTCAGGAAAAGGCGATGCCAGTGACGAGGATGATGACAATGAGTTCTTTGATGCTATGGAAGACCCGGCAGAGTTTATTACCGTCCCTGCTGACCCCAAGTATCACAGGTTAACAACCGTCTGTTGTAGTGATTTTAGATGTCAGCCTTGTTTTTGGGGGGTTTTCTCATGTTCTCTCCTTGTCTGAATTGCATGCTCTCTTGTTTATCTGTCCACCAGGAGATCTGGCAGCAACGTTAGTGGGATCAGCAGTGAGACTGGAATGGACGATCAGTCGGTAAATGTGTGTTATCTTTGTTTTTGCTGATTTCTCTTGACTTGTGTTTTGTGTTTGTCAACACGCTGCAGTCGCCTGACCCTCAGACTGTTGTCCTTCTCTTGTTCCAGTTCGACGAGCTGTCTTTGGCATCCAACCCAGAGTCTCCGCAGCCCCTTGAGCTGGAGCCGGTACGACAAAGACGGACTCGTATACCCGACAAGCCCAACTATTACCTCAATCTGTGGAGCGTCATGAAGAACTGTATTGGAAAGGAGCTCTCAAAGATACCAATGCCCGTAAGCAGCCTTATCTCTGGTCGGCATCCATGTGGCTTTTCTGCGTGAGAGTAATCTAAAGTAATCTCACCTCTATGACTTTGTATGTACTAGGTGAATTTCAACGAGCCCCTCTCGATGCTGCAACGTCTATCTGAAGACCTGGAGTACTACGAGCTGCTGGATAAGGCTGCTAAATGTCAAAGCTCTCTGGAACAGATGTGTTATGTGGCCGCTTTCACAGTCTCTTCCTACTCCACCACTGTCCACCGCACAGGAAAGCCCTTCAATCCTCTGCTGGGAGAAACGTTTGAGCTCGATCGGCTAACAGAGTGTGGCTACCGCTCCCTCTGTGAGCAGGTACGCGGAACCGCAAGTCACTTTTACAGTCAATAGTTGTTTCCATTCAGACCGAAAGTCTTTAGTTTCAGCTACAAGATCACATTCATGTTTGACCAGATTCCAAATCTAAAAAATAAACACTTGAAGTACGTTTATGCAGGAATGTTTGTTTTCTTGAACAGTCTTAAGCCATCGCATAGCTGTGATGGTCAAATGTTGACTCTGCTTCTCTCTCCTCACTGCTCTCACCACTTCTCAGGTGAGCCACCACCCACCTGCTGCAGCTCACCACGCCATCTCTGAAAAGGGCTGGATGCTCAGACAAGAGATCACGCTGGCCAGCAAGTTTAGAGGAAAATATCTGTCTGTCATGCCTTTGGGTGAGTGTGTCCATCTCGAGGAGTGTACACTCCGTTTTCAGTTTGTATAGCTGAGAGAATGGAAGCAGAACAGAGAGATAAAGCATGGCAGGGAGTTAGCGTGGCTTATTGTTTTTATGCCTCCATGTTGGAAAATGCTGTCTGTCCATCCCATTTTTGTGAATCATACATGTCAACCGTGATAACTTACACTTAGCTAAAGAATGCACTTCATAGACTTTTATTAAATTCCGTTAAAGTCTTCGCCACATACATAATATTATATGAGTGTGGACAGACATGGATGTAAACTGCAACTTGACTGGTTGGTGGAGGCAAACAACTGTGAGCTGGTAATTGTAGTTTACTTGTAAACTACCTGCTACTCGCTGTTAGTCACTGCAGGGGCTTAGACTCATACCTTAGTATATACCATAAATGTGGAATATGGCATTTCTATTTTGGGTGAACAGGTTGAAAAGAACTGCTGCCAGCTCTAACATTATTCCCCGTCTCTCCCCAGGTTCTATCCAGTGTATATTTGACAAGAGCAACAATCACTACTCCTGGAAGAAAGTGACTACGACAGTTCACAACATCATTGTTGGTAAATTATGGATTGACCAGTCAGGGGAGATCGATGTGGTGAACCATCGGACAGGAGATCGCTGCCACCTCAAGTTTGCTCCCTACAGTTACTTCTCCAGAGATGTTCCTAGAAAGGTGAGATTTTCTCTTTCTTGACATTCTTTTTGTTAAATAGCACTTATTGTTTGTAAAGCCAGAGCTGATGTGCTTCTTTCCAGCAAGATGTACAGTAAAAAGTGTCACAATACTGAGTTTAAGTTGAATGTAAATCCATGTCCTGCCTCACTTTGGCTCTTTGATTACACTCTTAACTGAAAGCTGCGTTTGTCTCTCAGGTAACAGGAGTCGTAACCGATAAGGACGGGAAGGCCCATTACGTGCTATCAGGAACCTGGGACGAGAAGATGGAGTTTTCCAGGGTAATGCAGAGCAGTAAAGGCGAGAACGGCACTGAAGGCAAACAGAGGACTGTCTATCAGACCCTCAAAGCCAAAGAAATCTGGACAAAGAACCCCTTACCGTGAGTTTCTGCTTTAAAGTGCTTGTAAACAGGTGGAGCTGCAGAGGACAGGCAGTAACCACACCTTGTAAACTGTCGTACTTTGTTCCTCTGATGTTTGTGGTCAACTTTCTTTTTACAGTGAGGGAGCAGAGAACATGTATTACTTCTCCTCTCTGGCCTTGACACTCAATGAACCTGAAGAGGGAGTGGCACCAACAGACAGCCGGCGTCGCCCCGACCAGCGGTTAATGGAGGACGGCCGATGGGATGAGGCTAATGCAGAGAAACAGCGGCTAGAAGAGAAACAGCGTAACACCCGTCGAGAACGAGAGAGGGAGGCCATTAAAGCAGCCAGCTCACCAGAAGAAGGTAAATAAATAAAAGAAAGAAGGAAATTAGTTTTGCTTTGGAGTTTCTCGATTTTTCTTGTGCTTCTGTCCAAAGTTTTTCTGTCCATTCATCTTTCTGTCCCCTTTGTCTGTCTGGAAATACCTTGTCTGCTTGTCTCTGTCTCATCCTTAAGCTGTCACTGAGGATTCAATCAATGATTCACCCTTGAAAAGCAAGTACTCTTCTCTCAGTCTTTTCCCACCATTGATCTGCGCTATTGATTTAACTCCAAATGCAAAAACACCTGTGCAGTGTGTTTGTGTGTGTAATGGCAGAATGGTGCTACACGCCTTCTAACCTCATCATCTCACACACACGTCCTTCACCTTTCACCATCCCTTCATCCGTTTCTGTTCCGTTTAGCTGATGCAGGGGAGGCTGGCACAGAAGCAAATGAGGTTTCAGACGAAAGCAAGTATCACTTCATAGATTTACTTTTGTGCTGTACTTTTAAAGGCGCTTTGTGTAGCATTTTAATGGATGATGTGATCCGTATGGTAAACTCATGGGAAGTCGATAGGCTTGTCTCCTGCAGAGACTCCTTTTCTGTCACTGAGTAAACAGGCGACCACTGACTGCATCACATACTTTATGGATGTTTCATATTATATTCAGTGCATGACAATAACAGTACAGAACAGCTGAAAAGCTGTACAGTTAACCCAGCTGCATTAACCTGAGCCACCGCGGACAGCACAGAGTCTCACTGTTAGCACTGTTAGCACTGTTAGCGCTGCAGCCTCACAAGAGGAAGGTCCTGGGTTCACTTCCCTGCCGGAGCAGTGCCTCTCTCTCTGTGTGGAGTTTGCATGTTCTCCCCGTGTTTGCGTGGCTTTCCTGTGGGTGCTCTGGTTTCCCCCCACCATCAAAAACATGCACCGTTCAGCTGCCCACTGCTCCTAAGACTTAGTATGGGTTAAATGCAGAGAATGAATTCCCCTGGGCGGATCAATAAAGGATAACTTAAAGAGTGAATGCAGTGACTACAGAGAAAACGTGCTGTTATTTCCATATTTAAACAATTTCATTGAATTTTTTGTACATAATTAGTATATTTAGCCCTCACAGTATCTTTCACAAGCCTGTTTTGCTGAAAATGCTACACACAGCGCTTGTAAAATGAGCACTAACAAGAGATTTGTGTGGATTTTCGTTACTGTTTGGGTTGTGGATTCACACCTTTTTTTTTTTTTTGTGCTGTGTTAAGCTGACACAGAGGACTCTCCCCCTCATACACCCGTTGCATGCAAGTAGCTTCTTACATTTCATTCTCTGCTCTACTTCCTGTCTTCACCCTCAGATCATATCCACTCCTTTACGTTTTAACTCTCAAAGATTCACCCTGAATTCTTCTGTTTTCAGCCCCTTATGGACCATCATTCCCCCCTCACCTAAGCAAGTATTCTGACCATGACTGAACACATACAGTGCAGTTATTTCAAAAATTCTAGTAGTTTAATCCAGGTTAAGAACCTCTCTGTTGATCTTGCATCATTTCCTCTTTACGTCCTCTCTTAGTGGAAGGCAAGGAAGGTCCTTATGGAGCTCAAGTCAAAAGCAAGTAACATCAGTGTTGCTCCCCTTTGTCCCCTGTTTTGTTTATTTATTTATTTATTTGTGTTATTTAGCTTTTTGTTGATAGTCTCCAGGGAACCCTGTAGAAGACTGTAGCTGACTGTAGACTGGCACAGACCTGGTCCTGAGTAGTTGGGGATTTAGTTTTGAGCAGAGGAGCTCTTAGCTGTAATTCCCCTCATTTGTTTAGTTTTCTCTTTGAATAAGATCTGAAGACCAAGCCTTCGTCTTTTAGTCATATGATCTTAATTTAAGCGCGATGTGTTGTCATGGCTCAGTGACTTCTTAACCCTCACCTCAGGCCTCTCTGAAGCTTCTTCTTGGTAAAAGATTTCCTCTCTTTCCCTTCAGGTACCCATCAAGACAACTACCAAGCAATGTGGTTTGAGAAACTAGATGACCCCGTGTCCGGAGAGACCTTGCATGTCTACAAGGGCGGTTACTGGGAGGCGAAGGACCAAGGCAGCTGGGACATGTGCCCTGACATCTTCTGATCCCGGCCAAGTCAGCCCGTCTTCCTCTGTGGCGTGCAAAGGTGGTAAGAGGTGACCCACCTTACGTCAGCCAAAGTGGGGACTCAAGCCTGACGTCAAGCGATCTTCAGTGTCTGCAGCTTCATCTGATCACTCCACTCTGCTCCCCTTCTCCGGCAGTGATTTGCTCAGGATTGAGGGTGCCTGGACTTAATCCTCAACGTAGATGCAATGCACATCGTAGCATTGCAGCTGATTAGCGTTCAGAATTCCCTCTCACTGCCTCTCAAACTCTGATGTTTATCTTTGGTCCGCTGCTGGTTGTTTGGCTCCTGGGTGCAGCCTTTGGTTTGGATTTAGCAGGTTATTGATAACACAGTATTCAGATAATGTCACCTTAAATGCACTATTGTCCAAGGCGTAGTTCATCCAGACATCTTTCAACATACAGAGCAAGGTTTGCTTAGATAGACTGGCCTACTACCTGACGTCTCATTTGTGTGTTTGTTTTGGTTGTGCGTTCCTGATTATCACTATTTAGCAAAGGCTTCATTGCAGCTTCCCCAGCACAGCACCACCGAAAGTTTAATTATACCCAACATTTTTAATGTTTCACAGCACATCAGATGCTTGGATGTGCGAGTTTTCTTAAAGAAGTAATCAATGGAATACTTCAACAATTACTTTTGGACTATATGAATATGAAGTTTGCCTTTGAGTTTATTGTATTTTGCAGTGGAACTTTTTTCCCTGAAGTGAAACAATTATATCTACATATTAGCCTTTTTTTCCCCATTTTCTGTCACTCAGCTGACCCCCCCCCCAGTATACATGACATACACATGACAGTGGTGAAGATGAAGAGATTAAGAATGCAGTCGTAATCAACTACAGACCATAAATGAGCGTTTTTAAACCTTTTTTCACTCTATAAGAATGACATTTCATGTTTTTTCTATGCTTTTTTTATTGAGGAAGAGTAATGATATTTCATGTGTAGGACATTCATTTAAATAGAATAGATGTCCTTTATTTAAAATGATAACATATGGAATACTATATGAATTGAAATAGAGGTACCAATGAAAATATGAAGTATGAAAATACCAACGGCACTATTCGCAGCGGCAGCGGAGGATTCAGAAATTTGTCTTTTTGTTTGTTTTGTCCTTCAGTGCTTCATTTTTAAGAGTCACACTAAACCTGCGAAGCCCCCCCAACTACAAGGCAACATCCCGTTCACCCCTCCTGGAGGACGGGTGGCGGATGCATTCTCTCTGTGAAGGCGGCGTGCTCGAGCTAAAACTGTCCATTAAGTTGTTCTTTAAAAAAAGTAGCTGCTGAGAGCAAGAGCCTCATGAGTTGAAGAGTGTATAAGATAATCCTTAAGTTAAAGATAAAATGTGGCTCTTTAGACTCTCCACCCAAGTACACAAATGTCAGACTTGCATTTTCAGACCTAAAGTTTGTGCTCTTACTGCTGCTTGGATCAACCAAGTATTCAATTCTGCTTTTCAAGTCAATATTGAGAGCGAACGGTTGAGATTAATCTAAGAGCAGCAGATCAGTGCTGGTCTCCACTGGCTTGATGATTGGTGAAGTGAAGGGAAATGGTTTCCTTCAAGCCTACTTCTCATAGCTTTAATTTTGATTTTAGGTGACTTTAGTATGTGGCAGGTGTAGATTTTTAACAGAAAGCAATAAGAGTGCCTCAGTGCATACGCATGTGGCACAAAATGAAACGTGAAGCGAGGACGAAAACTGAATTCTGTCGCTGACTTTGTCTCTTTTGTTGTTTGTCGTGTGAGTGGAAGGACTGCGTGGTTGATGAAAATCTGAATTTCATTTTATATTCAAGTGTACTTAAAAGGAGAACACTGAAAACGAAGATCACAAAACACGATGTTGCAGATATTTCTGTGTAAATATATTAAATAGTAAAGTGACTGTGATATTAACTGGTAGTACTGATGGAGAATCTAACGGTGGTGATGCACTTCTGTTTTTCCTTTTTGCATTCTCATGGTCGTAGCTGATTGTACCATGAGTCAGCCTCCAGCAGCTACGACAGCTTTCCCTCTCTGAACCACTCCTTACTATGAATTACTGCTGCTGCATACATCATTTCAACCGATGAAGAAGAGTGTGTGTGAGGAGTGTACAGCTCGCTGAGTTCACTTCACTTTTTCTTTTTCAGCGTATGTATTCAGTAATCCTGATTTGTAGCCACTGCTCTCATTTCCTCAGTCCCGTCGCTCCATCTGTGTGTTTTTAATTGTTTTTGTTGTGAAGTTTTGACCTTTTTCACTCCTCGTTTGCAGCGATGATTCTTGCCCCGCTCTGTGAGATTGTCACTGTAAACAGTGTCGACTGAAGGCGTTCTTGCACTTGCCCTGCGGGATTTGACTGATTAACAGTCAGCTTTTGATGCTGGCTGCTGAAGAGTTTGTCATGTTCTGAGTTTGTTCTGAAAACTTTTCCTAAACCGTGTTCACTTACTGCAAACATGTGTCCATTAGTTAATATGTGTTGCCTCACTGTTCTGAGCGTACTTTCCACCTTTTATGTCCTCTGATGCAGTTTTTGTTTGTTTCTTTGTTTGTTTAGCAGGACTGTAGAGGTTGGCAATATTAAAGTGTGAATGGAGATGAAGTGCATGTCTTTGGTGTTTTGAATTTACCTGGACAAAGCATCACAAAGTGGCTTATACTCGTTAGTGTTATGTTTGTTTTTCCCTGCTAATACTGGTGTACAGACAGTATTAACCTCATTCATTACGTGAGTTGCCAGCTGCCCGAAACACATTGGCGATACTCATCCATGACATAAATCATATTGTGCTGAAGATTATTGTTACTAATGTAGTTTTAACCCTACATTTACACAGGGTCATTAAGGCCCTAACAAGTGAGCCAGCCGGTACACCACCAAGACCCTTAGACTTCATCAGCTTTCAACCATCACTAGTCATATAATTTACACCTGTGCTTTTCCAAACGTGACATCAAAATATATTTTATATGTAAAAAAAAAAAAAAAAGCAGTTCAACCACAATTATGTGTTAGTGTTACGTGTCCTTCAGTTGTCATATTAATAGAAGTATTAATGTAGTATTCAGATCCTTTCCTTGAGCAAAAGCAATACCATCATGTAAAAATAGCATGTCACAAGAAAACACCCTGCATCTGAAATAGCCCCCAAGTAAAATAGAGAAGTAGAAGTACTATTCACACAATGGACTAACGTGTCAAAAGTAAAGTGACTCAACTTCAGAGTATTCTACTGTATTAATGGCTCATTACTGATGCTTTAAAATGCAAGCAGTATTTTGATGTTGTAGTTTGCTAATGTAGAGATAGTTGTGAGTACTTTTTATTCTCTATAATAATTCATATTTTCCAGGCTGATTTTACCATGAAAACACGTCCCTTACTTGTGAGGGAATCTGGCTGTTTCGGCTTTAGATTTGTCAGGGCTTAGTTTTGTGAGAAGGATCGAAACTATGATAATCAGCATAAATGTTCAAGCATCTTTAACATCTTCGTGAAACCACATCTGATGAATACATCTGTTTATGTGTGACAGGCAGCGAGGAGCTGCCTGCAGGATGAGATCGAACTGTTTATTTGTGAGAGAAAGCAACAACTAAGTTTGAAAACTCTGCTGTAAAAGAAAATAAAACTAGATTGTATGCATGAAAATCTCTTGACACAACACAGAGTAACATCAGAGGCACGGCCTGTTTGGGGATTTGCGGGGGTTTTAACTTGGGTGGGAATTAGTCACCATCTGAAACTGACAGTTTAACAGTATTTTACAGGGTAATTTCATAGTATTTTGAGATTTACTATATTCAAATAGAAGTTTAGATTTCAGGAGCTGTCGCAGTATGAAGGATAAACAGCTTTCAAACAGGATGTGGACATTAATGTGGGGGGCGGGGAGGAGTGATTAGAGCAATTTGTAGTTAGTTTAGTTAAACTGAATAAATACAATATAAAGATCCTCTTAATTACCTTGTTTGTTTCTGGTCATTATGTCCAATAGCCTACAACTGCCCTCATCACTAGAGGTTGTGGTGTGACGCGCCCTTCACACGGCAGGCGCGGGAGAATAAAACGAGCACATCTCCCCATGACATCAGCATCTTTGTTTACTAGCCTGGCGCAGCTAGCTAACACACATCCTCTGTCCGAGCTCGTCTCTGTACGTTAGCATTAGCTTTAGCTGCCAGCTGTTTATCGCACAGGGTGTGTAATTTCAGCGTGCTTAGCAGTTAATTCGCGCAGTCAACTAATATGTCGGCAAACGGACCCGGGGAGGACTCCACGGACGCAAGGAGAGGCGATGGACAAGAGTGAGTCACGGTTAATTTAGCTAGATAGCGACCTTTATCTCCAGAAGCTCATTGTTGTACAGACAGTGATGAGGAAGCGGCTTGTCTTCGTTGATTTCCCAAACCGCTGTCTACCCTGTTACTAGCATATCATTTGACCTGCTACCTATTACTTATTAGCTGTTGCGTGCAGTCCTGTAAGCTATTTAAGAGTGATTTATGTTAAATATTCAGCACTCATGCAGGCCCGTAAGTGACACTTTAAATGCCCCTTCCTCTGTCTTCATCGCGCGCTAACATTACTTGGTTTCGTTATCTGAAATTTGATTTAAAGACCGTGTTGTGGTTTTGTTTTTTTTTTTGTTTTTGTTTTTTTTACCCTCAGATCGGAGATTTCTTTGTCCGCTTCCGCCCCTATGGACGTGGATGCCAAGGCCAGCTCCCACAGCTTCAGATACAGTCTGGATTTCCCGAGCATCGGCCAGTGTGTCATCATCAACAACAAGAACTTTGACAGGCGGACGGGTGTGTATCTGGGGCTTTCTGCTCAGGCCTGGGTCGGCTTATTTCGAGAAGAAAACACCCAAAATTAAACCGTAGAACAGTTGTTGGTTAATAATGTCAAGAAAAAAATACAAGGTAATGAGGTCATGTACATGTAGTCCATTTGATAGGTTTTTTCTCTTTATGTGGAGTTCAGGGTCAATCCGGAAAAAGGCCCACTGGGGTTTGAAAATGTTGTATTTTGAATTGTGTAGTTAATCTAGACTAAACCAACAAGATAGTCCAGGGTTAAGAGGCCAGGTGGCTCAAATGTTGGCTGATAAAACTTTAACTAGGTCCAGCTGGTTTAAGCTTTCTCCCTCAGTTGTGGTAAATCAACTCAGCGTGAGGCATTTCTGTCAGACCGCTTGAGGAGACGAGCCCTTCCTGTAAAACTGCGTGTAATTGTGGGTTGATACCACTTCTGTGCAGGGTTTGGGGTGGGCTCCAACACGTTGCATACCACAGGACTAATGATATATGGCCTGTTCTTCTCACCGTACAACAAAGTTCAACCATCCACACCTTCATGAGCTGATAAGTGTGCTATGGGACCCAGTTCATACTTGTTGCTGTGGATGCCACTTAGCGGCATCCCGTGGCGGTTAATTAGATGTTCATGTTAGCTCTGTGTTGGCTTTATGGAGAATGAGACGGAGCAGATTAGTAATCCCTCAGCATGCATCATTGCAATGGTTAACATCAGATGATTCAGTAACTCTCAGGGCAGAAAACTGTTAGTTGCTCTTCAGGATGTTCAGGTGCTCGCATGGTTTCTGTTTTCTGATTTGACATGCATCACGTGGTCTGATTCGTTCCTCTTCCAGGTTTGATGTGGACTGTGCAGAACTCTGTGCATTCAGACTGCTCGCTCTGTACATTCATTTAATGGCCAAGGTGGCTACAGAGAGACAGCCAGTACAGCTTTTGTCACATTCGTCCTTTGGATGTTCATAATCTTTTTGTGAAGCGTGACCATGTCTGCCCGTTAAGCATCTGTAGGGGAATGTTTATCCAGCACTTCCTTCTCTGAGGACATAAAGGCCGGATGTCTACAACAGATGTTTGAAACCTTGAGCTGACCTCCGTCCTTGCCTACCCTTTGGGGAGTTTGTGCAATATGAGCTTGAAAAGCTGAAGAGCAGCATCTGCTATTATTGAAAGAGCCTTTCTTATCTTGCTGAGAAGACCTTGGATATCAATGCAAGTATATACAGCTTCACTCTGCTCTTATAGAGCATCAGAGCTACTGTGTGATGACTTATGTTGCTGAACCCGTCTAGCAGGACTAACTGAATACGCACTGCTGGGTCTGCAAACAGTATAATGTTCTATGAGCCATACATCATATGTGGTTAAGCCTGTATTTACAAGTTCATTTGATTGTTTCCAGCTGTTCAACCACAAAGAGATGTCTGTTATGGAAGATGAATGCACATTTAAATGTAACTTGGCAATCCACCATGCTTGTTTCCTGAAAGAGCTGCAGTATTTTAGACTGTATGTAAAGGTTAGCAGGCAAGTTGTGGCCTACAGCCGTACTTTTACAAACATAGCAGGTGACAACCAACCTCCTAGATGGTGTCGTCTGACAGAACACAGCAAACTGTAGTTGTGCCCAATCAACTGTGTTTAAAATGTAGTAATGTTAGGCTGTAGGTAGAAGTCAGAGCAAGACTCCAGTCAAGCAAGATGCACTTTGAACAACCTGGGAAAGAGCGAACTTACCAGCAAATGGAATTCAGCCATCAATCATTTCATTAATTACACCTGTGTAGACTGTTTCACTGTTTCTGCCTCATTAGGGTGAAGACATGTGGAGCTTATGTGATGTAACCAGGCATCATGTTCTAAAAAGAATGGGTGCGCTCCAAAACTCCACCATCACAGAGGCAGTTTGTGCAGAACGGGGGAGGCTTTCACTCTAATTCAGCTGAACAAACAAAGCATCAGATGCGGCTCCATGCCAGCCTGAAGAGACTAATGTAATAACGTTTTTCACGTGGCTTTTCATGGCTGAACGCAAAGGGAAACGTTTTGTACTCTCCTTCTTTTACAAGCTGTAAAGCGATAAAATGAAAGTTTATCACAGCATTTCAACACTTAATGTTGACAGAGATTCAGCGTCATAGCTGCTGCATCACGCGCCGCCTGCACTCCATTTCACCAGGTTCCTTTGGCCTTTAGGATTACTGGAAAAGATATCAAAATGCATCTTCAGTAGGTGTTAAAGGCTAAATTTACTTATGAGGAAGCAACAGTTGTGGGTTCCTTAAAAGTTGGTTCCACGAAAAGTTGTGTGGTCGTTGTGACCTTCCAGTTATCAGGCCACATTTTTTTTGCTTTGTCTTTAAAGGCATGAATCAACGAAATGGGACAGACGTCGATGCAGCCAACGCGATGAAAGTCTTCATCAAGCTGGGCTATAAAGTGAAGATTTACAACGACCAGACAGTCGAGCAGCTGAAGCAGGTTTTGACTTCTGGTAAGTTTGATGCCGAATCCAAACAGAATGACCCCGCATCGCCTCCGTCCTCCTGCTGTCTTTGATATCCTGTTGTTTTTTTCCAGTGTCAAAAGAAGATCACAGCTGCTACGCCTCGTTCGTCTGCGTTCTGCTGAGTCATGGAGACGAGGGTGTGTTCTTTGGTACGGATGGCTCGATAGAACTTCGGTACCTAACGTCACTTTTTCGAGGCGATCGCTGCAAATCGCTGGTGGGAAAGCCCAAACTCTTCTTCATCCAGGTATCGTAACAGTCCCTTTTCCCCATCCTGGACATCCTGTTTGCGTAAGTGTCTGACCTGACACCAGGTCCTGTTTTGTGCTCATGTCGAGTAGGCTTGCAGAGGCACTGATCTGGATCCGGGCATTGAAGCCGACAGCCCAGACGATGGCACTACCAAGATCCCTGTGGAAGCTGACTTCCTCTATGCTTTCTCCACAGCTCCAGGTTGATACACAAACACGGGTTCTTTTCTACACTTCTTGTTCCCTTTTTATTCACTGATACAACCTTTATCGTATCTGTCCACAGGCTACTACTCATGGAGGAATACTATGACCGGGTCCTGGTTCATGCAGTCTCTGTGCGAGCTCCTCGGCAAATATGGCAAAGAATTGGAGCTCCTTCACATCATGACACGAGTGAACCACAAGGTGGCAGTAGAGTATGAGTCCATCTCCAACGCACCAGGCTTTAATGCAAAGAAACAAATCCCGTGCGTTGTGTCAATGCTGACCAAAGAGATGTATTTCTCCCCTTGATGTCGTCTCTGCGGAAGACTTCGGCCTCGCCAGCCTTCATCTGCAGCACAGAGGCGTGAGGATGTGTGTCAGGTGGAGTTTACACTTTGTGACTGAACATGTCTTGAAACCTCACCTTACATGTTTCTGGGAGGGTAGGGGTGATGCTAAAGTAATTTAAGGTTCTTTTTGCGTGGAGTAAGGTTCAGAAGAATAATGCATTAAAAGGAAAACTATGTTGTTCTCTTAAAAAAAAAAAAAATATGACTTGAAAGATTAAATGTAATTGACCCTGAAACTCCATTATGACAGTTTGCTACCAGTAGATGCCTCTTTGCCGTTTACACTTTGTACATTTCAGGGAAAACTATGGGGAGCCAGTTTTAGGAGAAGAGTGTTCTTCTTCATGTGTTTAATCATGAAACGGTAGATGGGCCTCCTGCACTCCAGCATCAGCGTTTTTAGGAGTCCGCTGTTTATTTTAACTCAATGGGATCATGTGTGTAATTTCTGTGCATGTTTATTTCTTCTTTTTTTACATCATTGTCGTCTTTTTGAGCCAGTGACACGACGTTTGCACAACTAAAATAATCACCAGGTCAGTCCTGATGAGTTGTGTGAAGCCTACATGTGTGCAAGGCTTTCACTCCGCCGGTACATTAAAGGATAACGTGGAGCAGATTCAGGAGTATCCATTAAGCTGTTGTGTTTTTTTGTTGGTTTTCAAGCTCAGAACTCATTTTTTATGTCTTTCATATGTTTCTTTCTTTGAATGAACTGTTGCCTTTCAGTTAGTGGGGGTTCAGACTTCATAGCATGCATGAGTAAAGAAAGCCCACCTGCACGATGCTCTTATTAGAGGCACGTTTTGACGAGGCACCGCTTTACATTTCATTTTTTGCTGTGGTTTTTAAAACTAAAATGGTGGATTAGATGCCTTTTCACTTCAGTGTCACAGGCTCAATCATTAGCATCCCTTAAAACTGTTGTGTAACTGAGTCAAACTTTTCTATGTAACCATCAGCATTGAGTGAATTATGGCTTTTAAAGCTCAGGTGGATCGTGTAGTGATCCAGGCCCTGGTCATCTGCCAGCAAGATTTACAGCATAAAGGCTGAAATGACTTGCTGTTAAAATATCACACTGATGTTTGACAATCCAGTTTTTAAGTCGTAGAATTATGGGCCGTTTGGCTATGAATGTCACTTGTGGGTTTTTTTGTTTATCACTGTTTTGTAAGCAGCTGTACTGTGAGGTTGGTGTTGAATAAAGGCCACTTTTCATTGTCCTGTCTTGTAAACAGTCTTGCTGATTCTTCTAACAGTCGTGAAGATCATGAACATCCACAGATGTTTTCCTAAAGTCTTGCTAATTTTTGTTTGTGTCTTACGCAAGAGTTCACCTCCACAAGCATCATAAAGAGCCAACTTGCGCACGAGTGTGAAAGGGCAGGATTACTCAGATTTGGCATGTGGGGAGGTGAGAAGAACTGGGCCACCAGATCCTGACGAGCCTTGCCAACTAACACTCGGCCTCAGATTCTGCCAGCACGGACGCACTTTAACTAAACTAGCTTTCACAAACAACAAGCTACTCAACAACCTGTTGGCTGTACAAGGCTCACAGCTGACACCTGTAACACACCTACGTGCACCGACGATGCACACCTCTAAATGAATCTGAATCTGAATCTTCTCACCTGAGGCTCCTGGTATACAGGCATGCCTGCATTTTGATATTCTCAACATTTGGGGTATTAAGAGAGAGAAAAAAAGCAAGTCCTCAGATTTAACATCAAATATTCAAATTGTGTCATTTTTGCAAAAACTTAAAAAATTACGTAGATCAAAGGTTTAATAAATGACTTTTCTGTTGATTGACTAACGGACGCATCATTGCAGCTCTACAATCTAGTGTCCATTATGGTGGTGTTGATCTGTAAGCTGCATATTAATATGAGTATATGTGAGTTGTTCCAGTTGGAGGTGCTAATGGGCTAATTTTCTGTATTTAAACACCTTTATGTCCCTTCCACCAATATATCATCAGCAAATACTTGAGATCCCCCTCTGGTTCATTATAATACAGTCCAGTACTGCGGTCCTGTGATAAATACTAGAATTTACACCTTTGTGGAATTTATTTGATGTTGTTGATTCAACTTGGTGGTTTTCAGGCTGTGTTTTGGGGTGGTGGATGGTGCATTGCGTTGCAGATGACATGTTATGTATGTAAATGAGGTGGACAAAATCATTATTAACATCTTTCAATGTGTGCAATATATTTTGCATGGACACCACCGATAATCTCAGGGGGAGGCATCTGATGATAAGTCTTCCACATGATATTGGTGGATGGTGATGGTGCGCTTGTCTTAACTGCTGGGTGACTTAGTTGGATGATGATGGTTGGACTGGAAATAACTTTCCTTTTGGTGACAATAAAGTTAAAGTTGATATTCTGATCAATCCTGCCGCTGTTTCTGTTTTTCTGACCACTCCTCGTCATGTTGGTGTGTTGCTGAGCCAGTTTATAACAAAGAAAAGGCTGCCTTCGGTGGTCCACCGAGGGCAAAGCAGAAGTTTACGAGAAGCACCTGAACGCAGCACAAGTCCTCGCCTCTTTCGTCGCTGAAAATAGGCCCTAATGCTCCCTGACAGTTGGCTTAGTTGGCCGCAGAGTGCGTCGTGTCAGGTTGTTGATTTTCCTGACTTTACATGGAGCACCTTTATTTGTAACGTCGAGCAGCAGACTCTGGATCAGCGCTGTGTTCTTCCAACCTGCGCTTCATTTCTCCAACATGCCTGAACCAGTTCAGATTATCAGGAACTTTTGGGGATAGAAATGAGGTCTCAACTATGTCGCGCAGCTAATCAAACAATAGTTTTCTTTGATTTTCATGTGGAGTGAAGTTTCCTGAGCCAGAAGCGGGAATGGAGAAGTTCCTCCAGGTGGCTCCGCACTCTCTGGCTCTGGTGCTGTCGCAGCTTTGCGCAGAAGATAACGAGGATCCCCCTCCATCACCGGACGCGCTCCCGCTGAAGGTACAGCATCACACCGGCTACGAGGTGTTCGCCAATTTCAAATCCGTGAACATGCAGCATTTCTGGAACAAGGCGCTCACACAGGCCCTGTCCGAGATCTTCTTCCTCGGCTGGATCGATGAGCGCGTGCTGCTGATCCAGGGCAAAGAAGTTCACCTCCAAGTCCTCAGGAACGGATGGACCAGGCGGACCCTGAAACCACCGCAGGGCTTTGACATCAAGTGCATAGGTGGGTTTGCCGTGTAGGAGCAGTCAGGATGCGTGCGTGCAGCCGTGCTCTTGCACTAAAAATGTAAGGTGGCGCAGAATCTTTGCATGGCGCAAAATCAGGCTCATGAAAGCAGACTCATCCCGCAGTTATAAAGAAGAGCCGCTCAGAGAAAGAAGGACAGCAGTAAACACAAACGTTTACAGGAGTGTTAACAGCAGCTTTAACGTGCAGGGGCAAAACCAGGCAGTGAAATCTGACAAATGTTGGCCTCCAACCACAGTCTGTCAGAGTGATTGGACGAGATGGCATCAATGAAATCATTGAAGCTTTGAGCTCCCG